>NC_080542.1:77473419-78673419 GCF_028640845.1 Ahaetulla prasina | reverse complement strand
AAAAGTTCCTGCGGAATGGCAAAAGAAATTGGAAACAGTGGTGAGACGGCTGAAGGAAGGTTTGGCCCTACAGATTGAAAACCTCCCAGGACTGGGTGAGTGGCCATCCCTCAACACTCAGCACGTTACAACACGTAAACAGGAGAAGAAAAGGATCTCCAACTGGCAGCATGAACAGCAAATTAAGGATAAATTGCAGATCGCTCAGGCTGTCAGACTGTATCGAGAAGTGATGGAGCGACAAGCAGATCATGAAAGGTATGAGACCCACACCCAAAATCCCTGGAGGGAGGGGGAAGAAGTGGAAACAGAAATTTTGACAGCCACTGGGGGAGAGGCATACAGCAGAGAAATTCTGGAGGAACGAGAGCCTGAGCTGCGTTCTCCAGGGGCTGCAGATTTTGATAGAGGCCGGGGGACCCCTGCTGCACAAATGTTGCCTCGCAGAAGGAAAAAACCTAAAATTCCCTCAATTCCCAGGAAGTTTGATGGAGACTCTAGGGAACTAGGATTATTCCAGGCTATGGTGAACAGCCACATGCAAGAATGGGGTGAAGATTATCTGTCAGAAGCCTCTAAAATGAGAAGCGTGACCCAAGTCTTGAGTGGTAGGGCGGCTTCCTGGTACGTGGCCTTGTACCAAGAGAATTGCCCTCTTTTGAAGAACTACAACCACTTTATGGCAGCCCTGAGAATGAGATTTGAGAACCCCTTGACAGAGCAAAAGGCCAAGATTCGCATGATGTCCATCAGCCAAGGGAAAAGACCAGTGACTGACTACAACCAAGAGTTCAGCGATCTGGCACCTCTAATGAGAGGGTGGTCGGAAGTGGCTCTTTTGGATTTATACAAAGACGGCCTAAACGGAGATCTATATAAATTGTGTAGAGCTCGAGCATCCCCAACTACCCTGCATGGCTGGTACACCCTGGCAGCAGAAATGGAGATAGACCTAGCCAAGGACCGCCTGCGAAGCGATCGTAGTTGGAGGCAAACCCCAACTCAGTTCCTGAGGGAACTGACCAGAGATTCTGTTGCAGCGGAGGGTGGGAAGAAGAAACCCTCGGGCTGTTTCAGATGTGAAACGGAAGGCCACCAAGCGGCTGATTGTCGTGCAAAGCTGCCGCCAAAGACGACCCCTAGTGGCAAAAAAGCAATGTCGCAGGTGCAACCAAAACCGCGAGAGGCCACAAAGAGGGGAGCGGATGACGCCAAGAACGCTCTCCCTATCGAGGAGGAACTTATTATTATTATTTATTATTATTATTTATTGGATTTATAAACCGCCCTTCTCCCGAAGGACTCAGGGCGGTGTACAGCCAGGATAAAAAAGAACAATATACAGTTAAAATACAATTAAAAAACTTATTATACAGTATGGCCGAAATAATTAAGAATTATGAATCTAAAAACCCCAATTAAAACTAGAGAGAAAATTTAAGATTTAAAATTCAACAATTTAAGAAAGCCCCGCACGAACAAACAAATATGTTTTCAGTTCGCGGCGAAAAGTCCGAAGGTCAGAAATTTGACGTAAACCAGGGGGGAGTTCGTTCCAAAGAGTGGGGGCCCCCACAGAGAAGGATCTTCCTCTGGGGGCCGCCAGCCGACATTGTCTGGCGGACGGCACCCTGAGAAGGCCCTCTCTGTGGGAGCGTACGGGTCGGTGGGAGGCATAAGGTAACAGAAGGCGGTCCCGTAAGTACCCAGGTCCCAAGCCATGGAGCGCTTTAAAGGTGGTTACCAAGACCTTGAAATGCACCCGAAAGGCAACAGGAAGCCAGTGCAGTCTGCGCAGGAGAGGTGTCACATGTGAGCTACGCGTGACTCCCTCTATCACCCGCGCAGCTGCATTCTGGACCAACTGAAGCCTCCGAGTGCATCTCAAGGGGAGCCCCATGTAGAGAGCATTGCAATAATCCAGGCGGGAGGTAACCAGAGCGTGAGTGACTGTGCATAGGGCATCCCGATCAAGGAAGGCGAACTGGCGACCAGGCGAACCTGGTGGAAGGCTCTCCTGGAGACGGCCGCCAAATGATCTTCAAACGACAGCCGTGCATCCAGGAGAACACCCAAGCTGCGCACTCCTCCTTTGGGGCCAATAACTGCTTCAACAGTCAGCTGCAGCTGCAGCTGACTGTATCGGGGTGCCGGCACCCACAGCCACTCCGTCTTGGAGGGATTGAGCCTGAGCCTGTTCCTCCCCATCCAGACCCGTACGGCCTCCAAACACCGGGACAGCACTTCGACAGCTTCGTTGGGGTGGCCCGGGGTGGAGAAGTACAGCTGAGTATCATCAGCGTACAGTTGATATCTCACCCCAAAGCCACTGATGATCTCACCCAACGGCTTCATATAGATGTTGAACAGGAGGGGTGAGAGAATCGACCCCTGCGGCACCCCACAAGTGAGGTGTCTCGCGGTCGACCTCTGCCCCCCTGTCAACACCGTCTGCGACTGGTCGGAGAGATAGGAGGAGAACCACCGATAAACGGTGCCTCCCACTCCCAATCCCTCCAACCGGTGCAGCAGGATACCATGGTCGATGGTATCGAAAGCCGCTGAGAGGTCTAATAGGACCAGAGCAGAGGAATAACCCCTGTCTCTGGCCCTCCAGAGATCATCCACCAACGCGACCAAAGCTGTCTCCGTGCTGTATCCGGGTCGGAAACCGGACTGGAACGGGTCTAGATAGACGGCTTCATCCAGGTACTGGGGTAGCTGCCGTGCCACAGCACTCTCTACAACCTTCGCAGTGAAGCGAAGGTTGGAGACCGGACGGTAATTACCTAAAATAGCTGGGTCCAGGGAAGGCTTCTTAAGGAGGGGTCTCACCACTGCCTCCTTCAAGGCGGCAGGGAAAACTCCCTCCAACAAAGAAGCGTTGGTAATCCCCTGGAGCCAGCCTCGTGTCACTTCCCGGGAGGCCAGCACCAGCCAGGAAGGGCACGGGTCCAGTAAACATGTCGTAGTATGCAGCCTCCCCAGCAACCTGTCCACGTCCTCGAGAGTCACAGGGTCAAACTCATCCCAAATAACCTCCACAAGACGCGACTCCGCCCTCCCACCTGGATCATCCCAATTTCGGTCCAAGCCGTCCCGAGCTGAACGATTTTGTCGATAGATAACCACTAAACTCCTCGGCACGGCCCTGCAGCGGGTCATCCCACCTCCTGATGAAGGAGGAGCGGGTCACCAAACAGGGCGGCCGGGCGGTTATCTGCCGACGCAATGAGGGTGGAAGCATAGAACGCCGCCTCCCTCATTGCCACTAGGTAGGTCCTAGAATAGGATCTAACTAGTGTTCGGTCAGCTTCTGAGCGGCTGGACCTCCAGACGCTCTCTAGGCGTCTTCTCCGGCGTTTCATCTCTCTCAGCCCCTCGGAGAACCAAGGGGCCGGGCGAGGCCTACGCCGGGTCAGGGGCCGCAAGGGCACGACACGGTCCAAAGCTCCACCCGCGCCCGCTCCCAGGCCGCAACTAGCTCTTCAGCCGTGCCGTGGGCCAGGTCCTCAGGAAACGCCCAAGCTCCGCCAGGAACCTCTCCGGGTCCATCAGGCGCCTGGGACGGAACCAACGCATTGGCTCCGCCTCCCTGCAGTGGTGGATAGCGGTCCGAAAGTCTAGGCGAAGGAGAAAATGATCTGACCATGACACCGGTTCTGTTTCTAAGTTGTCTAATACCAGATCATTTCGCCACTGACCAGAGATATAAATCAGGTCCAGTGTGCCACCCCCTGTGTGCGTGGGGCCATCAATTACCTGGATCAGGTCCAAGGCCGTCATGGAAGCCTGAACTCCCGAGCCGCTGTCGATGACAAGCCCGTCGATGGCAGGTTAAAGTCCCCCATGACCATCAGTCTGGGGGTCTCCACCGCCACCCCGGCGAGTACCTCCAACAGCTCGGGTAGGGCTGTGGTCACGCAGCAAGGAGCCAGGTACGTGATCAACAAGCCCATCTGATCACGATGGCCCCACCTCACAAAGAGGGATTCACAACCGGCAATCTGAGGAACAGTGGCCTCCCTCGGCTCTAGACTTTCTCTAATGACAACCGCTACCCCCACCCCTACCTTGGGCCCTCGGCTGATGAAATGCTCGAAAACCTGGTGGGCATAGCTCCACAAGGGGAACCCCCCCCTCCGGGCCCAACCAGGTCTCCGTAATGCCCATAAGGTCCGCGGCTTCCCCCTGAATAAGATCACCAATCAGGGGGGCCTTATTGACCACGGACCGGGCATTACATAACATCAACCGGAGGCCAAGGCTCTGAGGACCATGGCCCCCCGGGGAACGGGTGAAGACTGAGGGCCGGAGCACGTGATCGCTTTGAGACACCGAGCACGTGCTCCCAACACTTGATATGGCCCCCGCCCGCCATATCTGCCTCTCCCACTTACCGCATAGATGGAACGATTCTCCACTCCTGAACGAACCCATCCCCTCTGCCTTCGGACCAGATGGTAAAATGTCATGAACAAGCACAGGGGCTAAATCCTCCCGACGGGTTATTCCCCCACCCGTCGTATCCTCCTCCCTTAAAAGACCCCTTTTAAAAACCTATTTAAAATCCCCAGAAACTCTTCTTAGCTGCATGCCACCTCTCTGGGTCCCAAGACCCTTCGTTGAGGTAAGCTCTTGATAACCTAGAGGCCATTCCTGCGAGGCGGGGAACCTCGCAGCCGTAATAGTTCGGTGGATGAGTATCTCATGAAAGAATAATAATTTACGACAGCGAAAATGTAAAACCCAAGCCGGCATAGATGTTAACCAGCTTCTAGTCCAACCGAGTTGACTGTTCCGCTCAAGTCCAAATGAACCCAAAACCGGCCAAGTCCAGATGATCCAGGAAACAACCAAGGGGTCCAGGGTCTGACCAAATCTAGTGGTCTCCCCGCAGCTGGTACCCTAATATCTTCCTCAGTTGCCGCCACTAAGGTGGAATAGTGGCCTCGAAACTCGGCATTTCTCCATCCTGGGGGAGGGACTCCTGCCGCTCCGTAGTCTGATGGAATGCCGCACGTTCTAGTGCCACCAGTACCGCAATTGCCGCCAGAATCACCGCCGTTCCAGAGGCCGCCATTAATAGTGCCGGATCCATGTTAAAGACATGTCCCAGCACGCCGCAGATAGAAGTCGAGGACGCCCCGCCGATGTGCCGCTGATGAAAAATGCGGCACAAAATCATGCCGCTGAGGAGCATTTCAGCGAAGGCCAGGCCTGATAGAAAAAAAACCACTGGGGGGGGGGAGAACAGCCGATCTTCGGGCCCTCCAAAAGTCCAGCCCGAGCGGCCCACCACCCTGCCGCCAACTTTGTAAGCGGCCAGGGGATCGAACTAAGGCCCGCCCGGGATGACTACCCCACCCCGAGATAATCGCCGCCATTCGCTGTCCCTCAGTTGGTAAGAGTGCGGTTCCAAAGTCCTGCCGCTGATGGAAGTCGCGGCCGAGGCTAAGCATACCCCGAAAAGTCAGCTGGGAGGGGGGAGGACAGCCGATATTCAAGCCCTCCAAAACTCCGGCCCGAACGGTCCACCACACTGCCGCCAGCATTAGCTCACGGCCGGGGATCTTAAAGGCCAGTCCGGGACGGTAACCCCCAGCCCTAAAATGGCCGCCGCTATCCGCTGCTTTCCCAAGGCTCCGGCCCCAAATTCAGCAGCCGAGAGACCGCTGAGGCCCAAGGACCTCGCTCTCGGCTGCCAATACGATGACCCACCTGGGGCCGAAGTCCACGCAGCCCGGCGAGCGGCCACCGATCTCCAAGCCAGTCCGTGGCCATGCAGTCTGTGCTACCCGTGCGGCCCGGCTCACGGCCAAAGATCTCAAAAGCCGGCCCTGCAAAGTCCACGCAGCCCGGCTCGCAGCCGAAGATCCCAAAGCCGGACCGGGGCGGTAGGCCCTACCCCAAAATGGCCGCCGCCATCCGCTGCTCTCTCGAGACTCCGGCCCAGAACTCAGCAGCCGGGAGACCACTGAGGTCCAAAGACCTCACTCCCGGCTGCCGGCATGCTGACCCCTCTGGGACCGAAGTCCGTGCAGCCCGGCGAGCGGCCGAACAGCATCTCGGCCGGGAAGCATCGGCCGCCGTCTTCATGAGCTCAAAATACCACCGCCATTACGCGCATGCGCAGAAGAGAACTTGGGACTCCTACCGGGTCAGATGACAGCGAGCCATCTTTGGAATCGGACGAGGATCTCCTGGTGAGTTGGAAAGGAGGGCCCCTTACCGTTCCAGTAAAACTGTGCGTCCCATCCTCGGGAATGCAGGGGGACATGCTAGCCCTCTTAGACTCTGGGTGTACCCGATGTATCATCAGCCCCGAGGTGGTGGAGAAAATGGAACTAAAGCTTAAAACGTTGAGCAGGCCCATAGCATTTTGCCAGCTAGATGGGTCGGTGGCGGGAGGACGCCCAGCCCACTTTGTGACAGAAGCCTTAGAGATGACCATAGAAGACCACTGAGAAATCATAAACTTCATAGTGGCCCCAGGGATAGACCAGCCTCTCATACTGGGTCTTTCATGGCTCCAAAAATGGAACCCAAAAATAAACTGGAGAACAGGGGTGTTGCGACTCTGCACAAAGGCAAAAAAGAAGGAGATGAAAATTTTAAAAACCCCTGACCCCGATCCCCCTGAGATAACTGGGGTCGATGTTTGAACGGCTAGAGGGGGAGGAAAATATTCCTAAAGAGTACTGGGACCTACGAGAAGTTTTTAGTGAAAAGGCCTCTGACATGCTGCCTCCCCATAGGCCCACAGACTGTGCAATAGACATTCTACTAGGGGTGAAACTCCCGAAACCAAAATCTTACCCCATGACCCAGAAGGAATTGGGAGAATTATGAAACTTTATAGATAAAAATTTGGAGCGAGGATTCATTCAACCGGCTAGGCCTCGGGTTGCAGCCCCAGTCATGTTCCAGAAAAAGAAAGATGGCACCTTTCGCTTGATAGTTGATTATAGAAACCTGAACTGTGTGTGCGTGGAAAATGTATACCCCATGCCTCTTATGAAAGATATGCTTGTCCACTTGGCCAAAGGAAAGTTCTTTACCAAACTGGACTTATGGGAAGCGTATTATAGAGTGCACATAAAAGAAGGGGATGAATGGAAAACGGCATTCAATTGTCCCCTTGGTTGCTTTCAATTCCGAGTCCCAAATGGTAACATTTGGGTTGCAAGGGGCCCCAGCAGTTTTCATGCAGCTAATAAATGAAGTTCTCCGTGAACATTTGTTTAAAGGGGTTCTTGTTTATCTTGATGACTTACTTATCTACACAGAGACCATGGAGGAGCATGTGAAGCTAGTAAGAGCAGTACTTAAAAAATTACTGGCTGCTGAACTTTATGCAAAATTGTCTAAATGTGAATTCCATCAAATGAAGATCGATTATCTGGGATACCGTATTTCCTCTGATGGGTTGGAGATGGACCTTGCCAAAGTCCAAGCAGTACTGGAGTGGGCACCTCCTCGCACCTGCAAACAGTTACAATTGGTGCAATTCACTTCTCAATTTTGGAAAGAATTTTTGCGGCTGATAGGCTCCACCCAAGGATTAAGCTCCTCCCATCATCCTCAAACTAATGGCGGTTGTGAACGCTCAAACTCGGTACTAGAACAATATCTACGATGTTACATTAATTATCAACAAGATAATTGGGCGGACCTACTATCGTTTGCGGAAGTAGCTTATAATAATTCTGTTCATAGCGGCACTGGGTTCACCCCATTCAAAGTGGCTTCAGGTCAAGAATTTGTCCCCATTCCTGAACTCCCTGAACAAAAACCATCGATTCCATCATTGGCTGAATGGATAGAGCAATTGCAAAGTACATGGAAAATTACACGCAAAGCAATTGACGATGCTCATCAAACACACAAAAAACAAGCAGATAAAAAGAGAGTTCCTGAGAGAAAATTCCAAGTAGGAGAAAAAGTTTTCTTGTCCACTAAATATTTACAAACCACTCAGAAATCGAAAAAACTTGGACCTAAATATGTGAGGCCATTCCCCATCATGAAAATTATTAATCCAGTGACTGTCCAACTAAAACTACCTAAATCTCTCAGAAGAATTCACCCAGTTTTCCACATTAGCTTAGTCAAACCTGAACACTCATCCCGCCTTAGGGCTAATCCTACTAAGATCCCTGTACCAATCCTCATAAATGGGGAAGAACATTTTGAAATTAAGGAAATCCTAGACTCTAGAAAATATAGAAATAAAATCCAATATTTGGTAGCTTGGAAACACTTTCCTCTATCACAAGCTGAATGGGTTAACAAAGAAGATATTCATGCCCCCCAAAAACTAGCACTGTTTTATAACAAATATCTTGATAAACCCTAACATTTCTTTTTCTTTTCCAGGACTAACGTCCTTTTTTCGAAGGAGGGCCAAATGTCAGCCTCTGCTTTAATTAAGTGTATTTCTCCTACTAGACTGTTTTACTGTTTTATTACCTTGTTAAAAATTTGATCTACTGAGTGTCTTACATGATTTATGGAGGAGGGGGGAGGTTTACTGTTCCCAGTGTTCAGCTGACATTGCATGTGTGGGGGAGGGAGAAAGCCTTTTAAACAGACGTTTGAACTGTTTTGGCACGTGAATGTAACGGCAGCTGCTTGCTTCACATTCCATCCAGAAGATTGACAGAGGGAGAATATCGGGAATGAAACTACACGTGGCCAAGGAGGAAGATGACATTGGACTATTACTGTATGACCTCTAGTAGGGGGAGGGTTCAGGAGAGGATATGACTCTGTGGTTTTGATTTACTTCCAGTTCTGGCTTTGCTTGTACTGCATACAGACTTGTTTAGTATAAATTACCAATTTCTTCAAAATGATGAAGTTGGGTCTTTATTTTCTTAAACACTGATCTGAGGCAGGTTGACATCTTGGCTGCTGGCTGGGAGCAGGGGTTTGATCACCTCAGGCTTTTCACTATTATACTGTGATTTTCTAGACAAAGTATCTGCTAGATACTTTGGAAAATATTTAGGAAAATATTTGAGGCTGAAGTCTAAATGTTTAAAATATTAAGTCCAGCACACTTGTTTTGGGGTGAGTTTTCACAGAGTTTTTGAGAGTTAAGAGCCTTCAGATTCTTATGATCAGTCCACACTTTGAAGGAGGTTTTGTTCTCCTCTAGGAAATGTCTCCAGGTAAGGAGATCCCATTGCACTGCATATGCTTCTGTCTCCCAGATGGCCCATCTCTGATCAGTGTCTGTTAGTTTTTTAGAGGTGTATGTACAGGGTTGTAGTTGGCCCTGTTTGTTTTCTTGGAGTAAGACTACCCCGACAGCCACATCGCTGGCATCTGCTTGTATGATGAAAGGTTTTTCTGGGTCTGGGTGCTTCAAGATTGGCTCAGCTGAGAATAATTGTTTCAATTTTGTGAACACCACCTGGCATTCCGTAGTCCTGTTTAAGGGTTGCCTCGGCTTTGGCTTGTCTTCCCCTTTTGTTTTCAAAAGATTAGTGATGGGGAGTGCAATTTACGCAAAAACCAGGATAAATTGTCAATAGAAGTTTGCAAACCCCAGGAAACTATGCAGTTGCTTGCATGTGTGGGGAGGGGTCCAATCAATCACCGCTTGTACTTTTCCTTTCTCCACGCCCTTGTGGTATCCCAGGTAGTCTATTTTATCCTTCACTTTTAGAAAGTTTTGCATAAAGCTTAGCAGCACAGAGTTTGTTTAGGACTGCCTGGACAAGTTTAACATGCTCATGACTAAAATGTCATCTAAATACATAAAGTACCTCATTTATGAGTTGCATGAACACAGTGGGAGCCCCTTGCAGTCCAAATGGAAGCACTTTGAATTGGTAACAAGGGGGTATTAAAAGCTGTTTTCCATTTGTTCCCTTTCCTAATCCTGAGTCAGCAATAAGCCTCTCTTAGGTCCAGTTTTGAAAAGATTTTCCCCTTGTATAGGTGGGCTAACATGTCCTTCATAAGAGGAAGGAGGTACACGTTATCGATGCTTATAATTCTAGTTTGGAACTATTCTAGTTCCAAGATGGTGACCAGCAAGGCTGCCCCGGAGGAACGCTCTCTGTAAAAGAAAGCTCTTGAGGAAGGCTACCTGCGAGGCTGCTAAAACCTCTGAAGCCGCTAAATCCATCGCCGAAACGGCCACCAAAGCTGCCAAAGTGACCAGCGCCGCTTAGACCACTGCCGGGGCTGCATAGCCCATCATTGAGGCGATCACCACCGCTGAATCTGCCGCTGAAGCGGTCGCCGGCAGCGGGGCTGCATAGACTGCTGCCAAGCCAGTCACCGCCACTGAATCCGCCGCTGAAGCGGACGCCACTGGCGGGGCTTCATCCAAGGCCACTGAAGCCTCCGAGACCTCAGAAACTGCAAAACCGCCTCTGAGACCTCTGAAAATGGATAAATCACCAAGATCTTAGAAACCATGAAACCGCTTCTGAGACCACTGCGAAAATGAGTGAGTCACCAAAGAAGTACCACCCCACCGTAGGCCCCATTCTTTCATACCATTCCATTCTCTCGCCCACCCCTTCACCCACCTCTATTCAACCAAAGAAGGGCAAGAAAGAAAGAAAGAAAGATTTGGTAAGAAGGACTTCCCCAGGAAAGATTGGGAAGAGAAATTATCCCAAGAAAGATTGAGGAGAGTAACTTCCCCTACCAGCTAAGGGGGCCCCTGAGGAGAGATATTTTCCCAAGAAAGATTGAGGAGAGGAACTCTCCCTACCAACTGAGGAGGCCCCTGGAAGACCACGTGAGAAGATCCGAGAGTATAAAAAGTAGCAGACAAAATTATTTTGTAAAATACACACTGATCATTCACTATGCCAGGCAAAAATTCAAACAGATCTGCCAAACGCCCTCAAACAAAAACTATTACTACAAATAATGATCAAAATGAATCAAATATATGCTATAAATGCAACAATATAATTAAAGAAAATGAAGAATCCGAGATATGCCGGCTATTCTCCAATATGTCCACCACTCCTGTCTCAAAATAAACAAATCTACAGATAACTTCCTATCAGATCCTACATTTATCCATTTTTGTCAATCTTTTTTTTATTGAAAAAGTTTTACAACAAACAAGTTTTTTTTAAAAAAAATCCCCCTCCCCCCTCCCTCTCCCTCCCTCCCCTCCCCTTCCCCTCCCCTCCCCCAGAGACTTCCCAGAGCAAAATACAGGGTATAACATCTAACAAACATATGCTAAAATACTACAAAAACCATCCCATAATCCCTTCTCCCCATTGATCCCTTAACTCCCCTTTTCCCTTTTAAGCAAATACACAAATACAATACATTCCCTACCATCACTCATAAGCTATTTGATACTTTTTGGTCTGATACTTATTTTGAATATAATTAATCCATTTTCTCCATTCTACTATATATCTTGTGAGCAGTCTTTCAAATACGCAGAAATTTTTGCCATTTCTGCTAAATTTGAAACTTTAAGTGTCCATTCTTCAGTTGTTGGTAGTTCTTCTTTCTTCCAATATTGTGCCACCAAAAATCTCGCTGCTGATATTAAGCTCAGTATTAATTTAGTCTCTATTACTGTACAATCTGTGATTATACCTAATAAAAACAGTTGTGGCGTAAATTTTATCTTCTTTTTCAAAATATTCTGCATAATCCACCATATTTTAATCCAAAACAATTTGAATTTTTACAAGTCCACCATATATGATAATAAGTAGCATCTTCACAATCACATCTCCAACATTTGGGTTGCATATTCGGGTACATACATGCCAACTTCTTAGGGTCTAAATGCCATCTATAAAACATTTTATAAAAATTTTCTCTTAAATTTTGTGCTTGAGTAAATTTAACATTCCTAACCCAAATTTTCTCCCACGTTTCCAACGTTATAGGTTGTTTAATATTTTGTGCCCATTTTATCATACAGTCTTTAACTAATTCCATTTCTGAATCTATTTCTATCAAAGCATTGTATAACCTTTAAATATGCATTTGGCCTTGATCTCTAATTTGTTTTACCAAATTTTCCTCAGTTAACGCGATACCACTTTTCTGGTCCATACTCCATATAGATTGCAATTGTCCATACTGAAATCATGTATAATTTTTCCCTTTTTGTTTCAATATATTCAAAGATTTAAGTTGTAATTTACCCTTTTCCACAAAAAGAAGCTCTTTGTATGCAATCCCCTCTTGTTTTTGTTCTATATTTATATTCTCTATCACATGTCTGGGGATTGTCCATATAGGTATCTTATTGTCTAATTTATATTGATACTTTTTCCAAACCCTTAACAAAGCATTCCTGAGGATATGACTTCTAAAAGTATTATCTACTTTCTTATCATATACTAAATAAGCATGCCATCCATATAACAAATCATGGTCCAGAATGCAGCCGCACGGGTGATAGAGGGAGCAATAACACCACTCCTGCGTAGGCTGCACTGGCTTCTTGTGATCTTCCGGGTGCAATTCAAGGTATTGGTTACCACTTTTAAAGCGCTTCATGGCATGGGACCTGGTTATTTACGGGACCGCCTACTGCGACCGACGGCCTCCCAGCGACCAGTGCGCTCCTTGGGGTGCCGTCGGCTAGACAATGTCGACTGGCGACCCCCAGGGGGAAGGCCTTCTCTGTGGGGGCTCCAACCCTCTGGAATGAATTACCACCTGGTATTCGCCAACTCCCTGATCTTTGGACTTTTCAATGCAAGCTGAAAACATGGCTGTTTCATCGCGCAGGACTGGCCTGATAGTTTTAATTGGGAATTTTAAATGGGTTTTAAATGGAGTTAGCCTAAATTTAAATATTTCATTTTAAATTATTTTAATGTTTGTAATGTTGTTTTATATGGCTGTAAACCACCCTGAGTCCTTCGGGAGAAGGGCGGTCTAGAAATATATATATATATATATATATATATATATATATATATATATATATATATATATATATATATATATATATATATATATATATATATATATATATATATATATATATATATAAAAATAAATAAATAAATAAATAAATTCAAAATTCTTTCTTCTGTTAGATTAAATCAATCACTAATCAATGACAAAACAACTGCTTCATAATATAATTTCAAATTAGGCATTTTTAAGCCCCCTCTTTCACATATATCCTGCATTATTTTTAACTTTATTCTCAGTTTTTTACCCATCCAAATAAAGTTGCTGATCCCTTTCTGTCATTCCCGTAAATTTACATCCTTTTTAAGTACTGGTATCATTTGAAATAAGAATAAAAACCTAGGCAAAACATTCATTTTAATTACTGCTGTTCTACCCAGCAAAGATAATTGTAATTTCTTCCAATTTTCCTTCTGTACCTTCTGCTACAACACCTCATAATTATTTTTAAATAATTTCACATTTGAGGCTATAATATATACTCCTAAATATTTAACTTTTTAACAATTTCATAACCTGTAACTCTTTCTAATTCTTCTTTTTGATGTATTTTGATATTTTGATGTATATTCATATTTTTAGTTATCATCTTTGTCTTCTGTTGATTAACCTTAAACCTTACCATATTGATTAATTATATCTTTTAAATATATAGCTGACTCAATAGGTTGAGTTAAAGTAACAACCAAGTAGTCCGCAAACGCTCTTAATCTATAATCCTGCTGTCTAATTTTTATTCCCGTTATTTGATTTGAACCACATATTTTATTTAATAGAATTTCTAAAGTTAAAATAAACAATAATGGAGACAAGGGACATCCTTGCCTTGTTCTTTTTTCAATTCTAAAAGATTCTGTTAAACTACCATTAATTAATTATTTGTGCTGTTTGTTTTTGATATATTGCTTTAATTGCTTGTATAAAATAGTCTCCAAACTGCATCCTTTCTATGACTTTAAATAAAAATTGCCAATTCAGTCTATCAAAGGCTTTTTCAGCATCCAAAAAGAAGGACTTGGCTATTCCTTTCTAAATATTCCAATAGATCTACCATCTGTCTCATATTATATCTCATTTGTCTCCCTTTGATAAACCCTGATTGATCACTTTGAATCGTATGACTCATGACTGACATTAATCTATTGGCTAATATCTTAGCAAAAATTTTATAATCAGTATTTAAAAGCGATATTGGCCTATAATTTCCTGGTTTACTACAATCTTGTTCTTCCTTCGGAATCAATGAGATAAAGGCCGTTCTCCATAATGGAGGCACTCCTCCTCCAGACTGAATTCTGTTAAATAACTCCTTAAGCAGCTTTACCATTTCCTCTTGTAAATTTTTATAGTAAACAGCCGTTAGACCATCTGTACCTGGAGCTTTACCCATTTTCAACTGTTTAATTGCTAAAATTATTTCTTCTATTGTTATAAGTTGATTCAATTCCTCCCTTTGCTCTAATGTAATTTCAAGAATACCTCCATCTTGTAAGTATCTATCTATATCTGTTTCTTTAATTAAATCTCTATGGTATAACTTTGTATAAAATTCCAAAAAGGCTTTTTGAATCAAGTTCTGTTGATAAACTTCTTTACCCCATATTCTACCTTACCAATAGTACGTGATTTCTGTTTTTTTCTTAATATATAAGCTAGCCACCTACCCGATTTATTAGCATTATTAAATGTGTTATGTTTAGCATATTGTAGATTAGTTGCCACCTGATCTGCCACCATTATATTAAATTGTCCTCATAATATATTTATTGATTCCTTTATTTTCTTATCTCCAGGACTCTCTTTTTTTTTCATAAAAAAGTTTTATTTTTACAATCATGTCAAACAACTCATTCAATGTACAGTTATATACAATTAGTCGGGCTTGCCCAGTCACCACCCCCCTTTTTATTTATTTATTTATTTATTTATTTGATTTTTATACCGCCCTTCTCCTGAAGGACTCAGGGCGGTGTACAGGCAAAATAAAAACAGACAAGAAAATATACAGTTTAAAATGCAAGATTTTAACACTCTTCCCTCTTCTACCTTCTTTTACTTTCCTAACCTTCCTCTCCTTCTCTTATCTACATCCTCTCCTCCCTCCACCCTCCACCTCCCTCTTCTACCCCTCTTCCTTCCTCTTCTCCTCTTTCCTACCTCCTACTGTCTCTTTTCCCCCTCCCCACCGTTCTAAAATGGTAACTGGGCAGACCCGACCCTACATTAATTATATTTATACATCTTCAATAATCCCTGTACATTAACCATCACTCCATCTCTAGCCTCAACCCCCCAATTCCCCTCCCACTTACCCCCCACCCCGACTTTCCAGAACAAAATGCAGGGTATCAGGACTAACAATCATAATCTAAAATAATTCCTAAATTATAATCTCTAGTCACTCCACACTTAATCACTCTCTCAATTCCCCTCTCCTTCAGAAATATATCTAATACAAAATATTTCCTAAATTTACTCATATGCTATTCGATATTTTTTTATCTGATACTTATTTTGAATATAATCAATCCACATTTTCCATTCTAAAATATATTTTTCTTGTGTATAGTCTTTCAAGTAAGCAGAGATTTTTGCCATTTCTGCCAGATTTGATACTTTGAGTGTCCATTCTTCAATTGTAGGTAATTCTTCTTTCTTCCAATATTGAGCAATCAAAAGTCTTGCGGCTGTTATTAAGTTCAAAATCAATTTAGTCTCTATAGCTGTACAATCCATAATTATTCCTAGTAGAAAGAACTCCGGGGTAAACTTAATCTTCTTTTTCAAAATATTCTGCATAATCCACCATACTTTAATCCAAAATGCTTTAACTTTTTTACAAGTCCACCATATATGGTAATAAGTGGCATCTTCACAATCGCATCTCCAACATTTAGCCTGTACATTAGGATACATACATGACAACTTTTTGGGGTCTAAATGCCATCTATAAAACATCTTATAAAAATTTTCTCTCATATTTTGCGCTTGTGTAAATTTAACATTCCTCACCCAAATTCTTTCCCAAGTTTCCAACATTATTGGTTGCTGAAAATTTTGTGCCCACTTAATCATACAATCCTTAACCAATTCAGTCTCTGAGTCTATTTCTACTAATACATTATACAACCTCTTAATATGCTGTTGGCCTTGATCTCTCATTTGTTTTAACAAATTATCCTCAGTTTGCTTAACACCTATTTTTTGATCTAATTTCCATCTAGCTTGTAATTGTCCATATTGGAACCATGTATAATTTTTCCCTTCTTCCCCCATCTTTTCTCTTAATTACAATTAATTGTAATTCCCCCTTTTCCATACAAAAAAGTTCTTTATAGGTAACTACCTCCATCTTTTGATATATATTTATATTTTCTATCATATGTCTCGGGATTGCCCATATTGGAATCTTTCCATCTAATTTATATTGATATTTCCTCCAGACCCTCAATAATGCATTTCTAATTATATTATTTTTAAATATTTTATCTACTTTCTTTTCATATAATAAATAGGCATGCCCACCCATATAACAAACCATAACCTTCTATATTCAAAACTCTTTCCTCAGTTAAATTAATCCAATCAGTAATTAATGATAAGATACCTGCTTCATAATACAATTTTAAGTTAGGCATTTTAAGGACCCCCCCCTTTCCCTTATATCCTGCATTATTTTTAATTTTATTCTTGGTTTTTTGCCCATCCATACAAATTTATTAATCCCCTTTTGCCATTCCTGTAATTTAATATCATTCTTAAGCACTGGTATCATTTGAAACAAAAATAAAAACCTGGGCAAAACATTTATTTTTATAGCCGCTATTCTTCCCAACAAAGATAGTTGTAACTTCTTCCAACTCTCCATTTCTTTCCATACCTTCTGCCACAATATAATTATTATGAAAAGCAAATCATTAGTAATTAGTATAAAATCAATCCTTGAAAAAGATTGATGTCTGTCTGAAAAAAAGTAAAGTCTTTTTCTTCATTATTCCGTTCTTGCCAAACATCTATTAGTTCTAAATCTTCCATCATATTAAAAAAGGTAACTTTGCACGACTTGAAATATTGTTAAGTAGGCCCTTTTTGTCCTTCCGAATATCCAAAACTCCATTTCAATCTCCCATCAATATATGCGATTTATAATGCCAATGTATGATTCTATTGTGTAAATTTTTTTTTAAAAGTTCTTGCTGTTGATTAGGAGCATAAACTCCAATTATAAGTATCTTTTCTCCTTCTTGTAAAAGTTCAGTAGCAATATATCTTCCTTGAGTATCTGCTTCAATTAGTTTTGCTATTAAACCCTTCTTAAAATACACAACTATACCATTTTTTTTCTCTGGAGCTGCAGCAACAAAATGTGTACCAAGCCTGGAATTTATCAAATACTTTGGATCTGAAGTTCTAATATGGATTTCCTGTAGACATATTACATCATATTTAAACTGTTTCAAATAATGAAATATCTTCCGTCTCTTACATGGTGAATTTAAACCATTAACATTCCAGGATAGAAATCTAGTTGCCATTTTTGGCAAACGGAAGCTTTTGAAGCATCAGCTGCCAATCCTCCTGGATCTTCAACCTAGTTCCTCCCACTGCTTCTATTTTAGTATCTTGTACTACCTTTGGAGTTTGTTGAGTTTTTGCTTCTTGCTGCATCTGCTTGGCGGCAGGTCTAGTCTGCCTTTGTTCTTTTGGGCTTTCTGTAACTTGCAACAAATCTTACTCCTTAACTATCACCACAGAATCATCACATGCCTTCTCTTTGCCCTTCTTTGTCTCATCAGAATCTCTTCTGCTTCGTCTTTCTGGTGATGATGGGTTTCCAGCTTTTAACACATTAACATAATAGTCTCTTGCTTTCAAAACTGTATTAAGTCGGTGTACTTTCCCTGCTTGGAAAACTATTATCCCAGCTGGGATGTCCCATCTGTATTCTAGCTGTTGTTTTCTAAGTTCATTTAACAGAAAGGCAAACTCCTTTCTTTTTCTCAGCATTTTAGGAGGAATTTCCTTCAATATTAAAATTTCTTGGCCAGCTACTTGTATTTTCCCTTTATAAGATGCCTGTAAAATTTGATTTCTGACTCTCCTAGTAGTAAAATAAATAACCACATCTCTTGTCAGCTGTTTTTGTCTCGCAATCCACGAATTAACACGGTAAATTTTATCAATTTGAAGAACCAAATCTTCTGGTTGCTCCCCCGAAATCTCTGCAAAAGCCTCTGAAAATATCTCCTTTAGATTTTCTTGTTTTTTCTCTCTAACTCCTCTTATCCTTAAAGCAAATTCCATCGCCCTATATTGTATCAAAACAACTTCATCATCTGTCTTCTCCACCTTAGTTTGAATTTCATCCAATTTGTTTTCCAACTTTAAATTAACTTGCTTAATTTACTCCACACTTTCCTCTAACTGTATCATGTTTGATACTAGACTTTGGATTGCTATATTAATTTCTTCTCTCTCTTTTTTTTTTTTATTGAAAGCGTTTTAAAAAACAAAAACATTTTTCCCCCTTTTTTCCCCCTCCCTCCCAAAAAAACAAAACAAAAAAACCCCTTCCCCCCTCCCCCCCCCCGGCTTCCCGGGTCAATCACAAGGTATTGTTATACATAAACCAAACATAGAATAAAATTTTCCCTTCCAATCCAAATAACCACATCCAAAGCTTTTCATCTCCCAACCCCCTCCCCATTACATAAAATAACTTTCTAATTATTCAAAGGCAATCTGATATTTCTTAATCTGATATCTGTTTTGTAGATAATCAATCCATTTTTCCATTCAATTAAATATCTTTCCTGCGATTGTCTTTCAAAAAGGTTGAGATTTTAGCCATCTCAGCCAAATTAATAACTTTCAATATCCATTCTTCTATTGTAGGTATCTCTTCTTTCTTCCAGTATTGTCCAATCAACAGTCTTGCTGCTGTTATTAAATTCAGAATCAATTTAGTCTCAATCCCTGTACAATCCGTTATAATTCCCAAAAGGAAAAATTGTGGCAGGAACTTTATCTTCTTCTTCAGTACATTTTGAATAATCCACCAAATTCTTATCCAAAAGACCTTAATTTTCTTGCAAGTCCACCAAATATGAAAATATGTAGCATCATCACAATCACACCTCCAACATTTCGCTTGGATATTAGGATACATACATGATAATTTTAGGATCTAAATGCCTATAAAACATCTTATAAAAATTTTTCCAAATTCTGCAGCTATGAATTTAACATTTCTAACCCAAATTTTTCCCATGTTCCAACATTCTTCTGAATATTTGTGCCCATTTTATCATACAATCCTTTATTAAATCCTTTCAGAATCTGTTTATCAACACATTATACAATCTTTTTTATGCCCCTGAGTTTTGATTTCATTTGTTTAAAGATTTTCTCATTTTGGAATGATACCAATTTGTTTTATTCCATCTAGCAATATACCCATATTGAAACCAAGTATAATTCCTCCTTCTTCTTTAATGTATCAAAGATTTATGTAACTTCCTCTCATATAAAGATCTTATATAGTAATCATTTCTGTTCTGTTCTAAATTATGTATTCTCTTGTAATAGGGACATACCCATATAGGACTATAATTTAACTTATAATAATTCAAACAAGAGAGAATTCTTAACATGATTAAAGAGTTTATACTTCTATAAAATAAATATATGCCAATCATGAAAGATATGTTTTTAGCGAAGGAAAATTCTTCACCAAACTGGACCTCAGAAGCCTACTACAGAGTTCGTATAAAGATTGAATCCGCTTTCAACTGTCCACTAGGATGTTTCCAGTTTAGAGTACTATTTGGACTGCAGGGGCGCCCGCATACAACTAATAAATGAAATACTCCATCAGCATTTGTTCAAAGGAGTTCTTGTCTACCTTGACGACATACTCTATACTGAAACAATGGAAGAACATATTAAACTAGTAAGAGCTGTTCTCAAAAATTTGTTATCTGCAGAACTATATTCAAGCTATCCAAATGTGATTTCCATCAAACCAAAATAGACTACTTAGGTATCGCATTTCAGCTGATGGGTTAGAAATGGATCCAGAAAAAGCTGTCTTGGAATTTACGCATAAAAACAACTCAAAGTTTTTTATTAGATTCTAAATCTATTCATCCCTCCTTTGCTCAAATTGCTTTACCAATCACCAACCTCTTGAAAACTAAAGGAGACACGAAACCCAAACCATCATTACCTCTCGAATGGACAATGGAATGTCAGGCAGCATTTGAAAATTGAACGACTCTTTGCTTAACCTATTTTAAAACACCCTGACATGGATGTTCCTTTGTAATACAAGCTGATGCATGATGTATAGTCAGCTCCAAAACAATGCTGATGGTAACTTCAACCTGTGCTTTCACTTCTAAAATTGACTGAAACTGACGATGGGCTATTTGGGAAAAGGAAGCATTTGCAGTTCATTGGGCTCAGACGTGACAATTCTTAGAGGTTCAAATCATCCTTTTGAAGTTTGGACTGATCACAAAAATCTAGAAGCCCTACTCCTAACTTTCACTAAACAAGCCCGCTGGGCTCAATATTTTTTAATTTACTTTTTACATTACATTCCTGGGGAAAAACTTAGCGGATGCTCTCTCACGTTGAATACAATTGCACTCGCTCAGGTGGTTCTCAATACTTCCCTGCAACAGTTGGCAGCCAGCAATAACTGAAGCCACTCAAAGCTGAACCTCACTCCCAGATGAACTGACCAAGAAAGCTTTAAAACACGATGACTGGTATCGCATTCCATGAATGCACCTCCGTGATGGACTAGCAGATTGGAACAAAACTGTATGTTCCTCTATCACTCAGAGAAACCATCCTGATGCATGCCAAAATGGCAGGACATTTTTGGTTTTTGCATCTTCTTAAAAGACAATTTGGTGGCCAAGTCTTAAAAGACATTCAAGCATGTCAAGTTGCCCTATTTGCATCATCCAAAGGCCTAAAACCTCCTGGACTACTTCAACGGTAGCCACAGGAACCCATGGAAAGAAATATCCATGGATTTCATAGTGAATTACCTGAAAGTTCAGGCAATACTGTTATATGGGTTGACCCTCTCCAAACAAGTCCATTTTATTCCATGTTCAAAATACCTCCTCAAAGACTCTAGCAAAGTTGTTTGTACAACACATTTATAGACTCCGAGTTCCTGATCGCATCATTTTTCGAGAGTTCAATTCACTTCTCCATTTTGGAAAAAATTTTTACTCATTGGCTCCATATTTCCTCCATCCCAAACTAATGGAAGCTGAGCTTCAGAACACTAGAACAATATCTTGTTATGTTAACTACCAAAGACAATTCAGACCTCTCTCCTGCTGAAGTTGCCTACAACTCAATTCATAGTAGCATTACTCCCTTTAAAATAGCTTCAGGTCAAGATTTTGTTCCTATCTGAACTCCCAAAGGAAAAACTACTGTTTCTCTTTTGTCATGGATACAAGCACATGGAAATGACTAAACTCATCACCGTGCGCATAAAAACAAGCAGATAAAAAGGTCCCAGAACAAATATCAAGTTGGCGATAAAGTTTATCTTTATATCTTCAAACCACTCAAATCTAAAACTTGGACCCAAATATGGACCTTTCATAGTAAAATCATCAACCCGTAACAGTAACTAGATTTACCAAAAACACTTAGGATTCACCCGTTTCCATGAGCTTGAAACCTGAACACACATCTACCGTCCTAACCCACTCTATACCAATTCTCATAGAGGGCGACAACACTTTGAAATAAAAGAAATTTTAGATTCAAGAAAACATAGAAATAAAATTCAATATCTTATTGCTTGAAACACTTCTCTTATCCCAAATGAATTGAACAAATTTTATCTTCCAAAAGATAGCACAATTCTATAAAAATATCCTGACAAACCCTAACTCTTTTTCTTTCTGACCATCTTGTTGCAGGAAATGTCAGCCTCCACTCCAATCTTCATACTTTGAATGATTATATCAGTAGATAGAATGTAAATGTTTATTTCTGTATTATAAAACTATTAAGGAAATGAGATGTATCATCATTTAAAAAAGCCTTATTCTACATAACAGTATATTCCTGATTCTTTTTTAACAGACACTGCATTCTAATACAATAGAGACCTGTAAGAAGATTAACAAACTATTCAGACCACTGACCTCCTGAAAAACTTAAATATGATATATTAGCCATATTTTTCTCAGATCCAATGCTTTGCCATACTGTAAATATAAAAGTACTTCTTTATTCCAAATGAAGTCAAAATTCTTTCCTGTTAAGTTAAACCAGTCACATTACTGAAAGGGATACTGCTTCATAATATAATTTAAAGTTAGGCATTCTTAAACCACCTCTTTCCCGTGAGTCCTGTATTATTTTCATTTTAACCCTCGCCTTTTTACCCTGCCATATAAATTTGTTAATCCCAATCTTCCAATCTTCCAAATTTTATCCTTTTAATTATTGGTATCATCTGGAACAGAAACAAAATCTAGGTAACACATTCATTTTAATAGCATAATCCTTCCCAATAGGGATAACTGCAATTTCTTCCAGCCACTCATATCATTCTGAACTTTTGCCATAGCAAGTCATAATTATTCTTATAAAGTTTCTTGTTCGATGAGCTAATATAGACCCTAAATATTTAACCTTTTTACTACCTCAAATCCTGTCATTTCCTCTAGTTTTTGTTTCTGTTGTATAGACATATTTTTAATTATCACTTTTGTTTTATTCCGATTTATTTTAAATCCTGATACCTTTCCATATTTATCAATTACTTCCAACAAAAATCTACTTGAATTTATAGGATTGTTAACGTAACCACCATCATCTGCAAAAGCTCTAACTTTATACTCATATTGTCTAATCTTAATTCCTCTATTTTCATTAATTCGTATTTTATCTAATAATGGTTCCAGAGTCAAAACAAACAATAATGGTGATAAGGGACATCCCTGTCTGTTCCTTCTAATCTTAATAACTTCTGTCAAACTACCATTTACTATAATCTGTGCTGTTTGCTCTCCATAAATCGCTTTAATTATTCTAATAAAACAGTCTCCAAATTGCATTTTCTCTATTAATTTAAATAAAAAATCCCAATGCAATCGATCAAAGGCTTTCTCTGCATCCAAAAAATAAGTGCTGCTAGTATTCTTCTTTTCCAAATATTCCAATATATTAATAATCTGTCTAACATTATTCCTCATCTGCCTCCCTTTTATAAAACCAGATTGATCAGTATGAATTCTTTGTTGTAAAACTAACATTAATCTATTTGCTATTATTTTTACAAAATCTTATAATCATTATTTAAAAGTGAAATCGGCCTATAGTTACCAGGTTTAGAGCAGTCTTGCTCCTCTTTTGGTATCAGTGAAATAAAAGATGTTTTCCATGACGGGGTATTCCACTCCTAATTGTATCTGATTAAATAATTCTTTAAGTGGGCCTAATATTTCATCCTGTGTTTTTATAATAAGTTGCTGTAAGACCATCTGTACCAGGGTTTTCCCATTTTAATTGTTTAATTGCCTCCACTATTTCTCCAGTAGCTATCGGCGGTTCAGCTCCTCCTCTGTTCTAATGTTAGAATATTAACCTTATAATCTTTCAAATAATCATAAATGTCCCTATCAATATTTTGTCTTTTGCATATAGTGCAGTATAAAATTCTGAGAATGCCTTTTAATTTTATCCTGTTGGTATATCTCTTTACCTTTATATTCTATTTTTTGTATGACACGTGCTTTCTGTTTCTTCCTTAAATTATATGCCAACCATCTCCCAGGTTTATTTGCATTACAAAAGGTATTATGTTTAGCATATTGTATATTCGTTGCCACCTGGTCTGCCATTAACATATTAAATTGACTCTGTAATATTTTTATAGCCTCTTTAAGTTTATGATCTTGTGGGTTTTGAATTAATAACTGTTGCTTCCTTTGAATTTCTTCTTCCAAATACCTACGCTGCCTTTGTTTATTATTCCTTTGCCTATTGTCCAAGTAAATCAATATCCCTCTAATAAACGCTTTGCTCGCCTCCCACACAGTTCCTATAGGTGTCCCTTTGTACATATTAAAATCAAAAATTCTTTTAACTGTTTCTTACAATAAGTTACATTATCCTCATATCTAAACAGATTTTCATTCAACCTCCATGTTCTACCACCTTTTTCCCTTGTAATAATTCCATCCATACTGGGCTATGGTCAGTTAAACACCTCGAAATATCTTCGCTTTTCTTCACCCTAGAAAGCAAGTCATTAGAAATTAAAATAAAATCAATACGTGAAAAGATTGATGCCTATCAGAAAAAAGTAAAATCTCTCTCATCTGGATTCCGTAACCTCCATATATCTCTAAACTCAAAGTCTTCCATCATTTCAAAAAGGATTTTGGTAATTTTGCATGTATAGGTATCTTCTTGGGAGGTTCTCTTATCCTTCTTGTATCAATTACTCCATTCCAGTCTCCTAATAAAATAAACGAACTATAATCCCAGAGGGTCAACCTCTCATGTAACATTTTGTAAAACTTTTCTTGTTGCTGATTAGGTGCATAAATACCTATCAGCAAAGTCTTTTGCATCTATCACCAGTTCAATAGCAATAAATCTTCCTTGAATATCTGCCTCAATTAACTTAGCTGGTATATCCTTCCTGATATATACAACAATTCCATGCTTCTTTTCCAAAGCTGATGCAACAAAATGGTTACCCAATTTTGAATTAATTAAATATTTTTGGTCTGATAATTTTATATGTGTCTCTTGCAAACAAATCACATCATTTTTAATTGTTTCAAGTAGTGAAATATTTTCCTTCTTTTCTGAGCTGAATTCAAGCCATTAACATTCCATGACAAGATTCTATTTGCCATTACTGGCCTCCTGAAGCTTTGAAGCAGACAAGAAGCTCCTCCGGTATCTTCCGTCTAGCTCCTCCCACAGCTTCCATACTGGGATCCTGACTTTACTTTGAGACTGTTGCTCTTCTTACGCTTAAGGCTCCTCTTGTCACCCTTTGCTCTTGTGGTTCCTCTAATACTGGCAGCAATAAAGGCTCTTGGATCACCCCGCCTTCTTGAGTCTCTTGAAGTTTTTCTATCACTTCTATTTCGACTTTCAAAACTGTAGAAAGAAAACTTTGCCTTTAAAACAGTGTCATTTCTATATCTCCTTCCTTGATAGAATACTGTCAGTCCAACTGGCACCTCCCATCTCTATTGAATCTGATGTTTTCTAAATTCTTGTGTAAAAAAAGCAAATTCCATCCTGTCTCTTAACATCTTTGAAGGAATCTCTTCAACACCTTCAACTCCTGTTCTCCAATTTTAAAGTTGTCTGAAATGAAACTTGCAGAATCTGATTTCTCATAGTCCTTTTCACAAAATAAAGCACAATGTCCCGATGAAGCTTTCTCTGTCTTGCAATCCAGGAATTAACTCTATATATTTCATCAATTTGGTAAGCTACCTCTTGGGGTCCACTTCAATAAATTCAGCCAATGCTTCTGATATAATTTTTCTTAAGTCTTCTCCTCGCTCTTCTTGCATACCACGAATTCTAAGAGCTCCTTCCATAAGTTTATATTGTAATATCACAACCTGATCTTCATTTTGATCCACTTTTTTCTGAACACCTTTCATTTTGTCTTCTAAATGCTTATTTGACTGAGAGATCTGTTGCATTTCCACTTCCAATCCTTCAATTTTTTTACTCAGTCCTTGAACTGCCATAAGAATATCTTCTCTTATTTTTGCATTAAAATTCTCCATCATCTCTTTTTGCCTATCTTCAGAAAGTTTTAATTGTTCTTTCAATATTTCCTCAAGACTTGGTTCAGATCCCCTTCTTCCAGAAGGCTTTAAAGGTTTAGCTGCCATTCTGTCTTCAAAAGAATCAGGAATTCAAACTTAATAACTCTCCTTCCCTCCTTTCAGTATAAAAAAACTCCGTTTGTAACAATCCACAAATAACGCTGCTTCATCGTACTAAAAAATTTTACTTTCACTTTCAGACGCCATTTTAAAAGTCAATTAATCAAAGACAAAGAAAGGTTTCAAGTTTCAAAAAGGGAGTCGGTACTTGCCGTGCTGATTCTACATCAAAGATCGAACGCTTGTGAAATTCCCGTCTGCTTAGAATATCAATCAATTTAATAAGTCCTTTAGAGCAGAAGCGACATTCCCACTCCTTTTTCCTGATAAAAACAGGAGCGTGCTGAAGTTGGAGGGAGTGGAATTCGGTGGGGTCATAAATCCAGGAAAATTCGCTCTTGAGAGCAAACCCCCTGTCAGACCTGCCACTTTCCCACAACTCTGATAACCTCTTTCACCCAGAGGTTATGCTAAGCTCAGTGAACAGTGATTTTTTTTCTGTTTCACTGACTTTTACAATCTTCTAACACGGAGTGCTCTGTTAGAGCACCCAGCAGGTGGGTGACGTCACTGGAGCCTCCATTAATTCCTTCTCTTATTTCCTTGTTTTCTTCCTTAATTTCTGAAACCTCCTCTTTAATTTGGGAAATTTCCCCCACCATCTCCTTAAAATTCTCCTTAATAAGGGAAGCTTGTGAACCTAGAGATTCTTTCAGAAAATCCTTCAGATTGTCATGTAATGTCTCTAAATACTTTGGTTTCAGATGTATGAGCTGGGGATGCCCCAGCTCCTTTAGTAGAACTTGCTTTAATTTGTTTAGCTGCCATCTTTAAACTTATATTTTAATCAAAGTCAATAAAAGTCATTAAAACTTCTTAAATCTTCCACCACTTTCAAAGTCTCTCCTTTTTCCTTTCTTTTTATTTTTTAAAAAGCACTCTGACAGTCTCTAATGATTCAGCACTTCAAACAATAAGAACTTTCTCACTTTCACTTTCAGCATGGCTTTCAATGGCTGCATTTCTGTTCTTGTCTTTAGCAAAAAACAAAATAGTGGGAAGGTAAGGATTTGTTACCTGCCACAGCTTGTCCTCCTGCTTCTACTCCGCTGGTAAAGATTCAATTTATAATCCAATATTGGTCCCAGGAGTGGACGTTGTGATTTGTTCTGCTAGCCAGCAGAAAAGTCTTGGATCCGGAGTTTTCCCGGGGCTTCCTAGGGAGCCCTCCCCTCCAAACCCCTGGAATCGTTCCAGGGATTCTTTGGGCACTCTACCTCTGCCCCTTAACTCATAGAAACAACTTTAATGTCACAACAAACCATCATAGAATCCACTCAAACAAATTTAGGAAAAAAAAATACTAGCATGTTGAGAACCACGTCTCACAAATATCGAAAATAGAATTTTTGCAGTACAAAAAAAATGGAAACTCCACAGAACAAAATCTTTTCCCAATCCAATAAACATTGCCTAATCCACAACCTAAACTGCAAATATATTCTAATCAATCAACCAATCAAACAAACAAACAACGTAGCCATTTTAATTAAAGATACCATTGAAAGAGAACAGAAATGCCAAAATGCAATATTATTTGGATTAGATAACATCAGCGAATCAGATATTACTCAAGTTCGTAACATCATTAAAAATTACATTTCACCCACCCTCTGCCCTGAAGAAATAACTGAAGTCTCCAGAGATGGACCTGAATACAAAAACAGTGATGGCTCAGTGGCACCAAAATTCTGTAGAGTCATCTGCATAAATGAGATCAGCAAAAGAAAGTTCATTCAAGCCATAAACAAAATTGCCAGAACCAACCTCAGCCTCAACCAACTTAGAGCAAGACCCGATCTATCTTTTCTTCAACGGATTCGCTCCAGTGAACTTCGCACAGAACTCAAACGAAGGCAAGGTGAAGGAGAAACCAACCTTTACATTGACTACCGTGCTGACTGCATAAAAAGAAAAACCTTCAATCAATTGGCCAACATCCAACCCCCACCAATCAAAGCATCCAACCATCCATCGCACCGAACTTCCAATCATCCGTCGTACAAAAATCTCAACCAACCGTCGCTCAACCAACTAGCCTCCATCCATCCGTCGTACAGAACCCCCAACCATCCATTGTTGCATTGTTATGTAGCATATCATTGCTGCATTGTTATGTAGCATATCATGCATTATTTCTCTGTCTACAATTATGCAAACTTTGCCACTTGCATTTATTCATTTGTCAATAACTTCTTGAAACAACTATTTGGTCCCTTCCCAGCATAAAACTGAACTTCACTACATCAAGTTGGTTTATTGTACATCTGATACCCTTTCAAAATTCTACTAATCTTCTTCCCTTAAAATAAACAAATATTGTTTTTGTGTTCAGGCGTGCTACTTTTCCCTTGGATAGAAACAAGAACAGCATTCTTCCGTTTGTCAGTGATAGATTTTATCTTGACTCACACGTTAAAGAAGTCACACAGTGATTACATAAACAACATATTTTAAGATGCTCCAGTTATACCATCTGTAACTGCAGCCTTGCTAGTTTTTACCATTTTCACTACATTTATGATTTTTGAAAATTATTTTAAATTACTCCAGTTTTTTAAAAATACACTGATAAACTGGAGCAAATACTGAGAAAGACCATCAAGATGCTGTAAGGACTGAAACCCATGTCCTATGAGGAACTGATAAAAGACAGTTACTTTTAGTTTACAGAAGAAAATGTTGAGAAAGCGTAATAGCTATCTCCAAATACATGATGGCTGTCTCACTACAGAAGGTATTCCACTTATTCCACTTACTAGCTGAATAACTGTGGTCCGCTACAAAACTATGTGATAAGGCTTGATAAATCAAAACTTAGAGTTTGAAAATTAATGAGTAGTTACGATCGGCCTCTCCTCTCCCCTTATCTTCCTCAGCTAGCCCCATAGATCCTCTTCCCTTCTCTCCCTCAGGCTTGGCCCATAGAAGCCTCTCCCCTTCTCTCCCTCAGGCTGGCCCCACAGAAGCCTCTCCCCTTTTCTCCCTCAGTCTTGCTCCACAGAAATGTCTCCTACCCTATCCCTTCTCTCCCTCAGGCTTTCTAGCCCCTTCGTTCCATGAGGCTTGCCCCATAGAAGCTTGTTCTATGCTTTCCCATTCTCTTCAGAGTTATTTTCAAATTGGGAGGGGGAGTAGAAAGTCTAACTAATTAGCATCAGAGTGTGTTATAATAATATAGGAAATACTTATGCTCAGATGGTCATTTCGAAAAATCCGTTATTAGTGAGTACCTAGAAGCCAAGAGGAACATACATGGCAAATTTCAAGTTTGTAGGCTTTGTGATTCTGGAGACTTCATGATTAATGTGTGAGTGCAGTTCTGGAGATTTCATGATTAATGTGTGAGTAGTTTCTCTTCCCTTCTCTTCCCTTCCATTCTACATTCTGGATCAGCTGAAATGGCTTTCCAGCACAATCCTTTATAAAGCACATTGCCATAATCAACTCATGATTACTCAGTCCAATGAGTTTCAAGATTTACAGTCTGAAGACCTGAGAAAGTTGCAGCTAAATTACTCATCTTTAGTAAAGCTATGTATTTCCAAATAGACACAGAGCCATTTTCAAGGTTTTGCTGTTTATAAAAATCTTAAATCTTAAATATTTATATATGACATTAGAGTTGCTATTGGTGAAAATTAGAGCAAATCCAGAGATTAAAGGAACTAAAATTAGAGAGGAGGAATATAAATTAAAGGCGTTTGCAGATGATTTGCTATTCTTTTTGGAGGACCCAAGAGAGACAGAACCCATTTTAATACGGGAGATAGAAAAATACGAGGAAGTAGCAGGTCTTAAAATTAATAAGGCAAAAATAAAAATGATAGTTAAAAACATAGTATCACAACAGGAAAAAGAATTAGAGAAAGAATTGGGTCTACAGAGTGTGAGAAAAGTTAAGTATTTAGGAATTTGGCTGACAGCGAGATGTTCCTCAATTAAGGAAGACAATTATGTAAAATTAATGCAACAAATAACAGTAGATTTGGCAAAATGGGAGGCATTACATTTATCCTTATTAGGTCGAATCGCAACTATTAAAACAAACATTTTACCGAAGTTACTATATTTTTTTTCAAACAATACCCATAAAATTGGATAAGAATTTTTTGTGGAGTTGAATCAAATTACAACAAAATTTATATGGGCAGGGAAAAAAGCAAGAATAAAAATATCCAATCTTCAGGATAGTAGAAGCAGAGATGGGCTTTGAGTTCCCAGATTGGAGACTTTATTATAAAGCATCAATCTTAGTTTGGGTTAAAGAGTGGATTAATTTGAGAAATAAATGATTACTTGTATTGGAAGAATGTGATTTAAAAAAAGGATGGCACCCCTTTTTATGGGACAGAGAGAACAAAACTCATTTATATTGTTTTCAACATAAAGTACAAGAAGCCCTAATGCAAACATGGCAAGAAATTAAGAAAAAACACTATATGAAAATTCCTAGCTGGGTCTTGATGATGGAAGCAGTGATTCATCCCCATACCCTGGATATAAGCAAAATGGCCAAATACAATGAAATCCTAGACAATCAGGGGAATCTAAAAAGTAGGCAAGAACTGGAAGAACAGGGAATAAATATAGACTGGTGGGTTTATTTGCAATTAAAATCATGATTTATAAAGGATAAAGATGAATATGGAATTGAAATGCAGCCAAAACAATTGGATAAAATATTGGTGGGACCAGATCAGAAATTAATAACTAAAATTTATAATTATTTACTAGAATTTGATAGAGCTGAAGATGTAGTAAAGGGAGATATGATGGCAAAAAATGCTGGGCATAATATTGAATTAGAGGATTGGGAAACAACTTGGAATAGAAATTATAAATTAACCAGGTCGGCAAAATATAAAGAAAATCAATATAAAATGTTTTACCATTGGTATTCCTCACCCTCTAGATTGGCAAAAATATATCCAAATTTTAATCCCAAATTTTGGAAATGTGGACAAAAGATAGGTACAAAAGATAGGTGGTTATTCTCCGAAACTAAAAAATATTGGATGAAGGTACATAGTTGGATACAGGAAATAACAGGCTTCAAGATAGAATATACACTAGAATTGTTTCTTCTAGGAATAATGGAAAGGAAATATGAAAAAAACTCAACATATATTATTCTGCATATAACTGCGGCAAGATTGGCTTTCGCTCAGTGTTGGAGAAGTCAAAACATACCCTCTGAAGATTTAATAATTAAAAAAGTACTGGACTGGGAGACTTCCAGTGGCGCCGCTTTCTTCACTGGATGCCTGTAAAGGCACCCCATGCTGAGGTATCATAAAAGCCAGCGAAAACAGCTAAAATCAGCTGCTCGCCGGCTTGAAGTACCTTCCCTGGGAGAAAGGGAAGGGAAAGAGCAGCGGAAAAGCGGTAGAACTCCCCATAAGCTTTGCTTTGTGAAAGTGATGCCTCGGAGGGTCAAGTGCTGCTGTTCTGTTTCCCTCCCCCAATACTCCCAACAAAGAGTCAGTCAAAGGCCTTCTTTTCTAGTTTATTTACATAGATAAATGTTCTGGCCACGTCTACCCACGCGCCTGCCAAGTCTCTGGAGATAACTAGGAAATTATAGATAAGGCCAGAGTTACTTACTAAGATATTCTTCCCTCCATTGAAACAGTTTGCCCGCGCAAATTCACTGCTTTGTCTAAGACAAAAAGCCAGGAAGTTCCGCCTCCTGCTTTTATAGACCTTGTGGGTGTCACTCTGTGACTCATCATTCTTTGACTTTGTCCCAATGCCTCCTCTACTGCGTGCACCAGTCACGTCTGCACAGTCTTGCATCGAGCCAAGATTGTTCTTGGGGCGTTGCCAAATCAGAAGAAGGCCCGGGGGAATCAGGCCTTGCCGGCCCCTCTTCCTCCTCTGGGGTGGGTGCCAGGGAGGGAGAGGGCCCAGGAGAAGTAGGCCTTTCCAGTTCCTCTTCCTCACTTTCTGAATCATCCGAGTCCAGGAGTCCGAGTCCAGGAACCTGGGTCACAACAGCCGCATAACTCCGCTGAGCTCTGAATCCAGCACACTCCTGCAGTAGCAGGAAAAGAAGAAAGCGTCCACTTCTGCTCAAGTGATTTTTCTTTGGATTTCTGGATGCAGACAGAACAAACACAAGTGATCGATCATTGGGATTGCAAGTAATGAACCTGACTTTTACCCTTTAAGAAAAGAAACTTTCTATTGTTTCAATTAAGATTGCTGAAAATGGCATCTGAGAGAAAGTGAAAGTCGGAAGTTGTTTGTGTAATCAAATGGAGAGTGTATTTGTGGACTGTTAAAGTGGTAGCTCTCCTATATTGAAAGGAAGATAGAAAATAGAAAAAGTTTTTTTTTATTTATTTTACATCCTTGATTCTGACTTTATAACTGAACTTTAATTTGGAATTTGAAATGGCTTCTAAACCACCTAAGCCTACAACAAGAAGGGGATCTGAAGTGGGAATGGAAGATATGTTTAAAGAACAGACAAAAATATTTGAAGAAAGGTTTAAAGAAGTTATGAATCATATTGAACTGACTAGAGAGGAAATGAAAGAAAATAATAAATAAAATAATATTTTGATGACTTTTCAAGGTATGGAAAAGAATTTGGAGGTTTTGGAAGGGAAAGTGAAACAATTAATCAATCTAATCAGCATTGGAAAATAAAATGGAACAATTGCAAATAAAAGTGGACAAAAATGAAGATCAGGTGGTGGTGTTACAATACAGGGCGATGGAAGGGGCTTTGAGAATCAGAGGCTTGCAGGAAGTAAAAGATGAGGACCTTAAGAAAATTTTATCAGAGGCTTTGGCTGAAAGGTTAGGACTTGATCCACAAGAGGTTGCTTTTCAAATTGACAAAGTATATAGGGTTAACTCATGGATTGCTAGACAAAAAATATTGCCAAGGTAGACATTGTGGTTTATTTCTTGACAAGAACAATGAGAAATCAAATTCTGCAAGCCATGTATCAGAAAAAGTTGCAAATAGCAGAACAAGAGGTGATGGTTCTGAAAGAGATTCCCCCTAAGATGTTAAAAGACAGGAAAGAGTTTATATTTTTTACACAAGAGCTCAAGAATCGTCAGATTCAATTTAGATGGGAGGTTCCAGCTGGTCTTACAGTGTTTTTTCAGGGAAGGAGATATTGTATTGAAACTGTGTTGAAAGCGAAAGATTTTCTTTTTAATGTGCCGAAAGTTGATCCCGAAGCAACAGATAAAAGCCCACAAGAGAGGCAAATGAGTATGGAAGCTGACGTGGCCCCTTTGATGTTATTATCCCAAGAACAGCCACAAGAACAAAGGATGACAAGGGCGGTTACTAAGCGTAAAGAAAAGGAGGATCAACTTCAAAGTAAAAGTCAAGATTCTACTACAGAAGCAGAAGCAGTGGGAGGAGCGAGGCCGAAGCTGAGCTGATTGCTCAAAAGCTTCGTGAGGCCAAAGATGGCAAATAAAATCCTGACTTGGAATGTTAATGGTTTGAATTCAGCGCAGAAAAGAAGAAAAATATTTCATTATTTGAGACAATTTAAAAATGATATGATTTGTTTACAAGAGACACATATTAAACTATCAGATCAAAAATACCTAATAAACTCAAAATTAGGTAAACACTTTGTTGCTTCAGCTTTGGATAAGAAAAGTGTATAGTGGTATATTTGAGAAAAGATATACCAGCCAAATTAATTGAAGCAGATATCCAAGGGAGATATATCGCTATTGAACTTGTGTTAGAAGGAAAAAAGACACTCTTGATTGGTATATATGCACCTAATCAGCAACAAGAAAAATTCTATAGGATGTTGCATGATAGACTGACTCTTTGGGATTATAAATCGTTTATTATACTAGGGGATTGGAAAGGCGTAATAGATACCCGAAAGGATAAGAGAATTCTCTTTAAGAAAATTCCTACGCATGCAAAGCTGCCCAAATCTTTTTTTGAGATGATGGAAGTTTTTGAGTTGAGAGATGTATGGAGAATGCGGAATCTTGAAGATAGAGATTTTACTTTTTATTCTGATAGGCATCAATTTTTTTCACGTATTGATTTTATATTAATCACTAATGATTTGCTTCTTAGGGTGAAGAAAACGAAGATATTTCCAAGGTGTTTATCTGACCATAGTCCAGTATGGTTGGAATTGCAACAAGAAAAAGGTGGTAGAAAATCCTGGAGAATAAATGAAAATTTGTTTAGATATGAAGATAATGTAAATCAATGTAAAAAACAAATGAAAGAATTTTTTGATGATAAATTGAATAGGGGAACATCAATAGAAATGGTTTGGGACGCGAGAGGAGTCTTAATATATATTAATAATAAACAGAGAAGTAAACAACAAAAACAGCGTAAGTATTTAGAAGAGGAAATCCAAAAGAAACAACAATTATTAATACATAATCCACATGATTAAAAACTAAAAGATGCAATAAAGATACTACAGAGTCAATTTAATATGATAATGGCAGACCAGGTGGCAACAAACATACAGTATGCTAAACATAATACTTTTTGTAATGCAAATAGACCTGGTAGGTGGTTAGCATATATCTTAAGGAAAAAACAAAAAGCACGTATTATAGAAAAAATAGAATATAAAGGTAAAGAGAGATATCAACAGGATAAAATTAAAAAAGCTTTTTTAGAATATTATACAAATTTATATGTTAAAGATACAATCTTGAACATGGATATTGATAAATATTTGAAAGAGTACAAGGCTAAAGGTTTCACCTTAGAACAAAGGGAAGAACTGAATTGGCCTATAACTTCTGAAGAAATTATTTTGACAATAAAACAATTAAAAATGGGAAAAAACCCGGTACGGATGGACTTACAGCAATTTATTATAAAAATTTACAGAATGAGATAGTATGTCCACTTAAGGAATTATTTAATCAGATACAATTAGGAGGGGGAATACCCCCATCATGGAGAACTACTTTCATTTCATTGATACCAAAAGAAGAATAGGATTGCTCTAAACCTGGAATTATAGGCCGATTTCACTTTTGAATAATGATTATAAGATTTTTGCTAAAATAATAGCGAATAGATTAATGTTAGTTCTACAACGAAGAATTCCTACTGATCTATCTGGATTTATAAAGTGAAAGCAGATGAGGAATAATGTTAGACAGATTGTAAATTTACTGGAATATTTAGAAAAGAACAATAGAATAGAATAGAATTTTTTTTTTAATTGGCCAAGTGTGATTGGACACACAAGGAATTTGTCTTGGTGCATATGCTCTCAGTGTACATAAAAGAAAAGATACGTTCATCAAGTTACAACATTTACAACACAATTGATGGTCAATATATCAATATAAATCATAAGGATTGCCAGCAACAAGTTATAGTCATACAGTCATAAGTGAAAAGAGATTGATGATGGGAACTATGAAACGATTAATAGTAGTGCAGATTCAGTAAATAGTCTGACAGTGTTGAGGGAATTATTTGTTTAGCAGAGTGATGGCCTTCAGGAAAAAACTGTTCTTGTGTCTAGTTGTTCTGGTGTGCAGTGCTCTATAGCGTCGTTTTGAGGGTAGGAGTTGAAACAGTTTATGTCCAGGATGCGAGGGATCTGCAAATATTTTCACGGCCCTCTTCTTGATTCGTGCAGTATACAGGTCCTCAATGGAAGGCAAGTTGGTAGCAATTATTTTTTCTGCAGTTCTAATTATCCTCTGAAGTCTGTGTTTTTCTTGTTGGGTTGCAGAACCGAACCAGACAGTTATAGAGGTGCAAATGACAGACTCAATAATTCCTCTGTAGAATTGGATCAGCAGCTCCTTGGGCAGTTTGAGCTTACTGAGTTGGCGCACAAAGAACATTCTTTGTTGTCCTTTTTTAATGATGTTTTTGATGTTAGCTGTCCATTTGAGATCTTGCGATATGATAGAACCCAGAACTTTGAAGGTTTCTACTGTTGATACTGTGTTGTCAAGTATTGTGAGAGGTGGAAGTATGGAAGGGTTTTTCCTAAAGTCTACCACCATTTCTACGGTTTTGAGTGTGTTCAGTTCCAGATTGTTTTGGTTGCACCACAAGGCTAGTCGTTCGACCTCTCGTCTATATACGGATTCGTCATTGTCTCGAATGAGACCAATCACTGTTGTGTCATCTGCGAACTTCAGTAGCTTAACAAATGGATCATTGGAGATGCAGTCATTGGTATACAGAGAGAAGAGAAGTGGGGAGAGCACACAGCCTTGGGGGGCCCCTGTGCTAATTGTACAGGTATTTGATGTGATCTTGCTTAGCTTCACCTGCTGCTTCCTGTTTGTTAGGAAGCTTGTGATCCACTTACAAGTCTGTTCCGGTACCTGTAGCTGGTTTAGCTTAGTTAGAAGAATGTCTGGAATGATGGTATTGAATGCTGAACTAAAGTCTACAAAAAGGACCCTTGCATAGGTCTTTGGAGACTCAAGATGTTGTAGGATGTAGTGCAGAGCCATATTAACAGCATCATCTGTTGATCTATTTGCTCGGTATGCAAATTGCAAGGGGTCTAAGAGTGGATTCGTGATGGTTTTCAGGTAGGAAAGCACTAGCCTTTCAAAGGTTTTCATGACTACAGATGTTAGAGCAACTGGTCTGTAGTCATTCAGTTACTTGATGGTGGGCTTCTTCGGCACTGGGATGATGGTAGAGCGTTTGAAGCAAGAAGGAACATAGCACATCTCTAGTGATTTATTGAAAATATGGGTGAAGATGGGGGCCAATTGGTCAGCACAGACTTTTAAGCAAGAAGGAGTTATCTTGTCTGGGCCTGGAGCTTTTCCTGGCTTTTGTCTGTGAAACAGGTCCTGCACTTCCTTTTCTGTGATCACTAGGGGTTGTGAACCCAATAGGATGGGGTCAGTTGTAGGAGGCTTGGCTGTTGTTGGTGTGTCTGAGATGGGGGTTGTGGAGATAGGTGGCTGTAGTTTCCTTTCAAACCTGCAGTAAAACTCATTCAGGTCATCTGCCAGTTGTTGATTACCTTCAGCCTGGGAAGGAGGTTTGCCATAGCCGGTGATATTTTTAAGAGTTTTCCACATGTTTGCTGGTTCATTTGCTGAAAATTGATTCTTTAGCTTTTCAGAGTAGCTTCTTTTTGCTGCTCTTATCAGTTTTCTGCAGCATTTATTTTTTTGGATGCAGAGAAAGCCTTTGATCACCTGCATTGGGAATTTTTATTTAAATTAATAGATAAAATGCAATTTGGAGATTGTTTTATGAGAATAATTAGAACGATTTATGGAAAGCAAACAGCTCAGATAATAGTTAATGGTAGTTTGATAGAAGTTTTTAAGATTGCGAAAGGAACAAGACAACAGTGCCCCCTATACCATTATTGTTTATTTTAACTCTGGAGCCATTACTGGATAAAGTAATGAGAGGTAAAGGAGATAGAGGGAATTAAAATTAGACAACATGAATATAAAGTGACAGCATTTGCTGATGATTTGGTGATTATTTTGTCAAATCCTGTAAACTCAAGTGTATGTTTGTTGGAAATAATTGATCAATATGGAAAAATTTCAGAGTTTAAAGTAAATCAGAATAAAACAAAAATGATAACAAAAAATATGACTAGACAACAGAAAGAAAAATTAGAGGAAACAAAAGGATTTGAAATTGTAAAAAAGGTCAAATACCTAGGGGTTTATATTACTTCTTCAAATGTGAAATTGTTTAAGAATAACTTTGAGGTATTATGGCAAAAAGTTCAGAAGAAAATGCTCGGTTGGAAAAAAATACAATTATCATTATTGGGGAGAATAGCAGCCATTAAAATGAATGTTTTACCTAGATTTTTATTTTGTTTCAGATGATACCAATAATTAAGAAAGATAAAAATTTGGAAGAATGGCAGATTGGAATTAATAAATTTGTATAGGAAGGTAAAAAAGCGAGAGTTAAAATGAAAATAATTCAGGAAAGGGGAGGTTTAAAAATGCCCAATTTTAAATTATATTATGAAGCAGCTGCTCTTTCGGTAATAAGTGATTGGTTTAACTTAACGGAGGAAAGGATTTTGAATATAGAAGGTTATGATTTACTATATGGATGGCGTGCATATTTATTGTATGATAAAAAACTGGATAGAGCCTTTAAGAATCATGTGTTAAGAATTGCTCTTCTGCGTGCTATTCTGGAAGAAATACTATAACAAGTTGAATTATAAAATTCCTATTTGGGCAAACCCCAGGCATGCAATAGAGAATATAAATATAGAACAGAAACAGGAAATGATTACTTATAAAGAACTTTTATATTTTGAGAGAGGTAATTTACAATTAAAATCCTTGCAACAATTAAAAGAAGAAGAGAGAAACTATACTTGGTTCCAATATGGGCAATTACGAGCTAGGTGGAAAGAAGACCAGAAAATTGGTATCATGCAGAATGAAGAAAACTTGGTAAAACAAATTATAAATCAAACTCAAGCGCATATAAAGAGATTGTATAATGTGTTGATAGAAATAGACTCTGAAAGGGATTTAATAAACGATTGTATGATAAAATGGGCACAAAATATTCAAGAACCAATGTTTTTGGAAACTTTGGAAAAAATTTGGGTTAGAAATGTTAAATTTATGCAAGCACAGAACCTGAGGGAAAATTTTTATAAAATGTTTTATAGGTAGCACTTAGACCCTAAGAAATTATCATGTATGTATCCAGATATGCAAGCGAAATGTTGGAGATTTAATTGTGATGATGCTACATATTTTCATATTTGGTGGACTTGTAAGAAGTTTAAGGCTTTTTGGATAAGGATCTGGTGGATTATACAAAATGTTTTGAAAAAGAAGCTAAAGTTCCTACTTTATTATTATGGACCGTACAGTAATTGAGAGTAAGTAAGTTGATTTTAAATTTAATAACAGCGGCAAGACTACTGATAGGACAATACTGGAAGAAAAAAGAGTTACCTACAATAGAAGAATGAATATTGAAAGTTGCTAATTTGGCTGAGATGGCTAAAATCTCAGCCTTTTTGAAAGGCACTACACAAGAAAAATATCTAACTGAATGGAAAAAATGGATTGAATATATGCAAAATAGATATCAGATTAAGAGATATCAGATTGCTTTTGAATGATTAGGATGTATTTATCTTTGATTTGTATGGGGGAAGTTAGGATTTGAGAAGAAGGGGAGGATTATAATTTGTGTTAGGGAAAATTTAGCGAATGATTATTTTTTTTGAACTATACCTTGTGTTTGTTCTGGGAAGTCGGGGGGTGGGAGGGAGGAGGGTGGTTTTGGAGGAAGGGGGGAGGGGGGGAAAAGGGGGTTTGAAAATTTTTGTAAAAACTTTTTCAATTAAAAAAAAAGTATTGGACTGCGCCGAAATAGACAAAATGACTCTTGAATTGAAAGGACTGATGGATTAGGATTTTTACGTAATATGGGAGAAATGGTACAATTGGATTGAAAATAGAAGGAAAAAAGGGATAGAACTCTAAATAGAATGTAAAATTAGTATCAATGTATAGAACATAGATGAATATTAATAGGAGGATATAAAAATGGCCACAGTCATGTATAAGTGGTGAATAAGATTTGTTTAACTGTAAAAACTTAATATAAAATAATTCAGCTGTAGATGCATATTAGAGCCTGGAAAGAACCTCTTGACAGAGTAGTCAATCAGTAAAATAACTTGCAATAGGAATCAGTTTTTCCCCTACACCAGAGGTTTTTAGGCTGGATAGTTTTATTTCGGGGATGGTAGAGTGAATCCTTCAATGTGCAGAGTTGGACTTCATGATCTGTTATGTCCCTTCCAAATTTATCTATTTATTTATTTTGTCACAACAATATATGTAGGTATCATACAAAAAGATTATATAGTATATACACATATATGAGTAAATATAAGGAGATATAAGCATATATATATATATATATATATATATATATATATATATATATATATATATATATATATATATATATATATATATATATATATAGGGGTTTTCTCCGTGTAAAATTGGAAGTGTCTTGGCGACGTTTCGACGAAGTCTCATTCGTCATCTTCAGGCTTCAGCTTCGTGCTTCTGGGAGCAATGTGTGATCGCAGCTGTTTCTTCCTTTTAACTGCTAGTGGGGGTTTGAACTGATTGGGTGGGAGCTTGGCTGTGCTCTGATTGGATGGGGTTTTTTCTGTGCTCTGATTGGCTGGGGGTGTGTCCTGTGTTGGTGGGGGCTTGGTTGTGCTCAGTCTAGTCTGTGTTGCAGGGGGATTTGAGCTGGTGAGCTGCATATATATATATATATATATTTGTTTTCTGAGGTTTTCACGGGTGTTTGTATGTAGGTCTTTGGTTGTTCGGGTTTTCTCCCGTGTAAAATTGGAAATGTCTTGGCAACGTTTCGACGAAGTCTCATTCGCGAAGCACGAAGCTGAAGCCTGAAGATGACGAATGAGACTTGAACGCTGCACATTTCAATTATAGAGAAACCCTATATATATATATATATATATATATATATATATATATATATATATATATATATATATATATATATATATATATATATATATTTTCTGAGGTTTTCACGGTGTTTGTATATAGGTCTTTGGTTGTTCGGGTTTTCTCCGTGTAAGATTGGAAGTGTCTTGGCGACGTTTCTGAAGTCTCATTCGTCATCTTCAGGCTTCAGCTTCGTGCTTCTGGGAGCAATGTGTGATCGCAGCTGTTTCTTCCTTTTAACTGCTAGTGGGGTTTGAACTGATTGGGTGGGAGCTTGGCTGTGCTCTGATTGGATGGGGTTTTTCTGTGCTCTGATTGGCTGGGGTGTGTCCTGTGTTGGTGGGGGCTTGGTTGTGCTCAGTCTAGTCTGTGCTGCAGGGGATTTGAGCTGGTGAGCTGCATAGCTGTTGTTTGGCTTTGTGGTCGTGCTACATCTTCATAGTGGGTGTCAGTCTGCTGCATGAATGGATTGGAGGGTTTGAAATGGCTAATGTTGCAGCTGCGGTCTGGCTTCTGGTCCTTGGTCGTGCTTCATGTTCAGTGTGGGTTTGGGTCTGCTTTCTGGGTGGATGTGCGGTGGTGACATCCTGTGTGGACCTGGTGAGTGTGGGTCTGGTGTCATTCCTCGTGTTAGGGACTCGTTTGTCAATAAGGCGGGTTTCAAATGGCTGGTAGGCGGAGGTGTCATCTCGTTTGTTCATGCTGTGTGGGCGTTTTTCTATCTCAGTGGCTTCTCTGATTATTCTGTTGTTAAAGTGTTCAGTTTTGGCGATAGTTCTGGTCTTTTTAAATTCAATATCATGTCCTGTGACTTTAAAGTGTTGGACCAGGGAAGAAGTTGGTTCCTCTTTTTTGAATGAGTTCTTGTGTTCTTCAATGCGTGCACTTATTCTTCTGTTGGTTTGTCCAATGTATGTGGTGGGGCAGGCGGTGCATGGGATTTCATATACTCCTTGATTTTCTAACTCAATTTTGTCTTTGGGGTTTCTTAGGATGGTGGATATTTTTCTGTTTGTGCAGAATGCTGTCTTGATGTTGTTTGTGGAGGATCTTGCTGATTCTGTCTGTGGTGCCTTTTATATATGGGAGGAGGGCTGTGCCGTTTTCTTGTTCTCTGTCTTGGATTTTAGTGGGGGGTTCTTTTTGGATTAGCTTGGTAATCTTATTTGTTTGGAATCCATTGGATGTTAGTACGTTAGTGAGAGTGTCTAGTTCGGGTTTTAGGTGTTGTTCATCAGCTAAGCATTTTGTTCTGGAGATGAGTGTCTTGGCTACAGAGTTGATCTGTGCTGGGTGGTGGTGTGAGAGTGCGTGCAGATAGCGGTTTGTGTGTGTTTTCTTCTGGTAGATGGTGTGTCCTAGGGAGCCATTGGGTTTTCTGTAGACTAAGACATCCAGGAAGGGAAGTTGGTTATTAACTTCTGTTTCCATGGTGAACTGTATTTTGGGGTGTAGGCTATTGAGGTGTGTGAGGAAGTTGTCAAGTTTTTCTTTCCCGTGTGGCCAGATTATGAAGGTGTCGTATATATATATATATATATATATATAGGAAGAAGAAAAGAAAAACAATAGGACAGGAACATAGACAGAAATCTATGATTCTATTATTTTCCCCCTTGAATTCTACCATATATTGCATATATTTTAATTCCAGCATTCCTTTATTTCAAGGAAGTGGTTTCTGAAAAGAGAGTATGCAAGTCTCTCCTCTTTTGTACATGTTTTCTGACATTGCACATATGTACAAAAGAGATAGGACAGCAGCACAATGTGGACTAGGCATTTTGGCAAAAATAGGAAGCATATGTCTTTAAGTTTTATTTCAGACAATCAGTTTTATTCCATTTTCTCTGCTGGATGCTTTCTGTTCAATTAGTCCTCTTCATCTGCTTCTAAAATAGTTCTTTATTTTACAATTGTGAATTGTAAATTAAATTGTAAATTATTTTACAATTGTGAATTGTAGCCACATGCTGGCTGTAGAGTTTATCCAATTACTAGATAAGGCTTTGGGAAGAAGTCATCTCCAACATCTGTACTGAGATGTCTCGTCCCACAGTGAAGTATGCTCTCTTTGTCCTCACATGTAGTGGTTGGATTGTGTCCAAATTTTATTATCAGCTGCTTTGGGGGGGGGGGAAATCTGCCGAAGGAAGAACAATATCATAATATTGTACTCAGTTGTTTTAACTACCTAGATCAGGGGTGTCAAACTTGATTTCATTGAGGGCCACATCAAGGTTGTGGGGGGCGTGGGTGTGTATGTGGTCAGGGGGCATGGCCAGTTCGACATCACTCCTGTTGGGAGCCTGTGTTGGACCGAGTGCTTTGCCAGCGAAAACAGGCTCCTGAGCTCTGTTTTTGGCTGCCATGGCCTCCTGCAATCCTGCTAGTGAAAAGGGAGCTCCCAAGCTCTGTTTTCATTGGCAGAGGGTTGCAGGAGGCAGTGGCAGCCAAAAATGGAGCTTGGCAGCCTGTTTCTTTGGCAGAAGCACAGCAGGCCGGTCCTTCGCTGTTTCCAGGGTGGCCCCGTGGGCCAGATCTAAGTATCCGGGGGCTGGATCTGGCCCCCAGGACTTGAGTTTGACATCCCTGACCTAATTATTTCAACCTAGAATATTTAAAATGATCAAAAAAGTGAATTGGGGATTCACAGAAATCATTCTATGACTTTCTGTGCAGTATTTGTACCGTAATGGAATAAGTGCCTTGGATTTTATGAATTTATGAACAAATATCAGTATTAACATTCACTGTTCATAAAATTTAAAGTACCATATTTTTCAGACTATGAGATGCACCAAACTATAAGACGCACTTTAATTTTTGGGGAGGAAAACAAGAAAAAAAGAATTCTGCCTCTGCCTACCAGCATCAGGATCAGTGGCATCGTCACTTCCACTCGGATTTGGATAATGAGTAGCACAGATCTTTTTATCCATTTAAAACAAACCCTATCAATCTATGTGCATTTAACTGGAGTTTCTAGCAGCAAGGCCTGATAGAGATGCAACACTTCAGTCCTCCTGGATGCTGCCATCTCGTAAACATGGTGCCAGGCTTCTGCTTTGCAAAACGAGTCCTGACTTTCGTGCTTCCTGGGCCGCTTGCAGAATCAGGCTCCAAAGGAAGCCTGCACCATGTTTACGTGATGGCAGCATCCAGGAGGACTGAAGTACAGCGTCTCTCTTGGGCCTTGTTGTGAGAAAGCCAGCCTATGGCTATAGGTAGGAAGACGGGGGTGTCTCGGGAGTGGAGCCTTTGGTGCCAAGTCCCTCTTCTGCCCCCATAAAATTCATCTCCCACCCCACCCCACCCCCTCCAGTTAAATGCACGTAGGGTGATAGAGTTTATTTTAAATGGATAAAAATATCTGAGCTGCTCATTATCAAAATCCAAGTGGCAGTGAGGATGCTGCCAATCCCTCCCTGCCTAGAACCACCCAAAAACGTGACGTGCAGAGGCTGAAAACATCCGAAGGGTAGAGGCTGGCAGATGAGCGGGGCTACTTTTGATGTATAAGATGTACCCATATTTTCACCCTCTTTGGGGGGGAAAAGAGCGTCTTATACTCCAAAAAATACAGTACGTTATTCATACTCGGATATACTTTTTTTTTTTTTTTAATTGAAAGAGTTTTAAAAAAACAAAAACATTTTCCCCCCTTTTTTCCCCCTCCCTCCCAAAAAAAAACAAAACACCCCCCTCCCTCCCCCACCCCCCGGCTTCCCGGGTCAATCACAAGGTAAAGTTATACATAAACCAAACATAGAATAAAATTTTCCCTTCCAATCCAAATAACCACATCCAAAGCTTTTCGTCTCCCAACCCCCTCCCTATTACATAAAATAACTTTCTAATTATTCAAAAGCAATCTGATATTTCTTAATCTGATATCTATTTTGTAGATAATCAATCCATTTTTTCCATTCAATTAAATATCTTTCCTGCGTATTGTCTTTTAAAAACGCTGAGATTTTAGCCATCTCAGCCAAATTAATAACTTTCAATATCCATTCTTCTATTGTAGGTATCTCTTCTTTCTTCCAGTATTGTCCAATCAACAGTCTTGCTGCTGTTATTAAGTTCAAAATCAATTTAGTCTCAATCCCTGTACAATCCATTATAATTCCCAAAAGGAAAAATTGTGGCAGGAACTTTATCTTCTTCTTCAGTACATTTTGAATAATCCACCAAATTCTTATCCAAAAGACCTTAATTTTCTTGCAGGTCCACCAAATATGAAAATATGTAGCATCATCACAATCACACCTCCAACATTTCGCTTGAATATTAGGATACATACATGATAATTTTTTGGGATCTAAATGCCATCTATAAAACATCTTATAAAAATTTTCCCTTAAATTCTGTGCTTGTGTAAACTTAACATTTCTAACCCAGATTTTCTCCCATGTTTCCAACATTATTGGTTCCTGAATATTCTGTGCCCATTTTATCATACAATCCTTTACCAAATCCTTTTCCGAATCTATTTCAAGCAACACATTATACAATCTCTTTATATGCTCCTGGGTCTGATTTCTAATTTGCTTTATTAAATTTTCCTCCTTTGCATTATACCAATTTTTGATCTTCTTTCCATCTAGCACTTATTTGCCCATATTGAAACCAAGTATAATTCCTCCTTCTTCATTTAATACCTGTAATGATTTTAATTGCAATCTACCTCCTTCAGCATACAAAAGTTCTTTATAAGTAATCATTTCCTGTTTCTGTTCTATATTTATATTCTCTATTGCATGTCTAGGGCTCGCCCATATAGGAATCTTGTAATCTAATTTATAGGAATATTTTTCCAGACCAAAAGAGCACTTCTCAACACATGATTCTTAAAAGCCCTATCCACTTTTTTTCATAAAATAAGTACGCATGCCATCCATATAACAAGTCATAACCTTCTATATTCAAAATTCTTTCCTCTGTTAAGTTAAACCAGTCACTTATTACTGAAAGGGTTACTGCTTCATAATATAGTTTAAAGTTAGGCATTCTTAAACCACCTCTTTCCCGTGAATCCTGTATTATTTTCATTTTAACCTCGCCTTTTTACCCTGCCATATAAATTTATTAATCCCAATCTGCCAATCTTCCAAATTTTTATCATTTTTAATTATAGGTATCATCTGGAACAGAAACAAAAATCTAGGTAACACATTCATTTTAATAGCCGCAATCCTTCCCAGTAGGGATAACTGCAATTTCTTCCAGCCACTCATATCATTCTGAACTTTTTGCCATAGCAAGTCATAATTATTCTTATAAAGTTTCTTGTTCGATGAGCTAATATAGACCCTAAATATTTAACCTTTTTACTACCTCAAATCCTGTCATTTCCTCTAGTTTTTGTTTCTGTTGTATAGACATATTTTTAATTATCACTTTTGTTTTATTCTGATTTATTTTAAATCCTGATACCTTTCCATATTTATCAATTACTTCCAACAAAATCTACTTGAATTTATAGGATTAGTTAACGTAACCACTACATCATCTGCAAAAGCTCTAACTTTGTACTCATATTGTCTAATCTTAATTCCTCTATTTTCATTAATTCTCGTATTTTATCTAATAATGGTTCCAGAGTCAAAACAAACAATAATGGTGATAAGGGACATCCCTGTCTTGTTCCTTTCAATCTTAATAACTTCTGTCAAACTACCATTTACTATAATCTGTGCTGTTTGCTCTCCATAAATCGCTTTAATTATTCTAATAAAACAGTCTCCAAATTGCATTTTCTCTATTAATTTAAATAAAAATCCCAATGCAATCGATCAAAGGCTTTCTCTGCATCCAAAAAAATAAGTGAAGTATTCTTCTTTTCCAAATATTCCAATATATTAATAATCTGTCTAACATTATTCCTCATCTGCCTCCCTTTTATAAAACCAGATTGATCAGTATGAATTCTTTGTTGTAAAACTAACATTAATCTATTTGCTATTATTTTACAAAATCTTATAATCATTATTTAAAAGTGAAATCGGCCTATAGTTACCAGGTTTAGAGCAGTCTTGCTCCTCTTTGGGTATCAGTGAAATAAAAGATGTTTTCCATGACGGGGGTATTCCCACTCCTAATTGTATCTGATTAAATAATTCTTTAAGTGGGCCTAATATTTCATCCTGTGTTTTTTTATAATAAGTTGCTGTAAGACCATCTGTACCAGGGGTTTTTCCCATTTTTAGTTGTTTAATTGCCTCCACTATTTCTCCAGTAGCTATCGGCCGGTTCAGCTCCTCCTCTGTTCTAATGTTAGAATATTCACCTTATAATCTTTCAAATAATCATAAATGTCCCTATCCAATATTTTGTCTTTTGCATATAGTGCAGTATAAAATTCTGAGAATGCCTTTTTAATTTTATCCTGTTGGTATATCTCTTTACCTTTATATTCTATTTTTTGTATGACACGTGCTTTCTGTTTCTTCCTTAAATTATATGCCAACCATCTCCCAGGTTTATTTGCATTACAAAAGGTATTATGTTTAGCATATTGTATATTCGTTGCCACCTGGTCTGCCATTAACATATTAAATTGACTCTGTAATATTTTTATAGCCTCTTTAAGTTTATGATCTTGTGGGTTTTGAATTAATAACTGTTGCTTCCTTTGAATTTCTTCTTCCAAATATCTACGCTGCCTTTGTTTATTATTCCTTTGCCTATTGTCCAAATAAATCAATATCCCTCTAATAAACGCTTTGCTCGCTTCCCACAGTTCCTATAGGTGTCCCTTTGTACATATTAAAATCAAAAAATTCTTTTAACTGTTTCTTACAATAAGTTACATTATCCTCATATCTAAACAGATTTTCATTCAACCTCCATGTTCTACCACCTTTTTTCCCTTGTAATAATTCCATCCATACTGGGCTATGGTCAGTTAAACACCTCGGAAATATCTTCGTTTTCTTCACCCTAGAAAGCAAGTCATTAGAAATTAAAATAAAATCAATGCGTGAAAAAGATTGATGCCTATCAGAAAAAAAAGTAAAATCTCTCTCATCTGGATTCCGTAACCTCCATATATCTCTAAACTCAAAGTCTTCCATCATTTCAAAAAAGGATTTTGGTAATTTTGCATGTATAGGTATCTTCTTGGAGGAGGTTCTCTTATCCTTCTTGTATCAATTACTCCATTCCAGTCTCCTAATAAAATAAACGAACTATAATCCCAGAGGGTCAACCTCTCATGTAACATTTTGTAAAACTTTTCTTGTTGCTGATTAGGTGCATAAATACCTATCAACAAAGTCTTTTGCATCTATCACCAGTTCAATAGCAATAAATCTTCCTTGAATATCTGCCTCAATTAGCTTAGCTGGTATATCCTTCCTGATATATACAACAATTCCATGCTTCTTTTCCAAAGCTGATGCAACAAAATGGTTACCCAATTTTGAATTAATTAAATATTTTTGGTCTGATAATTTTATATGTGTCTCTTGCAAACAAATCACATCATTTTTAAATTGTTTCAAGTAGTGAAATATTTTCCTTCTTTTCTGAGCTGAATTCAAGCCATTAACATTCCATGACAAGATTCTATTTGCCATTACTGGCCTCCTGAAGCTTTGAAGCAGACAACGGAAGCTCCTCCTCCGGTATCTTCCGTCTAGCTCCTCCCACAGCTTCCATAATGGGATCCTGACTTTTACTTTGAGACTGTTGCTCTTCTTTACGCTTAAGGGCTCCTCTTGTCACCCTTTGCTCTTGTGGTTCCTCTAATACTGGCAGCAATAAAGGCTCTTGGGTCACCACGCCTTCTTGAGTCTCTTGAAGTTTTTCTATCACTTCTATTTCGACTTTCAAAACTGTAGAAAGAAAATCCTTTGCCTTTAAAACAGTGTCAATTCTATATCTCCTTCCTTGATAGAATAGTGTCAGTCCAACTGGCACCTCCCATCTGAATTGAATCTGATGTTTTTTAAGTTCTTGTGTAAAAAGCAAATTCCTTCCTGTCTCTTAACATCTTTGAAGGAATCTCTTTCAACACCTTCAACTCCTGTTCTCCAATTTTTAAAGTTGTCTGATATGAAACTTGCAGAATTTGATTTCTCATAGTCCTTTTCACAAAATAAACCACAATGTCCGAGGAAGCTTTCTCTGTCTTGCAATCCAAGAATTAACTCTATATATTTTATCAATTTGGTAAGCTACCTCTTGGGGTCCGCTTCAATAAATTCAGCCAATGCTTCTGATATAATTTTTCTTAAGTCTTCTCACGCTCTTCTGCATACCACAATTCTAAGAGCTCCTTCCATAAGTTTATATTGTAATATCACAACCTGATCTTCATTTTGATCCACTTTTTTCTGAACACCTTTCATTTCGTCTTCTAAATGCTTATTTGACTGAGAGATCTGTTGCATTTCCACTTCCAATCCTTCAATTTTTTTTACTCAGTCCTTGAACTGCCATAAGAATATCTTCTCTTATTTTTGCATTAAAATTCTCCATCATCTCTTTTTGCCTATCTTCAGAGAGTTTTAATTGTTCTTTCAGTATTTCCTCAAGACTTGGTTCAGATCCCCTTCTTCCAGAAGGCTTTAAAGGTTTAGCTGCCATTCTGTCTTCAAAAGAATCAGGAATTCAAACTTAATAACTCTCCTTCCCTCCTTTCAGTATAAAAAAAACTCCGTTTGTAACAATCCACAAGTAACGCTGCTTCATCGTACTAAAAAATTTTTACTTTCACTTTTAGACGCCATTTTAAAAGTCAATTAATCAAAGACAAAGAAAGGTTTCAAGTTTCAAAAAGGGAGTCGGTACTTGCCGTGCTGATTCTGCATCAAAGATCGAATGCTTGTGAAATTCCCGTCTGCTTGGAATATCAATCAATTTAATAAGTCCTCTAGAGCAGAAGCGACATTCCTCTCCTTTTCCCTGATAAAAACAGGGGCGTGCTGAAGTTGGAAGGAGTGGAATTCGGTGGGGTCATAAATCCAGGAAAATTCGCTCTTGAGAGCAAACCCCCTGTCAGACCTGCCACTCTTCCACAATTCTGATAACCTCTTTCACCCAGAGATTATGCTAAGCTCAGTGAACAGTGATTTATTTTCTGTTTCACTGACTTTTACAATCTTCTAACACGGAGTGCTCTGTTAGAGCACCCAGCAGGAGGGTGACGTCACTGGAGCCTCCCATACTCGGATATACTTGTGTTATCCAAACACGTTATCTGTTTTCTTTTAAAATCATCTCTGCTTTTTCCCTGAGAGCAGTTGATTACACCCAATAGCTCCTGTATAACTAGACTGCAATTATCTAAAGCAAACACATATTTTAATTATATTTGCAGATATCCGTCAAATACCAAACATTTTTCTCAAATTAAGGACATTATATCTTTTATCATGTAAGATCAGGATTTAGAACTATACTCCATAGAAAAGATGTTTGACTAGTTTTCCAATATTCCTTAATAAAATTGGAAAATGTGCTTGATTATAGTGATTTAAGCAAATGACAACATCTTTGTTTTAAATGTTTACTTATCAGCGTAAAAGTGCAGTGCAATTTTCATTTCTACTCTCAGAAACTGTGTTATCAAATTCCAGCTGCAGAGATTTGCTTTGATTCTTATATGATAAAAAATAGAAAAATAGAAATATCAAATATGTCCCTAAAGCATTTGAAAAAGGAGGTCTGACAGGAGGAACAGTGATAAAAATATAAGTTAAATTAATCAGAGATTCTGTCAGAAACAAAATGGTGCAATATACCAAAATAGATTTCATCACAGGACAGATGGCAACAGTGAAGTGAATCTGTTTGTATATTTAATTCTATTCTTAAAAAATTGTCCAACCAAGAGAATATTTGGAAAAGTTGCACTAAATAAAATGTATTACAATCACAAGCCTTTTACAAAGAATATACTATTATATTATAATTATGTAATATATATTAAATTACGTGCTGCAAACTTGTATGAAATTTATAGAAATAAAAATAATTATACTAGAGATTAATCAACAATAATAACCTATTTTAGGGTTAGAGTTTAAATTAGTTTGCATATGTTTGTTATATGTGTATATTGGGGGTGTCAGACTCAAGGCCCGTGGGCCAGATGTATCATGCGCTGGCCACACCCACCCCCGGTTTAGCAAAGAGGAAAAAAGTTGTGATACATCACATGACGACAACCTGACGCCGCAAGTTTAACACCCCTGGTGTATATTGATTTATATTAGGTATACAAAATTCTACCAAATATCACCTGTTAGGAAAAGTTGCAAATGAATTTTTTTTTATGGCTAAAATAGAAAAAGTCAAGAACAATAGAATAATATTTAAAATGTTGGATTTTCACCTGCAGGACTCTGACTCAAGTTATGAACATAGAATAATAGGTCTGGAAGTAATCTTGGAGGTGTTCTAGTTCAACCCTGCCCATGGCAGGAGATCCAATAACATTCTGGACAAATGACTTTCTGATCTCTTCTTGAAAACTTCCAGAGTTAGAGTACCCATAATTTCTGGAGGCAAGCCATTCTACTGATTAATTGTTCTCATTATCATGAAATTTCTAGGTTGGATCTCTCTTTAATGATCTTCCACCCATTACTTTTAGTAATCAGGTGCTTTGGAGGATAAATTGACCTCCTCTTCTCTGTGACAGCTCCTTTTTACTGGAAGACTGCCATCATATCATTCTAGTCCTTGTCTTTCTTAGACTGGACATACTTAGTGTCAGATTGCCTCCGATCAATACCTAAGAAAGGAAAACCCTGACTCCATTTGATTATAGAGAAAGGTACTTTTACTGAGTATGTCTGATAGCAATAGAAGAAAAGCTAGAACTCGAAATAGGTGTGACTTACAAATACATTTCCCCTCATTCTTCCCTCCTCCCAGGGGTGAAATGCTCCCGGTTCGGACTGGCTCACGCGATCCGGTAGTGATGGCGGCTGCTAGTTCGGAGGACCGGTAGCAAAAATCCCTGGCCCCGGCCCCCTGCCTCTGCTGAGCTGCACCATCAGCAAAGGTTTTTCTTTTTACTTTTAAAAGCAGGTTTTTCTTCATCCAAAACATGCCTTTAAAAGTAAAAAAAAGTCTTTGAGGATCCTTCCCCTCAGCTGAGATCGCCAGAGCCTTTAAACTTTTTTTAAAAAAAGTTAAGGCTCCTCTGGCAATCTCACCCTAGTTCCTCAGCAGCAGAATCTTAAAAAACATGTTTTCTGTAGAAAACTTGTAGAAAACCTCCTTTAAAGAGATTCTAAGCCACTTACCTGATTACTGATCGACCGCAGGGCTTTTTTCCCAGCCCGAAAGCCCCAGTTTCACTTTCAGCACCAGACAGAACTAATCTAAACTTAGCTAATATATTTCATCACTGAGCAATTAAAGCTGGCTGGCTTTGCTGGCTGAGGAACTCTAGGAATTGAAGTCCACAAACCTTAATAATAAAATAAAATATTTGTGCAGCTTTCTGAGATTTGGTGTGTTTCTGTAGTGTTTCATTCTAACTACACAAACACACAAAATCTCAGAAAGCTGTATGAGGTATTGTGTGTGTGTGTGTGTGTGTGTGTGTGTAAAGTGTGAAAATTGGTTTTTGGTACCTCTTATTGTTTTTTATACTTTGTTTATTATTTTTATTATTTATTGTTATTGGCCATATCCACCCAGTCATCTGACCACCAAGCCACGCCCATCAATTAAGCCACGCCCACAGAACCGGTAGGGAAAATTTTTAGATTTCACTCCTGCCTCCTTCCTCAAAGGTCAGACAGCTCTAGGCCAATACCTTTCCCTTCATGGGTCACGTGATGTTCTTCTTCCTATGTTATCCTTCTGCCTGGTATGCAGAGTTTGTTGATGGTTGCGCGCCTCTGACAATTTGAATCTTTTGAATCCCTCTTCGCAAATGGCAGCCAAACGCTCCTAAAGGGCCCCCACCCCATTAATCATGCAAGACAGCAAAGTAGCAATAAAACATTGAAATAAGCCATAAACACTATACAGCTAAGCACTTTACTAAGTAATAAAACACTTAGAATAACAGTGGAGGGAGATGAGCGGAGGCTGACATTCAGCCCTCCTGCAACAAGGACGTTAGTCCTAGAAAAGAATAAAAGACATGTTAAGGTATATCAGGATATTTGTCATAGAATTGAGCTAGCTTTTTGGGAGCGCAAACATCTTCCTTGTTCACCCATTCAGCTTGAGACAAGGGAAAATGTTTCCAAGCAACTAGGTATTGGATTTTATTTCTATGTTTTCTAAAATCTAAGATCTCTTTTACTTCAAAATGTTGTTCTCCTTCTATGAGAATTGGTACTGGGGGGGAAGTAGACCTGGCTCTAATAGGGGATATGTGTTCAGGTTTCACTAAGCTAACATGGAAAACAGGGTGAATTCTTCTCAGGGTTTTGGGTAGTTCCAGTTGGACCATCACTGGATTGATAATTTTCACAATGGGGAAAGGTCCAGCATATTTAGGTCCAAGTTTCTTTGATGTTTGAGTTGTCTGCAAATATTTTGTGGACAGATAAACTTTATCCCCTACTTGGTACTTCTTTTCAGGAGCCCTTTTTTAATCAGCTTGTTTCTTGTGTTAGCGATGCACGTCATCAATAGCTTTGCGAGTTATCTTCCAGGTACTTTGTATTTGCTCTATCCATTCAGCCAGTGATGGAATAGACGGCCTCTCTTCAGGAAGTTCTGGGATGGGGGATAAACTCTTGACCAGAAGCCACCTTGAACAGAGTGAAGCCCGTGCTACTATGTACTGAGTTATTGTAGGCCATTTCAGCAAAAGGTAGTAGGTCTGCCCAATTATCTTGTTGATAATTAATGTAACATCTGAGATATTGTTCTAGTATTGAGTTCGATCTCTCACAAGTTTGAGGATGGTGGGAGGAGCTTAATCCCTGGACAGAGCCTAAGAGTTGTAGAAACTTTTTCCAGAACTGGGAAGTGAATTGTACCCCCCGATCTGAGATAATTCGTTTGGGGACCCGATGTAGCCTGTAGATGTGTTGTACAAACAACTTCGCTAAGGTTTTAGCTGAGGGTATTTTAGAACACAGGATGAAGTGCACCTGTTTGGAAAATGTCCATCACTACCCAGATTACTGTATTGTCCCCACTCTCGGGCAATTCCACTATGAAGTCCATGGATGTTTCTTTCCATGGGGCCCCTGGGCAAGCAACTGTTTGCAGTAGTCCTGGTGGTTTTCCTGGCAGTCTTTTCACTGCTGTGCACACTGTACAACTTGCTATGTAAGAGTCAATGTCCTTTTTAAGTCCTGGCCACCAGAATTGCCTTTTCAGAAGATGCAAGGTTTTCACGAGCCCAAAATGCCCAGCCATTTTAGCATCATGGCAGCGCTGAAGTATGGTTTCTCTTGCTGATGCAGGGACATACAATTTCGCCCCCACCCAGGCCAGTCCATCACGGAGAGTATATTCGTGCGAATGGGCTAAGAACCAGTCGTCTGTGTCCAAAGCCTCCTTTAGTAACTTGGTGAGATCATCTGGTAGTGCTACATCGGTTTTAGCTTGGGCTTGGGTAATGGCTGGGGCTGCTAGTTGCTGGACTGGGAGTATAGGGTGCACCACTTCTGTGTGAAAATTACCTCATTAAAAGTTTGCTCTACTGAGTGTCTTGTGTCTTATTGTATTGAGGCAGGCGGGAAAGAGCATCTGCCAGGAAGTTCTTGCCCCCCAGAATATAACGCAAGGAGCAGTTAAAGCAGTTAAAGTATTGGGCCCATTGAGCTTGCTTTGGCAACAGTTTTCTGGGTGTTTTCAGGGCCTCTAAGTTTTTATGATAAGTCCAGACCTCAAAAGGATGTTTAGCTCCCTCTAAGAATTGTCTCCATGTTTGGAGAGCCCAGTGAACTGCAAATGCTTCTTTCTCCCAGATGGCCCATCTCCTCTCTATTTCAGTGAGTTTCCAAGATGTGTATGCACAAGGTTGTAGTTCGCCTTCCCATTGGTTTGGAGTAAAATGGCTCCCACTGTTACATCACTAGCATCTGCTTGAACCACAAATGGGGACTCCATGTTAGTGTGCTTGAGGATAGGTTTTGCCGTAAATAGTCGTTTCAACTTCTCAAAAGCTGCTTGACACTCCATCGACCATTCTAATGGTAAGGATGGTTTGGGTTTTGCATTTCCCTTTGTTTTCAGGAGACTGGTGATTGGCAGGGCAATAGTTGCAAATGAGGGAATGAACTGGCAATAAAAATTGAAAAAAACCCAAGAAACTTTGGGCCTCTTGTGGCTCAACAGGCTAATGCAGTCTGTTATTAACACAGCTGCCTGCAATTACAATTACTGCAGGTTCGAGTCCCACCAGGCCCAAGGTTGACTCAGCCTTCCATCCTTTATAAGGTAGGTAAAATGAGGACCCAGATTGTTGGGGGGGGGGCAATACAAGTTGACTTTGTATATAATATACAAATGGATGAGACTATTGCCTTACACAATGTAAGTCGCCCTGAATCTTCGGAGAAGGGCGGGATATAAATTCAAATTTAAAAAAAAGAAACCCAAGAAACTTTGCAACTGTTCGCGGGTGTGAGGGGGTGCCCACTCTAGTACTGCTTTGACCTTTATAGGATCCATTTCCAAACCCTCAGAGGATATGTGGTACCCCAAATAGTCGATCTTTGTTTGATGAAATTCACATTGAGACAGTTTGGCATAAAGGTCTGCAGCAAGTAATTTTTTGAGTACTGCTCTTACTAGTTTCACATTCTTGTCCATTGTCTCTCTGTAGATAAGGATGTCATTAAGATAAACCAAAACCCTGTTAAACAAATGTTCATGGAGCACTTCATTTATCAATTGCATGAACACCGCAGAGGCCCCCTGCAGTCCAAAAGGGAGTACTCGGAATTGGAAACAGCCAAGGGGACAATTGAAAGCAGTTTTCCACTCATCTCCTTCCTTACTCTATAGTAAGCTTCTCATAAGTCCAATTTGATGAAAATTTTCCCCTTTGCCAGATGGGTCAACATGTCCTTCATAAGTGGCATGGGATAAATGTTTTCCATGCACACTGCATTCATATTCCTATAATCAACAAAGACGAAAAGTGCCATCTTTCTTTTCCCGGAACATCACCGGAGCTGCTACTCGAGGTTGGGCTGGTTGAATGACTCCTCGCTCCAAATTCTTGCCTATAAAGTTCCGCAACTCTCCTAATTCCTTTTATGTCATGGGGTAGGATTTCAGTTTTGGGAGCTTTACTCCTGGAAGAATTTCTATGGCATAGTCCGTAGGCTTATGGGGGCGTAGCACGTCCAAGGCCTTCTCGCTAAAAACCCCCTGCAGGTCCCAGTACTCCTTAGGAATCTTTTCCTCCCCCTTTAGTCGCTCCATCACAGACCCCAATAATTTGGTGGATGCAGGCTTTCCTACTTTGGCAACTCTTTTCTCCGCCCTCTGCAACTTGGAGCAGAAGCGCAGAGCCCCCATCTTCCAGTTTATTCTCGGGTTCCACTTCCAGAGCCAAGACAGTCCCAGCAAAACTGGTTGGTCCATTCCCAGTGTCACGATAAAGTTCAGGGTCTCTCGATGGTCTCCTATGATCATCTCTATTGGTTCTGTTATAAAATGGGCAGGGCCTCCCCCCACCACTGACCCATCTAACTGACAAAAGGCAATGGGCTACTCAGGGTTTTTAACCTTAGTTCCATTCTCTCCACCACCTCGGGGCTGATGACACACCTGGTACACCCTGAGTCTAAGAAGGCTAACATTTCCCCGTGTTCCCGAGGATGGGACATGCAATTTAACTGGGATCATCAGGGGGCCCCCTTTCCAACTCATCAGAAGATCTTCATCGGTTTCAGAAGTAAGTTCGCTGTCATCGGAAGTGGTCGGAATTCCCAACTCCTCCTGGGTGGGAGGAGCACTCTTGACGATGTCCGCTCCCCTTTTTGCGGCTCTCGCAAAACTAGTCTTAGGCACCAACTTGGCCCAGCAATCGGCAGCTCTGTGGCCTTCCTTACCACATCTGAAGCATGCAGTGGATCTCTGCCTCCCGCCTTCTGCTGTGGCAGGGCCCCTTGTGGGACCTTTTTGGAATTGGGTTGGGGTCTGCTTCCAGGTGCGCTCACTCTAGTTTCGATCTTTGGCCAACTTGATCTCCATCTCCGCTGCCAGGGTAAACCAGCCATATAGGGTCGTAGGGGAAGCTCATGCCCTGCACAGTGTGTTTAGGCCATCCTTAAATATGTCCAAAAGAGCCACCTCCGACCACCCCCTCATGGAGCACCAAATCACGAAATTCTTGGGTATAATCGACCACTGGTCTCCTCCCCTGTCTGATGGATCTCATTCGGATCTTGGCTTTCTGCTCTGCCAGAGGGTCCTCAAATCTCATTCTTAAGGCGGCCATAAAATGGTTGTAATTTTTCAGGAGAGGGGAGTCCTCATTATGCAGGGACACAAACCAGGCGGCTGCCCTTCCACCCAAGACCTGGGTCACGCTCCTCACTTGAGCTGCCTCAGACCAGTAGTTTTCACCCCAATCCTCCATGTGATTGTTTACCAAAGCCAGAAATAACCCCAGTTCTTTAGGGTCACCATCAAATTTCCTGGGTTATTGGGGAAATTTTGGTTTTTTCTTTCTGCGTGGCAACACTTGACCAGCAGGTGGCCTCTGGCCTCCATTGGAATCTTCAGCCCCAGGTGAACATATTTCTTGCTCTCGTTCCTCCAGAACCTCTCCACTATCAGCCGTCCCTCCAGTGGGCCCCAATGCTGTTCCTTCTTTTTCCCCCTACCCCCAGGAAATCCGAGTGGGGAATTCATACCTCTCATGAGCCTCTTGTCTCTCGATTGCATTTCAGTACATTCTCACTGTCTCAGCAATTTGAAGCTCGTCTTTGATTCTCTCACGCTGCCAGTCGGAGAGTTTCTCCTTTTTCTTCCATCTAGTAACTCCAGATGGAAGCTCCCCTGGCTCTGGAAATCTGCCAACACCCATCAACCATTTGGCCTTTTCTCATCTCTCCTCTACCTGTAATTTCTCCAGCCACGCCGAGGAATCCTCTTCAAGCTTTGAAGAGATCGACACTGCAGCTGTCCCTTCTCCTCCTCCATTTCACATTCAAGGGTTGGCCACTTTCCAAGTGTAAACTTTTTATCAGCCCCCTCAGTGGGTTCCTGGTTGGCTGACATTATTTGGGAGTTCTAGCTTAATGTCAGATTGCCTACGATCAATACCCAAGAACGGAAAATCCTGATTCCATTTAATTATAGAAAAAGGTACTATTACTGAGTACATCAGATAGCAATAGAAGAAAAGCTAGAACTGGAAATAGGTGTCGCTTACAGATACATTTCCCCTCATTCATCCCTCCTCCCTCCAAAGGTCAGACAGATCTAGGCCAATACCTTTCTCCTCATGGGTCACGTAATGTTCTTCTTCCAATGTTATCCTTCTGCCTGGTATGCAGAGTTCGTTGATGGTTGCACGCCTCTGACAATTTGAATCTTTTGAATCCCTCTTTGCAAATGGCAGCCAAATGCTCTTAAATGGCCCCCACCCCATTAATCATGCAAAACAGCAAAGTAACAATAAAACATTGAAATAAGCCATAAACACTATACAGGTTGTGGCTTCCGCCCCCGAACCTGGCCCCATGCCCAAAAGTGCCTTGGAGTGCCTGCTGCCAGAAAGTGACAGAGCCGGGCCTGCTGCCAGAAAGTGATTTGGACAGTGAGTGGGAAGGGCCATCAGGACTTACCTCAGAAGCACCAGCTTCAATGGATCAGCTCCAGGAGCCAGAAGCAGGCCAAGCAAAAGAGATAACGAGGCCTCTTTCCCCTGACTCTTCCCCCCCCCCCAGGCCACACCTGCAGACCCATCTGACAGCAATCAGGCTTGGCTCAATCCCAGGTTTCGTAGGCAGGAGAGAAGAGAACAGAAGCAGGGGAGGGGCGGCCTAGGAAGTGCTGAGTCATGGAGCCACACCCCACAGGATATAAAAGGTAGCAAGAGCTGGTGTATCTCTTTGTATCAGGCAAATCCATGGATTGACTAGAGCTGAAGGTTGTGCCTCACCAGCGTCTTGGCAGCTATCAAGGGCTCTTGGCATACGCTGATTCTTTTGCTGCCAGAGCTGATAAGAGCCGGCTAATTAAGCCATCGTTCGGACGAAGGCGAGGAGGACGAAGGCGAGGATACCTGCTCCAGCAGTTGCAAACCGACAACCAAAGGCTGCAGCATCAAGTCACTCAGCTGACAGCACAAGTTGCTGCCTGGAATGCTCCTGCAGCCCTCCCTCCTCCCTCTCCTCCTACTCCTCGTCACAGGTGCCCGGTGCCTGTGCCTGACAAGTTTTCTGGGTGGACGGAGATGTTCCCAGCCTTCATGGCACAGTGCCAGATCTACATGGTGATGTGACCGGAGGACTTCGCAGACGACCGGGCCAAGGTGGCTTTTGTTATGAACTTCCTGTCCAGCTCAGCTGCCCAATGGGTTACGCCCCTCATGCTGGTGGACTACCAGGGGTTTTGCTGGCAGCTGCGCCTCACGTATGAGGACCCCGTGTGGACCCTAATGGCCAGCAGGCGATTATGGAACCTCCGGCAAGGGAAGCGGCCGAATTCCGCCTGATCTGTCAGGACGCCGATTGGAATGAAGCAGTGCTGGCGGATGCATTCCAGAGGAGCCTGTCAGAGGAACTCCAGGATGAGTTGGCCTGGGTGGAGGCACCACAGACCCTGGACGATCTGGTGCCTCTCTGTTGTGACCCAGGTTCCTGGACTCGGATAATTCAGAAAGTGAGGGAGAAGACCTGGCAAGCCCTGCTTCTCTTATTATTTTATTATTATTTATTAAATTTTTATACCGCCCTTCTCCCGAAGGACTCAGGGCAGTGTACAGCCAGAGTAAAATACAAAATATATACAATTAAAATGGATTTAAAATATAAAATTACTAAATGGCTCAGAATTAAAATGAATTTAAAATTTAAAATACTAATAAAACCCAATTTAAATTCAATCCATTTATGCCAGTCCTGCTCTTGAGCCCTCTCCCTCCCTGGCACCCACTCAAAGGGGAGGGGGTGGGGCCGGCAAGGCCTGATTCTCTGGAGCCTTCTTCTGATTTGGCAACGCCCCAAGAACAGTTTTGGAGTGATGCAAGACTGCGCAGATGTGACCGGCGCGCGCAGCAGAAGCAACGTTGGGATAAAGCCAGGTAATAATTGTTATGCAGTGACATCTGCAGAGACTACAAATAGGAGGCGGGACTTCCTGGTTTTTTGTCTTGGACAAAGCAATGAATTTGCGCGGGCAAACTGTATCAATGGAGGGAAAAATATATTCGTGAGTAATTCTGGCCTTATCTATAATTTCCTCGTTATCTCCAGAAACTTGGCAGGCCCGTGGGTAGACGTGGCCAGGACATCTATCTATGTAAATAAAAGGAGAAAAGGAGGCCTCTGACTGACTCTTTGCTGGGAGTATTGGGGGGAGGGAAACAGAACATTTTTGTCCAAGACCCCGACTAAAACATCTTCCACCAAAGATGGACCAGCAGCAGGTACAGCAGCAGTTACAGCAGCTACAAGTGGCTAATCAACAGCTCCAGCAGCAAGTGGCTCACTTGGCAGGCCAACTTGCTGCCGGGAATGTGCCTGCAGCCCCCCCCCCATCCTCCCACTCCTCCTCCTCGTCGCAAGTGCCCAATAACCGTGCTGGATAAGTTTTCTGGGCAGCCTGAGATGTTCCCGACCTTCTTGGGACAGTGCCAGCTCTACATGGCTATGCGGCCAGAGGATTTCCCAGACGACCGGGCTAAGGTGGCCTTCGTGATTAACCTTCTTTCCAGCTCTGCTGTTCGATGGGCCACGCCCCTCTTGCTCCAGGACAGCCCCCTGCTGGTGGACCAACAGCGTTTTTGGCAGCACCTGCGCACCATGTACGAGGACCCCGTTCGAATGCTGACGGCAACCAGACGCCTTAAGGAACTCCGTCAAGGGAAACCCCCCTGCAGGAGTACATCGCCGAATTTCATCTTTTGTGCCAGGACTCTGACTGGAACGATGCAGCACTGGTGGACGCGTTCCAGGAGGGACTCTCAGAGGAATTGCAAGATGAGCTGGCCGGGTGGAGGCGCCGCGGACCCTTGACAACTTGGTGCCCCTTTGTCTCCACCTCGATGCCCGTCTACAACGGCAACCGTCCCTTCGCACCCCCCGGGACCCGCCGTCAACATCTGCACCCCCACTTCCTGCACCACCAGCACCCCGGGTCGCCCCACATTTTGTAACCGCTGCGGAAAAGCCCATGGAGTTGGGAGCGGCCAGACCTTGCCTGACAGCCCAGGAGCAGAACCGGAGGCACCAAGGGGGATTGTGCCTGTACTGTGGGGAGCCCGGCCACTTCGCCGCTTCTTGCCCCAGAAAGCGAAGTGGGGCACGCATGCCGGTCCCCGAATCACAGCGTGACCAATCGGGAAACGGAGCAGGCCCGACCTTGGGGAAACCCTAGGTCGGGCACGTACTAAGCCCCCACTGGACGTTGCGGAAGTAGATTCTGGGCCCCCTCGGCATCTGATTCTGGACAAACAGATATGGTTGGGGAACCAGTCGGACGGGCTCCAGGCGCATGCGCTGGTGGACTCAGGGGCCACAACAAACTTTATGGACCAGGCCTTTGTGACTCAGTTTGTGGTCCCTGTGGTTCCGGTGGACCCTCCGATGCGGGTAGAGACAATTGATGGACGAGAACTGGTGTCCGGCCCCATTAAATTTGCCACCCAGCCTTTGCGCCTGGCTATTGGGGACCATGAGGAGGCGATCCAGTTTTATGTCACGGCGGACCTTCATTTTTCCTTGGTCCTTGGGTTGGCCTGGCTTCGGACCCACGATCCTCAGGTGGCCTGGTCGCGGAACGCCATCTCTTTCCCGAGTCTGCAGTGCATCGACCACATCCGCCACACCTGTGCCGGCCAGAACGTCCCCACCGCTGCCATCACCTTGCCTCCTGAGCTGACGGACTTCACCGACGTGTTCAGCGAGAAGGAGGCGGACTAACTACCCCCGCATCGGCCCTACGATTGCCCTGTGGACCTTCTGCCCAACGCACCACTGCCTGTGGGACGCCTGTATTCCATGTCGGAGCCCGAGTTGGCCGCCCTCAGGGACTTCCTGGACAAAAATCTGGCCCGAGGTTCATCCGGCCTTCAAAGTCCCTCTCGGCCCCGGTCCTCTTCGTGAAGAAGAAGACAGGACTTGCGACCTGTGCTGTGATTACCGCGGCTAAGCGCCATTACGGTGCGGAATCGCTACCCCTGCCGCTCATCCCGGAGCTGCTGGAGAGGTTGCGGGAGGCCACGATCTTCACCAAGCTCGATCTCCGGGGCCTACAACCTGGTGCGGATGCGAAGGAGGCGAATGGAAGACGGCATTCGGCACCGATCGGACACTAATACACTGTCATGCCATTTGGGTTGACCAACGCTCCCGCCGTTTTCCAGCACTTCATGAACGACGTGTTCCGAGACATGTTGGATCGGTTCGTAGTTATCTACCTGGCGACATCCTGATTTACTCCCGGTCCAGGGAAAGCCACCTTCGACACGTCGGTCTGGTTCTGCAACACTTGCGGGAGCAACAACTCAATGCGAAGCTGGAGAAATGCGTCTTCTTCCGGACTTCCATAGAATTCCTCGGGCATATCACCTCGCCCGAGGGCATAGCCATGGACCCATGCAAAGTAGAAGCTTTGTGTAGCTGGGAAGCCCCTCGTCGGGTGAAGGATGTTCAGCGCCTGCTGGGCTTTGCCAACTACTACCAGACCTTCATCCCGGGCTTTGCCACACTGACAGATCCACTTACCCAGCTCCTCAGGAAGAAGGTTGCATTCTGGTGGGGTCCCCCGCAGCAAGAAGCATTCACAGCCCTCAAGAAAGCCTTCGTCACGGAACCCGTCCTGAGGCATCCCAACCCGCTCCGGCCTTTTGTGGTGGAAACGGACGCGTCCAATGTGGCTCTGGGAGCGGTGCTGCTACAGGCTCCGACGAATGGCGGCACACTTTTTCCCTGTGCTTACTACTCCCGGAAACTCAATCCTTCCGGCGCAACTACCATCTGGGAAAAGAGTTGCTGGCTATCAAGGCTGCATTCGAGGCTTGGCGACACCATCTGGAGGGGCCCGACATCAGGTGGAGGTCCGAGCGGACCATCGGAATCTCGAGCACCTCACCACAGCTCGGAAGTTGAACCAGCGGCAGATCCGGTGGTCGTTGTTTTGCCCGGTTCAACTTCCGTGACCTACATTCCCAGCGGTCACAACGGGCGGATGCCCTGTCCGCAAGCCAGTACCTCTGCGCCAAGGACCCCCTTCCTCCACGGACAGTGCTGCGGCAGAAGCCTTGGCCGCAGCACGGGAACCAGTGGACTTGCGGGCCCAGGTGCGAGGCGCAGCGCCAGGACGCCTGGTCGCAGCAAAGGAGAGTGGAGGTGGGCCCCGCGTCTCCTTGGACCTTGGAGGAGGACTTACTCAAGTTTCGGGGGCGATTATATGTGCTCACAGGACCACTCCGAGCCCTCGTCATGACCCAGTGCCACGACAACCCTGCAGCAGGACATTTTGGGTTCTTCAAGACCCTCCACCTGGTGACACGGACTTTTTGGTGGCCCCGAGTGCGGCATGATGTACATGCCTACGTGACATCCTGCGTACCGTGCAGGCAAGCCAAGGCCGCCACGGGGGCCCCTCCTGGGCTCCTCCAGCCCTTGCCGACACCCGACAGACCCTGGGGGGCGATCTCCATGGACTTCCTGACGGACCTGCCGCCGTCCTCTGGGTTCACCACGTTGCTGGTGGTAGTGGACATGCTCACCAAGATGGCACACTTCATCCCATGCTGCGGACTGCCCACAGCCGCAAAAACGGCCCGTCTCTTTCTGCAGCACATCTTCCGCCTCCATGGTCTACCGGACAGGGTGGTTTTGGACCGCGGAGTTCAGTTCACAGCTTGCTTCTGGAAGAGCCTGATGGCCGCGTTGGAGGTGCAGGTGTGTCTGTTGTCATCGCACCATTCGGAGACCGACGGGGGTACAGAGAAGGTCATCGGTATCCTGGAACAGTATCTCCGTTGCTTCATCAACCAGCAACAGGACAACTGGGCCAATTACCTGTCCCTGGCGGAGTTTGCTTTTAACAACTCTCAGCACACCTCTACTCAGATGACCCCGTTCTTTGCCAATGTGGGGTACCATCCGCGGCTCTTCCCTCTGGCACCACCGGATTCTCCTGTTCCCGAAACGCAGACCTTCCTGAGGGAATTGCATGCGGTCCAACAGTTGGTACGTCAGCAGCTGGATCGGGCAAAGGAGGACTACAAACGATCCGCCGACCCGATGGGCAATGCCCCCGCTGGCGGTTGAAGACCGGGTGTCGCTCTCCACCAAACACCTCCTGTCCGACTGCCCGGTAAAGAAGTTGGACCACCGATTCATCGGCCCGTTCACTGTCGAGGCAGTCATCAACCCGGTAGCCTACCGACTGACCCTGCCACGATCCATGCGGATCCATCCCGTCTTTCACTGGTCCCTTCTGGTTCCTGAGGCCATACCGAGTCCCCTTCGGTGCCCAACAGCACCCGTCACTGTCGCCGAGGACAGGTCGGAAGAATATGAAGTCCACAGCGTACGAGACTCCCGCTGGCTGAAGGGTCGTTTCCAATATTTGATCGCGTGGAAGGGATACGGGACTGATTTCTCCTGGGTAGATGCCTCCGACGTTCATGCCCCTGAGCTAGTGCAGGCCTTCCATGAGCAGAACCCAGCCCGACCGCATCCCGATCGTCAGCCCCGGGGGAAGGGCTCTGCGGTGAGGGATAGTGTTGTGACCCAGGTTCCTGGACCCGGACTCCTGGACTCGGATGATTCAGAAAGTGAGGGAGAAGACCTGGCAAGCCCTGCTTCTCTTGAGCCCTCTCCCTCCCTGGCACCCACTCAAAGGGAGGAGGAGGGGCCGGCAAGGCCTGATTCTCTGGAGCCTTCTTCTGATTTGGCAACGCCCCAAGAACAGTTTTGGAGTGATGCAAGACTGCGACGTGACGCCAAGCAGAGAAGCAACGTTGGGATAAAGCCAAGTAATAATTGTCATGCAGTGACATCTGCAGAGACCATAAATAGGAGGCGGACTTCCTGGTTTTTTGTCTTGGACAAAGCAATGAATAATGAATTCAAACTGTATCAATGGAGGGAATATATTTGTGAGTAATTCTGGCCTTATCTATAATTTCCTCATTATCTCCAGAAACTTGGCAGGCCCGTGGGTAGATGTGGCCAGGACATCTATCTATGTAAATAAAAGGAGAAAAGGAGGCCTCTGACTGACTCTTTGCTGGGAGTATTGGGGGAAGGGAAACAGAACACTCTCTGTCTGTGTCTCGACGCCTGTCTCCAACAACGCCCATCCCGTCACCTCCCCAGGAACCACCGATGACGGCTGTGCTCCTGCGTTCTGCGCCAACCCCGTCTCGGGCTGCCCCATGCCCTGCAGCTGCTGCGGAAGAGCCCATGGAGTTAGGAGCGGCCAGACTTTGCCTGACGGCCCAGGAGCAGACCCGATGGTGCCAAGGGGTGTTGTTTTTGTACTGTGGGGAGCCCAGCCATTTCCCCGCCACGTGCCCCAGGAAGTGCGGTGGGACGCACATGCCCGTCCCCGAATCCCGGCATGACCAGTTGGGAAACGGGGCAGGCCCAGCCTTGGGGAAACCCTGGGTCGGGAATGTACCAAGCCCCCACCAGACATGGCAGAAGTGGATCCTGGGTTCCCTCGGCACCTGATTTTGGACACCCGGGTATGGTTGGGCAGCCAGGCAGAGGGGATCCCAGCGCACATGCTGGTGGACTCGGGGGCCACAACGAACTTTATGGACCGGGCCTTTGTGGACATTTTGAGGTGTCCTTGGTACCAGTGGACCCTCTGATGAGGTCAAAACGATTGAGGGGAGGAAACTAGTGGCCGGCCCCATCAAATTTGCCATGCAGCCTTTGCGCCATATCATTGGGGACCACGAGGAGGCGATCCAGTTCTACGTGGCGTCGGATCTCCATTTCCCCTTGATCCTGGGTCTGGCCTGGCTGCGGGCTCACAACCTACAGGTGGCCTGGTCACGGAATGCCATCTCGTTCCTGAGCCTGCAGTGCGTCGACCACATCCGCCACACCTGTGCCGGCCAGGACGTCTTCACCCCGGCCGTCTCCGTGGTTCCTGAGCTGATGGACTTCGCCGATGTGTTCAGGAAGAAGGAGGCGGACCGACTGCCCCCGCATCAGCCCTACGATTGCCCCATGGACCTCCTGTCCAATGCCCCGCTGCCTGTGGGATGCCTGTACTCCATGTCGGAGCCCGATTTGGCTGCCCTCAGGGACTTCCTGGACAAAAACCTGGCCTAAGGGTTCATCTGGCCTTCGAAGTCCCCTCTCTCGGCCCCGGTCCTCTTCGTGAAGAAGAAGATGGGGCACCTGCATTTGTGCTGTGATTACCACCGGCTGAATGCCATCACGGTGCGGAATCGCTACCCCCTGCTGCTCATCCCGGAGCTGCTGGAGAGGTTGTGGGAGGCCACGGTCTTCACCAAGCTCGATCTCCGGGGGGCCTACAACCTGGTGCATAAGCATGAAGCGGATGAGTGGAAGAAAGCATTCGGCACCCAGTACGGACACTACGAGTACATGGTCATGCCGTTCGGGCTGACCAACGCCCCCGCCATCTTCCAACACTTTATGAACGATGTGTTCCAGGACGTGTTGGATCGGTTCATGGTGGTTTACCTGAATGACATTCTGATCTACTCCCAGTCCAGGGAAAGCCACCTCCACATCCATTGGGTTCTGCAACCCCTGCGGGAGCACAAGCTTTATGTGAAGCTGGAGAAGTGCTTCTTTTTTCGGACTTCCATACTCTGGGCATCCTTCACCTCACATGAGACTCATGGAAGCCCGCATCAGGTGATCCTTCACCTGATGCGGGGCTTCCCAGCTGCACAAAGCCTCCACTTTGCACGGGTCCATGGAAATCCCCCCGTGTGAGAGGATGTGCCCGAGGAACTCTATGGAAGTGCGAAAAAAGACTGCTGGGCTTCACCAATTACTACCGTACCTTCATCCCGGGCCTTGCCACGCTGACGGCTCTGCTCACCTAGCTCCTCCAGAAGAAAGTCCCATTCTGGTGGGATCCCCCGCAGCAGGAGGCATTCGAGGCCCTCAAGAAGGCCTTCGTCGGACTTTCTGGTTGGCTCCATTGGCAATGGAGGTGATCTGTTTGATCACCAACCTCTGGATCATGTTGGACAGCTAAGATAGCGACAATCAGCTGTCCAGCGGTTCGAAATTCCCCCTCTTCGGGCGAAGAAGAGGAGGTAACTGAAAGAAGCAGAGGTAGAGCTTCCCAGAACTCCTAGAAGACACCAGGGGGGCTCGAAGGGTTAAGCCCCCTCAGAACTTCAAAGCGCTCCAGATCTGAGGCTTTTTTCCTGCTTCGGCAGACCTAATTGCCACGACCAACTGCCGGGACCAATTTTAACTTAAAGAAGAAAATACCGGACTGAACAGAAACAGGAGAGCTCTAACTATAAAAGCAAGTAATTAAATCAAGTCCCTGTTATTTTTTTTTTTAAGTTTTGGAGTTGACTTTAAAGCGAAAATGGCAATTGTTTTTTAATGAGCTACGCAGTTGAAAACGAAAGTGTTACAATTCTCACTGTTTGCTGTTTATTGCTGAAGACCAGCTGGAGATTTTTTAAAACATTGTAATGAGAAGGGAGAAGAGATATTGAGACTATTTTTAAAAAAAAAGACTTAGAAGATTTATATGTAATATTAAGTTAAAGAGAAATTTTAAGAGATGGCAGCAAAACAATTAAAGACAACTGTTACAAAACCCCCAGGAACATCAACACTGGGAGTCTCTCCAGCACATACAGCAGATACAAAATCACTAAATTTGAAAGCACTTCAGGATAATCTGAAAGATTTTATGAAAGAATCTCTTAATGATGCTATGAATTTGCAAACTTCTCAGATAGAAGATAAGTTTAAATTAATTACAAAAGAAATTCAGAGATGAAAAAACAGATGTTAGAAATTCAAATTGGAAATAAAGAAGTCAAAGAAGGTTTGGTGTCAGCAGTACAGGGTCTGGCATCAAATGTGATTTTACTGGAGCAGGAAGTAGAAGAAATAAAGAAAGTTAATTTAAAATTGGAAAATAAGATTGAGGTAGTTCAAAGTAAAATGGATAAAGTTGATGATGAAATTGTTTTGGTACAATATAGAGCTATGGAACTTGCTTTACGAATACGTGGTCTGAAAGAACATAGACAAGAGAATTTGAAGCAAATTTTTTCTGAGGCCTTTGCAGAGATTTTGGCAGTTCGGCCAGCAGATGTGGCTTTTCATATTGACAAAATTTATCGTGTGAATTCCTGGATAGCAAGACAAAGAAATCTTCCGAGAGACATTGTTATTTATTTTACTACTAGAACAGTGAGAAATGAGATTTTACAAGCTTCTTTTAAAGGAGACAAGATTCAAGCGGCTGGCCAAGATATTTTAATACTAAAGGAAATTCCCCCCAAAATGTTGAGACGTAGGAAGGAGTTTGCTTTTTTGATGAACGAACTTAAAAAATGTCAGATTGAGTATAGATGGGACATCCCAACTGGTATAATAGTTTACTATGAAAGGAAAGCACATCGTCTTAATACAGTCAGTAAAGCACGAGAGTTTTATGCTTATGTGCTTAAAGCTGGAAGACTACCATCTCCGGATGGTAGGAGAAAGGAAGGTGAAATTAAAGAAAAAGAAGTGATAGTAATGGAAGAAGACCTTTTACAAGTGTTGGATGTGTCTAAGATGGGATCAAAGATTCCAAAACACCCAAGGATGACAAGAGCAGCTGTCAAATGCAAGGAACAAGAATAAAAGGCTCAACAGGCTCCATCTGCTATTACCAAGATGGAAACAGTGGGAGGAGCAAGGCCCAAAGAAAGATATGATTTGCGGCTGGTGCTTCAAAAGTTTCCGATTGCTGATAATGGCAATTAGACTTTTATATTGGAATGTTAATGGATTAAACTCACCGCAAAAGAGAAGAAAGATATTTCATTATTTGAAGCAATTTAAAAATGACATTGTATGTTTACAAGAAACACATATTAGAACATTAGACCAGAAATATTTGATAAATTCAAAATTGGAAATACATTTTGTTGCATCTGCTACAGAAAAGAAGAATGGACTAGTTGTTTATATAAAGAGTAATTTATCTGCAACATTAATTGAGGCGGATAATCAAGGAAGATATATTGCTGTTGAACTTTTATTGGAGGGGAGAAAAATACTTTTAATAGGAGTTTATGCACCAAATCAACAACAAGAAAAATTTTATAAGTTTTTACATAAAAGAATAACATCTTGGGATTATAAAACTTATATATTAATGGGTGATTGGAATGGAGTGGATATCCAGAAAGATAAAAGAAGTCTTAGAAATATTTCCAATCGTGTAAAACTGCCAAAGGCCTTCTTTGATTTGATGGAAGATTTAGAATTGAGAGATGTATGGCGAGAACGCAATGAAAAAGAGAGAGATTTTACATTTTTTTCTGACAGACATCAATCCTTTTCTAGGATCAATTTTATTTTAATTACTAATGATTTGTTTTTCAGAGTGAAGAAGACAAAAAATTGTTCTAGAACTTTGTCTGATCATAGCCCGGTTTGGATTGAGCTAGATCGGGAAAAAGAGGCCAGGAGGTTGTGGAGGATGAATGAGAACTTGTTTAAATACGAACAAAATGTAAATGAATATAAAATTCTAATGAAGAATTTTTTTCTTTGAATATGGATAAAGGGATACCTATAGAGATAGTTTGGGACACTAGCAAGGCTTATATGAGGGGAATTTTATTAGATATGAATAATAAATATAGAAATAGATTGCACAAAAGGCGAAAAGAATTAGAAGAGGAAATTAAAAGGAAGGAGCAGTTACTGGTATGTAATACAGGAGATAGTAAAATAAAAGAGTCAATAAATATATTAAGAGGTCAATTTAATATGCTAATGGCAGATCAGGTGGCAACTAATTTAGAATATGCAAAACACAATTTGTTTAATAATTCTAATAAACCTGGAAGGTGGTTAGCATATTTATTAAGAAAGAAACAGAAACGACGTATAATTGATAAAATAGAATATAGAGGTAAGGAAGTATATCAGCAAAATTTGATTAAAAAAGCTTTTTTAGAATATTATACTAAGTTATATTCTAGAGATGTGATTAATGATAAAGATATAGATAGATATTTACAAGACCACGGTATCAAAGGGAAGAGTTGAATCAATTAATTTCTTCAGAGGAAATAGTGTTTGCAATTAAACAGCTTAAAGCGAATAAAGCACCAGGTACAGATGGTTTGACAACTACTTATTATAAAAATTTACAAAATGAGATGATTGTACCACTTAAGGAGTTATTTAACAGAATACAAAGGGGAGGAGAAGCTCCTCCCTCATGGAGGACAGCTTTTATTTCATTAATATCTAAAGAAGATCGAGATGGTGTTAAACCAGAGAATTATAGGCCAATATCGCTTTTAAATACTGATTATAAGATATTGGCTAAGATATTAGCGAATAGATTGATGCCACTGATGACTCAATTAATTCATAATGATCAAACAGGATTTATTAAGGGGAGACAGATGAGATATAATATGAGACAAATTGTAAATTTACTTGAATATTTGGAAAGAAACAGCCAGGTCTCAGCAGCATTCTTCTTTTTGGATGCGGAAAAAGCTTTTGATAGATTGGATTGGCAGTTTTTGTTTAAAGTAATAGGAAAAATGCAATTTGGGGATTATTTTATTCAAGCAATTAAGGCTATATATCAAAAGCAAACAGCTCAAATAATAGTAAATGGTGGATTAACAGAATCTTTCAAGATTGAGAAAGGGACTAGACAAAGATGTCCCTTGTCACCATTATTATTCATTCTAACTTTGGAAATATTATTGAGTAATATACGAGGTTTAGATCGAATAAAAGAATTAGAATTAAAAATCAAGATTATAAATTAAGAGCGTTTGCAGATGATCTGGTTGTTTCTTTATCTCAACCAATACATTCAGTTGTATATCTGAAGGAGACAATTGATCAGTATAGTAAGGTATCTGGGTTTAAAGTGAATCAACAGAATACAAAAATGATAATTAAAAATATGAATACACATCAGAGGGAAGAACTAGAAAGAATAACTGGATATGAAGTAGTTAAAAAGGTTAAATACCTAGGAGTATATATTACAGCATCGAATGTAAAATTATATAAAAATAATTATGAGGTATTGTGGGGAAAAGTAATTAAAGAAATGGAGAATTGGAAGAAGTTACAATTATCATTGTTGGGAAGAGTGGCAGCTATAAAAATGAATGTTTTGCCTAGATTTTTATTTTTGTTTCAAATGATTCCAATATTGAAGAAAGATGCAAATTTACAAGAATGGCAAAAAGGAATTAATAATTTGGTATGGAAGGGTAAAAAACCGAGAATAAAGTTAAAAATAATGCAAGACGTTAGGGAAAGAGGGGGTTTAAAAATGCCTAAGTTGAAATTGTACTATGATGCAGTTGTTTTAGCTTTAATTTCTGATTGGATTAATTTAACAAAGGAAAGGATTTTGAATATAGAAGGTTATGGTGTCAGGCTGCCTCTGATTATAACTAGGAAAGAATACACCTTGACTTCATTTGCAAATAAAGAAAAGTACTTTTACTAATTACATCTGGATTGCAGCAGGGTTAAGTTGAATCTGAGACAGAATATGGCTGACAATCTTTATCACCCTATTCCTCCCTCCTCTGTCCCAAAAGGTCATCAGGTCTGGTCCAATGCCAGCTCCTTCCCGGGGTTCCGGGGTAATCTTCTTCCGCAGGTCTCTGGTTGTCAATCAAATCAGGAATGCAATGTCCGTTAGCGTTTGTGCCCAAACATTCCTGTGAATTCAAAACATTAATCTCTCCTCCCACCTTAATTATGTCAGACCGACACTCTTAAAGGCCCCTCTCTTCTTAACTTGAATCCAATAGCTATTTACATTAGAAACACAATCCCATTCTATCTAACAACTGAAATACAATCCCCTTCTATCTAACGACTGAATATAAGGAGTACAAAGAGATACGAAGTTTGGAGTGGAGGCTGACATTCGGCCCTCCTGCAACAAGGACGTCAGTCCTAGAAAGAAAGAAAAAAATTAGGGTTTGTCAGGATATTTTTTATAGAATTGAGCTATCTTTTCTGAAGCACGAACATCTTCCTTGTTCACCCATTCTGCTTGGGACAAAGGGAAGTCCTTCCAAGCAATGAGATATTGAATTTTATTTCTATGTTTTCTTGAATCCAAGATTTCTTTTATCTCAAAATGTTCGCCCTCTATGAGAATTGGTATAGGAGGGGGTATATGGTCAGCACGGAAAATGGAAGTGTGTTCCGGTTTCAGCAAGCTGACATGGAAAACAGGATGAATTCCCTAAGTGTTTTTGGTAATTGTAGTTGTACAGTCACGGGGTTGATGATTTTCACTATGGGGAAGGGTCGCACATATTTAAGTCCTAGTTTTTTAGACTTTTGAGTAGTTTGTAAATATTTGGTGGAGAGATAAACATTGTCACCAACTTGGTATTTGTTCTCAGGGGATCTTTTTTTATCTGCTTGTTTTTTATGTTCATGGTGAGCGTCATCGATCGCCTTGTGAGTCATTTTCCATGTGCTTTGTATTTGATCTATCCATTCTGATAAGGAGGAAACCGTGGTTTTCTCCTTTGGAAGTTCTGAAATGGGGACAAAATCTTGGCCTGAAGCTACTTTAAAAGGAGTAAATCCTGTGCTACTATGAATTGAGTTTTTGTAGGCGACTTCAGCAAAAGGAAGTAGGTCTGCCCAATTGTCTTGTTGATAGTTAATGTAACAACGTAAATATTGTTCCAGTACCGAGTTCGAAAGTTCGCAACTTCCATTAGTCTGGGGATGATGGGAGGAGCTTAATCCTTGGGTGGAGCCAATCAGTCGCAGAAATTCTTTCCAAAATTGAGAAGTGAATTGGACTCCGCGATCTGAGATGATGCGTTCAGGAACGCCGTGTAGTCTATAAATGTGTTGTACAAACAACTTCGCCAGAGTCTTTGAGGAGGGTATTTTCGAACATGGAATAAAATGGACTTGTTTGGAGAAAAGGTCTGTCACTACCCGGATTACAGTATTACCTGCACTTTCGGGTAGCTCCACTATGAAATCCATGGATATCTCTTTCCATGGAGCTCCTGGTCGGGCTACTGTTTGGAGTAGTCCAGGAGGTTTTCCTGGAGGCCTTTTAGACGATGCGCAAACAGGGCAATTTGAGATATATGATTGAATGTCTTTTTTAAGACTTGGCCACCAAAATTGTCTTTTAAGAAGATGCAAGGTTTTTACAAATCCAAAACGTCCTGCCATTTTGGCATCATGGCATCGTTGTAGGATGGTTTCTCTGAGTGATAAAGGAACATGGATGATGGACCCGGAGAGGTTCCTGACGGAGCTTGGGCCATTTCCCGAACACCTGGCCCACGACTCGACTGAAGAGCTAGTTGCAGCCTGGGAACGGGCCGCGGCTGGAGCTTTGGACCGTGTCGTGCCTTTGCGGCCTCTGACCCGGCGTCGGTCTCAACCAGCTCCTTGGTTCTCCGAGGAGCTGAGGGAGATGAAGCGCCGGAGAAGACGCCTAGAGAGTGCCTGGAGATCCAGCCGCTCTGAGGCTGACCGGACACTAGTTAGGTCCTATAGTAGGACCTACCTAGTGGCAATGAGGGCTGCGGCTGCCCACGCTTCCTCCTCATTGCGTCGGCAGATAACCGCCCGGCCGCCCTGTTTCGGGTGACCCGCTCGCTCCTTCAACAGGAGGGGCGGGAGGACCCCCTACAAGGGCGTGCCGAGGAGTTTAACGGTTATCTATACGACAAAATCGTTCAGCTTCGGGATGGATTGGATCAAAATTGGGTAGATCCAGGCGAGGGTTCCGAGGCCCGTCTTGTTGAGGTGGTTTGGGATGATTTTGATCCTGTGACTCCCGAGGACATGGACAGGTTGCTGGGTAGGCTGAACGCCACCACATGTTTACTGGATCCGTGCCCCACCTGGTTAGTACTGGCTACTCAGGAGGTGACACGAGGCTGGCTCCAGGGGATTACAAATGCTTCTTTGCGGGAGGGGGTCTTTCCCGTGGCCTTGAAAGAGGCCCCTCCTCAAGAAGCCTTCCCTGGACCCAGCTGTTTTAGGGAACTACCGGCCAGTCTCCAATCTTCGCTTTACGGCGAAGGTTGTAGAGAGTGTGGTGGCATGTCAGCTACCCCAGTACCTGGATGAAGCTGTCTATCTAGACCCGTTCCAGTCCGGCTTCCGGCCCGGATACAGTACGGAGACAGCTTTGGTCGCACTGGTGGATGATCTCTGGAGGGCCAGGGATAGGGGTTACTCCTCTGCCCTGGTCCTATTAGACCTCTCAGCGGCTTTTGATACCATCAACCATGGTATCCTGCTGCGCCGGTTGGAGGGGTTGGGAGTGGGAGGCACCGTTTATCGGTGGTTCTCCTCCTACCTCTCTGATCGGACGCAGACGGTGTTGACAGGAGGGCAGAGATCGACTCCAAGGTGCCTCATGTGGGTGTCAGGGGTCGATTCTCTCACCCCTCCTGTTCAACATCTATATGAAGCCGCTGGGTGAGATCATCAGTGGCTTTGGGGTGAGATACCAACTGTACGCTGATGACACTTAGCTGTACTTTTCCACCCCGGGCCACCCCAGTGAAGCTGTCGAAGTGCTGTCCCGGTGTCTGGAAGCCGTACGGGTCTGGATGGGGAGGAACAGGCTCAAACTTAATCCCTCCAAGACAGAGTGGCTGTGGATGCCGGCACCTCGGTACAGTCAACTGCAGATGCGGCTGTCTGTCGGGGGTGAATCATTGGCCCCGATGGAGAAGGTACGCAACTTGGGCGTGCTCCTGGATGGTCAGTTGTCCTTTGAAGATCATTTGGCGACCGTCTCCAGGAGAGCATTCTATCAGGTTCGCCTGATCCACCAGTTGCGTCCCTTCCTGGACCGGGATGCCTTATGCACAGTCACTCATGCTCTCGTTACCTCTCGCCTGGACTACTGCAATGCTCTCTACATGGGGCTCCCCTTGAAGAGCACCCGGAGACTTCAGCTAGTTCAGAACGTGGCTGCTGGTTATTGAGGAGCGCCTCGAGCTCCCACATAACACCTATCCTGCGCAGACTGCACTGGCTACCTGTTGTTTTCCGGGTGTGCTTCAAGGTATTGGTTACCACCTTTAAAGCGCTCCATGGCTTAGGACCGGGCTATCTACGGGACCGCCTACTGCCGGCTTCTATCTCCCATCGTCCGGTACGTTCCCACAGAGAGGGACTCCTCAGGGTGCCGTCAGCCAAACAGTGTCGACTGGCGGCCCCCAGGGGGAGGGCCTTCTCTGTGGGAGCTCCGACCCTGTGGAACGAACTTCCCCTCGGACTTCGACAATTACCTGACCTTAGGACCTTTCGCCGCGAACTTAAAACTTATTTATTTCGTATGGCTGGACTAGCCTGATTTTTATTTTTATTGGATGGGTTTTTAAAACTGTGTTATTTTAAGGGGGAGTACGTTTTTTAACATTTTGGGCATTTAAATTAGTTTTTTAAGGGATGTTTTTAATTATTGTGTGTATTTATATTTTATCTGCCTGTTCACCGCCCTGAGTCCTTCGGGAGAAGGGCGGTATACAAATTAAAATATTATTATTATTATTATTATTATTATTATTATTATTATTATTATTATTATTATTATTATTATTATTATTATTATTATTATTATTATTAACATATAGCTTCGCTCCAATCCAAGCTAGTCCATCACGGAGTGTGCATTCATGCGAATGCGCCAAAAACCAGTCATCAGTGTTCAAAGCTTCTTTAAACAACTTAGTTAGTTCATCTGGTAGTGATGACTCGGTTTTGGTATGGCTTCGAGTTATAGCTGGAGCTGCTAACTGTTGAATGGGAAGTATTGGGCGAACCACCTCGGAGCGAGTACCATTGTATTGGGGCAAGCATGAAAGAGCATCTGCCAAAAATTTTTTCCCTCCAGGAATGTAATGTAAGGAGAAATTAAAGCGGTTAAAATATTGAGCCCATCGGGCTTGTTTAGGCGAAAGTTTTCTAGGAGTTTTTAGCGCTTCTAAATTTTTGTGATCAGTCCAAACTTCAAAAGGATGATTAGAACCCTCTAAGAATTGTCTCCATGTGCGAAGAGCCCAGTGGACTGCAAATGCTTCCTTTTCCCAAATAGCCCATCGTCTTTCAGTTTCAGTTAATTTCCGAGAAGTGAAAGCACATGGCTGTAGTTTACCATGGAATTGTTTTGGAGTAAAACGGCTCCAACTGCTATGTCACTAGCATCAGCCTGTACCACAAAAGGGACATCCATGTCGGGGTGTTTTAAAATAGGTTCAGCGGCAAACAGTCGTTTTAATTTCTCAAACGCTGCTTGATATTCCATTGTCCATTCAAGAGGTAATGATGGCTTGGGTTTTGTATCTCCTTTAGTTTTTAAAAGGTTGGTGATTGGCAAAGCAATTTGAGCAAAGGAAGGGATGAATTGATAAAATGCAAATCCCAAAAAACTTTGCAACTGTTTTGCTGTGGATCCCATTCAAGACAGCTTTCACTTTCTCTGGTCCATTTCTAGTCCATCCGCTGATATGGTATCCTAAGTAGTCTATTTTAATTTGATAGGAAATCACATTTGGATAATTTGCAGTAAAGTTCTGCAGATAATAACTTTTAAGAACTTCTACTAGTTTAATATGTTCTTCCATGGTTTCTGTATAGATAAGTATATCATCAAGGTAGACAAGAACTCCTTTAAACAAATGTTGATGGAGTATTTCATTTATTAGTTGCATGAAAACTGCGGGCGCCTGCAGTCCAAACGGAAAACTCAAACTGAAACATAGTGGACAGTTGAAAGCGGTTTTCCATTCATCCTCCTTTATACGAACTCTGTAGTAAGCCTCTGAGGTCCAATTTGGTGAAAACTTCCTTCGCTAGATGCGCTAACATATCTTTCATGAGCGGCATGGGGTATACTTTCCACACCGTTAAGGTTTCTATAGTCAACTATCAGATGAAAAGAGCCATCTTTCTTTTCTCGAACATCACTGGTGCAGCCACACGAGGCCCAGCCGGTTGGATAAACCCCCGCCTAAGTTTTGTCTATGAATTCACGTAACTCCCCAATTCCTTTTGGGTCATGGGGTAAGCTTTTGGTTTTGGAAGCTTTACCCCTGGAAGGATGTCTATGGCACAGTCAATAGGCCTATGGGGAGGTAGAACGCCTGATGCTTTCTCACTAAAGACTTCTCAAGTCCCAGTATTCTTTAGGTATCCTCTCCTCCCTATCCATCGATCATTGCCCCCATCATCGTGGAACATAGCCACGGTAGATCCCTCCTTGGTTTCTCTTTTTTCCCTTTAGTGTTCTGGAGCGAAACGTAAGACTCCTGTCCTCCAGTTAATATGGGGTTCCACTTCCAGCCATGACAACCCAAGCAACAGGGGTTGGTCCATCCCTGGGGCTACTATGAAGTTTAGGATCTCTGATGGTCTCCTATTATCATTTCTATGGGTTCTGTTACAAATGGGGTCCTCCCCTGCCACAGAGCCATCCAACTGGGCAAACGCTATGGGCCTACTTAGGGTTCTCAGTTTTAGTTCCATTTTCTACTAGTTCGGGACTGATCATGCATCTAGTACATCCAGAATCTAGTAGGCTAACATTTCCCTTATTACCCAAGAGGGTATATGCAGGTTGACTGAATGTCCAAGGGACCCCGTGTCCAACTCACCAGAAGGTCTTCATCGGACTCTGATGGTTTTGCTGTCATCGGTTTCGGTCGACACTTCGCTCCTCCTGATGGAGTGGCCTTCTTGCGACGCCTCTCCCACTTTTGCCGGCTGCGCCTTAGCAGCTGGTTTCACTGGTTCCTTTTCACCACCAGAGGTCGTCTTTGGCACCAGCTTCACCCGACAGTCGGCTGCTTGGTGGCCTTCTTTCCACATCTGTAGCTGGTGACTCCCTCCGGTCTAGCGTCCCTAAGGGCCTCAGGAGAATGGGCAGTGGTCTTCCAGTGCACTGTCTTCTGCTCACTCCAGTTCGATTTCCATCTCCGCTGCCAGGGTGTACCAGCCGTACAACGTGGTTGGAGAGGCTCGTGCCCGGCACAGTTCATAGAGATCTCCATTCAGACCATCTTTGTAAATGTCGACCAGGGTCACCTCTGACCATCCTCTCATTAAGGGAACTAGATCACTGAATTCCTGGTTGTAATTCGCCACTGGCCTTCTCCCTTGCCTGATGGTTTTCATCCAGCCTTTGGCCTTCTGCTCTGCTAGGGGGTCCTCGAACCTCCTCCTCAGTGCAGTAATAAAATGCTCGTAGTTTTGCAGTAAGGGGGAGTGGTTGGTATATAGTGACACAAACCATGCAGCTGCTCTTCTGGTCAAGTTGTGGGTCACAGCTCTAACTTGTGCCGCCTGTGACCAATAATCTCCCCCCCCAGTCTATCATGTGGTCATTCACTATCACCAGGAACAGTTCCAGCTCCTTAGCATTTCCATCAAATTTCTCTGATATGGGGGGAATTTTTGGCTTTTTTAGCCTTGCTTGATCAGCAGGTCGACCCCATCCAATTCAGCTGCCTCTGGGAAGGGTTTCTGCTCTGGGCCTTCAGAAATCTCTCCGCCCTGGGAATCTCCTCCAGCTGGCCCCTTTGTATTCTCTTCCTCCTCATCTCCCTCCCACCTGGAGGACCGAATAGGGGATTCATACCTTTGGCGAGCTGCTTGCCTTACTTTCACTTCACGAAAAAGACGCAATGCCTCCTCCAACTGGAGCTTGTCCCTTGTTCTGCTTCCGAAAGTCTTTCTTTTTCCTTTTTTTTTCTTTTAGTTACTCCAGAAGGAAGCTCTTCGGTGTTTGGTTTCCACCCTTTCTCTTCCAGCTTTAATTTTCTATCCACCGAGCTCCGCAATCTTCCAGCTCAGGGTTAAAAGTGTCAGCAGAAATTCCTCCGGACGCCTCCCTCGGCTCAGCAGGCGGCTGGCCTTCCATCAAATTTTTTCTGTCGACCCCCTCGGTATTTTGGTTAAAATCCTGGTTGATCGACATGCTTTGAGATTCAACTTACTGTCAGGCTGCCTCTGATTATAACTAGGAAAGAATACACCTTGACTTCATTTGCAAATAAAGAAAAGTACTTTTACTAATTACATCTGGATTGCAGCAGGGTTAAATTGAATCTGAGACAGAATATGGCTGACAATCTGTATCACCCTATTCCTCCCTCCTCTGTCCCAAAAGGTCATCAGGTCTGGTCCAATGCCAGCTCCTTCCCGGGGTCCCGGGGTAATCTTCTTCCGCAGGTCTCTGGTTGTCAATCAAATCAGGAATGCAATGTCCGTTAGCGTTTGCGCCCAAACATTCCTGTGAATTCAAAACATTAATCTCTCCTCCCACCTTAATTATGTCAGACCGACACTCTTAAAGGCCCCTCTCTTCTTAACTTGAATCCAATAGCTATTTACATTAGAAACACAATCCTATTCTATCTAACAACTGAAATACAATCCCCTTCTATCTAACGACTGAATATAAGGAGTACAAAGAGATACGAAGTTTGGAGTGGAGGCTGACATATGGTTTGTTATATGGATGGCATGCATATGTAATATATGACAAGAAAATTGATAAGACATTTAAGAATAATATGGTCAGAAGTGCTTTGTTGAGGGTTTGGAAAAAATATCAATATAAGTTAGATGGAAAGATACCAATATGGACCATCCCCAGACATATGATAGAGAATATAAATATATTACAAAAAATGGAGGTTATCACTTACAAAGAGCTTTTGACTATGGAAAAAGGGGAATTACAGTTAAAATCTAGGGAGCAATTGAGGGATGAAGGGAGAAATTATACATGGTTCCAGTATGGACAATTGCAATCTAGATGGAAAATAGATCAGAAAATTGGTATAAGGCAAAGTGATGATAATTTGGTAAAACAAATAAAAGATCAAGGTCAACAGTATATAAAGAGATTATATAATGTATTGGTTGAAATTGATTCAGAAATGGAGATGGTTAAAGATTGTATGGTAAAATGGGCACAAAATTTTCAACAACCTATAATGTTAGAAACATGGGAAAAAATTTGGGTGAGGAATGTTAAATTTACGCAAGCACAAAATTTAAGAGAAATTTTTAAAAAAATGTTTTATAGATGGCATTTAGATCCTAAAAAACTGTCAAGTATGTATCCAAATGTGAAAGCAAAATGTTGGAGATGTGTTTGTGAGGATGCTACTTATTATCATATATGGTGGACTTGCAAAAAAGTTAAAGCTTTTTGGATTAAAATATGGTGGATTATGCAGAACATTTTGAAAAAGAAGATCAAGTTTGTTACACAGTTCTTTTAGGAATAATTCCAGATTGTACTGTTATAGAGACAAAACTGATTTTAAATTTAATAACTGCTGCAAGATTGCACAATATTGGAAGAAAGAAGACTTACCTACAATTGGAGAATGGATTAGTAAAGTATCAAATTTAGCAGAAATGGCAAAACTTTCTGCCTACTTGAAAGACTGTACACAAGAAAAATATGTTTTGGAATGAAGAAAGTGGATTGATTATATTCAAAATAAGTATCATATTAAAAAATATCAATTAGTTTTTGAGTGAAGTTAGGAATTGCTATGTATTAGAGTTTAAGAAAGAAGGGAATTGATAGTGTGATGGTGTGATGGTGTGAAATGGAATATGTTTTATGTTATATTTTAGATTATGTCTGTTAGTTACAATACCCTGTATTCTGTTCTGGGAAGTCTCGGGGGGGTGGAGGAGGGGGGAAATGGGGGGGGGAGGGGAAGATTATAAATTTATTTATTTATTTATTTGATTTTTATACCGCCCTTCTCCCGAAGGACTCAGGGCGGTGTACAGGCAAGATAAAACAATACAATATACAGATTAAAATACCATTTAAAAAACTTATTTAAATTAGCCTAAAATTAAAAAATTTCCATACTAAAAACCCCGTTTAAAAATTGATAAAAGATAAAATTCAATTTAAGACAGCCCCGCGCAAATAAAAAGATGCGTCTTCAGTTCGCGACGGAATGTCCGAAGGTCAGGTATTTGGCGTAAACCCAGGGGAAGTTCGTTCCAGAGTGTGGGAGCCCCCACAGAGAAGGACCTTCCCCTGGGGGCCGCCAGCCGACATTGCTTGGCGGACGGCACCCTGAGAAGTCCCTCTCTGTGAGAGCGTACGGGTCGGTGGGAGGCATGTGGTAACAGCAGGCGGTCCCGTAAGTACCCAGGCCCTAAGCCATGGAGCGCTTTAAAGGTCGTAACCAGCACCTTAAAGCGCACTCGAAAGGCCACAGGCAGCCAGTGCAGTCTGCGCAGGAGCGGTGTTATATGGGAGCTACGCGGAGCTCCCTCTATCACCCGCGCAGCTGCATTCTGGACTAACTGAAGCCTCCGAGTGCACTTCAAGGGGAGCCCCATGTAGAGAGCATTACAATAATCCAGGCGAGAGGTAACGAGCGCATGAGTGACTGTGCACAAGGCATCCCGATCAAGGAAGGGGCGCAACTGCCGAACCAGGTGAACCTGGTGGAAGGCCCCCCTGGAGACAGCCGTCAAATGATCTTCAAACGACAGCCGTTCATCCAGGAGGACACCTAAGTTGCGCACCCTATCCTTTGGGGCCAATAACTCGCCTCCAACAGTCAGTCGCGGCTGCAGCTGACTGAATCGGGGTGCCGGCATCCACAGCCACTCCGTCTTGGAGGGATTAAGCTTGAGCCTGTTTCTCCCCATCCAGACCCGTACGGCTTCCATACACCGGGACAGCACTTCAACAACTTCATCGGGGTGGCCTGGGGTAGAGAAGTACAGCTGGGTGTCATCAGCGTACAGCTGGTATCTCACCCCAAAGCCACTGATGATCTCACCCAACGGCTTCATGTAGATGTTGAACAGAAGGGGCGAGAATCACCCTGCGGCACCCCACAAGTGAGGTCCCTCGCGGTCGACCTCTGCCCCCCTGTCAACACCGTCTGCGACCGGTCAGAGAGATAGGAGGAGAACCACCGATATACGGTGCCTCCCACTCCCAATCCCCCCAACCGGCGCAGCAGGATACCATGGTCGATGGTATCAAAAGCCACTGAGAGGTCTAATAGGACCAGGGCAGAGGAATAACCCCTGTCCCTGGCCCTCCAGAGATCATCCACCAATGCGACCAAAGCTGTCTCCGTGCTGTACCCGGGTCGGAAACCGGACTGGAACGGGTCTAGATAGACAGCTTCATCCAGGTATTGGGGTAGCTGTCGCGCCACAGCACTCTCTACAACCTTCGCAACAAAGCGAAGGTTGGAGACTGGACGATAATTACCCAAAATAGCTGGGTCCAGGGAGGGCTTCTTGAGGAGGGGTCTCACCACCGCCTCTTTCAAGGCGGCAGGGAAAACCCCTTCCAACAAAGAAGCGTTAATAATCTCCTGGAGCCAGCCTCGTGTCACCTCCTGAGTGGCCAGTACCAGCCAGGAAGGACACGGGTCCAGTAAACATGTAGTGGCATGAAGCCTCCCCAACAGCCTGTCCACGTCCTCGGGAGCCACAGGGTCAAACTCATCCCAAATGGACTCAACAAGACGTGTCTCCTGTCCCTCGCCTGGATCATCCCAATTTCGGTCCAGACCATCCCGGAGCTGAGCGATTTTATCGTATAGATAACCACTAAACTCCTCAGCACGTCCCTGCAACGGGTCATCCCGCACCTCCTGATGAAGGAGGGAGCGGTCACCAAACAGGGCGGCGGGCGGTTATCTGCCGATGCAATGAGGGTGGAGGTATATGAACGCCTCGCTTCCCTCATTGTTACCACTAGGTCCTAGAATAGGACCTAACTAGTGTCCGATCAGCTTCGAACGGCTGGACCTCCAGGTGCTCTCTAGACGTCTTCTCCGGCGTTTCATCTCCTCAGCCCTCGGAGAACCAAGGGGCCAAACGAGATCTGCGCCGGGTCAGAGGTCGCAAAGGCACGACACGGTCCAAGGCCCCAGCCGCGCCCGCTCCCAGGCCGCAACTAGTTCCTCAGTCGTGCCGCGGGCCAGATCTTCAGGAATGGCCCAAGCTCCGTCAGGAACCTCTCAGGGTCCATCAGGCGCCTGGGACGGAACCACCGTATAGGTTCCGTCTCCCTGCAATGGTGGATGGCGGTTCGAAGTCTAGTCGAAGGAGGAAATGATCGGACCATGACATCGGTTCGTTACTAAGTCATCTAATTCCAAATCATTTAACCACTGTCCAGAGATATAAATCAGGTCCAGTATGCCTCCCCCATGTGCGTGGGGCCATCATTTACCGAATCAGGTCCAAGGCCGTCATGGAAGCCTGGAACTCCCGAGCTGCAGTCGATAACAAGCCAGCCGATGGCAGTTGAAATCCCCATGACTATAAGTCTGGGGTCTCAACCGCCACGGAGGCAAGCACCTCCAACAGCTCGGGCAGGGCTGTGGTCACGCAGCAAGGAGCCAGGTACGCGATCAACAAGCCCAACTGATTCCTATAGCCCCACCTCACATAGAGGGATTCACAACCGGCAATCTGAAGGAACAGTGGCCTCCCTCGGCTCTAGATCTTCCTTAATGACAACCGCCACCCCCCCACCCCTACCTTGGGCCCTCGGCTGATGAAATGCTCGAAAACCTGGAGGGCACAGCTCAACGAGGGAACCCTCTCGGACCCAACCAGGTCTCCGTAATGCCCATAAGGTCCGCGGACTCCCCCTGAATAAGATCACAAATCAGGGGGGCTTTATTAGCCACGGACCGGGCATTACATAACATCAACCGAAGATCCAGGCTCTGAGGATCATGGCCGCCTGAGGAACGGGTAGGGACTGAGGGGCCGGAGCACGTGATCGCCGTCAGAAATCGAGGACGTGCTCCCAACACTCGATACGGCCCCCCCCTCCACCTTATCTGCCTCTCCCACTTACCGTACAGATTGAACAACCCTTTAGTCCTGGAACAGAACCCTCCCCCCCTGCCTTCGAACCAGATGTAATAGTGTCGTGAACAAGCACAGGGGCTGGATCCCTCCCCGACGGGTTCTCTCCCCTACCCGTCGAATCCCTCCCCCCCTCCCAACCCTTAAAATCCCCATTAAAACTCCCCTTAAAAAATCTCTTAAAACAGCTAATTAAAAAGCCCCTAAGCCTCCTATTTTTAGCATGCCACCTCTCGGGGCTCCAAAGCCCGTCCTCAAGGTGGGCCCTCGATAGTATGGAGGGGCAAACCCACGAGAGAGGCATCTCAGGGCAAGAAGGTCAGCCGCCGTCGCATCACAAAGAAAGTCCGGCAGGAGGCCCATCCTGGGCCGGTCAAGATGGTAACAGATGATACAGTGACCACAACCAGTCTGTCAGTCAGTCCTGATGGGAAACAGTCAATAGTGATCCTTGTGGGGTAGAGGACAAAACCGCTCACTCAGTCAGTTCACCACCCCCTATAAATAGTCAGGGGTGGACTAAGGAAGAAGGAGGGGGGGGGACCGATGGTAAAGATGTTAAACAGGCTGTCCGCCGCCTTGAAACGCCAAGGCAGGCTGCCGCCACCGGCCACCTCCGCCCGGCCATCGCCACTGAAAGCGTCCCATCGCCACCGCATGAGGCCACCGACACCCCCCCCATCTAGGAAGGGACGCCAGTCGCCAAATCCTGCCAGCAATCCCGGGGCTCCACCAACGCCAGCGCCAGACGAAGAAAAGCCAGGCCGCCACCGCCGCCAGAAAGCCAACAAGGCCGACGGAGGCCCGATAGGCCCTCCAGATCTCCACTGGGGGCAACTCCTCCGGGGCTCCTCCCCTTGCCCCCGAAGTCGCCCGTCACCCATCTTCCTGAACGACTGAAGCCTCCTCCATCAGGGCGGGGATCTAAGGGGGCGCAAGGTGTCAGAGGCCCCCGCCGCCGCCGCCAGAACGCCAAAAAGGTCGGCGGCAGCTCGGCAAGCCGCAGGCCGCCCAGCAAGCCGCCCGGCGAGCTGCCAGGGCCGCCACTGCTTCCTCCCACAGGCGGGGTCCAAGGGGGGGCCCTGAATATCAGAGACCCCCTGTCGCCGTCGCTGCCGCCACCCGCCAGACCGCCAAAAAGGCCGGCGGCAACTCGGCAAGCTGCGGCCGCCCGGCAAGCCGCCAGGATCACTACTGCAGCAAGGATGCTCCGGGACTCCTCCCAACGCCCCCCGAAGTCGTCCTGCACCAAGTCACCCCTCCTCCGGGTGACTGGATGTTCTTCCATCAGGGCGGGGGCCTAAGATGTCACCAAGGCCCCCCCCCCAGAACCGGACAAGGCCCAAAAAGGCCCACCGCCGCTCCCCCGATCAGCAGGGCGGCGCCATCTTGGACATGCTCAGAAGGTGAGTTATCAATTGATTGCCATTGTACAGGAGTAATGGTAGAATTAAATAAGTTGGAATGGTGTAAAGTCGGGACCGCTCGGTAACCACTCCCGAAGGGAAAGGGTAAGGAAAGAGGAGTAAAGAAGGAAGAAAGTAGGTAGGCAGGTAGGTAGGTAGGAAAGAAGGGAGGGAGAAGAAAGGATAGGAGGAGAAGATAGAGGGTTAGAAAGGATGGTAGTGAGAAGTGGGAAAGAGGAGGGGAAGTAGGAAAGCGAGGAGAAGGATGGTGGGGAAAGTCGAAGAAGGATGAGAAGGGTAGAAAGGATTAAGGGAGGGAGTGGCGGTCGAGCAGCCCTGATTGAGCATAATTTGAGTATAGGATCGATTGTTGGATAAGTGATTGTATTGTACACTGGTCAAATTGTGGGAATTATTATGGAAAATTAAAAAAATTTGCCTTGAAAAAAAAAAAAAGAAGGCCTTTGTCATGGAACCCGTCCTGAGACATCCCGACCCGCACTGGCCGTTTGTGGTGGAGACGGACGTATCCAATGTGGTCCTTGGAGCGGTGCTGCTGCAGGCCCTGGCGGATGGCAGCACTCTTTTTCCCTGCGCTTACTATTCGCGGAAACTCAATCCTTCCAAGCGCAACTACACTATCTGGGAAAAGGAGTTGCTGGCTATCAAGGCCACGTTCGAGGCTTGGCGGCACCACCTGGAGGTGGCCCGCCATCAGGTGGAGGTCTGAACGGACCATTGGAACCTCGAGCACCTCACCACGGCTTGGAAGTTGAACCAGCGGCAGATCCCATGGTCGCTGTTTTTCTCCCGGTTGAACTTCCGCGTGACCTACATCCCCAGCAGTCACAACAGGAGGGCGGACACCCTGTCCCGCAAGCCGTAGTACCTCGGCCCCAAGGACCCTCTTCTTCCATGGATGGTGCAGCCTGCCAAAGCCTTGGCCGCTGCATGGGAGCCAGTGGACTTACGGGCCTGGGTGCGAGAGGCGTAGCGCCAAGATGCCTGGTCCCAGCAGCAGAGGGCAGAGGTGGGCTCCATGTCCCCATGGACTCTGGAGGAAGACTTGCTCAAGTTCCAGGGGCGAGTTTACGTGCCCACGGGACCGCTCCGAGCCCTCGTCCTGACCCGTGCCATGACAACCCTGCAGCAGGACATTTTGGGTTTTTCAAGACCCTCAACCTGGTTGTTGTGTCTTGCCCGCTCTCACCGCAGCCAGAGTCTTCTTATCTGCTTCCGAACGCTGAAGAATGTCCTAGGATACCTCCCGGCCCCAGCCCTGGCTCCATGCCCAGACAGGCTGAGGAGGAGGGGGCACCTCCCGGCCCCAGCCCTGGCTCCATGCCCAGACAAGCTGCGGAGGAGGGAGCACCTCCCGGCCCCAGCCCTGGCTCCATGCCCAGGCAAACGGAGCAACTAGACCCCTCCCCCTCCCCCACAGCATGTGAGCCTGAGGGAGGTTTATTACCAACAGCTGCCGACTGGAGTGACCCTCGCTTCAGAAGAATTGATAGGCGGCGCCAGAAGGAAGGAGGGCAGGCCTGGATAAGTGCTGAGTCATGGAGCCACACCCCATGGCCTATATAAAGGATCTGCTTTCTGGCAGTCTCTGAGTCAGGCAAAGTCGAACATATCTTGCTGAAGTCACTTTCTGGTCTCCTGCCTGCCTTGAGGACTTTGCTAGGACTTTGGCAGAGCTGCAGAAGCACGCCTGATTCGGATTTCCCTGACCCGGCCGTCAGCGGAGGAGTCTTGCCTGACTCCTACACATCTACACCACAAGATGGATCAGCAACAGCTGGCGCTGATTGTGCAGCAGCTACAAGCAGATAACCAGCAACTGCAACAGCAAATCGCCCAGCTGACTGCTCAACTGGCTGCTGGGAATGCCCCAGCAGTCCAACCTCCCCCTCCTCCTCCTCCTCAGTGCCACAGCCCGGTACCGGTGCCGGAGAAGTTCTCAGGACGGATGGAGATGTTCCCGGCCTTCATGGCCCAGTGCCAGACCTACATGGCAATGCAGCCGGGGGACTTTCCAGATGACCGGGCCAGGGTGGCCTTCGTGATGAACCTGTTGTCTGGCCAGGCTGCACAGTGGGCCACGCCTTTGGTGCTCAGGGACAGCCCCTTGCTGGCGGACTACCAGGGGTTCTGGGGGCAACTGCGCCTAATGTATGAAAACCCCTTGCGGGCCCAGACAGCCGCCTGGTGCCTAGGAGAGATCCAGCAAGGGCCCCGCCCCCTCCGGGAGTACATTGCAGAATTCCGGTTGCTGTGCCACGATTCGGACTGGAACGACACGGCACTAGCAGGCACGTTCAAGAGGGGCCTTTCGGAAGAGCTCCAGGACGAGCTGGCTCGGGTGAAGGCGCCGCGGACCCTGGTTGACCTGGTGCCTGCGCCTTGACACCCGTCTCCAGAAATGCCCGTCCCGTCGCCGCCAGCAACCGTCAAAGACCGTCGCCCTCCCTTGACCCGTGCCACCCCCGTCCCGTGCCGCCCCGCGCTTCGTGGCCGCTGCCGAGGAGCCCATGGAGTTAGAAGCGGCCAGGCCTCACCTGACGGCCCAGGACCGGAGCCGGAGGCGCCAAGGGGGGCTGTGCTTGTACCGTGGGGAGCTTGGCCATTTCGCCACCGCATGACCCAGGAAGCGCGGTGGAGCATGTACACCCATCCCCGAATCCCAGCCTGGCCAGTCGGGAAACGGGGCAGGCCCGGCCCAGGGGAAACCTTAGGCCGGGCACGGACCAAGCCCCCACCAGACATGGCCGACGTGGACCCCGGGCCCCCTTGGCACCTGATTTTGGACATGGGGTGTGGGTGGGTGACCGGCCGGAGGGGATCCCGGCGCACGCGCTGGTGGATTCGGGGGCCACTACGAACTTTATGGACCGGGCCTTTGTGGACCATTTTGGTGTCCCCTTGGTTCCGGTAGACCCTCCGATGAGCGTCGAGACCATCGATGGGAGGGAGCTGGTGGCCGGACCCATTAACTTCGCCACGCAGCCCTTGCACCTCGCCATCGGGGTCCACGAGGAGGCGATTCGCTTCTACGTGACGGCAGACCTCCACTTCCCGGTGATCCTCGGACTGGCCTGGCTGCGGACTCACGACCCTCAGGTGGCCTGGTCGCGGAACGCCATCTCGTTCCCCAGCCTGCAGTGTGTCGACCACATCTGCCACACCTGTGCCGGCCAGAACGTCTTCACCCCGGCCGTCGCCGTGCCCCCTGAGCTGCAGGACTTCGCTGACGTCTTCAGCAAAAAGGAGGCGGACCGCTTACCCCCGCACCGGCCCTACGACTGCCCCGTGGACCTGCAACCCGGTGCCCCACTGCCAATGGGACGTCTGTATTCCATGTCCGAGCTCGAGTTGGCCGCCCTCAGGGACTTTCTGGACAAAAATCTGGCCCGAGGGTTCATCCGGCCTTCCAAGTCCCCTCTGTCGGCCCCAGTCCTCTTTGTGAAAAAGAAGACGGGGGATTTGCGCCTGTGTTGCGACTACCGCCGGCTGAACGCCATCATGGTGCAGAATCGCTACCCCTTGCCGCTCATCCCGGAGCTGATGGACCGGCTGCGGGAGGCCTCCATCTTTACCAAGCTCGACCTCCGGAGGGCCTACAACCTGGTGCGGATGCATGAAGGGGATGAGTGGAAGACGGCGTTCGGCACCTGGTACGGACATTACGAGTACATGGTCATGCCGTTCGGGCTGATCAACGCCCCCGCTGTCTTCCAACATTTTATGAACGATGTGTTCCGGGACATGTTGGATAGGTTCGTTGTGATCTACCTGAACGACATCCTGGTCTACTCCCGGTCCAGAGAAAGTCACCTCCAGCACCTCCGCCTGGTCCTGCAGCGCCTGTGGGAGCACCAGCTCTACGCCAAGCTGGAGAAGTGCTTTTTCCTCTGGCCGTCCATCGAGTTCCTCAGGCACATCCTCTCACCCGAGGGGATCGCCATGGACCCGCGCAAGGTGGAGGCCCTGAGCAGTTGGGAAGTCGGGTGAAGGATTTCCAGAGGCTGCTGGGCTTCGCCAATTACTATCGGACCTTCATCCCGGGCTTCGCCACGCTGACGGCTCCGCTCACCCAGCTCCTCCAGAAGAAGGTCCCGTTCCGGTGGGGTTCCCCGCAGGAGGAAGCCTTCACGGCTCTCAAGAAAACTTTCGTCACGGAGCCCATCCTGAGACATCTCGACCCGCACCGGCCTTTTGTGGTGGAGATGGACACCTCCAACGTCGCCCTCGGATCCATCCCGTCTTCCACCGGTCCTTGCTGGGCCCTGAGGCCACCCCGTGCCCCCTCTGGCGCCCAGCACCGCCCGTCGCTGTCGACGAGGACGGGGCGGAGGAGTACAGGTGCACAGCATACGCGACTCCTGCTGGCTGAAGGGGCGTTTCCAATACCTGGTTGCGTGGCAAGGGTACGGGACTCTTCCCCCCCCCCAGGCCACACCTGCAGACCCATCTGACAGCAATCAGGCTTGGCTCAATCCCAGGTTTCGTAGGCAGGAGAGAAGAGAACAGAAGCAGGGGAGGGGCAGGCCTAGGAAGTGCTGAGTCATGGAGCCACACCCCACAGGATATAAAAGGTAGCAAGAGCTGGTGTGTCTCTTTGTATCAGGCAAATCCATGGATTGACTAGAGCTGAAGGTTGTGACTCACCAGCGTCTTGGCAGCTATTGAGAGCTCTTGGCAGACGCTGATTCTTTTGCTGCCAGAGCTGATAAGAGCCGGCTAATTAAGCCATCGTTCGGACAGAGGTGAGGCGGACACAACAATATGAGGTAATAAAACAGCTAAGCACTCTACTAAGTAATAAAACACTTAGAATAACAGTGGAGGGAGACGAGCACAGGCTGACACTTAGTTCCCTCAATCGTTTATCACAGAAATGTCAAACTCCAGGCCCGCAGGCCAGATCCAGCCCACTAAGTGTTTAAATCTGGCCCATGGAGCTGCTCTGGAAACTGTGAGGGGCTGGGGCCCACCACCTCAGCCCACCCATGTCAGCAACCAAAGAAAAAACCCGAATCCAGCAGGACAAAAGGGAGCCCAACCACTGTACCTCTCCTGTTCAGTTGCTGCTCCTTGTCATAGCTGGGCTGGAATTGCAATTATATCCCCTCACTTGGTCCTGTAAAGCAGGGCTCACTCAACACCCTCACACAGTGCCATGCTGCCGAGGCTACACCATGTCTCTCCAGATGAAGTTCATTGGGTGACACTCTTCCCTCCCCCAGTGAGCCTGTCTTACTTACCTCTTGTTATCATTTCAGGGGCACTCAAAGGCTGCCCCAACTTTATTCTGGAATTTTGGGGTTGGAAACCAGAGGGGCAGCACTGCTTTTGTAGGCCACACCTGCTGGAAAGCCTCCTGCTTCCCCCATCCCCAGCCCTCAGGCATCCTGCAGAGGGGCCAAAATGCATCGGATGTGTGAGGGGAACAGGCTCCATATGCAGGCCAAGGGCAAACCTACAAGGAGGCCAAGGAGATGACCAGTGGCAACCTGCTCTCCGACCATAAGCCAAAAAAGAGATTGGGACAGAGTAAGCGCATCCATTGGTCCACATCACGTGCCTTCCCCCTGCCTCCACCTGCTGCTTTTACAGCCAACCCTGTGGTAGCGGGCTCCGGAGCTGCAGTACGCTCTGGAAACCATCACCCCCTTGTGCACAAAGGGTGGCGAGCGTGTGGTGTCCAACAGTTTTTGGTTGCAGCCATCCTGCCTCCTGCTTCGTCTCTCTTCATACTCTGAGATGAGCCCACTACCCCACCCACTGGAGACCCCTGGATTCCCTCCCTGACCCTGCCCAGTTCCTACACAAGTGTTGTCAAGCTGGCCATGCCTCCTGGCCACAGCTAATCAGCTGCAACCACCCTAGCCACACCCCTCCTCCAGTCAGCCCCTGGAGGACAGCCACAATGCTGATCTGGCTCTCAATGAATGAAGTTTGACACTGCACTATAAAGTCCATTGCTATCTCCTTCCAGGTCAGGATATTTCGGCTACATGCTGTAACAGTCCCGGAGGTTTCCCAGGCCTTTTTTTCATTGCAGCACATATAGTGCAGTTTTTTACATAAGCTCTCAATGTCCTTTCTCATTCCTGCCCATCAAAACATCCTCCTTGCCAGGTGCCATGCTTTTAAGAACCCAAAGTGACGAGCTTGCATGCCATCATGACTTCTCTGCAAAACCTGGACCCAGAGGGTGCTGAGGATGTACAATTTAGGACCCTTCCATGCTAACCCTTCCCTGAGAGGTTTGGAGCTGTTTGTTATCCCTCAGCCAGTGGTCCACCTGTAACTCAGCTCTGAGCCTTTGACTCAATTCTCCATCGGGCTAGGTCAACCTCCCTTGGGCTTGATGCCTCGTAGTGATACCTTGTTGTATTGTTTTTTGGGGAAAAGGAATGATGGAGTTGACCACTTCTTTACGATTGCTTTTGTACTGTGGCATTTGGGACAAGGCATATTTTAGGAATCCCCCCCCCCAGTACTTTAAAATGGAATCAAACTGGTTAAACCAGTTATTGTGCCCATTGGGTTTGTTTGGCTGAGAGCTTCAGAAGGATCCTAAATGCCTTCAGATTCTTATGATTGATTCATATTTTGAATGGCACTTTGCTTTCCTCCAGTAAGTGCCACCAAGTTAACAATGGCCACTGGATGGCAAGACCCTCGTTGAAGTAGTACACCATTAGTTGTTCCAGCCACTTCCTATGGAATTCCCAAACATATTCTTTCAGTAGTCGTCCCCTCTGCCTCAGATCCTGAATCCCTGCCTCAGCTCGCAGAGCTTGGAACTCGTCCTTGAAACTGGCTCTCAATTCCTCCTGGAAGACATCGATGTTCCCTAGCTCTGGCATGTCTTCGTCAAGTTTTGTCACCCACTCTGTGACTTCCCCCTGAAGGGTGACAGTCATGATATTCACCATTAAAGCCTCCATTGGGTAGGCTGGAGCATAGTGATCCAGGTGAGCCCTCACCAGGTTGAGAAAAAATGCTAGTTTTTCTGGCTCCAAATCAAGCATAGCCATCAGTGGAGGGTCTATCAGTGGAGGAGGAGGAAGAGGTACCCATGGACTGGAGAACCAACCAGGACCTAAGTAAATAAGTAAGGCCACGGTTAGTGGGCGGGCCATTCAAGGGGGAACCGAGGTTAGCTGCCCGGATTTGCTGTTTGCTGTCCTGGACCCAGGCTTGCCACCACTGCTGTTTGGAAAGACGGGCTAGCTGCTCAGGCTGCTGTGGCTGGGCTGGGACTGCAATGAACTGGAGGTGGCTGGACCTTTTGGGTTACAGTCTCCACCAGCGGCTCATACCTGTGCATTGCCTCCACTCCCTGAATCTCCATATGGTTGAATCTCTCAGCCATTCGACTGATGGGCTGTGGGTGCCTGCCAGGTATCTCCATTCCCTCAGCTCATCCCACTCAGCTGTCCTGGACTTCCGGTGGCTTCCGTTTTCCTCGGAGGACGCCTGGAAAGGCGCCCCTAACCGAGACCCCCTAAAAAGCTGGCGAAACAGCGAATATCAGCTGTTCGTTGGCTTTAAAGCTTTCCCTGGGAGAAACGGAATAGCGAAGAGTGGCTGGAGAGCCACTCTCCCAGGGGCTCTGCTTTGTTTAGCAGAGCCTTGGAGGGGAGCTTGCCTAATCCGGCCCCACTACGGACTTGGCGTGATCTTGCTTTAGGCAGGATGAGAGGAAGACCGCCTACCTCTGCTCGATTGATCCGTTTTGAATACTGGATGCAGACGGGACAAATACAAGCAATCAATTACTGGGGCAGCAAGAAGAAAACTGACTTCTAAATTCTAATCAAAAAATCAAAAAATATGATTAGAATTCTACTCCTTTTTTAAAAGGAAAGAACTTTTTCTCATTTTAACTTAGTGAAGAAAAAGAATGGCGTCTGAGAGGAAGTGGATTGGAAGCTGCTTGTGAGTGAAAGTGAATTGCGTCTTTGTGGATTCCAGCAGAATTGAAGCTCTCCATGGGAAACAAGGTGAAAGTTTTCATTTTATAACTTTAATTAGAGACTTTACTTAAATTAGAATGGCTTCTAAGCCACCTAAAGCTCCCATAATGAGAAGGGGATCTGAAACAAATCTGGAAGATATGTTAAAGGAACAGAACAGAGTTTCTGAGGAAAGATTTAAGGAACTTATGAATAACATATATGGGGTGAAGGACCAGAGAATAATAAAAAAATCAGAGAAGATTTATTGATGGCTTTTCAAGGTTTGGCAAAAAATTTGGAAGTAATAGAGGATAAAGTGGAAGAAATCAGTCAAACAAATCAGTATTTGGAAAATAAAGTGGGAGAACTGCAAAATAAAGTGGATAAAAATAAAGATCATGTGGTGGTGGTGTAATACAGGGCGTTGGAGAAGGCTTTGAGAATCAGGGGCCTTCAGGAACAGAAGGAAAAAGATCTTTAAAAAGTTATATCAGAAGCTCTAGCTGAAATGTTAGGAATGGATCCTCAAGATGTTTTTCAAATTGACAAGGCATACAGGGTTAATTCATGGGTAGCGAGGCAGAAAAAGCTTCCAAGAGACATTGTAATTTACTTTTTCACCACTACAGTGAGAAATCAGATTTTGCAAGCTACATATCAAAAGAAATTGCAAATAGGAGAACAGGAGGTTTTGGTCTTGAAAGAGATCCCTGCTAAAATGTTAAAGGATAGGACGGATTTTAGATCCGTCTCTTTTTTTACACAAGAGCTTAAGAAACATCAGATCCAATACAGATGGGAGATTCCAATTGGTTTAACAGTGTTTTTTTCAAGGCAGGAGATACCGAATTGATACAGAGCTGAAAGCAAAAGATTTTCTTCTTAATGTGTTGAAAATGGATGCAGAAGCAGTGGTTCAAGAGACAAATGAGAGGGGAAGCCGAAATGGCACCTGTGATGTCATTATCTCAAGAACAACCTCAAGAACAAAGAATGACGGACTTCCGGGTGGCTCCACTTCGTTAATGGCGGTCTATTTCAGACCACCAGTTCTGTGTGATTCTGTAGAGCTGCTCAGATAGCGTTAATCTGCTGTCAAGCAGCTTGAAAATCTCTTCCCTCAGGCAAAGAGGGGGAGGTGAGCATTCGGGCTGAAGTAGAGCCCCCAGGGAAAGCCCCAGGAAGATTTCTGGTGGCTTGTTGGGAACACTCCTTCTATAGTCTGAAAAAAGCTCCAGAATCCGGAACGCTTCTGCCAAATGGCAGAACAAAACGCAGCGCCCATCTCCGCAACTGAAATGGATTACTGAAGGACTGCTAACGTGGACAGAGCAGAAAACAGGAGCGTTTTGTGTATTGGAAGTGAAAGCTAAGCTAAGGGAAAGCTAAGGAAATGCTTATTACAATTGCTGAATTTAAATTAAATTAAATTAAATTAAACCTTTAAGAATATAACAAGATATTTTTTTTAAAAAATGGATTTTTTAAAAATCTTTTTTAAAAATCTTTTTCTTACAGTGTTTAAGAAGAAAAGCTTACTGAATTTTTTTTCTTCTTCTTGGTATTACTTAATTTAAAAATGGCCTTCAAGCAAAGAGATTTAACCACTTCTAAAATATTGGAAATTTCTTCAGTTCAGATACGGAAACTAAAAGAAGATATTAAAGAAGGTCTAAGGAATTTTTTACAGGAGCTTATGGAGGCTCATCTTTCAGAAATAGATCAAAAATTTAATGAAATGGAGAAAGAAATACTGGATTTTAAAGATATGGTGGAAGAGCAGAGGAGGGAGATGAAAAAATTAAAGGAATCAATTACCCCATTATTGTTATCTAATATTCAGACAAAAGAAAGACTGGATGAACTTAACCAAATTAATTTAGATTTGCAAAGGAAAATAGATGAAGTTCAAATTAATTTGAATTTAGAAAATAAAATAGATGATATTTAGGTTAAGGTAGATAGGGCAGATGAAGAAAGGGTTATATTACAATATAAATTAATGGAATATGCTATAAGGGTGAGGGGATTAAGAGAATGTAAAGAGGAAAATTTGAAAGAGATTTTTATTCAGGTGTCAGCCTCCACTTTAATTTAGTGTATTTCTCCTACTAGATTATCTGACTATTTTATTACCTTGTTAAAAATTTGCTCTACTGATTGTCTTACATGCTTTATGGAGAAGGGGGGGGAGGTTTTCACTGTTCCCAGCGTCGGCTGACATTGTATGTGGGGGAGAGGGGAAATGCCATTTTCAAAACCAGAGGTTTGAATTGTGTTGGTGCGTGAATGAAACGGCAGCTGCTGATTCCACATTCCATTCAGAAGATTGACAGAGGGAGAATATTGGAAGTGAAACTACACGTGGCTGAGGAGAAAGAAGACATTGGACTATTACTGTATGACCTCTAGTAGGGGGAGGGTTCAGGAGAGAATATGACTCTGGGGTTTTGATTTACTTCCAGTTCCAGCTTTGCTTCCACCGCATCCAGACTTGTATGATATAAATTACCAAATTCTTCAACATGATGAAGTTGGGTTTTTATTTTTTCAAACACTGATCTGGGGCAGGCTGACATTAAGCTGGAACTCACCCAAAATCAGTCATCCCGGATCACAACCGAGGGGACTGAAAACTTTTTTCCCCCCCTTAACGATGTCAGAGCACGAATGCGAACCTAATGAGGAGCAGCTGGCAGACATCTCATCCCAGGACTATCATAGAGGAGTTGATAACGAATCTTTTCTGGGGAGAAAGCCAACCTCAGAAGATGAGCTGGAGAAGACAGGAGCAGCCTTGGCAGCCACAACGGACCCTCCCAAATACTCAGAAATTTCTACAGAGTGGCTGGGGACACTGAAAAAACTACATAAGAAACTCTCTGCTTGGCGACAGGAGGAACAAATTAAGGATACATTACAAATTGCAGAAGCCGTCAGACTGTATCGTGAGGCAAAAGAGTGACAGAGAGAGCGTGAAAGGTATGAAGACCCCACCCAAAACCCCTGGGGGGAGAGGGAGGATGTGGAAACAGAAATTTTGATGGCCACCGGGGAAACACCATACAGCAGAAATATTCAGAAAGAACGAGAGCCTGTGCTGCGTTCTCCAGGGGCCACAGAGCTGGGTAGGGGTCAGGGGACCCCCACTGCACAAACGTTACCTCGCAGAAAAAAAACCCTAAAATTCCCCAAATTCCCAGAAAGTTTGATGGAGACCCTAAAGAAGTAGGCTTATTCCAGGCTATAGTGGACAGCCACATGCAAGAATGGGGCGAGGATTATTTGTCAGAAGCCTCTAAAGTGAGAAGCGTGACTCAAGTCTTGAGTGGGAGGGCGGCTTCCTGGTACGTGACCTTGTACCAAGAAGATTCCCCTCTCCTGAGGAACTACCACCATTTTATGGCAGCCCTGAGAATGAGATTTGAGAACCCCTTGACAGAGCAAAAGGCGAAGATTCGCATGATGTCCATCAGACAAGGGAAGAGACCAGTGACTGACTACAACCAAGAGTTCAGCGATCTGGCACCTCTAATGAGAGGGTGGTCGGAAGTGGCTCTTTTGGATTTATACAAAGACGGCCTAAACGGAGATCTATATAAATTGTGTAGAGCTCGAGCATCCCCAACTACCCTGCATGGCTGGTACACCCTGGCAGCAGAAATGGAGATAGACCTAGCCAAGGACCGCCTGCGAAGCGATCGTAGTTGGAGGCAAACCCCAACTCAGTTCCTGAGGGAACTGACCAGAGATTCTGTTGCAGTGGAAAGTGGGAAAAGGAAACCCACGGGCTGTTTCAGATGTGGAAAAGAAGGCCACCGAGCCGCTGATTGTTGGGCGAAGCTGCCGCCAAAGGCGACCCCTAGTGGCAAAAAACCAACAGCGCAGGTGGAACCAAAATCACGAGAGATCGCAAAGAGTGGAACAGATGACGCAAAGAACGCTCCTCCCATCGAGAAGGAATTTGGGACTCCGACCGGGTCAGATGACACCGAGCCATCTTCGGAATTGGATGAGGACCTCTTGGTGAGTTGGAAAGGGGGGGCCCTTACCGTTCCTGTACAACTGCATATCCCATCCTCAGGAATGCACGGGGAAATGCTAGCCCTCTTAGACTCTGGGTGTACCTGATGTATCTTAAGCCCCGAGGTGGTGGAGAGAATGGAACTAAGACTAAAAACATTGAGCAGGCCCATAGCCTTCTGCCAACTAGATGGATTGATAGCGGGGGGAGGCCCAGCCCACTTTGTGACAGAGCCCATAGAGATGACCATAGATGACCATAAAGAAATCATAAACTTCATAGTTGCTCCAGGGATGGACCAACCTCTCGTGCTGGGTCTCTCGTGGCTCCGAAAATGGAACCTTAAAATAAACTGGAGAACAGGGGTGGTGCGACTCCGCACAAAGGCACAAAAGAAGAAGAACATAATTTCAAAAACCCCTGATCCTGATTGCCCTGAGAAACTGGGGCGATGGTTGAGCGCCTAGAGGGGGAGGAAAAAATTCCTAAAGAGTACTGGGACCTACGAGAGGTTTTTAGTGAAAAGGCCTCTGACGTACTGCCTCCCCATAGGCTCACAGACTGTGCAATAGACATTCTACCAGGAGTGAAACTCCCGAAACCGAAATCTTACCCCATGACCCAAAAAGAATTAGGGGAATTACGGAACTTCATAGATAAAAATTTACAACGAGGATTCATTCAACCGGCCTCGGGTTGCAGCCCCAGTCATGTTCCGGGAAAAGAAAGATGGCACCTTTCGCTTGATAGTTGACTATAGAAATCTGAACTGTGTGTGCGTGGAAAATGTATATGTCAGCCTCCACTCCACTCTTCATTTACTTTTAAATGATTATATTAGTAGATAGAATGTAAAATGTTTATTTCTGTATTATAAACTTTTAGGATCATGAGATGAATCATACTACCGTCCGGGACAAGGGAAAGGAGCTTATTATTAGTGTCGGCTGACATAACTGGGAGGAGGGGTGATTAATGATTGAATGTTATCAGCGCGCGCGTTCCTAACCGACACTGCATTCCTGAGTTGACTGACATCCAGAGACCTGTGGAAGAAGATTACCACGAGGGGCCGTGAAGGAGTTGGCATTGGACCAGACCAGCCTGACCTCCTGGAGGAGGAGGGACAATTGGGGGGGATATGATATGTTTGCCATATTTTGTCTCAGTTCCAGCTTTGCTTGGCTGCTAACCAGACTGTAAAAGTAAAAGTACTTGTTTCCAATCCAAATGTGATTTCCATCAAACCAAAATAGACTACCTAGGATATCGCATCTCGGCTGATGGGTTAGAAATGGATCCAGGAAAAGTGAAAGCTGTCTTGGAATGGGCCCCCACGCACACGAAAACAGCTCCAAAGTTTTTGGGATTTGCAAATTTCTATCGTCAATTCATCCTCCTTTGCTCAAATTGCTTTACCAATCACTAACCTCTTAAAACTAAAGGAGACACGAAACCCAAACCATCACTACCCCTCGAATGGACAATGGAATGTCAAGCAGCATTTGAAAAATTGAAACGACTCTTTGCCGCTGAACCTATTCTAAAGCATCCTGACATGGATGTTCCTTTTGTAATACAAGCTGATGCAAGTGATGTAGCGGTCGGAGCCGTCTTGCTCCAAAACAATGCTGATGGTAATTTACAACCCTGTGCTTTCACTTCTCGAAAATTGACTGAAACCGAAAGACGATGGGCTATTTGGGAAAAAGAAGCGTTTGCGGTTCATTGGGCTCTACGGACATGGAGACAATTCTTAGAAGGTTCAAATCATCCTTTTGAAGTTTGGACTGATCACAAAAATCTGGGCGCTAAAACTCCTAGAAAACTTTCACCTAAACAAGCCGTTGGACTCAATATTTTAACCGCTTTAATTTTACTTTACAGTATATTCCTGGAGGAAAAACTTTAGCAGATGCTCTTTCACGTTTACCCCAATACAATTGCACTCGCTCCGAGTGGTTCAACCAATACTTCCCGTGCAACAGTTGGCGGCCCCAGCAATAACTAGAAGCCACTCCAAAGCTGACCCTCACTCCCAGATGAACTAACCAAATCGTTTAAAGAAGCTTTAAACACCGATGACTGGTACTTAACGCATTCCATGAATGCACACTCCGTGATGGACTAGCTTGGATTGGAACCAAACTATATGTTCCTCTATCACTCAGAGAAACCATCCTACAACGATGCCATGATGCCAAAATGGCAGGGCATTTTGGATTTGTGAAAACTTTGCATCTTCTTAAAAGACAATTTTGGTGGCCAAGTCTTAAAAGACATTCAAGCATATGTGGCAAGTTGCCCGGTCTGTGCATCATCCAAAAGACCTCCGGGAAAACCTCCTGGACTACTACAAACGGTAGCCAGACCAGGAACCCCATGGAAAGAAATATCCATGGATTTCATAGTGGAATTACCTGAAAGTTCCGGCAATACTGTTATATGGGTAGTGACTGACCTTTTCTCCAAAACAAGTCCATTTTATTCCATGTTCAAAATACCCTCCTCAAAGACTCTAGCAAAGTTGTTTGTACAACACATTTATAGACTTCACGGAGTGCCTGATCGCATCATTTCAGATCGAGGAGTTCAATTCACTTCTAAATTTTGGAAAGAATTTTACGACTCATTGGTTCCGCCAAGGATTAAGCTCCTCCATCATCCTCAAACTAATGGAAGCTGTGAACGTCAACTCTGTACTAGAACAATATCTCCGATGTTATGTTAACTACCAGCAAGATAATTGGGCTGATCTCTTACCTTTTGCTGAAGTTGCCTACAACAACTCAATTCATAGTAGCACGGATTTACTCCTTTAAAATAGCTTCAGGCCAAGATTTTGTTCCGATCTCGAACTCCCACAGGAAGAAACTACTGTTTCCTCTTTATCAGAATGGATAGATCAAATACAAAGCACATGGAAAATGACTCAAGGCGATCGACGCTCACCGTGCGCATAAAAACAAGCAGATAAAAAGGTCCCTGAGAACAAATATCAAGTGGGCGATAAAGTTTATCTTTCCACCAAATATCTTCAAACCACTCAGAAATCTAAAAACTTGGACCCAAATATGTGGGACCTTTCCCAATAGTAAAATCATCAACCCGTGACAGTACAACTAGATTTACCAAAAACACTTAGAGAATCCACCCGTTTTCCATGTGAGTTTGCTGAAACCTGAACACATCTACTTTCCGTCCTAACCATACACCCCTCCTATACCAATTCTCATAGAGGAGAACAACACTTTGAAATAAAAGAAATTTTAGATTCAAGAAAACATAGAAATAAAATTCAATATCTTATTTCTTGGAAACACTTCCGTTATCCCAAGCTGAATGGGTGAACAAAGAAGATGTTCATGCCTCGGAAAAAATAGCACAATTCTATAAAAAATATCCTGACAAACCCTAACTTCTCTTTTTTCTTTCTAGGACTGGCGTCCTTGTTGCTGCAGGGGCGAATGTTAGCCTCCACTCCACTCTTCATTTACTTTTAAATGATTATATTAGTAGATAGAATGTAAAATGTTTATTTCTGTATTATAAACTTTTAGGATCATGAGATGAATCATACTACCGTCCGGGACAAGGGAAACGAGCTTATTATTAGTCGGCTGACATAACTGGGAGGAGGGTGATTAATGATTGAATGTTATCAGCTGCTCTAACCGACACTGCATTCCTGAGTTGACTGACATCCAGAGACCTGTGGAAGAAGATTACCACGAGGGGCCGTGAAGGAGTTGGCATTGGACCAGACCAGCCTGACCTCCTGGAGGAGGAGGGACAATTGGGGGGGATATGATATGTTTGCCATATTTTGTCTCAGTTCCAGCTTTGCTTGGCTGCTAACCAGACTGTAAAAGTAAAAGTACTTGTTTCCAATCCAAATGGAGTCAAGGTGAATTCTTTCCTATTTGCCGTCGGGGGTAGCCTGACAGTATACCCCATGCCTCTTATAAAAGACATGCTCGCCCACTTGGCCAACGGAAAGTTCTTTACTAAACTGGACTTACGAGAAGCGTATTACAGAGTACGCATAAAGGAAGGGGATGAATGGAAAACGGCGTTCAATTGTCCCCTTGGTTGCTTTCAATTCCGAGTCTTACCATTTGGGTTGCAAGGGGCCCCAGCAGTTTTCATGCAACTAATAAACGAGGTTCTCCATGAACACTTGTTTAAAGGGTTCAGTGTTTCTACACTGAAACCATGGAGGAGCATGTGAAGCTAGTAAGAGCAGTATTTAAAAAATTGCTGGCCGCTGAACTTTATGCAAAATTGTCGGAATGTGAATTCCACCAATCAAAAATCGACTATCTGGGATACCGTATTTCCTCTGATGGCTTGGAGATGGACCCTGACCTGTTCTCCAAACAAGTGTACTTTATCCCATGTTCCAAAATTCCTTCTTCAAAAACGTTGGCAAAACTGTTTGTCCAACACATCTACAGACTCCATGGGGTTCCTAAACGAATAATCTCAGACAGAGGGGTGCAATTCACTTCTAAGTTTTGGAGAGAATTCTTGCGGTTGATAGGCTCCACCCAAGGTTTAAGCTCCTCCCATCATCCTCAGACTAAGGGCGGCTGTGAACGCTCAAACTCAGTACTGGAACAATACTTACGATGTTACATTAACTATCAACAAGATAATTGGGCAGACTTATTACCATTTGCGGAAGTAGCTTACAATAATTCTGTTCATAGCAGCACTGGATTCACCCCATTTAAAATTGCCTCTGGTCAAGAATTTGTCCCCATTCCGAACTCCTGAACAAAACCATTGATTCCGTCCCTGGCTGAATGGATAGAACAATTGCAAAGTACATGGAAGATTACACGAAAAGCAATTGATGATGCTCATCACTCACACAAAAAACAAGCAGATAAAAAGAGAGCTCCTGAGAAAAAGTTCCAAGTAGGAGATAAAGTTTTCTTATCTACTAAATATTTACGAACAACTCAAAAATCTAAAAAACTTGGACCAAAATATGTGGGCCCATTCCCCATTGTGAAAATCATAAATCCGGTAACGGTCCAACTGGAACTACCTAAATCTCTCAAAATAATTCACCCAGTTTTCCACGTTAGTTTGCTCAAACCTGAGCACACATCCCCCTTTAGACCCTACTAAGGCCCCTGTACCTATCCTCATCAACGGGGAAGAACATTTTGAAATTAAAGAAATTCTAGACTCTAGAAAACATAGAAATAAAATCCAATATCTAGTAGCATGGAAACACTTCCCTCTATCACAAGCTGAATGGGTTAACAAAGAAGATATTCGGGCCCCAAAAAAACTGGCACTATTTTATAACAAATATCCGGATAAACCCTAACTTTTCCTTTCCTTTTCCAGGACTAACGTCCTTCTTTCGAAGGAGGGCCAAATGTCAGCCTCCACTTTAATTTAGTGTATTTCTCCTACTAGATTATCTGACTATTTTATTACCTTGTTAAAAGTTTGCTCTACTGATTGTCTTACATGCTTTATGGAGAAGGGGGGGAGGTTTTCACTGTTCCCAGCGTCGGCTGACATTGTATGTGGGGGAGAGGGGAAATGCCATTTTCAAAACCAGAGGTTTGAATTGTGTTGGTGCGTGAATGAAACGGCAGCTGCTGATTCCACATTCCATTCAGAAGATTGACAGAGGGAGAATATTGGAAGTGAAACTACACGTGGCTGAGGAGAAAGAAGACATTGGACTATTACTGTATGACCTCTAGTAGGGGGAGGGTTCAGGAGAGAATATGACTCTGGGGTTTTGATTTACTTCCAGTTCCAGCTTTGCTTCCACTGCATCCAGACTTGTATGATATAAATTACCAAATTCTTCAACATGATGAAGTTGGGTTTTTATTTTCTCAAACACTGATATGGGGCAGGCTGACACTCAGGCCTTTGCTCAGATAGAGGGAGTGGAACCAGAAGATTTTGAAGTTAATATTGAAAAAATTTATCGTGTTAATTCTTGGTTGGCAAGGCAGAAGTGTTTACCGAGAGATGTGGTTATTTATTTTACATGGAATTTTGCAAGCATTTTATAAAAATAAATTTAAAATATTAGGACAAGATATAATAATGATGAAGGAAATTCCTCCTAAAATGTTAAGAAAGAGAAAAGAATTTGCCTTTTTAGTGGATGAGCTTAAGAAACATCAGATATATTTTAGATGGGAGGTTCCAGCTGATTTAACAGTGAATTATAAAGGAAGAAAGTATCTTCTCAATACAGTTTTTAAAGCACGAGATTTCTACACTAATGTATTAAAGATTGGGAACCCTTTATCAATAGATGTTAAGTTGAATGGTGAATAGATGGTGGAAAATGTGTAAGACAGAAGATAAGGGGAGGGAGAATGTTTAATTCTATTATATATGATTATGGTTAATTTTTGTAAATGATTTATTTTGGATATAAATGTGTAATTTTAGGGGTACTATTTGATATATTTGAGGTATAAAGGAATAGGAAGATGGAATATTGTTTAACTTTGGAGGATAGATAGTAAAATTTAGGAATTTGGATTAAATATTATATTTAAGAGATGGATGTAATGTTGCTATATGGCAAACTAGAATTTAATTGTTATAACAGATATATTTTGGATAAGTTATAGGTGTAATTTTAATAATGTTATTTGATATAAGCAAGGTAAAGTGAAGATTTTAATTATTACAATTGATATATTGGGGAGATAATATAGGATTAATAATAATATTTGTAATATTATTTGATGTATATAAATGATATCAAAGATATGAAAAGATGGATTATTGTTTACCCTTGAAGGTTGGACAGAAAAATTTAAGAAATTAAGTTGAAAATATGAACTATTCTTGAGAGACTGCTTAAGGAAGAAAGACATTTTAGAAGAATCCTTGTGTCAGGCTACCTCCGACTATAATTAGGAAAGAATTCACCTTGACTTCATTTGGAATAAAGAAAAGTACTTTTACTATTTACAGTCTTGATAACAGCCCAGCTAAGTTGGATCTGAGACAAAATATGGCTAACATATCATATCCCCCCAATTGTCCCTCCTCCTCCAGGAGGTCAGGCTGGTCTGGGCCAATGCCAGCTCCTTCTCGGCCCCTCGTGGTAATCTTCTTCCACAGGTCTCGAGTTGTCAGTCATCTTAGGAATGCAGTGTCTGTTAGAAAAGCCCGCGCTGATAACACTCAGTCGTTAATCACCCCTCCCCCACTGTTATGTCAGCCGACACTCTTAATAGGCTCCTTTCCCTTACCCTGTACGGTGGTATGATACATCTCATTTCCTTAATAGTTTTATAATACAGAAATAAACATTTCACATTCTATCTACTGATATAATCATTCAAAAGTATACGAAGATTGGAGTGGAGGCTGACATTCGGCCCTCCTGCAACAAGGACGTCAGTCCTAGAAAGAAAAAAGAGAAGTTAGGGTTTGTCAGGATATTTTTTATAGAATTGTGCTATCTTTTCCGAAGCACGAACATCTTCTTTGTTCACCCATTCAGCTTGGGATAACGGGAAGTGTTTCCAAGCAATAAGATATTGAATTTTATTTCTATGTTTTCTTGAATCTAAAATTTCTTTTATTTCAAAGTGTTGTTCGCCCTCTATGAGAATTGGTATAGGAGGGGGTGTATGGTTAGGACGGAAAGTAGATGTGTGTTCAGGTTTCAGCAAGCTCACATGGAAAACGGGGTGAATTCTCCTAAGTGTTTTTGGTAATTGTAGTTGTACAGTCACGGGGTTGATGATTTTTACTATGGGGAAAGGTCCCACATATTTGGGTCCAAGTTTCTTAGATTTCTGAGTGGTTTGAAGATATTTGGTGGAAAGATAAACCTTATCGCCCACTTGATATTTGTTCTTAGCGGACCTTTTTTTATCTGCTTGTTTTTTATGCGCACGGTGAGCGTCGTCGATTGCCTTGTGAGTCATTTTCCATGTGCTTTGTATTTGATCTATCCATTCTGACAAAGAGGAAACAGTAGTTTCTTCCTTTGGGAGTTCCGAGATAGGAACAAAATCTTGACCTGAAGCTATTTTAAAGGGAGTAAATCCCATGCTACTATGAATTGAGTTGTTGTAGGCAACTTCAGCAAAAGGTAAGAGGTCTGCCCAATTGTCTTGCTGGTAGTTAACATAACATCGTAGATATTGTTCTAGTACAGAGTTCGAACGTTCACAGCTTCCATTAGTTTGGGGATGATGGGAGGAGCTTAATCCTTGGGCGGAGCCAATGAGTCGTAAAAATTCTTTCCAAAATTGAGAAGTGAATTGAACTCCTCGATCTGAAATGATGCGCTCAGGAACTCCGTGGAGTCTATAAATGTGTTGTACAAACAACCTTGCTAGCGTTTTTGAGGAGGGTATTTTTGAACATGGAATAAAATGGACTTGTTTGGAGAAAAGGTCAGTCACAACCCATATAACAGTATTGCCTGAACTTTCAGGTAATTCCACTATGAAATCCATGGATATTTCTTTCCATGGGGTTCCTGGCCTGGCTACCGTTTGAAGTAGTCCAGGAGGTTTTCCCGGAGGCCTTTTGGATGATGCGCAAATAGGGCAACTTGCTACATATGCTTGAATGTCTTTTTTAAGACTTGGTCACCAAAATTGTCTTTTAAGAAGATGCAAAGTTTTCACAAATCCAAAATGCCCTGCCATTTTGGCATCATGGCATCGTTGTAGGATGGTTTATCTGAGTGATAGAGGAACATATAGTTTTGTTCCAATCCAAGCTAGTCCATCACGGAGTGTGCATTCATGGGAATGCGCTAAATACCAGTCATCAGTGTTTAAAGCTTCTTTAAACGACTTGGTCAGTTCATCTGGGAGTGAGGGTTCAGCTTTTGAGTGGCTTCTAGTTATAGCCGGAGCTGCCAACTGTTGCACGGGAAGTATTGGTCGAACCACCTCGGAGCGAGTGCAATTGTATTGGGGCAAACGTGAGAGCATCCGCTAAAGTTTTTCCCCAGGAATGTAATGTAAAGTGAAATTAAAGCGGTTAAAATATTGAGCCCAGCGGGCTTGTTTAGGTGAAAGTTTTCTAGGAGTCTTTAGGGCTTCTAGATTTTTGTGATCAGTCCAAACTTCAAAAGGATGATTTGAACCCTCTAAGAATTGTCTCCACGTTCGTAGAGCCCAATGAACTGCAAATGCTTCCTTTTCCCAAATAGCCCATCGTCTTTCAGTTTCAGTCAATTTTCGAGAAGTGAAAGCACAGGGTTGTAATTTACCATCAGCATTGTTTTGGAGTAAAACGGCTCCGACTGCTACATCACTGGCATCAGCTTGTATTACAAAAGGAACATCCATGTCAGGGTGTTTTAAAATAGGTTCGGCGGCAAAGAGTCGTTTCAATTTTTCGAAAGCTGCCTGACATTCCATTGTCCATTCGAGAGGTAATGATGGTTTGGGTTTCGTGTCTCCTTTAGTTTTCAAGAGGTTGGTGATTTGAGCAAAGGAGGGGATGAATTGACGATAGAAATTTGCGAATCCTAAAAAACTTTGCAGTTGCTTGCGTGTGCGTGGGGGGCCCCATTCCAAGACAGCTTTCACTTTTTCTGGATCAGCTGAAATGCAATACCCTAAGTAGTCTATTTTAGTTTGATGGAAATCACATTTGGATAGCTTACAATACAGTTCTGCAGATAATAACTTTTTGAGAACAGCTCTTACTAGTTTAATATGTTCTTCCATTGTTTCTGTATAGATAAGTATGTCGTCAAGGTAGACAAGAACTCCTTTGAACAAATGCTGATGGAGTATTTCATTTATTAGTTGCATAAAAACTGCGGGCGCCCCCTGCAGTTCAAAGGGTAGTACTCGAAACTGGAAACATCCTAGTGGACAGTTGAAAGCGGTTTTCCATTCATCCCCCTCCTTTATACGAACTCTGTAGTAGGCTTCTCGCAGGTCCAGTTTGGTGAAGAATTTTCCCTTCGCTAAATGTGCTAACATATCTTTCATGAGTGGCATGGGGTATATGTTTTCGGCGCACACGGCGTTTAAATTCCTATAGTCAACTATAAGACGAAAGGAGCCATCTTTCTTTTCCCGGAACATCACTCGCGCAGCCACGCGAGGTCTAGCCGGTTGGATAAAACCCCGCTCTAGGTTTTTGTCTATGAATTTACGTAGCTCCCCCAATTCCTTTTGGGTCATGGGATAAGCCTTTGGTTTTGGAAGCTTTATCCCCGGAAGGATGTCTATGGCACAGTCAATAGGCCTATGGGGAGGAAGTACGTCTGATGCTTTCTCACTAAAGACTTCTCGCAAGTCCCAGTATTCCTTGGGTATTCTCTCCTCCCCGTCTATCCGTTCGATCATTGCCCCCAACGCATCCTGGTGCATGGCCACGGTAGATCCCTTCTTGGGTTCCCCCTTATTCCCTTTTAATGTTTTGGAGCGGAAACGTAGGACTCCCGTTCTCCAGTTAATATGGGGGTTCCATTTCCGCAACCATGACAGGCCTAGCAACAGGGGTTGGTCCATTCCTGGGGCTACTATGAAGTTCAGAATTTCGCGGTGGTCTCCTATTATCATTTCTATGGGTTCTGTTACGAAATGGGCGGGTCCTCCCCCTGCCACAGAGCCATCCAACTGGGCAAACGCTATGGGCCTACTTAGGGTTCTCAATCTTAGTTCCATTTTTTCTACTAGTTCGGGACTGACCATACATCTACTGCATCCAGAATCGAGTAGTGCTAGCAGTTCCCCCTTATTACCCGAAGAGGGTACATGTAGATTGACTGGAATGTCCAAGGGGCCCCATGCCCAACTCACCAGAAGGTCTTCATCAGACTCTGATGTGGTTTTGCTGTTGTCAGTATCGGTCGACGCTTCGCCATCCTCCTTGATGGGCGTGCCCTTCTTGGCAACGCCCTCCCCCACTTTTGCCGGTTTACGCGCCTTAGCCGCTGGTTTCACTGGTTCCTTTTTTCCCCCCTTTTTGTTACTCCAGACTGAGGCTCTTCGGTACTTGGTTTCCACCTTTCCTCTTCCAGCTTTAATTGCTCAATCCACCGAACTCTGCAATCTTCCAGCTCAGGGTTAAAAGTGTCAGCAAAAATTCCTCCAGACGCCTCCCCCAGCTCAGCCGGCAGCTGGCCTTCCATCACATTTGGGCTTTCTCCCCCCTCGGTATTGCGATTGCAATCCTGGTTGGTAGACATGATTGGAGATCCAACTTAATGTCAGGCTACCTCCGACTATAATTAGGAAAGAATTCACCTTGACTTCATTTGGAATAAAGAAAAGTACTTTTACTATTTACAGTCTTGATAGCAGCCCAGCTAAGTTGGATCTGAGACAAAATATGGCTAACATATCATATCCCCCCAATTGTCCCTCCTCCTCCAGGAGGTCAGGCTGGTCTGGGCCAATGCCAGCTCCTTCTCGGCCCCTCGTGGTAATCTTCTTCCACAGGTCTCGAGTTGTCAGTCATCTTAGGAATGCAGTGTCTGTTAGAAAAGCCCGCGCTGATAACACTCAGTCGTTAATCACCCCTCCCCCACTGTTATGTCAGCCGACACTCTTAATAGGCTCCTTTCCCTTACCCTGTACGGTGGTATGATACATCTCATTTCCTTAATAGTTTTATAATACAGAAATAAACATTTCACATTCTATCTACTGATATAATCATTCAAAAGTATACGAAGATTGGAGTGGAGGCTGACACCTTGGTGAATATTGGAAGATGGAATGTTGTTTTGGTATTGATTGATGAAGGTTGGATATTAAAAACTATGTACTTTATTGAAGAACAAACACCAACTCAATCGGAAATTTCTGAGAACTCTAGGAGTGGAATGGTCTGATATATAATGGATTGGAAGAAATGTATTTTCTTTGTTTCTGGAAGGGGAGTTGAGGTTTTAAGGAGTGACTATGGATTATGATTTGTGTTATATTTTAATTTTTGCTGTTAGTTTTATACCCTGTATTTGGTTCTGGGAAGTCCCGGGGGTGGGGGGAGGAAGGGGGAGGGAGGGGGAGGGGGGATGAGGGTAGAAAATGGATTGATGGTTAATGTACAGAGATGATTGAAGATGTATAATTAATGTAAGATCGGAGCTGCCTGGCTACCATTTCAGAATGATGGGAAAGAAGGTAGTAGAAGAGAGAAGGAGGTAGGAAAGAGAAGAGAAGGAAGAGGAAAGGAAGGAAGAGGGATAGAAGAGGGAGAAGAAAGGAGAAGGAGGAGAGGATGTAGATAAGAGAAGGGGAAGATGGTCATGGAAAGTAGAAGAAGGTAGAGAAGGGAAGAGAGTTAAAGGAATGGGGTGGTGACCGGGCAGGTCCGATTAATTGTATATGATGATACACTAAATATGTTATTGGATATGAATGTTAAAATAAAACTTTTTTATAAAAAAAAAAGAACAAAGAATGACAAGGGGAGCTACTAGAAAGAGGAACAACTTCAAAGAAAGGAACGGGATCCTACTACTTAAGCTGTGGGAGGAGCTAAGCTGAAGAGTGAGAGCTTTCAGCTAATTGCTCAAAAGCTTCGAGATGCCAGCGATGGCAAATAAATTTTTGACATGGAATGTCAATGGTTTAAATTCAGCACAGAAAAGAAGAAAAATATATCATTATTTGAAACAATTTAAAAATGATGTGATTTATTTGCAAGAGACACATATTAAATTATCAGATCAGAAATACTTGATTAACTCAAAATTAGGTAAACATTTTGTTGCTTCAGCTCCGAACAAGAAAAATAGTATAGTGATATATTTGAAAATAAATATACCAGCTAAATTAATTGAAGCGGATACTCAAGAAAGATATATAGCTATTGAATTGATACTAGAAGGAAAAAAGATGCTTCTGATTGGTATATATGTACCTAATCAACAACAAGAAATTTTTTATAAATTGTTACATGAAAAATTGACTTTTTGGGACTATAAAACGTTTATTATATTAGGGGACCTGAATGGTGTAATGGATATTAGAAAAGACAAAATAACTCTTTCTAAGAAAATTCCTACGCATGCAAAATTTCCCAAATCTTTTTTTGAGATGATGGAAGATTTCGAGCTGAGAGATATTTGGAGAATGCAGAATTTTGAAGACAGAGACTATACCTATTTTTCAGGGCAATTTATGGAAAGCAAACAGCTCAGATAATAATTGATGGTAGTTTGACAGATAGTTTTAAAATTGTGAAAGGAACAAGGCAGGGGTGTCCCTTATCACCTTTATTGTTTATCTTGTCTTTGGAGCCTTTATTGGATAAGATAAGAGAATTAAGGGAGACCTAAGGTATTAGAATTAGAAGACATGAATATAAAGTGAGAGGATTTGCAGATGATTTGATGATTATGTTTACTCACCCTATAAACTCAAGTGTATATTTGTTGGAAATAATTAATCAATATGGAAAAGTCTCAGGGTTTAAAGTGAATCAAAACAAAACAAAAATGATAACAAAAAATATGACTAAGAACCAGAAAGAAAAATTAGAGGAAAAAACAGGATTTGAAATTGTAAAAAAGGTTAACTATTTAGGAGTTTTTCTTACCTCATCAAATGTGAAATTGTATAAGAATAATTATGATGTGTTATGGCAAAAAATTCAGAAGGAAATGAATACTTGGAAAAAACTGCAATTATCCTTGTTGGGGAGAATAGCAGCTATAAAAATGAATGTTTTGCCTAAATTCTTGTTCTTGTTTCAGATGATACCAATAATTAAGAAAGATAAAAATTTGGAAGAATGGCAGATTGGAATTAATAAATTTATATGGGAAGGGAAAAAAGCGAGACTTAAAATGAAAATAATGCAAGATACTTGGGAAAGAGGAGGATTAAAAATGCCTAATTTAAAATTGTATTATGAAGCAGTTGCTCTCTCTGTAATAAGTGATTGGTTTAATTTAACGGAGGAAAGGATTTTGAATATAGAAGGTTATGATTTATTATATGGTTGGCATGCATATTTATTGTATGATAAGAAAGTAGACAAAGCTTTTAAGAATTGTGTGTTGAGAATTGCTCTTTTGCGTTCTGGAAAAAATATTATTATAAGTTAAATTATAAAATTCCTATATGGGAGAGTCCTCGGCATGCAGTAGAGAATATAAATATAGAACAGGAACAAGAAATTATTACTTATAAAGATCTTTTATATAATGAAAGGGGAAATTTACAACTAAAATCTTTGCATACATTAAAAGAAGAAGGGAGGAATTACACTTGGTTTCAATGTGGGCAGTTAAAGGCTAGATGGAAAGAAGATCAGAAAATTGGTATTATTCAAAATGAGGAAAATTTGGTAAAACAAATTAGAAATCAAACCCAGGGGCATATAATGGAAAAAATGGATTGATTATCTACAAAACAGATATCAGATTAAGAAATATCAGATTGCCTTTGAATAATTAGGAAGTATTATTTTATGTAATGGGGAGGGGGTTGGGAGATGAAAAGATTTGGATGAGGTTAATTGGATTAGAAGGGAAAATTTTACTCTATGTTTGGTTTATGTATAACAATACCTTGTGATTGACCCGGGAAGCCGGGGGGGGGGGAAGGGAGGGGGGAAGGGGGTTTTCTGGGAGGGAGGGGGGGAAAAAGGGGGGAAAATGTTTTTGTTTCTTAAAACTTTTTCAATTAAAAAAAACAAACCCAGGGGCATATAAAGAGATTGTATAATGTGTTGGTAGAAATAGATTCTGAAAGAGATTTAATAAAGGACTGTATGATAAAATGGGCGCAGAATATTCAGGAACCAATAATGTTGGAAACATGGGAGAAAATTTGGGTTAGAAATGTTAAATTTACGCAAGTGCAGAATTTAAGGGAAAATTTTTATAAGATGTTTTATAGATGGCATTTAGATCCTAAGAAATTATCATGTATGTACCCAGATATACAAGCAAAATGTTGGAGATGTAACTGTGATGATACTACATATTTTCATGTTTGGTGGACTTGTAAGAAAATTAAGTCTTTCTGGATAAGAATTTGGTGGATTATGCAGAATGTTTTGAAGAAGAAGATTAAGTTCCAACCACATTTTTTTCTTTTAGGGATTATGATGAATTGTACAGTAACTGACACTAAACTGATTTTGAATTTTATAACAGCAGCAAGACTACTGATTGGACAGTATTGGAAGAAAAAAGAATTACCTACAATAGAAGAATGATATTGAAAGTCTCCAATTTGGCTGAGATGGCCAAAATCTCAGCCTTCTTGAAAGACAGTACTCAAGAAAAATATTTAAACGAATGGAAGAACTGGATTGACTATATTCAAAACAGATACTAGATTAAGAGATATCAGATTGCCTTTGAATGAAGGATGTAATTTTTGATTTTAATGGAGGAAGTCAGGATATGCGAAAGAGAAGGATTATAATGGTGTTAGATCTTAAAAATTTAATGTATGAATGTTTGTTTATTGAACTATACCTTGTGTTTGCTCCGGGAAGTCTGGGGGGGGGAGGGTGGTTTTGGAGGGAGGGGGGAGGGGGAAAAATTCATTTGTTTTTGTAAAACTTTTTTCAATTAAAAAAAAAACAATGTCTTATTTGATATGAGATATCTCTCTTGCCAATAATAACAATAAAACAAGTAGGATTGTAGTACATGGTAGATTTTCAAATTTAAATTGAATTTGACAGCTATAACATCTCAAAAGGATTGTGGAAGTTTAATAAGAGGATAAAGAACTATAGCTTAAATGCTTCCTTACAGAGAACTCCACATATATTTCAGAGAAGTACATTGATGTTTTAAACTAGAGTTCCTCTTATTGGCCGGGGGGGGGGGCTTCCAATCAATCTTGACTCCTGGAGACTGCTTAGACAATTTCCTGTAGTTTTCTTGGCAAGATTTTGAAAGTAGTTTGCCATTGCCTCTTTCCTAGGGCTAAGAGAGAGTGACTAGCCCAAGGTTATCGAGTTGGCATTGTGTTTAAGGCAGGGGTGATATGCTCCTGGTTCGGGCCGGATCACCCGATCCAGTAGTGATGGCGGCTGGTGGTTCGGAGAACCGGTAGCAAAAATCCCTGGCCCCGCTCCCTGCCCCTGCTAAGCCGCTGGATCATCAGAGGTTTTTTTTTTTAACTTTTAAAAGCTTTTTTTCTTCAGCCAAAAACATGCTTTTAAAAGTAAAAAAAATGTCTTTGATGATCCAGTGGCTCAGCTGGGATCATCAGAACCCTTTAAAAGTTTTTTTTTTAACAACCTCTTGGCCGAAGAGGTTGTAAATAAAAGCTTTTAAAAGGCTCCTCTGGTGATCCCATCTGAGTTGCCTGATCACCTGAACCTTAAAAAACATGTTTTCTACAAGCTCTTCAACCAAAGAGGTTGTTAAAACAATCCTTTTAAGAGGGTCTGGGCTGAGATCAGGCAACTTCAGCTGGGATCATCAGAGGAGCCTTTTAAAATCTTTTTTTCTTCTAGCGAACCCAGCTGAGTTGCCTCATCATCACAGGCTTTTAAAATCATTTTTTTACAACTTCTTACAACAGCCTCGCCCATGCCCACCCAATCACCCCGTCCCCACTTACCTAATTGATGCTCCTTTTGGGCTTGCTAAGCCTTGCTTTGCTCCTTTTGGGCTCGCTAAGCCTTGCTTTGCTTTGGCTGAGCAACTCAATCTCCCTGCCTCCAATTGGGTAAGTAAATGCGGGGGGTGGGAGGCCTTTAAAAAATAGTTAATTGTTGTTGTTTTTTAGGAGTTTTTTTTTAGACAGCAATTTAAAGTTAAGGAAGTTTTAAATTTAGCTGCTTTTATCTTTCCTGGCTGAGGAACTCTGGGAGTTGAAGTCCACAAATCTTAAAGTTACTAAGATTGGAGACCTCTGATCTAAAAACATATAAATTAAATAATAAAATAAAATATTTGTGCAGCTTTCTGAGATTTGGTGTGTTTCTATAGTGTTTCACTTTAACTACACAAACAGACAAAATCTCACAAAGCTGTATGTGGCATTTTGTGTTGTGTTGTATCATGTGTATGTAAAGTGTGAGAGTTGGTTTTTGAGCTTTTCGTGGCTGTGTGAGGTTCCTGCTTGTTGCAGGGGCCATTTTGGGTGAAGTGCAGTTGCTTTTACATTGTGTGTGAGTCAGTTGTGTTGTGTTGTGTGTGTATAAAGTGTGAAAGTTGGTTTTTGATACCTCTTATTCAGTAATGGGATTCAAGTAGTTTAACAACCGGTTCTCTGCCCTAATGATTTCTTTCAACAACCAGTTTGCCAAATTGCTCAGAAAGTTAACAACCGGTTCCCCCAAAGTGGTGCGAACTGGCTGAATCCCACCACTGCTCTTATTGTTTTGTATACTTTGTTTATTATTTTTATTATTTATTATTATTGGCCACGCCCACCCAGTCACCTGACCACCAAGCTACGCTCACCAATCAAGCCATGCCCACAGAACCGGTAGGGAAAATTTTTAGATTTCACCCCTGGTTTAAAGTAGCAATTATATATACCTTTTGTCAATTTATTTTTTCCTTACAAGAAGAATATTTGGTTAGTCTCTGAGCATGGTTGTTTTCTTGCAGATGTTTCATTATTAGACTAGGTAGCATCACTAGCACTGATGATGTTACCTAGTTTGGTATTGAAACATTTACAAGAAAACAGAACATCAAGAACTACACAGTTCAACCTTGAGCTACAAATATTCTATTGGTCCCTTACAAATGCAGGAAAAAACAGTGAGAAAAGGTATAACTTGCAAGAAACACTAGCTATTACAGACAACATTTTTTAAAATTAAATTTATTTCCTCAGCCAATTTTCTTTTATATTCAATATGAGTTTGAACATTGGCTGTGAAAATTAGAATCTACTCTGAAGTCTATTCATTCAGGTTTTTAGATCATTTATTGGAAGCTGAATATTTAAAAGTAAAAATATGATGCTTCAGTTCTATAAAACCATTTTTAAGTAATAGCTTGGAATTTATTCAGTTTGTGGTTTTTTGCCAATAAAATTAATATGCATAAATATATAAGCTATTAAAAATAATATATAATATGCCATTAGTAAAAGTCTGCCACTTAACTGCTTAAATGTTTCTAAATAGCTTCTCAAGCCTTATAACCTTATTGAAAAAGAAAAAAGATGAATAAACTAGTTGTTTTATTATTTTATGATTAATATTGATATGTTTATTAAGATTATGGTTATTGTTGTACTTTTACTTAAAATTAAATATGTCCAGACAACAGTTAGACATGGAATTTTTTATGTTTTTAATGAAAAAATGCACCAATAAAATATATATTCAAAAAGTGGGGGGGGGGAGTATTCACTTCAACTAAATCGGAAATGTTATTTTGCTTTATCACTAATTAATGTTTCTTGAAAAGAATATGCAGCAAAATAAACACACTGTATCTCTTGATAAAAATTCTTATTTAGAGCTCATGCGGCTTTTTTATTTTTTAATCCTTTTTTATAATTGTCCACTACATATTGGGGGAAAAGGACTAAATGCACAATTAAAATAGTAAGACAATAGTATCTAATAATAAAATCTAATAATGGGTAGCATCCTTGGTTTAAAATAATGAATAACATTCTTGGTTTAGAATCTCTAATGTTTGTAATTCTAACTTAGAAATTGATTACATTCTCGAAATACTGGATGATTAGTAGATATGAAATTAATGTAACTGATATGGAGGTAGTGAAATAATCATTTGGCTTTATGATTGAGAACTCAGTAACACACAAAACAGGTTATGTTGCCTTCACAGCTCTGTTTTAATGCCAGCAGAGTGATAGCCCATATTAAACATGGGAAATATGAAGCATGTGACAAAAGTAGCAAAATGTAGCCATAGTCAATTATCTGCTTTTTTTCCCCTGATGGTGGCTAAGAATCTTGTTCTCCTGATTTTTTTCCTCCTGAATAGCTCCCTATGTGTCTTTTTCTCAAGCTGCCATCCAGTGATCAGGGATCCACCATAAAAGTTTATTTTACTTTTTTTATTAATTTGATGCACACAAATCAAAAATTAAACTTGGTGGTAATTCAAAGCCAATATTCTAATACCAGGCTATTATTATAATCTGTCATTTTTCCTTTTTCATCTTCACTGTGGTTTTGAAACAAAAAAAATGAGATTAATTCACATTCTTTTCTAAGGCTACGTATGTACAAAGATAAGTTTTTACAAGATTTTAGACACCCTTATTGAAAGTTGTATATTAATATCCTTCTAGTTTTCTTTTTCCTCTTCTAGCTATTACTTTGAACCTCAGATTAAAATATTTAATGGAAGCGAATTAATTCCTTAAATGTTACTGTTGTTGGTTTCTGTTATGGCTGAAAAAATACGTACTTGACTCTAAGGATGAAAGAGTAGAAAATTAAAGGTGACATCACATTCATACTTTTCATTGTATTGGTATTTCTTTTCTAAATGCATGATTGGACCAAAAATGGAACAAAAATAAATACGGGATGGTTTTCAATACTCTGATTTGTGAATTTATTTATTTATTTATTTATTTATTTATTTATTAGATTTATATACCGCCCTTCTCCCGAAGGACTCAGGGTGGTTTACAGCCAAATAAAAATAAGATTACAAAAATTAAGAAATAATTTAAAATCTAAATTCAATTAGGCCGAAAGATAAAAGAGTACTAAAACCATATTAAAACCAAACTTTAAAATACATAAGGCCAGCCCTGCACAATAGAACAAGAAGGTTTTCAGCTCGTGCAGAAAGGTCCGGAGGTCGGGGAGTTGACAAATCCCCGGAGGCAGCTCATTCCAGAGGGCAGGAGCCCCCACAGAGAAGGCTCTCCCCCTGGGCGTCGCCAGTCGACATTGTTTGACTGACGGAACCCTGAGGAGGCCTCCCTATGGGAGCGCACAGGTCATTGGGAGGCTATTGGTGGCAACAGGTGGTCCCATAAATAACCCGGTCCTATGCCATGGAGCGCTTTAAAGGTTGGTAACCAATACCTTGAAGACCACCGGGAGCCAGTGCAGCTTGCACAGGAGAGGTGTTACATGGGAGCTTCGAGTCGCTCCCTCTATTACCCATGCAGCTGCATTCTGGACCAGTTGGAGCCTCCGGGTGCTCTTCAAGGGGAGCCCCATGTAGAGAGTGTTACAGTAGTCCAGGCGGGAAGTGACGAGGGCATGAGTGACCATGCAAAGGGAATCCCGGTCTAGGAAGGGACACAACTGGCGTATCAGACAAACCTGATGAAAAGCTCCCCTGGCGACGGCTGTGATATGATCTTCTAAAGACAGCTGTACATCCAGGAGGACGCCTAAGTTGCGAACCCTCTCCATAGGGGCCAATGATTTGCCACCAACAGTCAGCGATGGAATCACCTGGCTGTACCGGGATGCCGGCATCCACAGCCACTCAGTCTTGGAGGGGTTGAGTTGAAGTCTGTTCCTCCCCATCCAGACCCGCACGGCCTCCAGACACCGAGACATCACTTCAATGGCATCATGGGGGGGGTTTAGAAATGTACAGCTGAGTATCATCAGAATACAGATGACACTGCACCTCGAAACCACGGATGATCTCGCCTAGCGGCTTCATATAGATGTTGAACAGAAGCGGCGAGAGAACTGACCACTGTGGCACCCCACACATGAGGCACCTCGCGGCCGATCTCTGCCCTCCTGCCAACACCGTCTGCGACTGGTCAGAGAGATAGGAGGAGAACAACCGATATATGGCGCCCCCACTCCTAAACCCTCCAGCCGTCGCAGCAAGATACCATCGTCGATGGTATCAAAAGCCGCCGAGAGGTCTAATAGGACCAGGACAGAGGAACAACCCCTGTCACGAGCCCTCTAGAGATCATCTACCAACGCGACCAATGCTGTCTCTGTGCTGTACCCAGGCCGGAAACCGGACTGGAACGGGTCAAGATATACAGTTTCATCCAGGTAAAGGGGAAGCTGATGTGCCATCACACTCTCAACAACCTTCACCAGAAAACGAAGGTTGGAAACAGGACGATAGTTCACTAAGACAGTTGGATCCAGGGAGGGCTTCTTGAGGAGGGGCCTCACCACCGCCTCTTTCAAGGCGGTAGGGAAGACACCCTCCGTCAAAGAAGCGTTGATAATTCCCTGAAGCCAGCCTCATGTAACCTCCTGTGTGGCCAGTACCAACCAGGAGGGACACGGGTCCAATAAACGTGGTCGCATTCAGCTTCCTCAGTATCCTGTCCATGACCTCGAGAACAACAGTACTGAACTCTTCCCAGATGACATCTTCAAGATGTACCTATCACTCTGCCCGAATCTACCCAATCTGAGTCCAATCCATCCCGAATCTGAGCGACTTTATCGTGCAGATATTGACCGACATCCTCAGCACACCCTTGCAAGGGGTCCTCCCGAGTTCCCTGTTGCAAGAGGGAGCGGGTCACCCTAAACAATGTGTTTGGGCAGTTATCTGCCGATGCAATAAGTGCGGAAAAATACTCCCGTTTTGCCGCACCTATTGCCACTAGATAGGTCTGAATATGAGACCTTACTAGTGTTCGGTCAGATTCAGAACGGCTGGCCCTCAAGCCACTCTCTAGGCGTCTTTTCCGGTGCTTCATCTCTCTCAGCTCCTCAGAGTACCAAGGAGCCAGTCGAGATTGGCGCCGGGTCAGAGGCCGCAAAGGCACGATGCGGTCCAAAGCCCCAGCCGCCGCCCTTTCCCAGGCAAAATGAAATGAAATAAAACAAGAGTGAAGATTGACTCTTCTATTTCAATTTTCACCTTAATTTGTTTCTTTCCCTGTCTTCTAGATGCCAGTGACCCAGGGGTCTCAAGGACTGCCATAGCAGTCATATCAACATCCAATTGTGCTCCCTAGTCAATCAGATCAAGGAGCATTTGCAGCCACTGGAATGCCTGTTTATTGTAATGTCATATCTCCTTCCCCACAAAAATACTCTCTGGTTGATTGCACCACACTGTCCCACTAATAATGTTTCTGTTATCTTTGCCAGCTGCAGGACAAACTGTGCAAATATGAATCATAATGGATGGCAGGTCAAGTACAGAAACTCTGAATCCTTAGTATAAATACACAAAGGTAACTGCATTTCTTTTTTTAATTTCTTTTTTTATTTTCAGTTTTTTAAAAAAAAAATTAATTTCTTTTTTTTAATTTCAGTAACAAGAGTTGTGACTTCAGTAACAGAGTTGTTAATTCTTGGAATACACTACCTGACTCTGTGGTCTCTTCCCAAAATTTCAAAAGCTTCAACCAAAAACTGTCTTAACCCTTCCTAAGAGGTCTGTAAGGGGCGTGCATAAGAGCACAAGAGTGCCTACCGTTCCTGTCCTATTGTTTCCTTTTGTTATATCCAATTAATATAGTTATTACATACTCATACTTATATATATATGCTTATATATTGTATAGTTATTTCATGCTTACGCTTATATATACTGTGTGGCTAAATAAATAAATAAATAAATAAATAAATAAATAAATAAATAAATAACTAAATAAATAAATAAATCTAACTCATGGCCTTCAAATGAAAAGAGGAATGGAACTAGCATAATCAGTTTGGAGGTATAAAAACTGTGCTGCTGGAAATATTTGTAAAACAAAACAAACAAAACATCAGTTGTTTGCTGTTTAATGGTGCATATCTTGATCATGTCTGCTAGATTTGCTTTTACAGCTTAGCTAGTGACATGAATTCATTGGGGCAAGTTTTTTCCTACCACTGAATACCACGGTGTAATATCCCTAATTCAGATTAGTTTTGTATTTTGTGTTTAGTTTGTGAAACAAAAGATATTTAAAAGAAATTACAATGTATCAAAGTTGTAATGGACATTTTTTAAAAATGCTGATAGAAGGAATACTTTATATACACTATAGAGAATTTTTTATAGATATCTACTCAGGGATGAAATGCTCCCGGTTCACACCGGCTCGCCCGATTAGGTAGCGATGGCAGCTGCTGGTTCAGAGGATTGGTAGCAAAAATCCCTGGACCCGCCCCCTGCCTCTGCTGAGCTGCACCATCAGCAGAGTTGTTTTTTTTTACTTTTAAAAGTTTTTCTTCAGCCGAAAACATGCCTTTAAAAGTAAAAAAAAAACCCTCTGATGATCGCAGGGCTGAGCAGAGATCATCAGAACACTAAAAGTTTTTTTAAAAAAAACCTCTTCAGCCGAAGGGGAAAAAAAGGAAAAGGGGGGATTTAAAAGGCTCCTCTGGCTATCGCAGCTGAGTTCCTCATCACCAGAACCTTAAAAAACATGTTTTCTACATGTTAAAAGAATTATTTTAAGAGGTTCTGGGCTGCTATGAGGGAACTTCAGCTGAGATCATCAGAGGAGCTGACTTTAAAACTTTTTTTCCTCTGGTGATCCCAGAGGAGTTTCCTGATCCTAGCAGGCTTTTAAAATCACTTTTTAACAGTCCCCACTTACAAGAGCCCCCACCCATGCCCACCCAATGCCCCCTCCTCACTTACCTATAATTACTGCATACTACTCCTTTCGGGCTGGCAACGCAATGCTACTGATTACAGCCTGCTTTGACTTCCTGCTTTGCTGAATGAGGAACTCTGAGAGTTGAAGTCCACAAACCAAGTTACTAAAGTTGGAGATCTCTGATCTAAAAAAATAAATAAAAATAATAAAATAAAATATTTGTGCAGCTTTCTGAGATTTGGTGTGTTTCTGTAGTGTTTCACTCTAACTACACAAACACACAAAATCTCACAAAGCTGTATGTGGCATTGTGTGTGTGTGTGTGTGTGAGAGAGAGAGAGAGAGAGAGTCAGTTGTGTTGTGTGTGTGTAAAGTGTGAAAGTGTGAGGTTCCTGCTTGTTGCAGGGGCCATTTTTGCAGCTGCTTTTATATTGTGGTGTGAGTCAGTTGTGTTGTGTTGTGTTGTGTTGCGTATGTGTAAAGTGTGAAAGTTGCTTTTTGGTACCTCTTATTGTTTTGTATACTTTGTTTATTACTTTTATTATTTATTGTTATTGGCCATGCCCACCCAGTCATCTGACAGCCAAGCCATGCCCACCAATTAAGCCACCTCTACAGAACCGGTCAGGAAAATTTTTAGATTTCACCCCTATATCTACTGTATTCTGATGTTATTATCACAATAAAGCTATTTGACCTCATGAAAAAAGGTCAACTTTCTATTATCTGTTTTGGTCTTTTTTTCCAACTCCAGACTTTTTTCATTTGCCTACAGTAACCATTTTTAAGTGCATGTTTTTAAGTGTGGACTTCATGTGACCATGACTTCCAAAAAAATCTATTGCCACTTTCCTCTGAGTGCAAAAAAGCCCTGCTGTTTAGCTTTCATTGGTATTCCCATTGCCGCACATCAGTCTGAGAGCAAACTACCCAGGGAACTGCTGGTATCTGTGCTACTTTCTTTCTTGCTCTCTTTAAGTCCTGACACACACACACCCCAATCAGTTCAGCAAAGCTTTACTAGCATCAGCCTATAAAAGCTTTGTTATAAAACAGCCAAGAGTGTGAAAGAAAAAGAGGAAGATTAGGGTGCTGGTGCTGGTAAAGCAGCAGAAAGGAGCTAAAAAGATGTATTTTTCTAGGAATACTCATGAGTATACCCATCAGAAATAGCAGGAGGAGGAATGAGAAGAGTGATGAGCAATGAGTAAATAGTGTACGGAGATTCTGCTGTTTTGTGTCTTGAGCCCACCAAATTTGATATAGCTTAAAAGAGCCTGCGACAATCAGTTGTCCCATTAAAAATGCATTCATCCAATCATGCAATTTTTGATTTGTTTAGTTTAGTTTCTGACAACTAGAAGTAAACCCCAATTAGTTGTCAATGTTTTCAATACGGCTAGTTCCTCTGTTCCATCTTGTTTTTTTAAATTTTTTTGAACTACCCTGTTTTCCCCTAAATAAAACATCCCCTGATAATAAGCCCAATCGGGCTTTTGAGCGCATGACAATAAGGCCAAGCGCTTATTTCAGGGTTCAAAAAATATAAGAATTAAATTGTTTTAATATTGATGCAAGGGGCTCCTGGATTTACTTTTCTTCTATATTTAGTTCATATTTCTAACACACAATTTATAATCAAGTACTACTTGATTATACTTCTACTTCTATTTATAGCTACTTCTAGTTCTATCTAATAGCTACTTCTATTTATATTTGATCAAATATATTTTTGGCAGTCTTCTGAATTCCTGCTCTTTCACTAAAAGTAACCCAGCCATATTGTGATGTAACCTAATCTCTAATTTAAGTCAAATATAATAATATAAGATGTGATATAGGCAGTACACATCATGCTTTCACATTTTCAAAATCCTTAATCTAATTCTCAGTCTTTTATTTGACTGAATGAAGTTAGTTTTCTTTGCCACTTATTCAGTATCTTTTCTTCAATTCCAATTGGAATAATTTAAAACAAAAAATTGATTCTTGGCACACTATTGCTTTTTATTACTGATACTTTTCTATTGATAAAGATAAAGGTTTCCTTGCACATATGTGCTAATTGTTCCCAATTCTAGGGGTTGTGCTCATCTCCGTTTCAAAGCCAAAGAGCCAGTGCTGTCCGAAGACATCTCCATGGTCATATGGCCGGGATGACTACATGCCAAAGGCTTACGGAATGCTGTTACCTTCCCACCAAAGGTGGTCCCTATTTTTCTACTTGCATTTTTTATGTGCTTTAGAACTGCTAGGTTGGGAGAAGCTGGGACAAGCTCACCCCGTTACGCAGCACTAGGAATTTTCTTTTCCATAGAACAATCTAAAATTTATTTATATTTAAAGAAGAACATAAGAATATATTCTTACATAAATAAAATGGATATAGAAATATATTATTTATTTTTCTTCTGTATATATGTTTTACATAAACATTCATATGTATTGGTGTGTGTATTCATATCTGAATATTCTTGAAGAAATATTTATTAAATTTTGTTAAATAAATTTCAAAGTACTTAAATTAGTTCAGCAATAATATTAAACTCTCTTATTTGCTATAAGCACTGTTTTCACCTTCAGACAAGTGCTATGTCTGCATTTAAGAACTTATTAATCCAATATCTTAATATAAAACCATATTACAATATAGGATTCTTTATATAATTTAACAAATTCTTTGGATAATGATGAAAATGATATCAATACACAAGTTTAGTTTTTGATCCTGATTTGCCAATTAAAATCCTGATTTTATCCCCAATTTTTATTTCTTGCAATGTCTTTCTTGCCAATTATTCTAAGGCCAATAAAATAGAGAAGAGAGGGGATGTCCTTGTCTTATTTCTTTTGTTATATTATAATTTTGTGATCAAAAAATATATTTGCAATGATCTTGACTTCTTGGTCATTTATGTGAGAAAATCTGAACCATTGTTCGTCTTTTTTATAATTAAAATTATTAAATTAATTATTAATTAGAAAGTCCATACAGAGAGTGGTAAGGACAGTAAAGAAGATTATAGAAAGCTCACTTCCTATTATTAAGGATACTGCTTATAAGCACTATGTGCTTAGACGACAAAGCATTGTTACACCCACTTTATGGTCTGTTTCTGTTATTTCCCTCTGGGAGGATGTTTCAAAGTATTTCTACCAGGACTACCAGATTCTGTAACACTTTTGTCCCTATGCTATCCATCTGGTAAACTCGCAAAATTCATTTTTCTCACCATCTACATTTATACATCTGAACTAGACTGTGTTGTTTCTCTGTGTCATATAATATATGTGGGTATATGCATAATATTTGTTTGTTTATTTATTTGTCATGGTTATGTAGTACAGGAGTGAAATGCTACCGGTTCGGACTGGATTGGGAGAACCAGTAGCAGAGATTGGGGATGGTTTGCCATACCAGTAGTAATTGCTGGCTGGCCACGCCCCCAAACCGATCCATGGCCCGCAGCCCTGCCTTGCTTCCCTGCCTTCCACGCTGCCAAACTCATTGTTCAGAGCATCTAAGGAAACATCTTCCAACTCTTCAAGATCAACTTTAAGAGCTCTGAGAAGCCGACAGCAAAAGTAACGGGGGGGGGGACAGGGGTGTATGTGTATATGAGTGTGTGTGTGTGTGTGTATGTGTCCCTCCTTGGGCCTCCTCTCCCAGGTGACAGCCAGGGCTTCTCTGCCTCCTCTTTTCCTAAGAGGGGTGGTGTCTGCCTCCAAGTCCTTGCAGAGGGGGAGACACACACACACACACACACACACACACACACACACACAATCTAAGAAAACGTCTTCTTACACCTTCTCCGCCCCATTCCCCCCCTCCCGTTTTTCTATTTCTGTGCCTGGATTCAGCTTCTTACACCTTCTCCTCCCCATTTCCCCCCTCGTTTTTTCCATTTCTGTGCCTGGATTCAGGTTCTTACATGTTCTCCTCCCCATTCTCCCCCCCCGCCTCGTTTTTCCATTTCTGTGCCTGGATTCAGCTTCTTACACCTGCTCTTCCCCATTCCCCCCCTTGTTTTTTCATTTCTGTGCCTGGATTCAGCTTCTTCAAGAGAAGGCTCCGATGTTCGCTTGGGTGGTGGAGGGAAATTCAAAACATTAGGGGCTTCAGAAGGGCAGAATGTGTTTCAAAATGTGCAGCTCCTGGCTCTAACAGTGAGTGACATCAAATTGGCCACACCCACCTGGTCACATGACCATCAAGCCACACCCACAGAACAGGTAGCAAACATTTTTACATTTCACCCCTGATACAGTGTAGATTGGAGTACATTTGAGGGCTGTATGCAATGAAATTTTATTTTAATGTATGTCGATTAATGTACATTTAAAGTGACAATAAAGTTAGTCTAAGTCTAAGTCTAAGTCTAAAAGCCCATTCCAAATCATCAAAAGTTTTTCCATATCAAGAAAAATCAGACCCTTTATTATTTTTCCAATTAATATTATCAGTGGAATTCAAGATATCATATATTAACTTTTCTTGTAACCACTGAAACAAATCTAAATAGATCAGCTCTGATCAGGATAAATTAGATTACCCAGAGAACCATTTAACTTCTTTGCAAATATACTTATCTTCTACATTCTATAAAGAGAGAAGCTTACATGGTTCTGGATGAACCATTGCTTGTTATTTTTCATCTGTGACTGTCATTTTATTTGTCTGCTATTTCTTTATTATTTAATTTATTTCCAAATTTGTTATGTGCTTTCACTACAGTTGAGCACAATAATTTTTTTAATGGTTCATTTCTTCTGGAGCTGAAACATACTTCTTTCCCTCTCAAATTTAAACAATAATTCTTTTCTTGAGTTCTTTTATCGGTTGATAGCTCCAATATTTGTCTGCTTCAATACTTTTCTCAAAATATTTTTCTTTTAATAAAATTCATGTTCTTATATATAAATAGATGCACTGAAAAAAAAACTTATGTAGTTTTGATTTAAAATTTATTTATTGAAATGAAGTCAATTTCTGAATTAAATTAGAAAATCTATTCATGCAACTGAATTGGATGCCTCCAGCTTGATTTGGATAAAATGGATAGTTCTACATATTGCAAATATGAATTGATTTAGAAATACAAATGAATCCAGCAATTCACTTCAAATATCTGAATCTAATGGGATTGTTTGCTGAACTGAAGTGATATTTCAATTCAAACTTCAGCCACAATATTCTAAGGCTTCAGCTACCATAGGTATGCTGTTACAGCCCAGCTGAAGCAGCTTCACAGTGTTACAATATTAAATGAAGTTAAGTTAGAGAAATAATACGATTTTTAATTAATGTTATAAGTACAAATTTCATGTTTATTCCTCTACCTTTACAAGTGTAAGTGTAGAGCTGATCATAAATGATAAAAAATTATTTTTTTGAATAGTAGATTTTGGAATCAACCTTCCTTGAAAGCATATTTGAAGGAAAGGTCTCCATCATTAAGAAATCCAAACTAGCCTACAGTTACAGCAATTTCAACAGGCAGCAATAGATGTTGTCGTGTCCCACTCCCCACTCTGATGCACGAGTCAAGGAAGTCCATGACAAACTTGGCAATGAAGCCTCTGCAGCTTGCCAAGTCCCTTCGAGGTTTCTCAGGGCAGTTCAAGTTGTGACTTCAGTGATAGGGTTCGGTATCAGCAAACTTGATAAGACTTTGCTTGACTCAAGGTTGGAATGCCAAAAGCAGGTCCTTTATATAGGCTGTGGGGTGTGGCTCCATGACTCAGCATTTATCCAGGCCTGCCCCACCCCTCCTTCTGCTGGCATTGCCTCTCAGATCTCTGGAAGCGAGGGTCCTCCCACCCTGGATCTGCTGGCAGCTTCTGGGAAAGGGAGGGGTCACAGGGAGTAGGGCCGAGTAATTCCAGCACCTGGCTGCCTTTTTGCTCTGACGGCTGAGCCAAAGGAAAACACGCTGTAGGAGTGAGGTTTATCAGGCTTGTTTGTTCACTCCTGGCATCCTCTCCGGGCGTGGGGCCAGGGCTGGGGGCTAGAGGCATGACAGGCCATTCATCTTCATTATGAGACTCAGAGTCTGATAACAGGCTCGGTTGGAGATGGGAGGGGCCCGGCTGAGGAGAGGAGGGAGGATGAGTCACAACACAACACAAGTGTACTGCTTTTTCAGACAGCAAATACACATCTATTCATACTAATCTATAGACTCAATAAGTGCTTTTACTTGTTTGATTTGTTGCCATAATTGTAGGATTATACCATATTTTTTGGCATATAAGATGCACCTTTTTAACCCCCAAAAAGAGGGTAAAAATCTGGGTGCGTCTTATATGTGGAATGTAGCCCCGCCCACCCACAAGCCCCCACACTTTGAACATTTTCTGGCAGTTCCAGGCAGCGGGGATCTGGGCCGGGGCACAGCCTGTCCTGAAGAGGAACAAACCTCTTTGGGCACTTTGTGTGTGTGTGTGTGGGGAATCTGCCTGGCGGCTTCGGTGAAGAAGGCGGACCCCACGGTTTGTGGCCGGTCACCCCTCTGGCCGTCCAGCGGGCAGCTCAGGATGCTGCCGCAACTGCCTAAGCCCTCTCAGTGCCCAGGAGCCAAGCCGAGCTGAGCTGAGCGGAAGCCGTGAAACGTCCCTCCTTTCCAGGCATTGCTGCCCATTGGCCGAATTCCCCAAGGCAAATTTCAGAGCCATGTTTCAGGCGGCGGCCAGTTCTCCTGCAATGGGCAGTGGGGAACTGAGAACCCTTTTGGATTTGAGGAGGGGATCTTGGGAAAGAGATGAGTCTGCTGAGAAGGAGGACAAGAGTGCGCAGCTCCTTCCCATTGCACATTCCCCCTAAATTGGGGAATATATACACTACTGTATCACAAAAAAAAAAAGGAGGGGGATTACGATATACACTAAAGGAGGAATTCCAGTAAAACAGATCAATAAAGATGAAGAGGGAAGGATATTAATACTAGAGCTAAGATTCAATGGGAAGAAAGTTGTCTTGGTGGGATTATATGCACCTAAGGGGGGTCAAATGGAATTCTATAAAAATTGTATAAAATGATAAGAGAAACAGAATATGATGACATTTGCACAGTTGGGGACTTTAATGGAATAGTTGAGAGGGAAATGGACCACAAATGGGATAAAAAGAGGAAAAGTACTAAAAAGATACTTCCTGCTTCATTCTTTCAAATGGTGGAGGAATTAGGTGTTAGAGATAGCTGGAGAGAAAGAAACAGAGATGTGAAACAATACTTTTTATAACACATGGTCTGGGATAGATATGGCATGGGTGTCACCAAAATTGGATGCAGAAATTGAAGAAATTAAAATTGATACAAACTCATGGGGAGATCATAATCCCATTGGAATTAAATGGAGAGGAGAGAAAAGGACAAAAAGATGGACCTTGAAAAAAGCAATCCTAAACCAAACTGATTTTAAACAGAGAATGGATGAACAAATGAGTTTATTCTTACAAGATAACAAAAAAGAAGATACAAACATTCAAAATGTCTGGGATACAGCAAAAGCTTTCATGAGAGGAATCACAATAGAGTATATGGCTAAGGAAAATAAACAAAAAAAGAAAGAAAGAAAGAGAATTTAGTGAAATGGAGAAGGAACTACAAAAGGAGCCAAATAAACTAGAGTTCAAACAGAGAATTGGGGAAATTAAACATAAACTAAATATTATTGAAAAAGAAAGGTTTGCCCAGCAAATTAAAAGTGCCAAACAGACTTTTTTTGAAAAGGCAAAAAAGCCAGGGCAGTGGCTAGCATATAGACTACAGAAACAGAGAGATACCTGATGGGTTAATAAACTATATAATGATGAGGGTAAAATGATGTACCGAAATGAAGAAAAAAATGTTGTAGCGTATGAGTTTTAAAAAAATTATATGAGGATAAAGAAAAGATTAGGGAAGATAAAATTTGGAATTATTTTCGGAAAACAAAACAAAGTCCCAGTAGAATATAAGGAGATACTAAATAAATCGTCTCTTTGCTGATGATGTTGTTCTCTTTGCTGACGATGTCAAACTATTTAACACCACAGACAAGACATCTATCATTCAAAAAGACCTTGATCATCTAACTGCTTGGTCTAAAACTTGGCAACTCCAAATCTCCACCAGCAAATGCTCAGTCTTACATATAGGAAAAAAGAACCCAAACACTAAGTACATACTAGATGGACATTACCTTACAGATGACCCCATTCCCGTTAAAGACCTTGGAGTTTTCATGTCAAATGATCTAAATGCCAAAGCCCACTGCAACTACATAGCAAAAAAAGCTCTAAGAGTTGTAAACCTAATCTTGCGTAGCTTCTTTTCCAAAAACACCACACTACTAACCAGAGCATATAAAACATTTGCTAGACCAATTCTAGAATACAGCTCGCCTGTTTGGAACCCTCACATCTCTGACATCAATACAATTGAACATGTCCAGAAATATTTTACAAGAAGAGTTCTCCATTCGTGTTGTGTCCCACTCCTCCGCTGACGGCCGGGTCAGGGAAATCCGAATCAGGCATGCCTCTGCAGCTCTGCCAAAGTCCTAGCAAAGTTCTCAAGGCAGGCAGGAGACCAGAAAGTGACTTCAGCAAGAAAAGGTAGACTTTGCCTGACTCAGAGAATGCCAGAAAGCAGATCCTTTATATAGGCCATGGGGTGTGGCTCCATGACTCAGCACTTATCCAGGCCTGCCCCTCCCTTCCTTCTGTTGATGCCGCCTATCAATTCTCCTGAAGCGAGGGTCACTCCAGTCTGCAGCTGTTGGTAATTGACCTTCCTCAGGCTCACATGCTGTGGGGGAGGGGGAGGGGTCTAGTTGCTCCGTTTGCCTAGGCATGGAGCCAGGGCTGGGGGCTGGAGGTACTTCTTCTTCCTCGGCCTGTCTGGGCATGGAGCCAGGGCTGGGGCCGGGAGGCATGCTAGGACATTCCTCAGCATTCGGAAGCTGATAAGATGGACCTGGCTGCGGGGAAAGCGGACGAGGCACAACAATTCCTCTGAAAACAACAAAATACCTTACCCCACCAGACTTGAAATCCTAGGCTTAGAAAACTTGGAACTCCGTCGCCTTCGACAAGACCTAAGTTTAACTCACAGAATCATCTATTGTAATGTCCTTCCTGTTAAAGACTACTTCAACTTCAATTGCAATAATACTAGAGCAACCAATAGATTTAAACTTAATGTCAACCGCTTTAATCTAGATTGCAGAAAATATGACTTCTGTAACAGAATCATCAATGCTTGGAATACTTTACCTGACTCTGTGGTCTCTTCCCATAATCCTAAAAGCGTTAACCAAAAACTTTCTACTATTGACCTCACCCCATTCCTAAGAGAACCATAAGGGCGTGCATAAGCGCACAAACGTGCCTACCATTCCTGTCCTATTGTTTTTCTTTTCTTCTTCCTATAGGAAGAAGAAAAGAAAAACAATAGGACAGGAATGGTAGGCACGTTTGTGCGCTTATGCACGCCCTTATGGTTCTCTTAGGAATGGGGTGAGGTCAATAGTAGAAAGTTTATATATATATATATAAAACATATATATATGTTTTATGAGGTTTTCACGGGAGTTTGTATATAGGTCTTTGGTTGTTCGGGTTTTCTCCCATGTAAAATTGGAAGTGTCTTGGCGACGTTTCGACGAAGTCTCATTCGTCATCTTCAGGCTTCAGCTTCGTGCTTCTGGGAGCAATGTGTGATCGCAGCTGTTTCTTCCTTTTAACTGCTAGTGGGGGTTTGAACTGATTGGGTGGGAGCTTGGCTGTGCTCTGATTGGATGGGGGGTTTTTTGTGCTCTGATTGGCTGGGGGTGTGTCCTGTGTTGGTGGGGGCTTGGTTGTGCTCAGTTTAGTCTGTGTTGCAGGGGGATTTGAGCTGGTGAGCTGCATAGCTGTTGTTTGGCTTTGTGGTCGTGCTACATCTTCATAGTGGGTGTCAGTCTGCTGCATGTATGGATTGGAGGGATTTGAAATGGCTAATGTTGCAGCTGCGGTCTGGCTTCTGGTCCTTGGTCGTGCTTCATGATCAGTGTGGGTTTGGGTCTGCTTTCTGGGTGGATGTGCGGTGGTGACATCCTGTGTGGACCTCGTGAGTGTGGGTCTGGTGTCATTCCTCATGTTAGGGACTCGTTTGTCAATAAGGGCGGGTTTCCAAATGGCTGGTAGGCGGGAGGTGTCATCTCGTTTGTTCATGCTGTGTGGGCGTTTTTCTATCTCAATGGCTTCTCTGATTATTCTGTTTTTAAAGTTTCAGTTTTGGCGATAGTTCTGGTCTTTTTAAAGTCAATATCATGTCCTGTGACTTTAAAGTGTTGGACCAGGGAAGAAGTTGGTTCCTCTTTTTTGAATGAATTCTTGTGTTCTTCAATGCGTGCACTTATTCTTCTGTTGGTTTGTCCAATGTATTTGGTGGGGCAGGCGGTGCATGGGATTTCATATACTCCTTGATTTTCTAACTCAATTTTGTCTTTGGGGTTTCTTAGGATGGTGGATATTTTTCTGTTTGTGCAGAATGCTGTCTTGATGTTGTGTTTGTGGAGGATCTTGCTGATTCTGTCTGTGGTGCCTTTTATATATGGGAGGAGGGCTGTGCCGTTTTCTTGTTCTCTGTCTTGGATTTTAGTGGGGGGTTCTTTTTGGATTAGCTTGGTAATCTTATTTGTTTGGAATCCATTGGATGTTAGTACGTTAGTGAGAGTGTCTAGTTCGGGTTTTAGGTGTTGTTCATCAGCTAAGCATTTTGTTCTGGAGATGAGTGTCTTGGCTACGGAGTTGATCTGTGCTGGGTGGTGGTGTGAGAGTGCGTGCAGATAGCGGTTTGTGTGTGTTTTCTTCTGGTAGATGGTGTTTCCTAGGGAGCCATTGGGTTTTCTGTAGACTAAGACATCCAGGAAGGAAGTTGGTTATTAACTTCTGTTTCCATGGTGAACTGTATTTTGGGGTGTAGGCTATTGAGGTGTGTGAGGAAGTTGTCAAGTTTTTCTTTCCCGTGTGGCCAGATTATGAAGGTGTCGTCTACATATCTGAGCCAGAGTTTGGGTTTGTGATCAGATTTTTCTAGAGCTTGGGTTTCAAAGTGTTCCATGTAGAGATTGGCAATGACAGGTGAGAGGGGTGATCCCATGGGTGCTCCTTCTACTTGTTTGTATTTTTGTCCATTATAGATGAAGTATGTGTTGGATAGGCAGTGGTTGGTCAGATCTAGGATGTGCTTGGGGGGGTTATATTTGTTTTGGATAGCTGTCAAGGCTTCTTTGATTGGCACTTGAGTGAAGAGGGATATGACATCAAAGCTCACGAGTAGGTCGCTGGGCTGTAAGTTTTGTTTCTTTATGATCTCTATGAACTGGAATGAGTTTTCTAATGTCATGAGTTCCTCATGTTAGGAATGGTGTCATTCCTAACATGAGGAATGACACCAGACCCACACTCACGAGGTCCACACAGGATGTCACCACCGCACATCCACCCAGAAAGCAGACCCAAACCCACACTGATCATGAAGCATGACCAAGGACCAGAAGCCAGACCGCAGCTGCAACATTAGCCATTTCAAACCCCTCCAATCCATACATGCAGCAGACTGACACCCACTATGAAGATGTAGCACGACCACAAAGCCAAACAACAGCTATGCAGCTCACCAGCTCAAATCCCCCTGCAACACAGACTAAACTGAGCACAACCAAGCCCCCACCAACACAGGACACACCCCCAGCCAATCAGAGCACAAAAAAACCCCCATCCAATCAGAGCACAGCCAAGCTCCCACCCAATCAGTTCAAACCCCCACTAGCAGTTAAAAGGAAGAAACAGCTGCGATCACACATTGCTCCCAGAAGCACGAAGCTGAAGCCTGAAGATGACGAATGAGACTTCATCGAAACATCGCCAAGACACTTCCAATTTTACACGGGAGAAAACCCGAACAACCAAAGTCCTATATATATATATATGCTTATACTTCCTTATATTTACTCATATATGTGTTTATATATTATATAATCTTTTGGTACGATACCTACATATATTGTTATGACAAAATTAAATAAATAAAATAAAAATAAATAAATAAATAAATAAAGAGGTAACATCATCAGAACTAATGGTGGCAATCAAAAAGCAAAAGATAAATAAAGCACCAGGTCCAGATGGGTTACCATCAGAAATATATAAGAACCATCAGGGAGTACTGAGTTCTGTCCTGTTAGATGTATATAATGACATTTTAAATGAGGTGAAAATTCCAACTTCCTGGAGGAAAGCGAAAATTACACTGATTCCAAAGGAAAATTCTGACTTGACACATATGAAAAACTATAGACCGACATCTCTATTAAATTCAGATTATAAAATGTTTATGATTATTATGGCTGAAAGACTTAAGAATTTCCTAGAAAATTTTATCCACTCAGATCAAAATGGTTTTTTGCTAGGATAACAAATTAGGAACAATATTAGAACAATTTTAGATATTATAGAATACTATGAGTCCCACAACGAAAAACAGATGGTATTAATATTTGCGCAAAAGATGCGCAAAAGACATTTGATAATATCAAATGCGCAAAAGACATTTGATAATATCAAATGGGAATTTATTTTAAATCAATTAAAATATATGGACTTCGGGGAAAAAATTATAAAGATGTGTGGAGCAATCTACTCGAACAAGAAGCAAAAGTTGTAATTTAATGGGGAACCAACAATGAATTTTCAAATTCAGAAAGGGACGAGACAGGGTTGTCTGCTGTCACCACTATTATTTATTTTATCCTTAGAAACACTGAATAGAGTAATTCGTGAGGAAAATCAAATTAGGGGTTTGAGAATTAGAAATTAAATTAAATTAAAATAAATTAGAAATTAAATTCAGGGGCCTTTGGTGGCTCAACAGACTAAGCAGTCTGTTATTAACACAGCTGCTTGCAATTGCTGCAAGTTCAAGTCCCACCAAGCCCAAGGTTGACTCAGCCTTCCATCCTTTATAAGGTAGGTAAAATGAGGACCCAGATTGTTGGGGGCAATAAAAGTTGACTTTGTATATAATATACAAATGGATGAAGACTATTGCTTAACACAATGTAAGCCACGCTGAGTCTTCGGAGAAGGGTGGAATATAAATTCAAATTTAAAAAAAAATCTTTAAGGTGCAAGAGTTTACAGACGACCTGGTCTTAATTATTGAGAAGCCACTGTAGTCTGGTGTATGGCTGATGGAAATACTGGAGGAATATGGGGAGATAGCTGATTTAAAGATAAATAAGGATAAAACAAAAATGTTAGTTAAAAGTATGATAGAGGAGCAAAAAAAAAAAAAGAATTAGAAGGGAAAATTGATATTCAAATAGCCAAAAAAATCAGGTACTGGGGATTCAATTAACATCTAGATGTGTGACACTTCAAGAAGAGAATTATGATAAACTGATTGAACAAATTAAAATTGATCTAGAGAGATGGGGAAGATTGTAACTCTCTTTTATGGGAAGGATCAAGATGAATGTGCTACCCAAAATATTATATTTGTTCCAATGTATACCAATTCGGCTCAAAAAAGATTTTTTTACAAATTTGAATAGAATTATAGCAAAACTTATCTAACTAATTTGATATGCTCCTCCATACTTTTGCTGTATATAAGAATATCGTTCAAGTAGACAAGAACCCTGTTATATAGGTGGCTATGCAGGGTTTCATTGATTAGCTGCATGAAGACTGCCAGGGCCCCCTGGAGTCCAAAGGGCATGACCCAGAACTGGAAACTGCCCAGGGGCAGTTGAAAGCAGTTTTCCATTCGTCCTCTTCATGTATGTGGACCTGGTAATAGTCTTCTCTTAAATCCAACTTGATGAAAACCTTGCCTCTCACCAGGTGGTTTAGTAAGTTCTTCATTAGTGGTAACGGGTAGGTGTTTTGTATGCAAACAGCATTGATATTTCTAAAATCAACACATAATCTCAAAGAGCCATCTTTCTTCTCTTTAAACAACACGGAGACGGCCACTGATGATTTTGCAGGCTCAATGAACCCTCTGGCTAGGTTGATGTCGATTTACCTTCTTAACTCAGTAATTTCAGCAGGTGCCATTGAGTACATTCTGGGTTTTGGTAGTTTAGCCCCAGGCTCTAACTCGATGGCACAGTCAGTGGGCTGATGGGGGGGAAGGAGGTTACATTCCTCTTCACTAAAGGGTTCTGCCAAGTCTGCATATGCCTTAAGAATGCACAGTTCACCTGGAGGTAAGTCTGATCCAATGGCTGCTGGCTCTCCCTGGTGGTTTTCATGGATCGGTTGTTTCTCGTGAGGGGGGATAGGGGCCAAGGCAGGGATGAAATGCTCCCAGTTTGGACCAGTTCACGTGATCCGGTAGCGATGGTGGCTGCTGGTTCAGAGGACCAGTAGCAAAAATCCCTGGCCCCTCCCCCATCAGCAGAGGGGTTTTTTTACTTTTAAAAGCCGGTTTTTCTTCAGCCGAAACATGCCTTTAAAAAAAAGCCTTTGAGGATCCTGCCCCTCAGCTGAGATCGCCAGAGTCTTTAAACTTTAAAAAAAATATATTAAGGCTCCTCTGGCAATCTCACCCTAGTTCCTCATCAGCAGAACCTTACTTGTACTCATACTTGTAGAAAACATGTTTTCTACAAATAAGAGTAGAGAATCTAAGGCACTTACCTGATTACTGATGAATGCATGGCTTTTTTCCCAGCCAGAAAGCAGTTTCACTTTCAGCCCAGACAGAATCAATTGCTTAGCTAATCTATTTCCTCAGTGATCAATTAATGCTGGCTGGCTTTGCTGGCTGAGGAACTCTGGGAATCGAAGTCCACAATAAAATAAAATAATAAAATAAAATATTTGTGCAGCTTTCTGAGATTTGGTGTGTTTCTGTAGTGTTTCACTCTAACTACACAAACACACAAAATCTCAGAAAGCTGTATGTGGCATTTTGTGTGTGTGTGTGTGTGTGTGTGTGTGTGTGTGTGTGTGTGTGTGAGTGAGTTGTATGTGTGTAAAGTGTGAAAGTTGGTTTTTGGTACCTCTTATTGTTTTTTATACTTTATTATTTTTATTATTTATTGTTATTGGCCACGCCCACCCAGTCATCTGACCACCAAACCATGCCCATCAATTAAGCCACGCTCACAGAAGAGATAGGGAAAATTTTTAGATTTCACCTCTGGGCCAAGAGGCCGACAATTAATATGATTTTTTGAAACCCATATTCCCACTTGATTGTGGGGGCCCATTTGTCCAGCCAGTATAATAGATTCTGACATCTTTGGAATTACTATGAATCTTAAAAATTCATGATGTTTTCCAATTTCTAGGCTAATCAGTTCTGTAATTTGGGTGGCTGGGACTCCGCCAATTAATGTTCCATCCACTTGGTGGAATTTAATCAGGTGTTTTAAGGTTAGTGTTTTGATATCTAGTTGGTTCACAATTGACATCCCAATTAGACGTCTGGTACAGCTGGTATCTATAATGGTTGGCAACTTCCTCCGCTCCCCCCTCAGTGGAATTACTAAGTTTACTTTGATAGAAAAGGGGGGACTGGGTGCACTCACCATCAGGTTAGCTTCTCCGCTAGGGTCATTGGGAGGGGTTTCAGCAGATGGAGGTCCTCACTCTCTTCAGTGGGGAGGGGAACATCCATAGCTTGTCATGCAAATTAAATGATGTCTGGGTTCCTTCTTGGAGGCTTTTTTCCTTGGGCAGCGGTTGCTGGACGCTGTTGTGGGATGGGCGCTGGAGCCAGGCAGTCAGAAGCCCAGTGTCCCATTTGGCCGCACCTGTTATGTTCGGGCAATGAAGAGGCAGGAGACCAGTGAGTGACAACAGCTCTTTAGTTTATTGTGACCCCAGCAAACACAACCGGCAAAAACCCCTCTTTAAATACTCTTTTGGTTGAGGCTTCAACCAATCAGCAACGTGCAATTTTCCCGCCCAAAATTCCCTCTCAAAGTTCAAAATACATTACACTCCTTCCCTCCCAGAACGCTTTGTACCTCTATTTACATAATATTTACATGCTATTTCTCTACGTAGTCACGCAGGTAGACAGGGCGTCTCCTAACTCTTTCTGACCTGCGCAGTTCATTCTCTGGGAGAGAGTCGAGCTGGTCGGAGGGACTGTTTGTTCCTCCCAGCTCCTCCTCTAGGCCGTCCGGCCCTGGATTATTGGCTGAGTCGTTCCTGTTGCCTTCAGGAGGAACCGGTTGGCATCGCTGGACTTCATCGGAATCAGATAAGTCCTCCGCTCGCCTTGGGTTTGAGTCAGCTGCAGATTCAAACAATTGGTAGTCAGGGCCTGGTTGTTTGGTTTCTAGTTTGTTTGGTATACGTTTTCTTAACTGGTCTATGTGGCGTTTCCATACCCGGCCGTCCTCCATGTCTACTACGTATGATTTGGGTCCGGTTATGCCCAGAATTTCCCCCTTTAACCATGTTGGGCCCTTGCTATAGTTGTGTGCCCATACTGGGTCACCCACTGTCATTTCCCTGGTTTTTCCTTGACTACCCTTGTACCCGTCTGGGGTATAATTTGGGTTTAGTCGGTCTAGTGGGCACCTGAGTTTCCTGCCCATTAAGAGTTCTGCTGGGCTGCGGCCAGTTGTTTTTTTTTTTTTTTTTTGTTTTGTTTTTTTTTATTATTTTTTTTTGCAACAAACAAACAAAAAGAAAATACATTATTACACCCTTGTGCTATACATAAAAGGAAGATTTGGGTCTTCGGATATATCCTCATGATTGCCAAAATCCACGTTCTCGAGGTACAGGTACTGAAGCGTCCAATGTTCCAAGCGCAAAGTCCACAAATGGTTTCCAAGTCTTCCAGAAAATATCTTCTTTATACACACCACTTCTAATTTTAATATCACATGTCATTTTATCATTTAAAGCTAATTTCCACATTTCAGAATTCCACTCTTCTATTCTAAAAATCACATCCAATTTCCAATATCTAGCTATTATAATTCTACCTATTATAATCATAATTCTAATCAATTCTTTTTCATATTTTGTTAATTCTATTTCCTTAATTACCAACAATAATATAGTTTCCACTCTCAATGTCCTCATTAAGATTTCCAACAATTATTACATATCTTCCATCTTCATCCAAAATTACCTTATGTTTTTCAAAGTACACCCTATCTGATATCAGTGTTGCAACTCCTCTAGCTTTTGAAGTTCCAAATGCTTTTTCATATATTTGCATACCTTTTATATACATTCTATTTGAATCTTCAGATTTCTGATGAGTTTCTTGTAAAAATAAAATGTCTGGTAAATCCCTTTTAATCTTAAGCTCCAATCTTCTTCTTTTAATCTGATTCCCTGTACCCTTCACATTCCATGACATTATTTTTATAACTCCCATTTAAAATATAAATTTTTTAATCCTATCCCCGCATCTTCCTTTCTGTGCCCCCCACCACCCGACATTAAACTGCCATATAAACAACAATAAGAAAACAGAAAAAGAACAAAAAACAAAACAAACAATAAAGTACAAACAATCTTCTTCCCCCACATCCTCATCGGTTTCGCCTCTATAAAGAGAATGGGGGAGGGACGTGCCAATGCCCGGGGCACTTCTTTCGGGCTGTCTATTTAAATTCATCACTCAAAAAAAAAGATAGCGATGACCCGCATTCAGCTTCATATTTTCCAAGACTCTTATCTGCTTCTTCTCCTACTGTATCCTCACGACTCTTCTTCTGTTCAACCAACACAGGTGATATTTCTTTCCTCTTTAACCCTTTGGAGTCTTGCGCTCCAATAGCCCTTTTTCTTCTTCTGAGATTGATGTTTCCACGTATGTTCCACCCATCTGAAGCATTTGATCTTTTATCTCCATTAAATCCTCCATCTCAATCAGTCCAAGCTCCGTAAATATAATAATGCATCTATATCTGGGGTGATTGTACGCATCCTTCCTTTATAAAAAATTTCAATTGTTGTGGTGGCTCAATTGTATTTAATTCCATTATCTCTCAAAACTTTTGTAATTGGTTTTAAAAAATCTCCATGCCCTTTCTTCTCTTGATATATCCGGAAGACTTGAATAGTCTTCCTTCAAACTTCAAAGCATCTCCCAACTCTCTTAACTTGGCCATAACTTCCAACTTATCACCAAGATTTGCGAACCTGACAAGCACATTCCTGTTAGAACCATTTTGCCTTCTATATCCAATTCTAAAACGCTTGCCAGGTCTGCTATTGTGAACGTAAGTTGCGTATCCAAATCATTAATCCATTTCAAAACCCGCTGTTTCAATTTATCTTCCTTTCTTCCGAGATTCCTCTGATAACAAAATTATATTTCCTCATCTCTTCTTCCAAAAGACAAATTCTCTTATCTTGCTGCTCATTTTTATAAAATATTTTGCCAATTTGCCGATCTACTTTTGCCTCATGCACATGCAGCTGCTCCATTTCATCTTTAATCATTGTCATTTCCTCTTTTTGTTTAGCAAAGTTATCATCCATATCTTGCTTTAAATTTTGCACTTCGGATGTCAGTTTAAATGTCAAATTATCTATACGCTCTGATAGTGCTGCTATTTTTTCCCCAATTTTATTTAAAGCTGCAGCAATTTGCTGCGTTTCTGAAAGTTGTTGAGTCATTTTGAAAAAAAAAAAACCAAAAAATTTCTCAAACTGGGATTCCAATTTTTCAAAGAGTCTTAGTGAAGATCAAAGGACAGCAGTCAAACCAATTTTACAGAGGGTCTTGATGAAGATCAAGGGACGACAATCTTTTAATTGAAGCGAAACGGCTTATTTGCACTCGTTAGTAGCTTATCAGTAACTTATGAGTCATATTCACTCCACAAAGAAACACAATTACCTCACAGCTTAATCAGCGCCATTTTTTCTCCACGTCGGCAGAGAGAGAAAAAAAACAAACCAGCTTGAACTTCAAGACAAAGTCCTTTTTTTGTTTTCTGTAATATAAACAAGCTATTAATTTCCTCTCAAAAGAAAAATAATAAAAAAATTATACCACCTAATAAAATCTTCTTCAGCCAATCAGCCAGTCAGTCCAACACAAAAGATCGATCTCTTCAATTAAAATTCTTCTCATTAGCAAATTCAGTCTTTGATATTTCTTAGCCTCAGCATTTAACACAGAACACGATAATTATAATAAGGAAAGCAAAAGACAGCAGTTTATTCCAAACTCCTTGTGTCTGCCAGTTCGGTCATCCCACGCAGTAAAAACTCCTTAATTCAAGCAGTTTCAGATGACCTACCAGTTTTAAATTCAGTCTGCTGGGCTATTAACACTTCCACTTCATGATTTATTAACTTTCATCCATAACGGTGCATTCCAAACAGCATTAATCCTCATAAATCTTCATTATTAAGCCCTGTGAAGTGAAGGAAAGGTCCTTACCCCACCACGGTCATGGCCACGCCCCCGGCTGCGGCCAGTTGTTACACAAGGGGTCCTATGTTGGACGGCCAGGAAAGTGTCTATTTTTGTTTGCCAGTCGCCTGGACTTATCCTAGATAGCGCTTCCTTGGTGCTCCGAACGAAACGTTCTGCAAGTCCGTTCGTCGCCGGGTGGAAAGGCGCCGAGAGGACATGTCTGATGCCCTCTCCCGCTAAATACCCCTCAAATTGGTTTGCCGTGAATTGCGGGCCGTTGTCAGAGACTAGGGTGTCGGGCAGGCCGTGTGTTACGAATAGATGCCTTAGGACTGTGATTACTGCTTCGGCTGTTGTGCTTTTCATGAGGATGATTTCTAACCATTTTGAGTAGGCATCTACTACAATTAAAAAGGTCTGCCCATGGAACGGCCCCGCAAAATCTATGTGAATCCTGGACCATGGCCCTTGGGGTTTCTCCCATTCTCTGACTGGGGCTGTAGAGGGTAGCGACCTCGACTCTTGGCAGGATTGGCATTTCCCTACCCTGTCGCTGATGTCCTTATCCATTAAGGGCCACCATACATAACTCCTCGCTAAACTCTTCATCCTCACAATCCCTGGGTGGCCCACATGCAACAGTTCCAACACATTTTCGCGTAATTTTTCTGGGATAACTACCCTATCCCCCCATAACAGACACCTCCCTTGAACCGACAGCTCTGATCGTTTTTTCGCAAAGTCTTTGAAACGCTCGCCCGGCACAGCGGGCCAACCCCTTTGCACCCAACCGATTACAGTCCGTATTGTAATGTCCCTGTAAGATGCCCTAGCCACCTGCTTGGATATGACTGGGCCAGAGTCCAAAGAGTCAATTAGCAAGACGGGTGTCCCCGGGGTGGGGTCTTCAATTGTCTCTGGTAAAGGGCATCTGCTCAGAGCGTCCGCATGCCCTAAGTCTTTTCCTGGGCGGTGGAGCAATTTGTAGGAGTATGCCACTAGGAAAATAGTCCATTGGGTCAGCCTGGGAGAAAGTGCCACGGGTGTTGGGTGGTCACCCGCTAAGAGTCCTAGAAGGGGTCTGTGGTCCGTGACTATCTCGAAATCTCGCCCGAACAAGTATTCGTGGAATTTCTTAACCCCGGAGACTATGCCCAACACTTCCCTATCTAACTGGCTGTAGTTCCTTTCCGCAGAGGACATCGTCCGGGAATAATATGCTATAGGGGCTTCTGTTCCATTCAGTAACCTATGGCTGAGCACCGCCCCCACCCCATATGGTGACGCATCGCAAACTAGCACTAGTGGCAACGTGCCATTGTACTGGATGAGGAGGCTATCGCTGGACAAAAGGGTTTTTACCCCCTCAAATGCCCTAGCCTCTTCTCTGCCCCAGGACCACACAGTTTTTTTTGCTAGCAACTTATGTAGCGGTTCGGCTACTGTTGCTTTATTCTTCAAGAATACCGCATAGAAATTAACAAGCTCCAAGAATGCCTGTAATTCTGTTTTATTTTTGGGGGCTGGGGCCTTTCTAATGGCCCGTACCTTGCTCTCCGTGGGGTGGATCCCTTCCCTGTCTATTCGGTATCCTAGGAATTCTACAGATTTCACCCCAATGTGGCATTTGTTGAGCTTAACTTTAAGCCCAGCAGACCTAAAAATGCCCAACACCTTCCTTAGTTTTACCCCGAGTTCCTCTAAGTTTTCAGCTGATACCAATACATCGTCGAAGTATGGTACCACTCCTGGCAGGCCCTGTAATAATCGCTCCATTAGGTTCTGGAAGAGCCCTGGGGCCACGCTAACTCCGAACTGGAGTTGCATACATTTGAAAGCCCCGCGGTGCGTGACAATTGTCTGCGCCTCCGCTGTGCTGCTATCTACAGGTAGCTGCTGGTAGGCTTGGGCCAAATCGAGTTTGGCGAAGACCTGCCCTTGCCCTAATGAGTGTAGCAAATGTTGCACCACTGGAACGAGGTATGCACTTTTCTGCAATGCTTTGTTAAGTGTTGCTTTGTAGTCAGCGCAAATCCGGACCGATCCGTCCGGTTTGACTGGGGTTACTATGGGTGTCTCCCATTTTGCATGATCGACGGGGACTAGTATTCCCTGGCTTACTAGCTTGTCTAATTCTCGGTCAATTTTGGGCTTTAGGGCGAATGGAACCCTCCTAGCCTTTAACCGGATGGGGGCGACTTGGGGGTCAAGGTTGAAAGAAATAGGGGTCCCCACGTACTTGCCCAGGCAATCCTTGAAAACGTCCTCGAACTCCTTCAGTAGTTCATCTCTGAGGATGACGTCGCTCCTGTGGACCCCGGTCACTCCCATGCCCAAAGCTCGGAACCAGTCCAGCCCTAGCAAGCTCGGTAGAGTTCCGTTTACTATGGTGATTGGCAGGGTCTTTTTGAATTGTCCATATTTGACTTGGACGGATGTGACTCCTCGAACAGGGATCCGATTCCCTTGGTAGTCCTGCACTCTCAGCTTCTGGGTTTGTAGCTGATGTTTTGCGATGGCTGGCAAGTCTCTCACGATGGTGTCCCAGGACATAATTGTGATTGACGACCCAGTGTCTACTTCCATTGGGCACTGCACCCCTTCAATGTAGACTTGGGTAAATATTTTCTTCTCTAGTCGTGTCGATGCGTGGCCCACTCACAGTGGTCTGGTTTAACTGCGCCTTTTAAATGGACCAATCCGGGCCGCTTCGCTGCTCCGTGCTCTGATTGGTCGGTTTGAATTTTGGCGGAAGGTTGGATGGCTTGGCAGGCCCGAGCTATGTGTCCTTTTTTCACACCGCTGACAAACCGCGCCCTTTTTAAATGGACCAATCCCGGGCCGCTTCGCTGCTCCCGTGCTCTGATTGGTCGGTTTGAATTTTTGGCGGGAAGGTTGGATGGCTTGGCAGGCCCGAGCTATGTGTCCTTTTTTTTCACACCGCTGACAAACCGCGTCCTTGAATCTGCAGTTTTGCCGTTGGTGTTGCCCCCCACAACTCACACATTCATCCCGGTCACCTCTCTCCAGCCTTCCGGTGTGGAACACCTCTTCCTCTTCCTCACCTTCCGATTCGGCCTGGACTTCCTCGCTGTGGACCGGTGTAGTCTTTGTCCCGGCACCCTGCGCGTTTGGCTTTTGCAAAGTCTCCGCCGCCTTGGTGGACATCTCATGAGCTCTGGCTTGGTCCAGGGCTATCGCTAAAGTCAGGTTGCTTTTAGACAGCAGCCGCCTTTGTAGTCTGATGTCCCTGACCCCACAAATGAGTTGTTAGAGTAAGGAATCCTCCAAATCTCTGTACTCACAGTGGTTTGCGGCTTTCCTCAACGCGGCCATGTACACGCTTATTGATTCGCCTTCTCGCTGTACCCGTTGCCTCAACTCGAACCGTTGGACGAACTTTGAGGGTACCGGTGTGTAGTGCGCTCGAAGTGTTGTTTGTAGTGTCTGCCATGGTACCGATTGTACCGGCGTTGGCTCTGAGAGTGACTCCGCCGTATCGAAGACCTCTGGACTGCAGTGGCTCAGGAAGTATGCTCGCTTCCGATTGTCCGAGACTCCCTGTAGTTCGTTTGCTTCGAGGAAACACTCGAAGCGAGCCATGTACGACCCCCATTTCTCCTTTGCTGGGTCAAATGGCGCTGGCGGTGTGTAGCTGGACATCGCTATTTTCCGCGTTCGAGAACTGGCTGGGTTTTCGAATTCCTGGTTCCGTCAGCTCTTTTTACGATCTCACTGCCTCAACATGCCACCTTCGTCGCCAATGTTATGTTCGGGCAATGAAGAGGCAGGAGACCAGTGAGTGACAACAGCTCTTTAGTTTATTGTGACCCCAGCAAACACAACCGGCAAAAACCCCTCTTTAAATACTCTTGGTTGAGGCTTCAACCAATCAGCAACGTGCAATTTTCCCGCCCAAAATTCCCTTTCAAAGTTCAAAATACATTACAGCACCGGTAGCATTTCATAACTCTTGTTGGTTGTGGGGGAGAGATTACTGCAGGCCATGTAAGAGGGGCCATCTGGCCAATGGTCCTCGGGGAGGCTTTTCAGCTGGTAGTTGGGGGTGGGGGTGGATTTCTCTGTCCAGAGCTATGGACATGTTGTACCAGTCTTGCAGTCATTCAGGCATGCCCCACAGACTTTTCTGACTTCTTGATTGATTGCCTCTTTGAAATAGTGGAAGAGTATATGGTCTGGCCAATGCTCGAGGCGTCTAAAGTCCCATAGAAAATCTTTTAAGGGTTTCATTGTTTCATTGTTTTAGTAGTGGCTTCACTGTCTGTGATACGATCTTGGTCTTCAAATCTGGCCCTGAGCAGTGCAACAAACCCTGCAATGTCATTCAATTCTGCAGCATGTTCATTGTGGAGCTGGGCAATCCACTCAGAAGCTTCTCCTTCATTCATTCCATCAGAGATAGCCGTTATTAAGTCCCATTCCAATAGGTATTGATCTCCAAATTGATTTATGTGAGCCCAGACTCTGCTGAGGAAATAAGCCAGTTTATGCAGTGTGCCATGAAAAGTTCTCTGAAGTGAGGGGGGGATGGTCGGGGGGGAGGGGGGATGGCAGCTTGGCTGCAGGCATTTGGGGAGGAATTTGAGGCACAGCCACTGTGGGATGTTGGATGGGCCCTTACTGAGGGGGAAGGGCTGGCAATGTCGGAGTTGCTTGCTGGGTTGCAGAGGGGGGTGGAATCCCAGCCCACTGCTGGATCAAACCCCCTTGTGCTGCTGGGATTGATGGGCCATACAGAGGCCAGGGAGATCCCTAGAAAATGTGAGCAGAGGAAGCTAGCTGCCACTGGCATTGGACACATCCTTGTCCGGGGTAGAATCCCCAGCAGAAAGCTGCATTGGATGCATCCCAGCTGTGTAACTTCCCTGCTGCACTTGGGCACTGATTGGATCGTTTATGGGCTTGTCGGAAAGGGCTTGAGCCCCCCAAATTTCCCCCTCTGTGCGAGGGGAAAGGTGAACATCGGCTGGGCTAAGTTCCACTTTGGTTGAGGGGAGTGGGAGGGAGGTACATAGCTTCCCATTCCCAAATATTCAAAACTCTCCAGGACCCCTGTTAAAGACTGGGATCTCATGCGGGGTTGGAGACTCCATTCCCTTGAATCTTCAGATCCACAGCTTGTCCTGCTCTCCATTGGGCTTGGAAGGTAGGGGGTGGTGACTTCACTAGGCAGGGATTTGCACGCTCCTCTGGAGATCTCAACTCTGGTCCTTTTTCAGGCATCGGGTCAGACTGGCAACTTTTCCAGAAATCCGATTCCTTGGGCCATGCTCCAAGCTCTCAAGCTGGTCCTGCAGCCTCGAGGCCATAAACCACTTCTTCTGATGGAGAGAATCTGGTGTCGATAAGTCCCTGAGCATCCATTCCCACTGCCCCCTCTGGGATTTCTCCCTTCCCTTCCATCTTCGCTGAGTTGTTGCACCACCCAAGGCTTTTGGTGGATGCTGGGCCAGCACCCCTGATGGCCCCACTTGGGGTGCCACTATGCTCTAAAGCAGATTCAGATTAATGTCAGCATTCCAGAAAACCCTCCTTGCAGAAAAGACTCCGAAGCAAACATCTTTCAAAGTTCTTTTACTAGCATAGGTAATTTGGCACAGCTGGTGGAAATCTGAATCTGGGGATCCAGATTCCTCCCTCAGCAATACAAACTCCAAAATCCCCACCCTCATGACCCCTCTGCCAATCACATGCTCCAATCTTCAACTATCCCATCTCGAGACATCACTCCGGCCACTCCTTCTCCAGATGCGAGCTCAGCCTAAACTTGACCAGCAGGAAGAATGTTGTTATGTCTAATAATTCCTTGTACTACCATTCCCCTCCCCTACTTTCCCACACAGGAGAAAGTGGCAGTGTGTGGAAGCATTTGGCCTAATATGGCTTCCAAAGCTGACAGATGTATGATTATTGGATTGATTCAGGATGATGAAATTATTTTTACAATATGAAATGATTGGTACAATATAAGTTAACTTAAATTTAGAATATTTTGTATGAAGTGAGGGAAGAAATACCCATAGTTAAATAAATGATTAATGAGGACAAAAATATTTGGATATATACCAGATTGATAAAATGTGAAATTAGATGAACTACAAACTATATATATGGTGAAAATGCACAAAAGATTTGTAACCAACCGACACAATGTTTGTATTTGAAATTGAAGATGTTTGTTTTAAAAATTAAAATTTTTTTTTAAAAAAGTTGAGCTACAGGATAAGAGATTATGGCGTCGGCACTTGGACCAACTCCAAAGCCAAATTTCATATTCTCCACTTTGGATACCAGATCAAACTCAATCCGAAAAACGGCCAGACCCTGACTATTCTAGACTGTTAAATCCAATGTCTAACACTAACTCAAACCCGATTGTGCAGCTTGAATGCCTACCTGTGGAACAAGATTCCAGTGCAGACTTCCAGAGGGGTTGGGCCTTCCAGCTCCTACCATACCCAGCGATGTGTTCCAGGAGGTTCCATTGGTGGGACCAGAGACTACAACTAATCCACCCACTCAAGTTGACACCCAGGATCAAACTGAACTGCGCAGGTCAACTAGGATCCAGGAGGGGAGGGGTGTTATGTACCATATAAGGAGTGAGCTATTGGCTTCACTCAGGTCTTTCAAAATGGCAGGAAAATACTTGAAGCTAATTGTTTAATTGTTTAAGCTGTCTGACAGCCCTCTATAAAAGAGGACACTGCCAGACAAGCAAGTTGTTGCATTGTACTGGTCTACTAATAAAGAGCTGTTGTTACTGAAAGAGCTGTGTTCGTCTCTTCCATCATCCGATCTAACATCCAGGCTTATGTAAATGTAGATTTTGATTTAGGTTTTCAAGCTTTGGGTCAATATACCTCGTTTAATGATTAGATAAGAAATGTCGGTTACTAAAAGAAGTTTTGGGAATGAGTAAATATTGCCTTTCCTTTGCCCTTATGAAGTGAATCAACTAATAAGAATGCAACACACTTCATTCTGAAATCACTCATGCCTTTTTTAGAATCTATCTCTTGGGATTTGATTTGTGGAAAGGGGCTGGCCAAACATTTTCAGGTTCTGTTTTATTTATTTATTTATTTATTTATTTATTTATTTATTTATTTATTTGTTTGTTTGTTTGTTTATTTATTTCGTCACAACAATATATGTAGGTATCATACAAAAAGATTATATAGTATATAAACACATATTTGGGTAAATATTAGGAGTTATAAGCATATATATATATATAGGAAGAAAAAAAGAAAAACAATATGACAGGAACAGTAGGCACGTTTGTGTGCTTATGCACGCCCCTTATGGTCCTCTTAGGAATGGGGTGAGGTCAATAGTAGAAAGTTTTTGGTTAAAGCTTTTAGGATTATGAGAAGAGACCCCAGAGTTAGGTAAAGTATTCCAAGCACTGATGATTCTGTTACAGAAGTCATATTTTCTGCAATCTAGATTAAAGTGGTTGACATTAAGTTTAAACCTATTAGTTGCTCTAGTATTATTGCAATTAAAGCTGAAGTAGTCTTTAACAGGAAGGACATTACAATAGATGATTCTGTGAGCTAAACTTGGGTCTTGTCGAAGGCGACGGAGTTCCAAGCTTTCTAAACCTAGGATTTCAAGTCTGGTGGGATAGGGTATTTTATTGTTTTCAGAGGAATGGAGAACTCTTCTTGTAAAATATTTCTGGACACGTTCAATTGTATTGATGTCAGAGATGTGGTGAGAGATGTTTCTGTTTGATGGTGATCATGCATTAAAACAAAAATAATAATGTACATTTTGATGATTTTAGGGCTTTTCTAATATCCTGAAAGAAAGAACCAGAACTGACAAAGTCTCTAAGTACCCTCAAGAGGCCTATTTAATGCAGTTCAGTTTGGATTATATATATACTATAGAGCAGTTAATTTTGTTATTACATTGCTCTCAGCTTTTATTGCTCCGCCATGTAGGGTTTTATGGTAGTGTTGCAGATATAAAGGGGGCATTTCTACCTTTTAGTTTTACATTTTCTAAACTCTGTTTTTTTAATGCACATAAGTATAATTCAGTGTCAAGTTCTACATAAAATGAAGTTTGGGTATTAGAGGTCAAGAGTCATTAACTTCATGGATGGATGGAAGGAAGGAAGGAAGGAAGGAAAGAAGGAAGGAAGAAAGAGAGAGAAAGAAAGAAAGAAAGAAAGAAAGAAAGAAAGAAAGAAAGAAAGAAAGAAAGAAAGAGAAAGACAATTAGTATAGGTGGAATCAAGCAAATAAAGAAAACACAAAGTTCTGAGTAAGAAAATAGAGCATCTAATAATAATTTCCCTACTAAGGCATGTGAAGATAATTACAGTTATTACTGTTTCAGCTTGCTAGCATGACTCTAAATTTTAGCAGGAATTGTGGCACTTTTTGACCTTCAAACATCTGAGGTATGAAAATGAGGCCAAAATTACCAATTGATATTAAATTTATAATCAGTTTAGTTTATGAAGCTACACAGTTGTATACATTTTTTCTTCAAAATACATATTGCTGAGAGACCCAACTCTTATAATTATTACAGAGTATAATCTGTACATTTCAGGCAGAAAAAATAGGATAACCTTTGTCTGAACACATTCCAATATCTGCTGACTTGGTCATAACAGTATATATAGTCTGATTTTCTATCAGTTTAGTGGCATCTTACTTCAAAGCAGATGGAGAATTCATAGCACAGGGCTCACTAGTAGGTTCTTTCAGTGGCCACACTTTCTAATTCCCTTGGCTGGATATCACAAGGTTTCTTATGATATAAGGTTTCTTTCATATCATCTTTGCAGTGCTTGAAGGTTTTGAATGTCTTGAGTACCTTGAGGTCTTTTCCCAGACTCCAGTATATCATAGAGCAACTGAAATGGCATAGAGCCATTGCACTCTAATAATGTGTCCCACCTAACTCATTTGAGCTCTGGTAATCAGGGTCTCCACAGTCTAAAATCTTCAAGTTGGAGATACAGTCTTGCCTATAGCAATAGCTCTTAGATTTATATACCACTCCATAGCACTTTACAGCCCTCTCTGAGCAGTTTCCAGTGCCAACATATTACCGTAGCAATTTGGGTCCTCATTTTACTGACCTCAGAAGACTTAGACTTCCAAGTCAATCCTAAGCCCCATCAGGATCAAACACAGACTGTGGGCAGAGTTAGCCTGAAATACTGCATTCTAATCACTGTTCAACTAGGGCTCTGTCTTGCCAACGAGTGCCAAGGTTGGAGTAGATATCACACATCTAATTGTTTGAGATGTATAAATCCAGACCCATACTCTAATAGCTGTAGTTACGATTCCTTTATATGTGTTTCCTGTAACACAAGAATATCTAGTTGCAATTTGCTAAGTTTATTGAGATAAATTTTTCTCTTTATGGGCGAGTTTAGGCCATTGATATTAACTGATAATCCCTCTTGCACTTCTCTTCCTTTGTTTGGATCTTGTCACCCTTCTCTGTCTGACTTCTGTATATTCTTTGTATTTGCTTTCATCATGACCTTCCTTGGCCCTTCTTCCTTCCTTCCCAATTTTCCTTCTTTTGTTGAGGGTTCTGTCACTTCCACAGTTGGTCCTTTTGTTCTCCTTCTTCTCTTAGTTCTCTTTCCTCTAATTCCTCAACACTACCGAAGTTTTGTCTATAAAATTCCTCCACTTTCTCCACCGTATCCAGCCTAAATCTCTTTTCCCACCAGGTTACCATAATGCCTTCTGGGATTAGCCAATGGAAGTTGATATTTAAACATGTTAGTTGGGACGTCCAGATTTGGTAGGGCCTTCTCAGTTCTCTCACTCTCCTGGGTACTTGCTTAAGCATCACCAACTGTCTCCCTCCATACTCCAACAGATCATCTCTTGTCCTATGCAGAATTTCAACGCAGGATGATTTCTTTACAGATCTAATGTGGACCTTTCTTGGTAAATTATGCCTCCTTGCGTAGTTGGTATGAATTTGGTACGTTTCATCCATCTCATTCACCATTTCCTCTTTTCCAATGCCTAATACTCCTGCTAGCATATCTGCCATCATCTCCGGCAAATCTTCATCTTTAGTTTCCTTCTGAAAACGCAAATAATGGGAGGCTTTCTCTGTCTCTAATTGGATAACGGATGCTTTGAGTTCTTTATTTGCTTGTATTAATTTCATATTCATTTCATCTACACGTTTTTCTTCACGGCCCATTCTTTCTTCCATCTCCTGCAATTTTTGTTCATTTCTCATAATTTGCTGCTGGAAGCATTCAAATTTGCCATCTATTGACATTATCTTTTCTTTTAATTCACCAGTATCATTCCTCACTTCTCCTATCTCCCTTTTCAGATCTTTGTGATTCCTCAACATTACGTCTTGCATAGATTGTAACATCTGTTGTAAGACCTTAAATGTATTCAATCTTTCTTTTTGTAATATCTCTTCTATTGAACTTTGTTCTGCTGGACTCAATTCCCCCATCTGAGTTACCAGCCTCTTTCCCACACTAATCTTTGTTAAATTAGGTATACTCGTCATCTTTATAATCAGCTTAAACCAATCTCCCCACTTATTAATGATCCTCTTGTGCTTCTCCAACATGCCCTAACCAGCTTTCAATTCATTCCTTCCCTATTTATCTCCAACCCTTATTTCTATCTCTGGCATTCACTCTCCCAAACACTCTAATCCAATATTTTCTACTTTCTGGGTACTTATATCAAAATCACTCTTTAAAACAATCAATTTGTTACATCAATCAATATCTAGAATTCATAAACAATAACTTATCTAGCTTATCATTTATAGCATTAATAATAATATCACCAATAATTAATATATATCCTCAATAGTTAAATACACCAACAGTGCTCCTTTCCAATTTGTATTTAAATTCAAATATCAAATATCAAACTATGCAATTATAGAAGTTACAATATTGGGCCGGGTTACTTACGGGACCGCCTACTGCTACCGAATATCTCTCACCGACCCGTGCGCTCTCACAGAGAGGGTCTCCTCAGGGTGCCGTCAGCGCGGCAATGTCGTCTGGCGACGCCCAGGGGAAGGGCCTTCTCTGTGGGGGCCCCCACCCTCTGGAATGAACTACCCCCCGGTCTTCGTCAACTTTCGGACCTCCGGACCTTCCGCCGCGGGCTTAAAACACATTTATTTAACTGTGCAGGGCTGAGCTAAATTTTAAATTTTAAATTACTGGTTTTTAAATTGGCTTTTATTTTATATTTTTAATTTTAAATAAATAGGCGTTTAGAATAAGTTTTTTAACTGTTTTTATATTTCTTACATTGTATTTATGTGTTTTAAATGCCTGTACACCGCCCTGAGTCCTTCGGGAGATAGGGCGGTATATAAATTTGATAAATAAATAAATAAAATAAATATGGATTTTTTTTTCCTTTCCCTCCTTTCTATGGGTAATTTTTATTTTCCTATCCTTAAATTAGTCCTTTAATTAGTCCTTCTTACAGTAATCACTTTCCTTTCATAGAGCTTCTTATTTCCTTCTTGGACAACAGATGTCTTCCTTGATTCTTCCTGTATGACTCAGTAGAAAGAGTCTCTCCCTGGTGTCAATAGTTTTCAGAATAGCAACACTTGACTCTCAGTCTCTGCCTTCTAGTTACTTCCAAATTTAATGATAGACAGAAGAAAAAAAAACCTTTAAAATCCTAAATTCCTGTTTTACCAGTTCAAGTTAATCTAGCGCAGCGATCTCTTTCATGCCCAGACTTGCCTTCACCGCTGTTTCTCAAGGACAGCTGCTTGCATCCTCCTCCTTCCTAGGGTCCCTTTTTACTCCTCCACTTCTGAGGTCTCCCGGATTGATCTTCCTCCGAGACTACTCTCCCTAGGTTGCCAAAAAACGCCTTGAACCAGAACTGTTTCGCTGTTGTCCTGCTAATCCACTGCTATCTTTGTCCAGCTATCTGCTGTTATGTCCTTGTGGCAGCCATTGCAGACTGTCTCTTTCCCTCGATCTGCCTCTTCGAGACTGTCTGCCACTCGCACCTCAGCCGCCACCAAGAGCTACACAGCAGCATGCCTCTTTCTTCCGATCCCCCTCCAAGGGATCTGGGGCTCCATAGAATCTGCAAATCAGTTGGAATCTGCTATGAAAGATCTCTCTTTTGCGGAGAGATCGCTTTCCACAGCTTTCCTCCTTGACAGCTGGCCCCGCCTCCCCAAAAAGTGCTAGTTATTTTTTGTAATGAACTAGGTAATTACAGAAGTGGAAACAAATACAATATTAGATTAATCCCATTTTTGATCAGTCTTTGCATTCATCTTTGAAGCTTTGCTGTGGTGTATAGCAAGAATTAGAACAACTAGAGAGAGACATATGCTATCTGCCTTAGCCCATTGGATTCTCTGCAACACCTTTAATCTCCCATTTGTGTCTTTTAAACTTCTTCCATAAGGATTATCTCATTTGAAGATTACATGAATAACAAATCATAGAATTCAATGAATTCCCTGGCAACTGAGGGTATATAAAACACTAGACAAAGTACATGTGAATTTTGTCATTATAATTGACTTATAATGCTGCATTGATAAGTGCAGAGATTATCTATAGAGAGATTTGTTGTAGGGGATCTCACAGGAGTGAAAATTGGACTTGAGCCTGATACTGAACTGAATCAGGCCACTTTGGAATCATTAAATGCTTTTCTGAAACTAAATGAGCAGTTTGAACAAATCTGGGTCTTCAGAACTTTATGTATGATTTAGCACTTTAGCACAGAAAGACTAACTTTATGTGAGCAGAAAATCGTACATTTATATTTTGTTTCTCTATGCCCAGAAAATCAGAGGACGATAAGTGCAATATAATTATTGAAATGTGTTTTACCAGTCATATGGAACACGGTTGTCAAACTCGCTATGTCATGTTGTTGTTATGTGACATATCACAACATTTTTTCCCTTTGTGGAGCTGGGGTGGGAGTGGTTATGTTGCATGATGCATCTGGACCACAGGCCACCAGTTTGACACCCCTGATATAGAATAATTCAAGCCATTCTAGAGTGATTTATAAATCTGTTTACAAAAATGCCATATAATCCAATAAAGCAATAAGTGCTACATATAGATTCTATTTTTAACCATTGGAATGTAAAGCTTGCTGAAAATAGACAATCTCCCAAAGGCTTATCATTATCCTGCAAAGTTTATCCCATTCTGTAAAAGACAATTACACAGCCTGTTATGATGATTTCATTTTCGTCAAAGGAAGGCATGATGTGTATTTTATGATGTAGGAGTCACAATGGGCAGTCTTGACTTAGTCTGAGCTGAAATTGTCAATTTGAAAAAAAAATCAGCTCTATCTGAAGCAATTCTATGATTGATGCATACCCTAGTAATGTGGATAGGCTGTTAGGATTTTCATTCAATGTTTCATTCAACATAGAATTTGGAAGGTCCTACTTATCTGAACTTCCTTTTCAATTTTTTTAAATTAAAAAAGTTTTACAAAATTTTTCCCCATATAGTCCTTCGGGAGAAGGGCGGTATACAAATTAAAATATTATTATTATTATTATTATTATTATTATTATTATTATTATTATTATTATTATTATTATTATTATTATTATTATTATTATTATATCCCCATCCTCCCACCTAACCTCTTCCTCCCTTCCCTCCTTCCCTCCTCCCCCCTGACTTCCCAGAGCAATTGCAGCGTATAGTATCAACAATCACAAACTAAAATGTAGTAATCATCCAAAAACTCCCACCTCTCTCTGAGCCCTTAACTCCCCTTTTCCATAAAAACGAAGAAAAGATGATAACAATACAATTTACAGTCTTTCCATTTGTAAACTATTTAACTTTTTAGTCTTTCAGTCCAATTTTTAAATATCAGTCTGTCTTCTCCTTTTCTGTATATATCTTGCATAAACAGTCCTTCAAATATAATTTTTCCACGTTACCATCTAGGTTCATAAATTTTACTGTCCATTCTTTGACAATAAATGATATTCCAACTTCCGATATTACACCATCAAAAGATATTCTTCAATATGCCTTGTAGTCCATGTTTGCTTTCCAAAATATATTTAGCATACCTTATAGTCCATATTTATATATCAAACAAATGAACATCATCCTTTTATTTTATTTAATCTAACATTTAACTCCAGTTCATTCCCATATTCCCGTCATTATATTCTAAGCATTTTATAAAGAGTATCAACATATATAATTCCAACATTTAAATGAATAAACATTTTAAGTTAATAAACATCCTTAACCAGTTACTTTTCTTAAAAATAAAATTCCAATTATATCGCTCACTCTTAATTAGTCAAATAACATTACTAAAGTTACGTCTCCAGCTTATATCCAAAATAAATCAATTATTAACAATTAAACCATATATAAAAAAATAACATCATTACATTCTTATTCTTTTAATTCCCCTGTTTTCAACATTTCTCCTCCCCTTCCCTTATCTTGTATTTGTATTACATCCTTATCCCATTTTTTTAATTTACATTTATATCCCGCCCTTCTCCGAAGACTCAGGGCGGCTTACAGTGTATAAAGCAATAGTCTCATTCTATTTGTATATTTTTACAAAGTCAACTTATTGCCCCCCCAACAATCTGGGTCCTCATTTTACCTACCTTATAAAGGATGGAAGGCTGAGTCAACCTTGGGCCGGGCTTGAACCTGCAGTAATTGCAGGCTGCTGTGTTCTAATAACAGGCTTCTTACCAGCCTGAGCTATCACGGCCCTTTTGCCATCTCAACACCAATCAACTTAGCTTTTAACAACAAAGGATTTCCAGCCTTTAATACATTAATGTAATACATTAATACAATTAAGAATTGTATTAAGGCAATACTTTCCTCCTTTATAATTCACTGTTAAACCAGCTGGAACATCCCATCTAAACTGTATCTGATATTTCTTAAGTTCATCCACTAAAAAGGCAAATTCTTTTCTCTTTCTTAACATTTTAGGAGGAATTTCCTTCATCGGTATTAGATCTTGTCCTAATATTTGAAATTTATTTTTATAAAATGCTTGTAAGATTCCATACCTAATCTTCTTAATTGTAAAATAGATCACCACATCTCTTGGTAGTTGTCTCTGTCTAGCCAGCCAAGAATTAACACGATAAATTTTTTCAATATTAACTTCAAAATCTTCTGGGTTCTCTCCAGTTATCTGTGCAAAAGCCTGTGTAAAAATCTTTTTAAAATTCTCCTGGTTATATTCCCTCAATCCTCTCACCCTTACAGCATACTCCATTAACCTATATTTAATATAACCATTTCTTCGTCTGCTCTATCCACCTTAACCTGTAGTTCCTCTATTTTATTTTCTAAATTCAAATTAACTTGATTCATTTGAACCTCCTCTATTTTCCTTTCCAAATCCAAATTAACTTGATTAAGTTTTTCCATTCTTTTATTCATCTGAGTAGTATAGTCTACTAGGTGTTTAAATGCATCCACTACACTTTCCAAATCCTTATTCTGATTTTCCAGCATATCTTTAAAATCCAGTATTTCTTTTTCCATTTCATTAAATTTTTGATCTATTACAGAAATTTGAACCTCCCAAAGTTTCTTTTAAAAAGCCCTTAAGTATTCCTTAAAATCTTCTTTAACTTCTATATTTGAACTAAAGAGATTTCACAGTCCTTAATAACATTTGGCTTTGTTTGCTTAAAAGCCATTTCCAATGGCAAAGAGAAATGAAGAAAAAAAGAAAAAAATGGAAAAATTCAAAAGTTCAATAAATCTCCTCTTGAACACTATAATAAAAATTAAGTCAGTTCTTATTTATTCCATTTACTTAATATCTTCTTATATACTTAGTATATCTTCAGCACCAATGGCTTTAACAAACACTTCCTTAACTTTCGCTTTCAAAAAGCAAAACACCATTTCCTTTCTTCATCTCCAATCTTTCCAACAAAGTATCCTCTAGTTAGGGAGTTAAAATTTCCTTACAATTGACTGCCAGTACTCCTGTTTTTGCTCTGTCTGCATTAAAAATCCATTACAGGTCCATATCGATTGCAGAAGTGGACACAGCGTTTAGTTCTGCCATAAAGGCAGAGCATTCCGGATCCGGAGCTTTAAGAAGGAGCGCTCACCCTCAAGCCTCCAGAAACTTTCCAGGGGCTTTCCGGGGGGCTCTTTCAGCCCGGATGCTCACCTTTCCCTCTTTACCTGAGGGAAAGGTTTCCAAGCCGCCTGACAGCTGATTTGCACTGTCTGGGCGTCTCTACGAGATCTGTAAAAGATCGCCATCAACCCGGCGGAGCCACCAGAAGTCCCCCTTTTCGATTTATGAGATATGTCAAGGTAATTTTCAATAAAGCTAGCAACATTTCTCTGAGGTCTAATGGGAAATATGTGATGTGATCAGAAATTATGGGCTTGAGATGTATCAGAGGTAAAGCAACTCAGGAAATCTCACATTGTACTATTGCTATGAATCACTTTGGTTGATTCTCGTTAGCTCATTCTTCCTATCAGCTTGATATGTAGAATCTAATACCTTTAAAACAATTGCTAGTAAACATTGAAAGCATATGCTTATTTCTTTGCTAAGACTGTTTTTTTCTTAAAACATAAATTTATTGCTTGGTGTGGCAGTGAAAAATATGATGGGAGAATTGGGGTGAATGGTGAGATATTCCAGAAGAAGAGAGATTGATCTGTTCAATAGAGAGGGATCGATCTGTTGAATAGAGTGGGAAGCCTTGATCCTAATGCAGGGGATTGAATTATTGTTTATTTGCAGTGTTTATTTGCATTGTTTATTTGCAGTGCTTGGTCATTCCAAACAGACTTCCTGCAGATAGTGAGTTGTGAGGCCATGTTTGTGAAATTCAAATGATTACAGACAAAGGGTACAACTATTGTATCATCCTACCAGCTGCATAACAAAATCCCCTCCCAAGCTGCTTGATCTCTTTGCAGGGCTCTAGGTCAGCCCAAATTGCCAGTGCTGGGTGATTTAAGCCTTCCTTGAGGATGATCAGCAGATGAAGCAAATAAGGAAACACCTAAAATGCCACTCATGGAAAGCTAAAAGAAAATGTAATCAGACATTATTATGAGCTCAAATTTGGGGCTAATCCATGACAATAAAAATGGCAAAGATTAACAGATTAACAGAGTTGGAAGAGTTATAGGTCATCTAGTTCAACCCCCCCACTCAAGCAAGAGACCCTGCACCATTTCTGACAAATGGCAGTCCAATCTTTTCTTGAAAGTCTCAAGTGATGAAGCTCCCACAACTTCCAAAGGCAAGCTGTTCCATTGGTTGATTGCTCTCACTGTCAGAAAGTTCCTCCTCATTTCTAGGTTGAATCCAGGGGTGAAATGCTTCCGGTTCGGACCAGATCGCCCAATCCAGTAGTGATGGTGGTGGGCGGTTCAGAGAAAAAAGCTTTTAAAGGGTTCTGGTGATCAGGCAACTCACCTGGGATCGTCAGAACCCTTTAAAAGCATTTTTCTACAACCTCTTTAGCTGACGAGGCTGTTAAAAATGCTTTTAATGAGGTCAAAGGTCGATACAAATGATGCTTCAACAAGAAAAAGACAAAGAAATTACCTTAAAAATGATTTGGCAAGGAATTCAAAAATTACAAGCAGATGTTGAAAATATTGAACTGCAATTAGAAAAAATTGATCAAAGAACAGAAAAAAATGATCAAAGAACAGAAAAAACAGATGAAAAAGTGGAGAATATACATCAAATGATGAAAAAATATGAGGATAGACTTCAAAAAGTTGAGGAAAGAGAAGAGCAAAGAGATAAAAAAATAGAAATATCGATAGTAGATTGGAGGAGGTTGAATGAGACAAAAGATGGGATGGGAGATGGATAGAGCAGAATTTTATCTTCCAAAACATAGAAGAGGAAAAGGGAGAAAATCTGGCAGAGAAAATGATAGAAATTCTGCTGAAGCCTTAGAAATTAGTAAAGAAAAGATGATGGATGGTATTGACGAAATTTTTAGAGTACATAAAAGATACGCAACGGGGAATAACCTCCTGAGGGAAGTTCATAACAGATTTACTAAAAAGTCAATTAAAGCACAAATACTGCAGGTTGCAAGAGATAAAACACTAAAATAGAAAGACAAGGAAATTGTGGTGTTGAAGCAAGTTCTGAGAACAATGAGAGAGATGAGAAGAGAATATCATTTTTTGACCAAAATTTTACTATAGAAAGGCATGAATTACAGATGGCTGACACCAGAAAGCCTGGTGGTAACAACAACAAAAATACAGAATAGACTCAATAGATAAAGCTAGAGAATTCTACGCAGAATATCTTAAAGAGAAAGAAATGGACACGTGGAGAAGTCATATTGGTTGAACTGCAAGAGAGAGAATTCTTTTAACTTCTTCTTTTTATATTTATTATATCTTTTCTCCTGAATCCTTTTTCTCATTTTTAGATATATTACTCAAGTAATTCTTCCCAAGTTTTCTCCTAGTCTCCTTCCACTATTTCCTTTTTCCCCCTTTGTTTGATTCTTTTTGGGGGAATATTCCCCCTATCCACTCTTTTTTTGCCACTGTTAATCCCAGTGAAATCATCTAACTGCTGTTTGCTTTCAATTCCTTTTCTTTCAATATTATTTTCTTGCTCCTCATTTATGGTCTCTTTTTCCTGTTCTGTATGTTCCAGCAAAATTTCTGAGTTTTTATTACCCTTTAATGATTCACATATATTTTTAAACATCTCAATTAATTCCTCACACATCCAAGACTCCATATTGTCAATTTAAAAGATTGTTAAAACTTTTACTTTATATTTAATTAAATTTCTAAAGTTCATATGGTCTCTTTTTAATTCCAAATAGTATCTAATTCAAATATTTATCCAATCCACTTCAAATTAAAGCTTTGTTATCTTCCACAACTGTTGACAGTTGAAACCAAGCAGTTCAGAAAAACATACTCCTTAAAAGTTCTCAGTTAAAGTTCAGAAGTTATTGGAGATATGAGGAGAAACTGTATAAAAATGAAAAGGATAAAAAATGGATACTTAAAAAATTGGAGGAAAGTTGGAGATTAAATGATAATGGGGAGGTTAAATTTGAAATTGTTTGGGATGCGATGAAAGCTGTGTTTAGAGGGGAGAGTATTAAATTATCAAGTAGGAAATATAAAAATTATAAAATTAAAATGGAAAGGGATAATAATCAGATTAAAGAATTGGAAAATCAATTTTTGCTTACTAAAGAAAAAAAAATTCTTGAGGAGCTTAATATGTTAAGAAATAAAATGATAGAAGAGGATACAGAGTTGGTAAAAAGAAATCTGAGATATTTAAATAGGAATTTTTTTGAATTTAGTAACAGAAACTCCAAGTTATTGGCAAAGATGGTGAAAAATAAAAGAGAGAAGAGAGAAATTGGAGCTTTGATAGATGACAGAGGTATAAGATGTTATAAAAAATTAGAGAAATGTGAAGTGGTTAGAAACTTTTTTCAGAATCTATATTCAAAGAAACCAGTTAATCGGGGGAAATTGCAAAATTATTTAGAAAAATATGTGATGAAAATTGATCAAACATATAAGGAATCGATGGAAGAAGATATAACACAAAATGAGATTAATGGAGTTATACAAAAAATAAAATTAGGGAAAGCTCCAGGTGAGGACGGATTACCTGCTGAGTTTTATAAAGAATTTAAAGAATTAATAATACCAAGATTGCAAAAATTATTTAATGGAATATTACATGGTGGAGAAGTACCTTCGTCATGGAATAGAACGGTGATATCCCTAATTCCTAAGCCAGATAAAGATTTAGAAAGGATTGAGTCCTATCGGCCCATTTCTTTAATTAATCAGGATGCAAAGATATTTACTGCTATTATAAGTAATAGATTAAATAGATTTATAGATAGATATATAAGTTACAACCAAGTAGGTTTTGTGAAGGGCAGATATATGAGTGATATTGTTAGAAGAGTATTAAATATTATAGATGTAGCTGAACATAATGGTGATAAAATTGGTATAGTATCATTGGACATTTTTAAAGCTTTTGATTCCGTACAATGGGAAGCTATTAAAGTAATTGTGGAGGCTTTAGGCTTTGGTAATAAGTTTATACATGTTATTTCAAAATTGTATCAAAAAAGTAGTGCAAGAGTGAAGGTGAATGGAATATTAACTGAAGAGATAAAATTAGAAGCAGGTACGAGACAAGGATGTCCCTTGTCCCCAACATTATTTTTATTGGCTATGGAAATCCTGACAAAAATGATAGAAAAAGATGAAGAATTAGAAGGATATAAGGGGTATTAGATAAATTTGTATGGATGATACTTTAATTATTTTGAAAATATAGAAAGACCTGAAAAAGATATATAAGCATTTGAAAGAATTTGAGGAAATGACAGGTCTGAAAGTAAATTGGTCAAAATCAGAATTATTGATGGATAGTAATGGTAATGAGCGCGAGAATATGCAAGAGCAATTTGGGATAAGGATTAAAAATACATTGAAATATTTGAGTATAGTGCTCTCACTCAAGGTTAAAGAATTGAAAAAACTTAATTATGATGTGGTGATGAATGAAATTGAGAAGAAGATAGATAAATATAAAATGTTAAAGTTGTCGTGGTTTGGTAGAATTGCAATGTGTAAGATGATGTTGCTGCCCAAGTTTAACTTTTTATTACCATTAAATTTGACAGAGAAAGATATTGAAGGATATCAGAAAAAATTGGACAAATTTTGCAATGGTGGGAAAAGACCTAGATTAGTGAAGAAAATGTGGTATCAAAATCAAAAGGAAGGTGGATTAGGAATCCCCAAATTATTTAATTATTACTGTGCATATGGTATCCGGATAGTGGTAAAAATACTTAAAGGTGAAGATAATCATTGGAGAGACTTAGAGTTAAGGGATATAGAGAAATTTGGATCAAGGTGGTTTTTAGATAAAGCAAACTTAAAATGTGTAATTAGAAGTTATTGGTTAAAGGGATTAAGTAAAATGTGGAATAAATTTGTTAAAATTTTAATTCCGGATATAATCTTTTTGGGGAAGACAATTGGAAATTGGCCGATTAAAAATAATATAAGACGTAATGAAGTGATTAAAGATGAAAATATAGAAACTATTAGAGATTGGTTAAAAGTTTTAGAAAATGAAGGGAGGAACAAAGAAATTATTGAAAAATTAGGATTAAGCTGGTTTGAAAAAATACAGATAGAAAAATGGACAAAAAAATTAAGGGAAAACTATTCGATAAATAGATGTGAAACTGAATTTGAATATTTAGTATCTCGGATTATGAAAGATGAAATTGGGCTAAAGGGACTCGTTAGTAGGGTTTATAAGATTATAAACTCTGATGAAAAATTACAAAGAGTGATGAGGACAAATTGGGAAAAAGATCTTAATATTGAAATACCAGAGTCAGATTGGAATGTGAATTGGAATAGTAGAATTATGAGAACTTTATCTATAAGGATTAAAGAGCATAATTATAAAGTTGTTTGGAAATGGTATTTGACTCCAGTAAGATTGTCACAAATGGATAAAAAAATTAGTAAAAAATGTTGGAGATGTGAGATGGAATTGGGGACTTATGAACATATGTGGTATAAATGTGATAAGGTTAAAAGTTTTGGCAACAATTGGAAATTGGCGATTAAAAATAATATAAGACGAATGAAGTGATTAAAGATGAAAATATAGAAACTATTAGAGATTGGTTAAAAGTTTTAGAAAATGAAGGAGGAACAAAGAAATTATTGAAAAATTAGGATTAAGCTGGTTTGAAAAATACAGATAGAAAATGGACAAAAAATTAAGGGAAAACTATTCGATAAATAGATGTGAAACTGAATTTGAATATTTAGTATCTCGGATTATGAAAGATGAAATTGGGCTAAAGGGACTCGTTAGCAGGGTTTATAAGATTATAAACTCTGATGAAAAATTACAAAGAGTGATGAGGACAAATTGGGAAAAAGATCTTAATATTGAAATACCAGAGTCAGATTGGAATGTGAATTGGAATAGTAGAATTATGAGAACTTTATCTATAAGGATTAAAGAGCATAATTATAAAGTTGTTTGGAAATGGTATTTGACTCCAGTAAGATTGTCACAAATGGATAAAAAAATTAGTAAAAAATGTTGGAGATGTGAGATGGAATTGGGGACTTATGAACATATGTGGTATAAATGTGATAAGGTTAAAAAGTTTTGGCAACAATTGGAGAAAATGATATTTGAAATGATGGGGAAAGTAATAACATTGAGAGTGGAAACTATATTATTGTTGGTAATTAAGGAAATAGAATTAACAAAATATGAAAAAGAATTGATTAGAATTATGATTATAATAGGTAGAATTATAATAGCTAGATATTGGAAACTAGATGTGATTTTTAGAATAGAAGAGTGGAATTCTGAAATGTGGAAATTAGCTTTAAATGATAAAATGACATGTGATATTAAAATTAGAAGTGGTGTGTATAAAGAAGATATTTTCTGGAAGACTTGGAAACCATTTGTGGACTATGCGCTTGGAACATTGGACGCTTCGGTACCTGTACCTCGAGAACGTGGATTTTGGCAATCATGAGGATATATCCGAAGACCCAAATCTTCCTCTCTTTTTTTTTGTATAGCACAAGGGTGGAAAATGTATTTTCTTTTTTGTTTGTAACGTTTAAAATAATAATAATAATAAAAAAAAAAGTCAAGATCACAGCTGTTTTTTTTTTCTTCTATTTTCCAACCAATATTGCAGTGCTCACTTTCCGTCAGCAGATGTCTCTTAAATCTACAATATTCTCAGACCAACTAAGTATCAAAGCTGTCAAAAATATTTTAAATCCATATAAAGAGTTATTTTCCTTGAGTTTCTTTTTCTTTTATTATTTTTAATTTCTCCAAATCCTATTTTAAATCAAGTTGTAAAATTTTCTTTCTTGGGCTTTAGTATTTTAACCTCTTTGTTCTTTATAGAGGATAATTAGAACTGCAGAAAAAATAATTGCTACCAACCTGCCTTCCATTGAGGACCTATATACTGCACGAATCAAGAAGAGAGCCGTGAAAATATTTACAGATCACTCACATCCAGGACATAAACTGTTTCAGCTCCTACCCTCAAAATGATGCTATAGAGCACTGCACACCAGAACAACTAGACACAAAAACACAAGAACGCCATCACCCTGCTAAACAAATAATTCCCTCAAAACTGTCAAACTATTTACTAAATCTGCACTACTAGTAATCTTCTCATTGTTCCCATCACCCATCTCCTTCCACTTATGACTGTAACTTTGTTGCTTGTATCCTTATGATTTATACTGTAATTGATTGGTTCCTGATTGCTTAATTGTAGCCTATGGCTATCATTATGTGTTGTAAGTGTTATACCGTGATAAAGGCAGGGGTGAAATGCTCCCGGTTCGCACTGGTTCTCCCGATTAGGTAGCGATGGCAGCTGCTGGTTCGGAGGACCGGTAGCAAAAATACCTGCCCCCCCCCCGCTGAGCTGCACCATCTGCAGAGTTTTTTTTTTAACTTTTAAAAGCTGGTTTTGTTTCAGCCAAAACAGGCCTTTAAAAGTAAAAAAAAAAGCCTTTGAGGATCCTGCCCCTTAGCTGAGACCAGCAGAGACTTTTAAATAAAATAAAATTAAAGGCTACTCTGGGGATCTCACCTGAGTTCCTCATCAGCAGAACCTTAAAAAACATGTTTTCTGTAGAAAACATGTAGAAAAACTCCTTTTAGAAGAGTCTAAGCCACTTACCTGATTACTGATCGACCTCATGGCTCTGCTCACAGCCCAAAAGCTCCAGTTTCGCTTTTAGCACAAGACAGAACTAATCTAAACTTAGCTAATCTATTTCACCACCGAGTGATTAATGCTGTCTGGCTGAGGAACTCTGGGAATTGAAGTCCACAATAAAATAAAATAATAAAATAAAATATTTGTGCAACTTTCTAAGATTTGGTGTGTTTTGTAGTGTTTCACTCTAACTACACAAACACACAAAATCTCAGAAAGCTGTATGTGGTATTTGTGTGTGTGTAAAGTGTGAAAGTTGATTTTTGAGCTTTTTTGTGGCTGTGTGAAGTGTGAAGTGCAGCTGCTTTTACACTGTGAGTCAGTTGTGTTGTGTTGTGTGTGTGTGTAAAGTGTGAAAGTTGGTTTTTGGTACCTCTTATTGTTTTTTATACTTTGGTTATTATTTTTATTATTTATTGTTATTGGCCACACCCAGCCAGCCATCTGACCACCAAGCCACGCCCAGCAATTAAGCCACGCCCACAGAACCAGTAGGGAAAATTTTTAGATTTCACCCCTGGATAAAGGTATCTTTTCTTTTATGTGCACTGAGAGTATATGCACCAAGACAAATTCCTTGTGTATCCAATAAAAAATTCTATTCTATTCTATTCTATTCTATTCTATTCTATTCTATTCTATTCTATTCTATTCTATTCTATTCTAGAGAGCCAAAAGCATTAATGAGGCCAGCATCTGTGTTGTTAAGTACATCTTCATTGAATAAGGCTGGCTGACTCCCCCTTTCTTTCTCTTGCTTTCCCAAGGTTGAAAATAAGGAAGAGACAGCAACTTGGGAGCTTGCATGTTAACAGTTAACGCTTTAACCATTTCCTCACAGAAAATTCTAATGGGGAAGATTTGAAAGGAGACTAGGTATGCTTTCATCTTAAATACCATCAACAATATGTATCTGCTTCCAGTCTGGGTCCCCAGGGAACCGCTCTGCAGCACAGAGATCAATTTGCCCACATTGGCAGTGAAGAATTTAGTATTGCACTCTTGGTAACACACTCTTGGTATTCCAGCATCCATAATTAAATCTGTTCATATGGATTCTAAAAGCAATCTGATATGTTTGTAGTGAATAATGTAACTGATGTAATCGGGGTGGGTGGGGGAGATGCTTTATTGGCTTCCAAGAAAACTTCTCTATTAATATATCCCCCTCTCACTGCTTGTCAGGAGAAAGCCAGTTTTTCAGAGTAGGATGCTGCTTTTCAGCAGGTTCTTTAACTTTTTTCTGTGGCTCTTGGCTCCTTGTCCACAGACTTATCCAGAGTATGGGATTCAACCAAGTCTGCTGCAAGGTCTTTAGTGGGGGTGCATGGACCCAGATCTTGTGCTTGAAGAAAAACATTTATCTTTTCTCAGTGTCTCCAAATCATGTTGTATGGCTATTAACTGCTCAAATATTGAAACTACAGTTTGTGCTGTGAGAGCCTATTGCTTTGCCATAAATTAAGTTGTATTTTCCCATGGTAATCTCTCTGTACTCTGAATAACTTGTTGTTCTTAGCCTTTTTAGCCTTTATCTCAGACTCCATACAAGATGTAACTGGACTAGTTGTTTGTGAGAACAGCTGTCTGTCTGTTTGCTCCTCCCCCCACAAGATTGGGAAAGTCTAATAGCTGTTCTTTTTTTCAATTTTCTTTTAAAGTTCCATTCTAACACCTCAAATTTGTTGGAGATGGGGGGTATTAGTTTTACTTACAGTTCTCTTTCCAGCAAAGTGCGCCTCAAGTCTTGGTTGTTTTGCAGTTTTCACTGGTGGGAGAGATCCTGGGCTCTCCCACCTGTGGCATTTCTTTCTTTTTCCCATGTCTTATCAGTCCCAGGCATAAAAACCTTCATCTATGTTGTGGTCTTTGCTTTTATCTCATCCAAAGAATATTAATTAAATAAAAAGAACCCAGTGGGAGTACTAAAAGTTGATAAAATAAAATAAAAAAAATAAAAAAAGAGAGAAGCTGCTACAAACACGTTCTAGAGTGTTCTGGCTCCTCCCCCATGCTGCCCAAGAGAGTGGGAATTGTAGATTCACTAGACTGGAAAAAGGTGATAGACTTTAGCAGAAGCAACAAAATAAAGCTTCCCCCAGAACCAGATTTTTTTCAAAACTATTTATACTGCATCTTTCTCTCTGTCTCTAAAAAGAGATTTCCTAACTCTTAAGTACATTGACCCTTCATGATGTTTCAAATTGTTCATTGTGACCAAATATTTATTATAGGAACATAAATAATTTAATAAATATTACTTTAATAGCACTAGGAATGATAACAACAACAATGAATAGTCCCAATGACCCTTGCAGACTGATATGAATCACTTTAGAGAGCCCTGCTGTAAAACCTTATAATCAGTATCAACTTTTTTTTCTGTTAACAATTGTATAATCTCTTACAGGGTGGAGTCAAAGCAATTAGAATTGAGCATTTGCTGGCCAGATGCTGTTTCTGACACCTACATGGAGCTCACAGCAGATATTTTCTCTGCGCCCAGAGAAAGAAATATCTGCCACTACCTAAGATTGAACTCACAGCCTCCTGAGTGTGAGGCAAGAGCTCCACCTCTAAGCCACCATGCCACTCAGGCAATAGCAACTTATAGTCTTCTTAAATCAAGTTTGATTCCTGATGATATCATGGACATATTTACATTATTTTTGGCAACTTTGTGGAAATGGATTGCAATTGCCTTCTTCTAAGATATCCTAGTGATCTCTATTTGAAGTAATAAGATGCAAATCTGCATAGATTTTTCAGATCAATAAAAATTAGTGACATGTTGCTGCCAAGATATCTGGGTTGGAAATCTCCAGCACTTGTGCAAAGTTCACTGATTTTATTACACTTTATCCCGAGAACAGGACAGAATTTTCAGCAACCTCATTAGTATTTATCCTGCTTTTCCATGCTTTTTTTTTTTGGTATAATTTGGGAGTCATGGTTATAAGTCAAATAATAGGCCAAATGTTTGATGAAACATTATATGTACTTGCTATTTTTAGAAAATAGTCTTTTGTGAATTAGATCAAAATGTTTATATAAGTTCAATTATAAAGTAGATTAAATTGATTGAATCATAGGTGACAATACATGGCTGGTTTTAATCTCAATAGACTAATTAGTATTTATTAATAGCTAATGAAAAAGTAAGTTTCAGTTGTGCCATAATATTTTTGAAACCTTAATTAGATTCTATATTTGGATAAAGAAGTTGTCATCTTTTACACTATTTTTCTAGCCCCTCTCCTTCAAAGGGCACTTAGCAAATTGTTATTTATTTATTTTTTTACTATGAATGTTCACCAAAACAAATTGATTTTAACACTGCAGATTATATTAGTAATAGTGCATTTGTTCAGAAATAACTCCCCTGAAATAAAATGTTCTGATATATAATTGTATCTTTGGAATCAGAAGTAAGCTAGGTAGCCCTGTTGTTTATACTGAGATAATACTTTGTGGCACAGGTGGTAAAATAATAGTAATTCAGAACAAAAAGAAGAAAAAAGCAATTCCAATAACTATTCACTAATTTCTATAGCACAGAATGTAAGAATGTACTTACAGACATGGAAAAATTGTTCAGTTTGTATTTTAATGCAAGTGTATCTGTTGACACTTTCTAAACCTTTATGCCCAATCAAAATGTAATTATGTGTAGTCAACCTCTGATATGTTCTGAATTTTGTGGAACAATTTACAACCTGAATACAAAGAAAAGCCCTGGAGAAATATATTTATGTACTATAAAGGAATAATTAATATTAGGGAAAATTAGAATCCAGTTTTTCAAGGGAGAGAGAAAACAAGTCAAGCTGCATCTCCACCAACTGGCTTTTTGTCTATACAACTATTGAAACAATAATCAGCCACACTTACCCAGCAGAAATATACAAAGATGAATGACTAATGCTTCCTTCAAAATGAATCCCAATATTTCCTTTTGCATCATTTACATGGTTTTTTTATTTTTGAGCCACCATATCTGTAAGAGGTCTCACGACTGCATTCTGCAATAACAGAAACTCCCGAGATCTTTTCAAGTTTATCCTTGAATACGTATAAAGTTTAAAATGGTTACCTGTTTCTGTTCATTGATAACCCGTTTTCACCATTCCTGCACTTGTTTGGTTAATGTATTGGCTTATTTTTATTTTAGTAAGCACATCAGCAGTTGGGACCAAAAACATTTCTTTTACCATAGTCATTCTAATTTTATTTGCAAGTCTTTGTATTTTGTGATTTTCTCCAGTTTTCTCTTTTCTGTTCTGTTATCTCCTGGTACTCCTGCCACATCCGCTATCCAGACTTTTTTTTTTTTTGGTCTTTTATTGACAATTGTTAAGTCTGGGGTGTTATGTTGCAGGTGCTTGTCTGTTTGAATTCTAAAGTCCCAAAGCACTAGTACATTTTCTGTCACTGTGTCCATTTTATAGTCCTACCGGTTCTTGCTTATAGGCAAACAGTAAAGAATAGAACGTAACAGAATAGAATAACATAGTTGGAAGGGATCTTAGAGGTCTTCTAGTCCAACCCCTGCGCAGGCAGGAAACCCTATAGCATTTTAGACAAATGGTTTTCCAATCTCTTCTTAAAAACTTCTAGTGCTGGAGCATTCAAAATTCTGGAGGCAAGTTTTTCAATTCCCTAAATGTTCTTAGCTAGGACCAGTGGTGGATTTCAAATAATTTAACAACTGGTTCTCTGCCCTAATGACCATCTGGGTAGGCATGGCTAGGTGGTCATGTGACTGGATGGGCATGGCCAACTTGACATCACTCACATCGAGGGGTGCTTTTCCTCACCCAGCCTCTTGTGACCATGAGGATGCTGCAATGGTTGTAAGTGTGAAAAATGGTCATAAATCACTTTTTCAGTGCCATTCTAATTGACCATTTGATTGGTCACTAAATGAACTATCAAGGATTACTTGTACAAAAATACAAAAAGTTTCTTTGCTTTCAAAAAGCTGCCCTAAATACCACTCATTAGATTAGAAATACCTGCAATCCAGAATTACAAATCAAGCAGGGTGCCAGAGCACCTTGAGAGATTAAAATAGTTAAAATGCAATGATAACTATCAGCAGCCAACTCTTGCTCATAAAGTGAAAGCCTTCAGCAGAAAGATCATTTAAGCTTTCCAGAAAGTGAGTGGGCATGTTTGGGCTACAAAATGCCGAGCTAAAAAAACAAAAAAATTTTTTTTTGTTTACATTTATACCCCGCCCTTCTCCGAAGACTCAGGGCGGCTTACAATGTATAAGGCAATAGTCTCATTTTATTTGTATTTTTTTTTTTACAAAGTCAACTTATTGCCCCCCCCCAACAATCTAGGTCCTCATTTTACCTACCTTATAAAGGGTGGAAGGCTGAGTCAACCTTGGGCCGGGCTCGAACCTGCAGTAATTGCAGGCTCTGTGTTCTAATAACAGGCTTCTCTATTGCCTGAGCTATCCCAGCCGCTTATATCATTAACAAATGATATAAGGAACCAATCCAGGTTCAAGTCTCTGCCCTCCCAAGTCTGTCAAGCATGGCTGGTCTCACTCATCTCACAAGATATCCTAAAGAAAGCATCCAGATTTAAGGAAAGATCACATGCCACCCAGAAAGGCAGAAAAAAAATCAGTGCCAAGTTTGCGTCCTGCCTTTTGGAAGTACACCCCAAAAGGACAGTGCCGGGAATCACTAAAGTAGTGAAGGAAAGCCCCAACTCCAGATAGAAAAAGAAACCACGAGGCAGGAAAAAATTCAAACACAACACAAATAATTAAATCACAACAATTTTAAATCCCTTTAAAACTAAAACAGAAGCCTTGTCTGGCTCATTGGCAGAGCTCACACCCCAGCAAAGCTCAAGTGTAACTACAAAGAAAACAATTAACACTACAATGTAGCAGAGGAGCAAACGTAGTAGCTGTTGCTTGTTAAACCAATTACCAGAACAAATAGACACAGGAACTAGCCAGATTTCTGAACCCTATTTCTTTTCAGAATAAGAGATTAACTGTAATGTATTTTGAACTTTGAGAGGGAATTTTGGGCGGGAAAATTGCACGTTGCTGATTGGTTGAAGCCTCGACCAAAAGAGTATTTAAAGAGGGGTTTTTGCCGGTTGTGTTTGCTGGGGTCACAATAAACTAAAGAGCTGTTGTCACTCACTGGTCTCCTGCCTCTTCATTGCCCGAACTTAACATTGGTGACGAAGGTGGGATGTTGAGGCAGTGAGATCGCGAAAAGAGCTGATGGAACCAGGAATTCGCAAACCCAGCCAGTTCTCGAAGGCGGAAAATAGCGATGTCCAGCTACACGCCGCCAGCGCCATTTGACCCCGCAAAGGAGAAATGGGGGTTGTACATGGCTCGTTTCAAGTGTTTCCTCGAAGCAAACGAATTACAGGGAGTCTCGGATAATCGGAAGCGAGCATACTTCCTGAGCCACTGTGGTCCAGAGGTCTTCGATACGGTGGAGTCACTCTCAGAGCCAACGCCGGTACAATCGGTACCGTGGCAGACACTACAAACAATACTTCGAGTGCACTACGCACCGGTACCCTCAAAGTTCGTCCAACGGTTCGAGTTGAGGCAACGGGTACAGCGAGAGGGCGAATCAATAAGTGTGTACATGGCCGCGTTGAGGAAAGCCGCAAACCACTGTGAGTACAGAGATTTGGAGGATTCCTTACTCAAACAACTCATTTGTGGGGTCAGGGACATCAGACTACAAAGGCGGCTGCTGTCCAAAAGCAACCTGACTTTAGCGATAGCCCTGGATGAAGCCAGAGCTCATGAGATGTCCACCAAGGTGGCGGAGATCTTGCAAAAGCCAAACGCGCAGGGTGCCGGGACAAAGACTACACCGGTCCACAGCGAGGAAGTCCAGGCCGAATCGGAAGGTGAGGAAGAGGAAGAGGTGTTCCACACCGGGAGGCTGGAGAGAGGTGACCGGGATGAATGTGTGAGTTGTGGGGGGCAACACCAACGGCAAAACTGCAGATTCAAGGATGCGCTTTGTCGGCGGTGTGAAAAAAAAGGACACATAGCTCGGGCCTGCCGAGCCCCCCAGCCTTCCCGCCAAAAATTCAAACCGACCAATCAGAACGCGGGAGCAGCGAAGCGGCCCGGGATTGGTCCATTTAAAAAGGGCGTGAAGTTAAACCAGACCACTGTGAGAGTGGGCCACACATCGACACGACTAGAGAAGAAAATATTTACCCAAGTCTACATTGAAGGGGTGCAGTGCCCAATGGAAGTAGACACTGGGTCGTCAATCACAATTATGTCCTGGGACACCATCGTGAGAGACTTGCCAGCCATCGCAAAACGTCAGCTACAAACCCAGAAGCTGAGAGTGCAGGACTACCAAGGCAATCGGATCCCTGTTCGAGGAGTCACATCCGTCCAAGTCGAATATGGACAATTCAAAAAGACCCTGCCAATCACCATAGTAAATGGAACTCTACCGAGCTTGCTAGGGCTGGACTGGTTCCGAGCTTTGGGCATGGGAGTGACCGGGGTCCACAGGAGCGACGTCATCCTCAGAGACGAACTACTGAAGGAGTTCGAGGACATTTTCAAGGATTGCCTGGGCAAGTACGTGGGGACCCCTATTTCTTTCAACCTTGACCCCCAAGTCGCCCCCATCCGGTTAAAGGCTAGGAGGGTTCCATTCGCCCTAAAGCCCAAAATTGACCGAGAATTAGACAAGCTAGTAAGCCAGGGAATACTAGTCCCCGTCGATCATGCAAAATGGGAGACACCCATAGTAACCCCAGTCAAACCGGACGGATCGGTCCGGATTTGCGCTGACTACAAAGCAACGCTTAACAAAGCATTGAAGAAAAGTGCATACCCCGTTCCAGTGGTGCAACATTTGCTGCACTCATTAGGGCAAGGGCAGGTCTTCGCCAACTCGATTTGGCCCAAGCCTACCAGCAGCTACCTGTAGATAGCAGCACAGCGGAGGCGCAGACAATTGTCATGCACCGCGGGGCTTTCAAATGTACGCGACTCCAGTTCGGAGTTAGCGTGGCCCCAGGGCTCTTCCAGAACCTAATGGAGCGATTATTACAGGGCCTACCAGGAGTGGTACCATACTTCGACGATGTATTGGTATCAGCTGAAAACTTAGAGGAACTCGGGATAAAACTAAGGAAGGTGTTGGGCATTTTTAGGTCTGCTGGGCTTAAAGTTAAGCTCAACAAATGCCACATTGGGGTGAAATCTGTAGAATTCCTAGGATACCAAATAGACAGGGAAGGGATCCACCCCACGGAGAGCAAGGTACGGGCCATTAGAAAGGCCCCAGCCCCCAAAAATAAAACAGAATTACAGGCATTTTTGGGGCTTGTTAATTTCTATGCGGTATTCTTGAAGAATAAAGCAACAGTAGCTGAACCGCTACATAAGTTGCTAGCAAAGAAAGCTGTGTGGTCCTGGGGCAGAGTAGAGGCTAGGGCATTTGAGGGGGTAAAAACCCTTTTGTCCAGCGATAGCCTCCTCATCCAGTACAATGGCACGTTGCCACTAGTGCTAGTTTGCGATGCGTCACCATATGGGGTGGGGGCGGTGCTCAGCCATAGGTTACCGAATGGAACAGAAGCCCCTATAGCGTATTATTCCCGGACGATGTCCTCTGCGGAAAGGAACTACAGCCAGTTAGATAGGGAAGTGTTGGGCATAGTTTCCGGGGTTAAGAAATTCCACGAATACTTGTTCGGGTGAGATTTCGAGATAGTCACGGACCACAGACCCCTTCTAGGACTCTTAGCGGGTGACCACCCAACACCCGTGGCACTTTCTCCCAGGCTGACCCGATGGACTATTTTCCTAGTGGCATACTCCTACAAATTGCTCCACCGCCCAGGAAAAGACTTAGGGCATGCGGACGCTCTGAGCAGATGCCCTTTACCAGAGACAATTGAAGACCCCACCCCGGGGACACCCGTCTTGCTAATTGACTCTTTGGACTCTGGCCCAGTCACATCCAAGCAGGTGGCTAGGGCATCTTACAGGGACATTACAATACGGACTGTAATCGGTTGGGTGCAAAGGGATTGGCCCGCTGTGCCGGGCGAGCGTTTCAAAGACTTTGCGAAAAAACGATCAGAGCTGTCGGTTCAAGGGGGGTGTCTGTTATGGGGGGATAGGGTAGTTATCCCAGAAAAATTACGCGAAAATGTGTTGGAACTGTTGCATGTGGGCCACCCAGGGATTGTGAGGATGAAGAGTTTAGCGAGGAGTTATGTATGGTGGCCCTTAATGGATAAGGACATCAGCGACAGGGTAGGGAAATGCCAATCCTGCCAAGAGTTGAGGTCGCTACCCTCTACAGCCCCAGTCAGAGAGTGGGAGAAACCCCAGGGGCCATGGTCCAGGATTCATATAGATTTTGTGGGGCCATTCCATGGGCAGACCTTTTTAATTGTAGTAGATGCCTACTCAAAATGGTTAGAAATCATCCTCATGAAAAGCACAACAGCCGAAGCAGTAATCACAGTCCTAAGGCATCTATTCATAACACACGGTCTGCCCGACACCCTAGTCTCTGACAACGGCCCGCAATTCATGGCAAACCAATTTGAGGGGTATTTAGCGGGAGAGGGCATCAGACATGTCCTCTCGGCGCCTTTCCACCCGGCGACGAACGGACTTGCGGAATGTTTCGTTCGGAGCACCAAGGAAGCGCTATCTAGGATAAGTCCAGGCGACTGGCAAACGAAAATAGACACTTTCCTAGCCGTCCAACACAGGACCCCTTGTGTAACAACTGGCCGCAGCCCAGCAGAACTCTTAATGGGCAGGAAACTCAGGTGCCCACTAGACCGACTAAACCCAAATTATACCACAGACGGGTACAAGGGTAGTCAAGGAAAAACCAGGGAAATGACAGTGGGTGACCCAGTATGGGCACACAACTATAGCAAGGGCCCAACATGGTTAAAGGGGGAAATTCTGGGCATAACCGGACCCAAATCATACGTAGTAGACATGGAGGATGGCTGGGTATCCAATCTCCCCTTTTGAAGGAAGATGATTGAGAAGGTGGCTGTAAAAGAGTTTCAGAGAACTATGGAAGAAACAAATTATCTGGATCCTTTTCAGTCAGGATTCAGATCTGGTTATGGGGGAAAAAACCCGTTGGTCTCAGTTCTGGATGATCTCTGTCATAGTCAGAATGGTGAGGTGCTTCCATCCTTGCTTACTTGACCTCTCAGCAGCTTTCAATACTATCAACCATGGTGTCATTCTGGATTGAGGTCTGAGGATTGAGAATGGGCAGCAAGGTAGCGCTAGTTCACCTCCTTTTTCCAGGGTCAATTCCAATCAGTGGTGATTCAGCAGGAAAGATTCCTCACTCAGCCCCTACCATGTGGAGTGTTGCAGAGATCAGTGCTCCTCTCCCATTTAACACCTAGTGAATTTGCTCATCCATCACCATGGGGCAAGGTGGGATGCTGATGATGCCCAACTATTCATATGTGTTCCTGGTGAGTTAAGTAACAATATGGATGTCTTATTCTGATGTCTGGAGATTGTGAGGTTCTGGATGGGAATGACAGACTTCAATTGAACCTATGCAAGAGTCAGTGGTTTGAGATCCCTGATTCTGGGATTAGATCATATTTGGTAATAGAGGGGATTGCACTATCTCAATAGACCATATGCACAATCTGTGGGTCTTCTGGACTTACAATTTCTATTCAATGAGTAAGTAGGAATCATGGCCACAGGGGACAAGCGGGCTTTGCACAACTTTGTATTGTGCATCAATTTCTAAATTGACGGGTCATACTTAAGTCTCTCATACCCTGGGTATGCCCTGGGTATGCCTACATCCTACTGTTATAAATAGGGCTTCCTTTGAAGAATATTCGCAAATTTCAACTGTTGCAAAATGTAGTGGTCAAGCAGTTATGTGTGTTTCTGGTAGAACACAAATTACAGCTCTGCTTTATGAGCTTTAATAATTACTGGTTTCTTTCCAACTACAAATGAAGATGCTGGTTTTGACTTTTAAAGCCTTTCATGGCATATGACTAAGTTGTCTGAGGTACTTTCTTTCCCAGATTTCATCTGCCTGTTCCACCACATCCAACACAGAGGGCATGTTATGGATTCCATTGGCTACTTTTGATAGAACCTAGGCAGCACTAGCAGCCCCATTGTGAAATTTTCCTCCCTGTGAGATAAGGTTGATCATCTAGTTTCAGACAACTCTTTAAGACCTGGTATTCTACTTTATCTGAAAGAAAGGTTCAAATAAATGAGTATAAGACAGGGGTCTGCAACCTTAAACACTCAGAGCCATTTAGACCCATTTCCCACAGAAAAGAAAACACTAGGAACAAAAAAACCTGGGTGGACGTGGCCAACTTGATGTCACTCTCATTCAGTCACTCCCACTCAGTCATATGACCTCCCTAGCCACACCTACCCAGCCAGTCATTATGGCAGAGAGAACTGGTTGTTAAAAAACACTGGGAGCCACAAAACCCTTTGACATCTAAAATGAAGATAACACTGCATATTTCGTTTTATACCTTTATGCTATGTATAAAAATATTATAGTGTGTTGCATTTATTAAATCACTGAACCGCTAAAGAGAAAACAAATGTTTATTTCTGCATGCAACAAAAATGTTTTGAACTCCAAAAAGCAACAACCCTACACTGGGTTGAAGGTTACTTTCAAATAAAATATTCATTGTCTATTTGAGTCCTAAAAAGCCGAACTTAAATTATCTACCTGCAGAAAAACCAAAAATGGTGTCTGCTGCTGTGTGCCATCATCCTTTTATCAAATGTACTGGAGGGTACAGTCAGCTGTTAACCTGAATAAAAAAGGACTATTTCACTGAACAATGTAAAATATATATTTCCAAAATAATAGCCAATTAAATATTTATTTATCTGGTTAATGTGATTTTTGCTCCTGAACCTCAGTGCACGGTGTCTGCACATCAGGGCTGTATGATGTCATCTCCATCTTCACACAGGATTGTAAACTGTTGTCTGAAAGGCATGAGTGATGTTTGTTTTTAATATAGTTCATGTTGGAGAAGATCTGCTCAGAGACGTATGTAGGTCCAAATATCGACAGGACTCTAAATGCATATTTTTTCATGTTCATATTAGTGTTGGGGATGGTATTCCATGTATCAAACACAAGTTTGTCCAGTTTGGGGAGGATTTCAATATCACTCCATTTTTGATTCTAAGCAAGAATGGCCTTCTGATGGGCAACATTCAAGATTAGTTGTCAAGCGTTTGAAGTTGGACACCCATATATTTTTGTCAACTATCTTAGTCAGTTCTATCTCAAAATCGGGTTGACTTACACTTGCAAATGCAATCAAATTCAATAAGGGGTGGAATGATGGTCAGGGGAGTGACAGGGAAGGATAACATGTCTTTTTCCTCTCTGAAGTCATGGAATCTTTTCCCAAATGATGTTTGCATTGTGGTGATTGCAGACTGCAAATACTCCAAATTTATAATATTGTGAGCTTGTTTGAACTCTCTCAAAGAGGGAAGTGAGACAATGTACCTCTCTGTAAATCTCTGACAAACACTGTCAACTTGTGCTCAAATGCCAAAACCACCTCCAGCATGGGCAGCGCTGTGCCTCCTTTCCCCTGAAGCAAGGCAGCAGGGTCTTGGAACTTATATTGCCTCTTGATTCCATTTGCTTTTATAAACAGTTTGGACATTTCTGTATATCTGAAACATCAATTAATGGTTATAACTTCTTATTAAGAGCTAATCTTATGATAACTTTAACTTTAAAATCAGTTTAAGGGATCAAATATATGAAATTATCAGAAATATATTCATGGGGTAAATAACAGAACAGATTAACAGAGTTGGAGGGAACCTTATAGGTCATCTAGTCCAACCTCCCCTCCCCCCGCTGAAGCAGGAGACCCTATACCATTTCTGACAAATGGCAGTCCAATCTTTTCTTGAAAATCTCAAGTGATGAAGCTCCCACAACTTCCAAAGGCAAGCTGTTCTATTGGTTGATTGTTCTCACTGTCAGAAAGTTCCTCCTCATTTCTAGGTTGAATCTCTCCTTGTAAGTTTCCATCCATTATTCCTTGTTTGGCCTTCAGGTGCTTTGGAAAACAGCTTGATCCCCTCCTCTCTATGGCAGCCCCTCAAATATTGGAACATCCTATTTCTTTGGAATGGGAAGTGTAATGATTTTTAATGTATTTTTATATAACATTTTTTAGATTTAAACAAATCCAAAAATATAGGATTAATTGCATCATAAATCTGAAAGTCACTCTGATACAACCACATATAATATTCAACTACAATTTCCAACTCTGTTTTCCAAGTACAAAAAATAATATCTATATGTTCACCAATATGTGTGTGGTATAAGATTTTTTTGATCAAAATCAGTATTCTCTTCAAATGCATAGAAAAGTGATTTTTGCTTCAGTAGATATATTTTTATTTTTATTTATTTATTTATTTTGTCACATAGTATATATAAGCATAAGCATGAAATAACTAAACAATATATAAGCATATATATAAGCATGAGTATGTAATAACTATATTAATTGGATATAATGAAAGGAAACAATAGGACAGGAACGGTAGGCACGCTTGTGCTCTTATGCACGCCCCTTACAGACCTCTTAGGAATGGGGTGAGGTCAATAGTAGACAGTTTTTGGTTGAAGCTTTGGGGATTTTGGGAAGAGACCACAGAGTCAGGTAGTGTATTCCAAGTATTAGCAACTCTGTTACTGAAGTCATATTTTCTGCAATCAAGATTGGAGCAGTTAACATTAAGCTTAAATCTATTGTGTGCTCGTGTATTGTTGCAATTGAAGCTGAAGTAGTCTTCAACAAGAAGGACATTGTAATAGATGATTCTATGAGTTAAACTCAGGTCATGTCGAAGGCGGCGTAGTTCTAAATTTTCTAAACCCAGGATTTCAAGTCTGGTGGCATAAGGTATTTTGTTGTATTCAGAGGAGTGGAGAACTCTTCTTGTAAAATATTTCTGGACACGTTCAATTGTATTGATGTCAGAGATGTGGTGAGGGTTCCAAACAGGCGAGCTGTATTCTAGAATCTAGCAAATGTTTTATATGCTCTGGTTAGTAGTGTAGTGTTTCTGGAGAAGAAGATACGCAAGATTAGGTTTACAACTCTTAAAGCCATTTTTGCGATGTAGTTGCAGTGGGCTTTGGCACTTAGATCATTTGATATGAAAACTCCAAGATCTTTAACAGAGTGGGGGTCATCTGTAAGGTAATGTCTATCAAGCTTGTACTTAGTGTTTAGATTCTTTTTTCCAATATGTAAGACTGAGCATTTGCTGGTTGAGATTTGGAGTTGCCAAGTTTTAAACCATTCATATACAAAGTCAAGGTCTTTCTGAAGGGTCGCTGTATTGTTGGTGGTGTTAAATAGTTTGACATCATCAGCAAAGAGAACACAATTACTTGTAATATGGTCACAGAGATCATTAATGTATAATATGAAGAGTGTTGGTCCAAGAACATGGCCTTGGGGAACGCTACTTTTGACAGGAACAGGATTTGATAGGATAGGGCACTGCCTATTTTGACCACTTGTTGTCTGTTTGACAGGAAAGCTGCTATCCAATTGTGGAGGGGTCCTGAGATGCGGTAGGATTTTATTTATTTTATTTATTTATTTATTTATTTGATTTTTATACTGCCCTTCTCCCGAAGGACTCAGGGCGGTGTACAGGCAAAAGTAAAAAAAAAACAGACAATACAATATACAATTTAAAATGCAAGTTAAAAAACTTATTATAATTAGCCTAAAAACTTTAAAATATATAAAAAACTAAAACCCCATTTAAAATTAGTAATAAGAAATTTAAAATCGATAAAATTTAAGCCAGCCCCGCGCGAGTGAAAAGATGTGTCTTCAGTTCGCGGCGAAAGGTCCGAAGGTCAGGTATTTGGCGTAAACCCGGGGGAAGCTCATTCCAGAGTGTGGGAGCCCCCACAGAGAAGGACCTTCCCCTGGGGGCCGCCAGCCGACATTGCATGGCGGACGGCACCCTGAGAAGTCCCTCTCTGTGAGAGCGTACGGGTCGGTGGGAGGCATGCGGTAACAGCAGGCGGTCCCGTAAGTACCCAGGCCCTAAGCCATGGAGCGCTTTAAAGGTCATAACCAAAACCTTAAAGTGCACTCGAAAAGCCACAGGTAGCCAGTGCAGTCTGCGCAGGAGCGGTGTTACGTGGGAGCTACGCGTAGCTCCCTCTATCACCCGCGCAGCTGCATTCTGGACTAACTGAAGCCTCCGAGTGCACCTCAAGGGGAGCCCCACGTAGAGAGCATTACAATAATCCAAGCGAGAGGTAACGAGCGCATGAGTGACTGTGCACAAGGCATCCCGATCAAGGAAGGGGCGCAACTGCCAAACCAGGCGCACTTGGTGGAAGGCCCTCCTGGAGACGGCCGTCAAATGATCTTCAAACAACAGCCGTTCATCCAGGAGGACACCTAAGTTGCGCACCCTATCCTTTGGGGCCAATAACTCGCCTCCAACAGCCGCAGCTGACTGAATCGGGATTCCGGCATCCACAGCCACTCCGTCTTGGAGGGATTAAGCTTGAGCCTGTTTCTCCCCATCCAGACCCGTACGGCTTCCAAACACCAGGACAGCATTTCAACAACTTCATTGGGGTGGCCCGGGGTGGAAAAGTACAGCTGGGTGTCATCAACGTACTGCTGGTATCTCACCCCGAAGCCACTGATGATCTCACCCAACGGCTTCATATAGATGTTGAACAGAAGGGGCGAGAGGATCGACCCCTGCGGCACCCCACAAGGGAGGCACCTCGCGGTCGACCTCTGCCCCCCTATCAACACCGTCTGCGACCGGTCGGAGAGATAGGAGGAGAACCACCGATACACGGTGCCTCCCACTCCCAATCCCCCCAACCGGCGCAGCAAGATACCATGGTCGATGGTATCAAAAGCCGCTGAGAGGTCTAATAGGACCAGGGCAGAGGAATAACCCCTGTCCCTGGCCCTCCAGAGATCATCCACCAATGCGACCAAAGCTGTCTCCATGCTGTATCCGGGTCAGAAGCTGGACTGGAACGGGTCTAGATAGACAGCTTCATCCAGGTATTGGGGTAGCTGTCGCGCCACAGCACTCTCTACAACCTTCGCAACAAAGCGAAGGTTGGAGACTGGACGGTAATTACCCAAAATAGCTGGATCCAAAGAGGGCTTCTTGAGGAGGGGTCTCACCACCGCCTCTTTCAAACTAACTAACTAAATTTTAGTTTTAGGAGACATTTATCATGTACTACTGAGTCAGAAGCTTTACTGAAGTCTATGTAAATTGCATCTATTGCTTTGCCTTGATCAAGATTTGTAGTCCATATGTTTTTGCAGTGGAGAAGTTGTAAATTACATGATAATTTTTTTCTGAAACCAAATTGTTTATTAGAGAGTAGGTTATTTCTAGGTGGAGGGTAATGGATTGGTTGATGATAGATTCCATTACTTTGCAGGTGACGCAACATAGAGAGATTGGTCTGTAATTTTCAACCAGGCTGGGGTCTCCTTTTTTGAAGACTGGGATGACCATGGCTAGTGACCAAAGTTGGGGAAGGGAACTGGTTGTGAAAGATTTTTCAAAGGCTTTGCTTAGGGGTTCTGCTATATTAGTGGAAAGCTTTTTTAAGAAGTATGCACATAGTCCATCAGGTCCAATAGATAGGGATGGTTTCAGTTTGCGAAGAGCTTTTTCAACATTATCATCTGTGAAATCTATTTGTGTTAGGTTGTTGTACTCATTGTTGGTACGATAGGGGAATGTTGGGTGTGAGCTATTACTGTTAACAAAGACTGAGCCAAGGAATCTGTTAAAGATGTTTGCTTTAGCTGTTTCATCATTATATTCTTTGCTGTTAGATTCTTTTAGTGGTGGGATGGATCTCGAGTCTTTAAGTTTGTTGTTTACAAAATTATAAAAAGCACGATTGGAATTTGTGTGCAGAAAGTCTTCTTGCTTGGTGTGGTAATAGGGTGCATTCAATTTTTATTTGGTTGCATATATTTCTGTAGCAGTTTTTGAAATTTGCTACATAGCCCTATTTGTTTCTTCTCTAGAGGGATTTTTTTTTTTTGGATTGGAGCTTTTTTATTGATATGGGTAAATTGTGGTATGTACAGTTTAATGACTCTATTGATTTCAAGTAGGAAAACTCTGTAGTGGTCTTCATTAGTGATATAGGTTGAGAATAGATTTTGCCAGTCAAGAGATGAGAGGTCGATGTTTATAAGGTCGTAGTTGGCTTTTTTGATATTGTAGTTTGGAATATTTTTGTAAGGGCGTATATTGAGACAAAAGTCTATCATGTTGTGGTCGCTGTTGGAAAAGGGTTCTTTTATTTGTAGTCCATAAATTGAGTTTTTGTTGTTGCAGAAGATGAGGTCAAGGCAGTTGTTGAGTCTTGTATTGTTAGTTACTAGTTGTTCAATGATGCATGGGCCCAGAGGCTGAAGATGATTGATAAGACTTTTCAACAAACAATGTCCAGAATCAACAGCATAGAAAGTCTAGAGTCAACAGAATAGAAAGTCTAGAATCAACAGCACTTTATTGAGCATCGGACAAAGTTTATATAGTTTCTCAGTTTCTCATTTCTCGCCTAACATATGAATTACTTCATTATTGGTTAATTGGTCTCCAAGGCACAATAATTGGTTAGTAATTACATAATTGGCTTTTCGTGAGAATACATGTTTATGCTAGAAAGCAAATGCAACAGTGTTTCAGGGCTACAACTTTGTTTCATCCTGTATTCTTGTATATGCTGGGAATGCTTAAATGAGGTTTGCCATCCAAGATAAGAGTGCTACCCACATTCCAAAATGCATACATGATGAACAACAAAATGTTAGCCCTTCACAAACCCTTCATTTCCTCGCTTTTTGTTTTTAATGAAGAAAAGAGAGATTTTTCAATAGCATGCAATTGAATTGGATGCAAAGTAATTGGAGAAGCCTTACGGAAAAGAGCACAAAATGAAAGAATGTATTGCATAAAACAACCACAACTTATAAGAAAAACAAATATAATCAAACCATAGAAAAACAATAGTTTTAGCTACAAAAAAATCAGGTAACCAATTAGTTAACCAATCAAAAGGAGAAAAATTTTCATGAACATTATCTTTTATGGAAGCCTGTAAATTAGCTAGTTCATCCTCAATAGTTTTATTAAGTGAATGAAAATGCACAGCACAAGCACGCTGACCAACCAAGGTACAAAATCCACCTTGACAAGCCAACAATTAGTCTATAGCAAAATGTTGTTGAAGCATGTCTTGATTTAACTCTTCAATTTCATTCTGTAAATCTCTAATGATTGCAGCAGTAGCATTGATTGATTTTTCTAAATGACATGTAAGTTCTAAAATAGAATGTCTATTTTCTTGAGCAATTATTCCTGGATATGATCCCAAGGTAATGACTCCAGTTATTGCTCCAGCAATTGCACGTCCGTAGGTAGACAATGCAGAAAGTTGAGTGTCCATGATGACTTCATCAGAACATGCTGGTTCCAAGGCTGCACGCTTCCTGCGAGATGATAATCGACCAGGAACACCTATTTGTACTGGTAATGATATATATCCAATTGCAGCACATTGATAGTTCTGAGGGTGTACATTTGTTGCATATTCATCAAAGAAGAACCACATAGTAGATCTTTTAACTGCCAGCCAGCACAAATTGATCCAACATTAAAAGAATCTTTGGCTTCAAAAAGAGGAGGAATATTATCAGGATACATATCAGGCACAATATTATGACCCTGTGATGTTTTATTAATATTACCCCATAACTAATATTTTTGCTTACAATGACTATAATTTCCCAAGTTATCTAAAATACGTTTTGCTTTTGGGTAATCAGACCAATTATTAAGCCAGGTTTGTTTAGCATAACAACAAAAACATAAACCTCGAGTAAACTAATACGAAGATAATTCCATTTAACGAAATTCAATTGACTTGGAGGTTTAGAAAATAACCAAGCAGAAGAAATATGTTGAAGTTGCGAAACAATAAAAGTAGAAGAGGTAAGTAGATTAGGAATAAAAGCAACTTGACCAAGAGCCATAGGAGGTTCATAATATAAAGTTATGTTATGGCCATGAATTAAAAACATATACTGAGCATGACGAATCTAAAGGTTAGGACTGAGGGAAAAAGCAGGAGTTGTTTCAGAAATAGTAGAAACTATAGGAGGAAAATTGCATCCAGTTTTGGTCGCCACGATGTAAAAAAGATGTTGAGACTCTAGAAAGAGTGCAGAGAAGAGTAACAAAGATGATTAGGGGACTGGAGGCTAAAACATATGAAGAACGGTTGCAGGAACTGGGTATGTCTAGTTTAATAAAAAGAAGGACTGGGGAGACATGGGTGGAAACTGATCAAAGAAAGAAGCAACTTAGAACTAAGGAGAAATTTCCTGACAGTTAGAACAATTAATAAGTGGAACGACTTGCCTGCAGAAGTTCTGAAGGCTCCAACACTGGAAATTTTTAAGAAAATGTTGGATAACCATCTGACTGAGATGGTGTAGGGTTTCCTGCCTGGGCAGGGGTTGGACTAGAAGGCCTCCAAGGTCCCTTCCAACTCTGTTGTTATGTTATGTTATATTAAAACAAAGAAAACAACACAAAAGAATAGTAATAGAATTAGCAGTTATAACAGCAAAAACTGCAGCTACAAGATTTTCTGGAGTTTGTGGTAAAGAAACTTTCTTCAGTTGTTGTTGAGCTTCATAGGTAGTAGCTTTAACTTGACCCCAAGTCATGGCAGGAGGATGTGGCGACCTGGGAAGACGAGTCTCTGTTTTGAGATTCGGATTGAAGTTTGGAATGGGATTGTGAAGACTCTGATGCCATGCCATGATAAGGACGAACATACCGGCCTGGAATCCACACAGCTTGTTTTGTCTGCGGATCCTCAATTGCAGCGTAATCACGACCCCAGGTTATAAGTTTAGCAGGTCCATGCCAAGCGGGATCAGGAGATTGACGATAGGACACCAGACGTCGAGAGACAAGATCCTGAATATGAAAATGTAAATTGACTGGAATTTCTGAAAAGGAATCTGAAAAGGTTAAGTAATTCTAAGCATAAAGAGCAATAGAGATCAAATTTTGAACCTTTCGCAGATTGTATGGACCAGATTCAGTTTTCAGTAATTTAGTTAATGTAGCTTTAAATATTTGATGAGCTCGCTCAATTATAGCTTGCCTTTGAGAGTTGTAAGGAATTCCATGAGTCAACTTAATATTCCATTGTTGACAAAAGGAAACAAAGTCCTTACTAGTGTATGCCGGACCGTTGTCTGCTTTCAGTGAGTCAGTCGGCCTATTGCAGAAAAAGCAGAAAGACAATGAGATACTGCATCAGAAGTGCGCTCATGTCTAGAAGCACAAAAAGTGAGAATATGTGTCAATGGATGCATGCAAATAAGTATATGGTTTAAAATTAGGAAATTGTGTGACATCCATTTGCCAAATTTGATTAGCTTTTGTTCCACGAGGATTTACTCCCATAGGAAAAGGAACAGCAAATTGTTGACAAGAAGTACATCCTCGAACAATATCACGAGCCTGAGAAAAAGGAATATGAAATTGTTTAGCCAAAGACATTTTGATGAAAATATGAATGACTAACAACAGGATCAGAAAATAGTATTGCAATATCTTTCAGAGCTTCATCAGCTTGTTGATTTCCTTCTGTCAAAGAATTCTGAAAAGGAATATGGCTTCTAATATGTTCAACATATAAAGGAAAAACACGTTCTTCCAAAATATGTTTTAGAGATAAAAATAAAGATAAGAGATTGACATCAAGAGAAGCTGAACAATAAGCATAAGGAAGAGACTGCATTGTAAGAAATGCATATTGTGAATCAACAATTAAGTTAAGAGATTGGTCAGAAAATAATCTTAAAGCCAAAATGACAGCAGCCAACTCAGAACGTTGAGCAGAAGTGTATTTAGCAAACTATTGTTGACCATCTGTCCAAACCACAATACCTCGAGTAGGTGATCCATCTGTGAAAACTGTTAAAGTTTCAGGAAGAGGAGAACGAACAAGAATAGAAGAAAAAGAAAGATTTAATGTATTTGTAATGACTATGCGAGGATCTTTAGGCAAAGAATAGCTAATATCACCAAGATATTGAGAAAAGGCAATCTGATATGAATCAGAGACAGTCATTAAATGTTCATGTTCAAGTTTAGTACGAGTGAAAGCAATACCTTCTAAGTCTTGACCTGTTAGTTGTAAAGCACGTCGCCTTTCCTTCACAGAATAGAATAAAATAGAATAGAATTTTATTGGCCAAGTGTGATTGGACACACAAGGAATTTGTCTTGGTGCATATGCTCTCAGTGTACATAAAAGAAAAGATAGCTTCATCAAGGTACAACATTTACAACACAAATGATGGTCAGTATTCCCAACTACAGTATTCCCAACAACAGTATTCCCAACTACAACTTCAAAAAAGCCAATTATGACCTTATAAACAACGATCTTTCATTTCTGGACTGGCAAAATCTGTTTGCAACCTGCATAACCGCTGAAGACCACTATAGAGTCTTCCTACTTGAAATCAATAGAGTCATTAAACTATATGTACCACAAATGACTACCATGATCAGGAAAAACAAACTACCCATATCAATAAAAAAGCTTCAATCAAAAAAAAAATCCCTCTGGAAAAGAAACAAAAAAGGCTATGTTGCAAATTTCAAACACCGCTACAGAAACATATGCAAACAAATAAAAACTGAATGCACAAATTACCACACCAAGCAAGAAGAGAACCTTCTGCGCACAAATTCCAATCGTGCCTTTTATAATTTTGTTAACAATAAACTTAAAGACTCAAGATCCATCCCACCACTAAAAGATTCTAACAACAAAGAATGCAATGACGAAACAGTTAAAGCAAACCTCTTTAACATTTTCTTTGGCTCAGTTTTTGTTAACTCCGATAACACATATCCGACATTCCACAAACGTGCCAGCAATGATTATGATGACTTAACACATATAGATTTCACAGAAAATAACATTGGAAAAGCTCTTCATAACCTAAAACCATCGCTATCTATTGGACCCGATGGACTATGTGCATACTTCTTAAAAAAACTTTCCATTAATATAGCAGAACCCCTAAGTATTATCTTTGATAAAGATTTCACTACCAGTTTCCTTCCCAAACTTTGGTCACTAGCCACAGTCATCCCTATCTTCAAAAAAGGAGACCCCAGCTTAGTCGAAAATTACAGACCGATCTCTCTTTGCTGCGTCACCTGCAAAGTCATGGAATCAATCATCAACCAATCCATTACCTCACACTTAGAAACTAACAACCTACTCTCCAATAAACAATTTGGTTTCAGGAAAAAATTATCATGTAACTTACAACTTCTCCACTGTAAAAACATATGGACTACAAATCTTGATCAAGGCAAATCAATAGATGCAATCTACATAGACTTCTGCAAAGCTTTTGACTCAGTAGTACACGACAAACTTCTCCTAAAACTAATATCCTATGGCATCTCAGGACCCCTTCACAAATGGATATCTGCTTTTCTGTCTAACAGACAACAAGTGGTCAAAATTGGCAATGCTTTATCAAATCCTGTTCCTGTCAAAAGTGGCGTTCCTCAAGGCAGCGTCCTTGGACCAACACTCTTTATACTATACATTAATGATCTTTGTGAACATATCTCAAGTAATTGTGTTCTCTTTGCTGACGATGTCAAACTATTTAACACCACAGACAACACTTCTATCATTCAAAATGACATTGACCATCTAACCGCTTGGTCTAAAAATTGGCAGCTCCAAATTTCAACCAGCAAATGCTCAGTCTTACATATAGGAAAAAAGAACCCAAACACTAAGTACAAACTAGATGGACATTACCTTACAGACGACCCCCATCCCGTTAAAGACCTTGGAGTTTTCATGTCAAATGATCTAAGTGCCAAAGCCCACTGCAACTACATAGCAAAAAAAGCTCTAAGAGTTGCAAACCTAATCTTGCGTAGCTTCTTTTCGAAAAATACCACACTACTAACCAGAGCATATAAAACATTTGCTAGACCAATTCTGGAATACAGCTCGCCTGTTTGGAACCCTCACCACATCTCTGACATCAATACAATTGAACGTGTCCAGAAATATTTTACAAGAAGAGTTCTCCATTCCTCTGAAAACAATAAAATACCTTATCCCACCAGACTTGAAATCCTAGGCTTAGAAAACTTGGAACTCCGTCGCCTTCGACAAGACCTAAGTTTAACTCACAGAATCATCTATTGTAATGTCCTTCCTGTCAAAGACTACTTCAGCTTTAATTGCAATAATACTAGAGCAACTAATAGATTTAAACTTAATGTCAACCGCTTTAATCTAGATTGCAGAAAATATGACTTCTGTAACAGAATCATCAGTGCTTGGAATACTTTACCTGACTCTGTGGTCTCTTCTCATAATCCTAAAAGCTTTAACCAAAAACTTTCTACTATTGACCTCACCCCATTCCTAAGGGGACCATAAGGGGCGTGCATAAGCGCACAAACGTGCCTACCGTTCCTGTCCTATTGTTTTTCTTTTCTTCTTCCTCTATATATATATGCTTATACCTCCTTATATTTACTCATATAAGTGTTTATATACTATATAATCTTTTGTATAATACCTACATATATTGTTGTGACAAAATAAATAAATAAATAAATAAAGTATATCAATATAAATCATAAGGATTGCCAGCAACAAGTTACAGTCATACAGTCATAAGTGGAAAGAGAATGGTGATGGGAACTATGAGAAGATTAATAGTAGTGCAGATTCAGTAGACAGTTTGACAGTGTTGATGGAATTATTTGTTTAGCAGAGTGATGGCCTTTGGGAAAAAACTGTTCTTGTGTCTAGTTGTTCTGTTGTGCAGTGCTCTATAGCATTGTTTTGAGGTTAAGAGTTGAAACAGTTTATATCCAGGATGCGAGGGGTCTGTAAATATTTTCACGGCCCTCTTCTTGATTCGTGCAGTATACAGGTCCTCAATGGAAGGCAGGTTGGTAGCAATTATTTTTTCTGCAGTTCTAATTATCCTCTGAAGTCTGTGTTTTTCTTGTTGGGTTGCAGAACCGAACCAGACAGTTATAGAGGTGTAAATGACAGACTCAATAATTCCTCTGTAGAACTGGATCAGTAGCTCCTTGGGCAGTTTGAGCTTACTGAGTTGGCGCAGAAAGAACATTCTTTGTTGTCCTTTTTTAATGATGTTTTTGATGTTGGCTGTCCATTTTAGATCTTGCGATATGATAGAACCTAGAAATTTGAAGGTTTCTACTGTTGATACTGTGTTGTCTAGTATTGTGAGAGGTGGAAGTATGGAAGGGTTTTTCCTAAAGTCTACCACCATTTCTATGGTTTTGAGTGTGTTCAGTTCCAGATTGTTTTGGTTGCACCACAAGGCTAGTCATTCGACCTCTCGTCTATATGCAGATTCGTCATTGTCTCGAATGAGACCAATCACTGTTGTGTCATCTGTGAACTTCAGTAGCTTAGCAGATGGATCATTGGAGATGCAGTCATTGGTATACAGAGAGAAGAGAAGTGGGGAGAGCACACAGCCTTGGGGGGCCCCTGTGCTAATTGTACAGGTATTTGATGTGATCTTGCTTAGCTTCACCTGCTGCTTCCTGTTTGTTAGGAAGCTTGTGATCCACTTACAAGTCTGTTCCGGTACCTGTAGCTGGTTAGTTAGCTTAGTTAGAAGAATATCTGGAATGATGGTATTGAATGCTGAACTAAAGTCTACAAAAAGGACGCTTGCATAGGTCTTTGGAGACTCAAGATGTTGTAGGATGTAGTGCAGAGCCATATTAACAGCATCATCTGATGATCTATTTGCTCGGTATGCAAATTGCAAGGGGTCTAACAGCAGATCCGTGATGGTTTTCAAGTAGGAAAGCACTAGCCTTTCAAAGGTTTTCATGACTACAGATGTTAAAGCAACTGGTCTGTAGTCATTCAGTTCCTTGATGGTGGGCTTCTTTGGCACTGGGATGATGGTAGAGCGTTTGAAGCAAGAAGGAATATAGCATATGATTAATTCTTCTAAAGCTGACTGATAAGGAAAAATGTTTCACGGAGGAGAAGCAGATAAATTTAACCATTCATGAATGTGAATTGCCTTTTCAGTAAAGAGAGAATAAAGACAACCAGTAGGCAAAGCTAACCATAATCCCTTAGCTGTAGAAGCTATTCTATCAACATATCGCAGTTTAAGTTTAGTTAGAATTTTTTGTAAACAATTCTTCTGCAAAGTGGTGAGAAACACCAAGTCTCCAGGATGCTTGGAACCTTTTAACAAAGAGAAAAGAGGTAACATTTCTCCTGTAGAGATTTGAAAATATGGACGGACCCAATTAATGATACCTAACAATTTTTGCCACTGAATTAAAGTATATGAAGTTTGTACTTTCAGTTCAGGTAAGATAGGAATGGAAGAAGATTGTAAAACTTTATGACCTAAATATGTATAAGGTGCAGTGCATTGTATTTTTTCAGGAGCTATATATATATATATTTTTGGTTCGAAAGTTCTGACCTCAATGTAAAGCAATGGCTCCAAATGACAGGGTAATTACTCTTTTACTCCCTCTGTTCAGATTATAAGCACAAACAGTTACAAAAAATCAAAGTGTACTTTTTAAACTGTTGATCAAATATGTAGTAATTTCTAAGAGCAAGAAATAGTAGAGCTAATGGGTAATAAAGGCTGCTGAAGAGCTAAGAGCTTGAGAAAGGAGCTACAAAGAGAGAACACAGAGTCAGGATTTCCTTCAGAATAGCACAGAAGAAACAGAATATAAACACAAGACCTAAGCTCTTTCAATTACAGTGATACTTCAGTACTCGATGTTAATTGGTTCTGGGTGGCACTACAAGTACTAAAAACTATGAGTGCCAAACAAACCAGGTGATTTACCATGAGACCCTATGTTTTGGCGAGGAACAACTTTCTGTCTGTCCTTTTTCCTATGTTGGAGACCTTCCCAGCATGGCCAATGTCCTGTCCGCCCTCTGTGGCTGTCTCTCTCTTTCTTTTGCAGCATGCTGAATATCAAAGAAGCAATGAGTACCAGGACAACATTGTCACATCAAAATGCGTTGAGTACTAAATTCAATGAGTTTTGAAGCAGTCAAGTATTGAGGTCAGTGGTGGGATTCAAATAATTTAACAACAGGTAATGTGGGTGTGACTAGGTGGGCATGGCTAGGTGGCCATGCAACTGGGTGGGTGTGGCCAGGTTGTCATGTGACTGAGTGGGTATGGCCAACTCAACATCACTCACATCAAGGGGTGCCTCGCTTGGCCCTTCCCATCCCCGCCCCTCCCAGCCATTCCTTGTCACACCCAGTCTCAACGTATTTATAGTTCTGTAAAAATGTTGTTTACTTTTTTTTGACTTTATTATCTGCATCTACATACTATAGATATAATTTCATGGACCATTGAAAGTAGGAAATGGCTCACATGCTTTGCTCAAGAGTGTGATAAGCCACAGGCTTTTAAGGGGCTGCAAAGAGAGAATTAACCTAAAACTAAGCTGAATCTTCCTGACAGTGGAACTGCTTGTCTCCAGAAGTTCTGGGTACTCGATCACTGGAAGTCTTTTCTTAAAGACTGGACAGCCATTTATCTGAAATGGTATAGGGTTCCCCCATCCCCCCAAGGTCCCTTCTAAGTGTTATTCTGTTATTCTGTCACCTTTCCCAGGCCCTCTACTCAGATTTTGGGATCCTCAGTTTTCCTGCCTGAGCAGGGGGTTGTACTATGAGATCTCCAAAGTCTCTTTCAAGTCTGTTATTCTGTTATTCCTGAGCTAAATAGCTAAGAACCTCATTTGGACCTATTTCTTTTGCTCCCTTTGGATTAATGAGATAAAGAGCTGCCCCTAGACATTCATTTTAATAAGATTTTTAGAAACCTGCAGTTGAAAGTTCTTCATGTCTCCTTACCCTGAAGACCCAATTTCATTTGGAATTTAATCCCAAGCTGTTTGCCCTTTTGGCATTTCTCTTGATACTTCTCCAAAATGCACCCCCAAAAAGCCACATCTCCCTCCCTCCTCCTCCCTCCCCCCTCCCCCTCCCCCCCTCACACACACACACACTGAATTTAAGCAAATTCCCTTGTTTTAGAGACATTAGGATCATAGGCTAGAAGAAGGTACTTTTAGTTCAATCTTCTGCTGAAGGCAGAAGATCTCGTATATACTTGTGGGTTCGCAGACATCCCGGCTTTGGCTGAAAGAACTGTAGATAGCCTTCTGGCCACACACTTCCCCATCCCACCACCCCATGTGAGGTGGAAGGCCCAAGAGAAATTGCCTAGTCTGGGTCCTTCATGATGGAACCCTTCACAAGAGCAAAGTATGGCTTGGATGAACTGATCCACCCCAAAGGCGAGCTCCAGAGCAGTGGCAATGGCAGAAGGAAGAAAGCAAGCTCCAGAACAGGCAATGGTGGTGAAAGGTGAACTCCAGAGTGGTGGCAGCAGCGGCGGAAGGCAGAAGGTGAGCTCTAGAGCGGCAGTGGCGGCAGAAGGGTGTGTAGATTTCCTGGGGCTGCACATGCGCACCACAGTGGAGCAGCAGTCTCTGCCCCAGTGCAGCATCTCCCCTAAGGGCCGACCACAACCTGCTGTCCTAGCCAGAATGGGAATGGCATGTCCCCCATCACAGGCTAGATGCAGTACCTGAGGTGGAGGGGAAGGCAACTGGGTGGCAGTCACCTGGAGGCCCTGCACAAGCTGAGCACACCAGGCCCAAAAGGCAAGCGAGCTTAGCTGTGTCCCCCCGAGCAGCTCTTTGGCTGAGTGCAGCAGGTCTCCTTCCCCCACCACCAGCGTTGGCATTACCTTCTAGATCTTCTATGTGCCTCTGCTGGCCTGAATACCACGCCCTTCAGATCCCAATGGGGCCAGCGCATGGCTGCCCATGAAGGTAAGGCTGATGGTGGGCAGCCCCATGCCACCCTGGGGCTGAGATTGTTGCTCTGCTGTAGTGTGTGCATGCAGCCACAGGACATCTGCCCGTCCTCCTGGAGCCCCACCCACTGGCCGCTGGCCCCATTGTGATCTGAAGGGCAGGACACTCAGGCCAGTGGAGGCACATGGGAAGTCTACAGCTCCTCAGAGCCTTCAGGAGAGAGTTCAAGGATTTTCTCCCAGGAAGGGTTCCATTGTGCTGTTTTCAAGACTTCTCGCACCTCGAGAAGTGGTAAGAGGCTGAGGGAGAGGAATGGATTGAGGTGGAGAGAAGCGATAGGAGGCAGGAGGTGAGAGAAATGGGAGGCTTTGGAGATGAGCACCCTTCCCAGCCTGGCTTCCTTGAGGGCCACACTTACTTCTGTCTCGAGGCTGGATATGGGGGGCAGTGCAGAATTTTAACAATTGGTTTGCTTGAACCAGCCCAAACTGTCTGAATCCCACCACTGACTGAGGTACCACTGTAAATGCACTAAACCAGGCACAGTTTGGCCTATTTCAAGGCTTTACATTTTGTGAGTGTACCCTCCAAATGGTGCCCAATTCAAAAAAAAATTGGAATTCTGGTTTTGCTTAAATCCAAAAGAGGAATTTAAGATTTGGACCCAATTTGAGTTCAATATCCCAAAGGAAACCAGCAGAATCAATTAAAACCAAAGCTTGCTGCTGACCTAGTAGCTCTGATTTCAAGCTTTCATCAAACCACACCAACTCAGTCTACCTTGCCCATGAACAATATTTCAAAGCAAGACCTTAAGAAAAAAACATCATTTCCAGGGAAGCACATTAATATTTCCTGAGGACATACAGAAGGGGGCACACAATCAGGTGGTCAAAAACTTTGGGCTATCTTTGTATGAGGCAAGGGAAGTCTATTTGGATTTGCTCACAGAAGTTATTCATCCATTCTCACTTATTATGCAGAAAACAAGGGAAGGGTCTTGAAGGACAAGGACGAAGAACTGCTACCAAGGGAACATCAGGGGGAAAAAAAGAACTTGTGCCCTGGCCAAGAAAATAACTTTAAAAAGTCCAAAAATGTTGGGAAGAAAATTGCCAAGAGACATTATGATAAGATTCTAGTCTTACGTAAAAAAACGTAAATTGATACGTAAATTGCAAAAAAATGGCATTGATTGGGGGTCAAAAGATACAAGTTTTTCCAGATTTAAGTAGCGAGACTTTACAATGGAGGAAAGAGATGCATCAAGTTTGTCAATTACTGAAGAAAAATAATATTAATTATAGCTGAGGTTATCCAGTTTTTTTTTAGATTTCCCATATGGTGAAAGATTTTATAGAGTTGAAACAAAGGAGGCGGCGATGGAGAAATTAAGGGAACTCGGAATCATCAATAAAGAAGAGTTCATGGAGCAAATCCAGAAAATGAATGAGGTGTCAAAATTCTCAAGAAGGGAGATGGAGAAGAAGAAAGAAGATCTACGGGAGAAAGGGAGGCTAGATGAAGAAACAGGAGTTAAAATTCACTGTAGAGACAGTATATAAATATTTGTAATAGTTATATTAAGGGATATGTGTTACAACATATGTTTGGGTGTTGAAATAGGGTAAAGATGGTTAAGGGAAGTGGAGTGGGTGACTGAAGTCCATGTATGGATGGCTCCTCTTCTCTCCCCCGCAGACCTTATGTGGCAGAGAGGAGGAAGATCTCCTGAAGAATGGAAGGGGGACATTATATATGTTTATTGGTGGGTAAGAAGGTTATTTACATTTGGGGATAATATGTATACTGTATCATTTTAGTTTTGTAAGATTTATGTTAGAGCACATATGGAGACCAAAGGGAATATGTAATAATATGAGGAATAGATGGGGAAATCATTGAAGGAATATACATGGAATATACATGCTTGGGGGGGGGAAATATAAACAAGCAAGAATTGAAAAATCAATTAACAAAGATAAAATAGATACTGTATTTTTACAAGAAATACATCAAAAGAAAGAAGGGGTGAATGAACATCAGTGCCATTTGTGAATGTGGAATGTGGAAGAACATCTAATTTGGTATACACACCTGATCTTCAAGTTCAAAATGCATTATTCCAACACATTTTTCAATAGTACTGCCAAAGCTGTAACGGACTGAACAACGGCCAGCTGATCAAAGTATGAAGTGTGAATCTATTCACGTGATTAAAATGTAAGTGCTTGGCAACCTGCATATATTACAATGTTGCAGAGTCCTGGAGTCATGTGATTTTCATTTGTGACTTCCAAGTTGACTCCCAAAAAGCAAAGTTAATGGGGGAAACCAAATTTGTTTAACAATTATATAATTCATCTAACAAATGCAGTTATATACTTAACAAAAATAGTAAACAAGATCTTAAAACAGGTGTGACTCGCTTTAACAATTGCCTTGTTTAGCAATGGAAATTCTTGTCTCAGTTGGATCATAGGTCAAGAACTACCCATATATTAAAAAAGCCTTGCAAAGAATATCATCCTATATTTTTTTTCCTGTCAGTGACCATTTAATTCTGTAGAAGAAAATTTGTGTTAAAATTTGAAATTTATTTCAAGGAAGAAGAAAATTTTAATGAAATTCCCATAAGTGGAGTGTGTTAAATATGCACTTCTGTAGTTATAAGATGGCCAAGAGGAGCTGGAGTTGCACTAAATGTAAAGGATCACTACATTGCTACAGAAATGCACAAACTCAAAGACAAAAACCTCCTAGAATGCATATGGGTCAATATAAAAGAATAACATTGCCGTAGGTGTACAGACCACCCAACTAAGCAGAAAAAATAGATGCAATTTTTGCTAATGAATTAATAATATGAGTAGGAAACACACTACAATAATAAGTAAATTAAATAATCTGACATCAACTGGAAAACTAATTCTGCACTGTGAAAAATTGAATAGGTTCCTAACAAACCTAGCTGACAACTTTGTTGTCCAAAAGGTAGAAGAGGGAACTAGAGAGACAGCCATACTGGATTTAATTCTTACAAACAGAGAAGAAGTGATAGAGGCAGGCACCTTGGGTGAGAGTGACCATGTCATACTACAATTCAAGCACAAGCAATAGAACATAATGATACCAGTCTTAGATTTTAAAAGAGTTGATTTTAATAAACTCAGAGAGAACTTGGGAAAGATTCCTTGGATGAACATTCTAAAGGGGAAAACAAGAACTCTGAAAAATATGATCATAAAAGCCCAAACCAGCACAGTACCACTAAAAAAGAAAACCAAGAAAACCAAGAAGAAACCAGCATGGCTCTGATAATTGAAAGACAAAAAGGGCAAGTACAAAAAATGGAAAGAGGAACACACAACTAAGGTAGAATATCAGAAGATAGCCAGAATCTGTAAAGATGAAGTCAGAAGAGCAAAAGCTCAGAATGAACAAAGACTTGCAACAAAAGTCAAAGATAATAAAAGCTTTCTTTTAACATATAAATAACAAGAAAAATATCAAGGAAACAGTGGGTCCACTAAAAAGAGAAGATGGCAAGGAAGTAACAGGCACCAGAGAAAAAGCATAGGTGCTTACCTAATTCTTTCCATCAGTCTTTATTCAAAAAGAAATTATAGTTCAACCTATCAAAAATATAACTGTAAAAGACAGGCTAGAAATAAAAGTTAAAATAAGCACACACACAAAAAAAAGGAAAGAGAATTCTTGTCTGATCTTGATGAATATAAATCACTGGGACCTGATGGATTACACCCCTGAGTTCTAAAGGAGCTGGCAGATATCATCTCAGAATCACTGTACCACTTCTTTCAAAAATCCTGGAGCACTGGGGAACTATCAGACGACTGGAAAATAGCTGATGTGGTTCTCATATTCAAAAAGGAGAAAAAAAGTAGACCCTGGAAACAACAGACCAATCAGCCTAAGACCAATACCCAGGAAGGTAGTGAAAAAGTTAATAAAAAACAGATCTGCCAACATCTAGAAATTAGTAAAGTAATCACTAAACCAGCATGATTTGTTAAAAACAGACCAAATATTATAGCATTCTTCAACATAATGACTAAATTAGTGGACCAACTGTGGACATAGTATACTTAGATTTCAGCAAGGCATTTAACAAAATGACTACAACCTTGGTAAACTAGAAAAATGTGGAATAGATAACATCACCACCAGATGAATTTATAGCTGGCTGACAAACGAGTAGTCTCAACGAGTAGTCCTTAATGGTTCTACATCCACATGGAGAGAAGTAAGTAGTGGGATACCACAAGCCTCCATCTTAGGCCTAATATTCTTCAATATTGAGGGATAGAGGCAGTGGTGGGTTGCTACTGCTTCGTCTCAGATCGGGTGAATCAATAGCGACATCAGTGGGAGGCTCCACCCACCCACCTGGATGTTTCTGCGCATACGCAGAAGCATCATGTACGCGAGTGCATGCGCACATACCCACGAGTGAACCAGTAGCGATGGGTTTTGAAACCCGCCCCTGGATAGAGGGATACAATCAAGATCAAGGGAGATACTAATACCATTCTATAAAGCCTTAGTAAGACCACACCTAGAATATTGCATCTAGTTTTGGTCACCACACTATAAAAAAGATGAGACTCTAGAAAGAGTGCAGAGAAAAGCAACAAAAGTGATTAGGAGACTGGAGGCTAAAACATATGAAGAACAATACAAGGAACTGGGCATGACTAGTCTAGTGAAGAGAAGGACCAGGGAACACATGATAGCAGTGTTCCAATATTTGAGGGGCTGTCACAGAGAGGAGGAAGCTATTTTCCAAAGCAGACGCCAGACAAGGAATAATGGATGGAAATTGATCAAGGAGAGATTTAACCTAGAAATAAGGAGAAATTTTCTGACAGTGAGAACAATCAACCAATGGAACAATTTGCCTTCGAAGTTGTGGGAGCTTCATCACTGGAGGATTTCAAGAAGAGACTGGACTGCTATCTGTCAGAAATGGTGTAGATGACCTACAAGGTCCCTTCCAATTCTCTTATCTATTTTTTTAATCTGATATCTGTACAATCATTCCTCCAATATTTTCAGCTTTCAGGATTTTCCAACAATTATTTAAATCCCAAGGGAAGACCTGCAAATCCTCCCTTGGAGTTTTTTCAGAAGTGATACTACTGTCATTACTAAAAGTTTCCTACTCTGAAGACAATTTTGGGGGCGGGGGATTATGTATGTATGTATGTATGTATGTATGTCGGGGTGAAATGCTCCCAGTTCGGACTGGCTCGCTCGATCCAATAGCGATGGCGGCTGCTGGTTCGGAGAACCGGTGGAAAAAATCCCTGGCTCTGCCCCCCCCCCCACCTCTGCTGAGCGACACCATCAGCAGAGGTGTTTTTTTTACTTTTAAAAGCAGTTTTTCTTCAGCCGAAAACATGCCTTTAAAAGTAAAAAAAAAAGCCTTTGAGGATCCTGCTGCTCAGCTGAGATCGGCAGAGCCTTTAAACTCTTTTTAAAAAAAGTTTTAAAAGGCTCCTCTGGTGATCTCACTTGAGTTCCTCATCAGCAGAACCTTAAAAAACATGTTTTCTACAAGCTGTTCAGCCGAAGAGCTTGTAGAAAACCTCTTACGAGGTTCTGGGCTGCCATGAGGCAAGCCTCATGGGATTGTCAAAGGAGCCTTTTAAAAACTTTTTTTCCTCTGGTGATCCCAGAGGAGTTGCCTCATCATCACAGGCTTTTAAAATCATTTGTAACAACCTCTTACAACAGCCCATGTCCACCCAACCACCCCTTCCCCACTTACCTTATTCCTGCTCCTTTCAGGCTGGCAAAGCATTAGCTAGCAACTGATTATGTCTATGTAAAATCTATCTGCTGAATCTGCTAGCAACTGACTGACTGCTTTGCTGGCTGAGGAACTCTGGGAATTGAAGTCCACAAACCCTGATCTAAAAAATATAAATAAAATAAAATAATAAAATAAAATAAAATATTTGTGCAGCTTTCTGAGATTTAGCGTGTTTCTGTAGTGTTTCACTCTAACTACACAAATACATAAAATCTCACAAAGCTGTATGTGGCATTGTGTGTGTGTGTGTGTGTGTGTATGTCAGTTGTGTTGTGTTGTGTGTGTGTAAAGTGTGAAAGTTGGTTTTTGAGCTTTTTGTGGCTGTGTGAAGTGTGAAGTGCAGCTGCTTTTACATTGTGTGTGAGTCTGTTGTGTTGTGTTGTGTGTGTGTAAAGTATGAAAGTTGGTTTTTGGTACCTCTTATTGTTTTTTATACTTTGTTTATTATTTTTATTATTTATTGTTATTGCCCACACCCACCTAGTCATCTGACCACCAAGCCATGCCCACCAATTAAACCACGTCCACAGAACCAGTAGAGAAAATTTTTAGACTTCACATCTGATGTACGTATGTGTAGCTGATAAAGCCTGTCCTTTCTTCATTGAGACAAATGTAGTGGCTTTGTTGGCAAAACACATTTTCCATTATTAATTGAACCATAGCTGCTTATACCATTCAATTATCTGAATTCATACCTACACAATAAAGTCTTAAATTGAATTCAACCAGAATATAATGTTTAAATGTGACTCATGGTGTCATACAAACACAACCATAGCAGTAATCTCATTTTTACTAATAGACAAGTGACAGATATTAAGAGTCTTTCTGTTATGTTTCTGTTAACTTTAGGAGGGAAGTTTAGGCGGGAACAAGCACGTTGCTGATTGGCTGATGCCTCAGCCAAAATAGTATTTAAAGAGGGGTTTTTGCTGTTGGTCTTTCGCTGGGTCACAATAAACTAAAGAGCTGTTGTCACTCGTGTGGTCTCCTGCCTCGTTATTGCCCAAACCTAACATTGGCGACGAAGGTGGGATACTGAGGCAGCGAGACCAGGAAAAGAGCTGAAGGAGCACGGATTCGGAAAACCCAGCCGGTATCGGAAGCGGTCACATAGCCATGTCCAGCTATACACCGCCAGCGCCATTTGACCCAGCCAAAGAGAAATGGGGGTCGTACATGGCTCGTTTCGAGTGTTTCCTCGAAGCAAACTAACTACAGGGAGTCTCAGACAATCGGAAGCGGGCTTACTTCCTAAGTCACTGCGGACCAGAGGTTTTTGATACCGCCGAATCGCTATCAGAACCAATGCCGGTACAGTCGGTGCCATGGCAAACGCTGCAGACAACACTGAAGGCACACTACGCTCCAGTGCCGTTGAAGTTTGTTCAGCGTTTCAAGCTAAGACAGCAAGTTCAGCGAGAGGGCGAATTGATAAGCGTGTACATGGCCGCATTAAGGAAAGCCGCGAACCACTGTGAGTACCGGGATTTGGATGACTCCCTACTGGAACAACTCATTTGTGGGGTCCGGGACATTCGTTTACAGAGGAGGTTACTGTCCAAAAGCAACCTAACCCTGGCCCTGGCCCTGGACGAGGCAAGGGCACACGAGATGACACAGCCGAGGCGCAAACGATCGTAACGCATCGAGGCACATTCAAATGCACTCGACTCCAGTTTGGAGTCAGCGTAGCCCCAGGTTTGTTCCAAAATCTAATGGAACGTCTATTACAGGGAATACCGGGGATTGTGCCATATTTTGACGACATACTAGTTTCAGCAGAGAACCTAGTTGAGTTAGGGGCCAAACTATGGAAAGTCTTTGTTCTGTTTCCCTTCCCCCAATACTCCCAGCAAAGAGTCCGTCAGAGGCCTTCCTTTTTTTTCCTTTTATTTACATAGATACATGTCCTGGCCACGTCTACCCACGGGCCTGCCAAGTTTCTGGAGATAACGAGGAAATTATAGATAAGGCCAGAATTACTCACGAATATATTCTTCCCTCCATGAAATAGTTAGCTCGCGCCAAATTCATTGCTTTGTCCAAGACAAAAAACCAGGAAGTCCCGCCTCCTATTTATAGTCTCTGCAGATGTCACTGCATGACAATTATGACTTGGCTTTGTCCCAACTCTTCCGCTGCTGCGCACGTCGATCAAGTCTTCGTAATCTTGCGTCACTCCAAAACTGTTCTTGGGCGTTGCCAAATCAGAAGAAGGCCGGGAGAATCAGGTTGCGGCCCTCCTCCTCCCTTTGAGTGGGTGCCAGGGAGGAGAGGGCTCAAGAGAAACAGGGCTTGCCAGGTCTTCTCCTCATTTTCTGAATCATCCGAGTCCAGGAGTCTGGGTCCAGGAACCTGGGTCACAACACTATCCCTCACCGCAGGGCCCTTCCCCCGGGGCTGACGATCGGGATGCGGTCGGGCTGGGTTCTGCTCATGGAAGGCCTGCACCAGGTCAGGGGCATGAACGTCGGAGGCACCTACCCAGGAGAAATCAGTCCCGTATCCCTTCCACGCGATCAAATATTGGAAACGACCCTTTAGCCAGCGAGAGTCTCGTATGTGGACTTCAGATTCCTCCGATCCGTCCTCAGCGACAGTGACGGTGCTGTTGGGCACGAAGGGGACTCGTGTGGCCTCAGGAACCAGAAGGGACCGTGAAAACGGGTGGATCCGCATGGATCGTGGCAGGGTCAGTCGGTAGGCTACCGGGTTGATGACTGCCTCGACAGGAACGGGCCGATGAATCGGTGGTCCAACTTCTTTACCGGGCGGTCGGACGGGAGGTGTTTGGTGGAGAGCCACACCGGTCTCCAACTGCCAGCGGGCGTTGCCCGTCGGGAGCGGTCGGTGGACCGTTGTAGTCCTCCTTTGCCCGATTCAGCTGCTGACGTACCAACTGTTGGACCGCATGCAATTCCGTCAGGAAGGTCTGCGTTCGGGAACAGGAGAGTCGGTGGTGCCAGAGGAAGAGCCGGATGGTACCCCACATTGGCAAAGAACGGGTCATCTGAGTAGAGGTGTGCTGAGAGTTGTTAAAAGCAAACTCCACCAGGGACAGGTAGTCGGCCCAGTTGTCCTGTTGCTGGTTGATGAAGCAACGGAGATACTGTTCCAGTATACCGATGACCTTCTCTGTACCCCGTCGGTCTCCGGATGGTGCGATGGCGACAGACATACCTGCACCTCCAACGCGCCATCAGGCTCTTCCAGAAGCGGGCTGTGAACTGAACTCCGGTCCGAAACCACCCTGTCTGGTAGACCATGGAGGCGGAAGATGTGCTGCAGAAAGAGGCGGGCCGTTTTGCGGCTGTGGGCAGTCCGCGGCATGGGATGAAGTGTGCCATCTTGGTGAGCATGTCCACCACCACCAGCACCGTGGTGAACCCAGAGGACGGCGGCAGGTCTGTCAGGAAATCCATAGAGATCGCCCCAGGGTCTGTCGGTGTCGGCAAGGGCTGGAGGAGCCCGAGGGGGCCCCGTGGCGGTCTTGGCTTGCCGGCACGGTACGCAGGATGTCACGTAGGCATGTATATCATGCCGCACTGGGCCACCAAAAGGTCCGTGTCACCAGGTGGAGGGTCTTGAAGAACCCAAAATGTCCTGCTGCAGGGTTGTCGTGGCACTGGGTCATGACGAGGGCTCGGAGTGGTCCTGTGGGCACATATAATCGCCCAAACTTGAGTAAGTCCTCCTCCAAGGTCCAAGGAGACGTGGGGCCCACCTCCGCCTCCTTTGCTGCGACCAGGCGTCCTGGCGCTGCGCCTCGCACCTGGGCCCGCAAGTCCACTGGCTCCGTGCTGCGGCCAAGGCTTCTGCCGGCAGCACTGTCCGTGGAGGAAGGGGTCCTTGGCGCAGAGGTACTCTGGCTTGCGGGACAGGGCATCCGCCTCCGGTTGTGACCGCTGGGAATGTAGGTCACGCGGAAGTTGAACCGGGCAAAACAACGACCACGGATCTGCCGCTGGTTCAACTTCCGAGCTGTGGTGAGGTGCTCGAGATTCCGATGGTCCGTTCGGACCTCCACCTGATGTCGGGCCCTCCAGATGGTGTCGCCAAGCCTCGAATGCAGCCTTGATAGCCAGCAACTCTTTTCCCAGATAGTGTAGTTGCGCTCGGAAGGTTGAGTTTCCGGAGTAGTAAGCGCAGGGAAAAGTGTGCCGCCATTCGTCGGAGCCTGTAGCAGCACCGCTCCCAGAGCCACATTGACGCGTCCGTTTCCACCACAAAAGGCCGGAGCGGGTCGGGATGCCTCAGGGCGGGTTCCGTGGCGAAGGCTTTCTTGAGGGCTGTGAATGCTTCTTGCTGCGGGGACCCCACGGAATGCAACCTTCTTCCTGAGGAGCTGGGTAAGTGGAGCTGTCAGTGTGGCGGCTCGGGATGAAGGTCCGGTAGTAGTTGGCGAAGCCCAGTAGGCGCTGAACATCCTTCACCCGACGAGGGCTTCCCAGCTACACAAAGCTTCTACTTTACATGGGTCCATGGCTATGCCCTCGGGCGAGATGATATGCCCGAGGAATTCTATGGAAGTCCGGAAGAAGACGCATTTCTCCAGCTTCGCATTGAGTTGTTGCTCCATAGCGTTGCAGAACCAGACTGGCGTGTCGAAGGTGGCTTTCCTGGACCGGGAGTAAATCAGGATGTCGTCGAGGTAGATAACCACGAACCGATCCAACATGTCTCGGAACACGTCGTTCATGAAGTGCTGAAAAGCGGGAGCATTGGTCAACCCAAATGGCATGACAGTGTATTCGTAGTGTCCGTATCGGGTGCGAATGCCGTCTTCCATTCGTCTCCTTCTCGTATCCGCACCAGGTTGTAGGCCCCGGAGATCGAGCTTGGTGAAGATCGTGGCCTCGCAACCTTTCCAGTAGCTCCGGGATGAGCGGCAGGGGTAGCGATTTTGTACCGTAATGGCATTTAGCCGGCGGTAATCACAGCACAGGCGCAAGTCCCCTGTCTTCTTCTTCACGAAGAGGACCGGGGCCGAGAGAGGGGACTTTGAAGGTTGGATGAACCCTCGGACCAGATTTTTGTCCAGAAAGTCCCTGAGGGCAGCCAACTCGGGCTCCAACATGGAATACAGGCGTCCCACAGGCAGTGGTGCATTGGGCAGAAGGTCCACGGGGCAATTGTAGGGCCAATGCAAGGGTAGTCGGTCCGCCTCCTTCTCGCTGAACACGTCGGCGAAGTCCGTCAGCTCAGGAGGCAAGGTGATGGCAGCGGTGGGGACGTTCTGGCCGGCACAGGTGTGGCGGATGTGGTCGACACACTGCAGACTCGGGAAAGAGATGGCGTTCCGCGACCAGGCCACCTGAGGATCGTGGGTCCGAAGCCAGGCCAACCCAAGGACCAAGGGAAAATGAAGGTCCGCTGTGACATAAAACTGGATCACCTCCTCATGGTCCCCAATAGCCAGGCGCAAAGGCTGGGTGGCAAATTTAATGGGGCCGGACACCAGTTCTCGTCCATCAATTGTCTTTACCCGCATCTGAGGGTCCACCGGAACCACGGGGACCGCAAACTGGGTCACAAAGGCCTGGTTCATAAAGTTTGTTGTGGCCCCTGAGTCCACCAGCGCATGCGCCTGGAGACCATCCGACTGGTTCCCCAACCTTATCCGTGTGTCCAGAATCAGATGCCGAGGGGGCCCAGAGTCTACTTCCGCAATGTCCAGTGGCGGCTTAGTACGTGCCCGACCTAGGGTTTCCCGAGGTCGGGCCTGCCCGCTTCGATGGTCACGCTGTGATTCGGGACCGGCGTCGTGCCCCACCGCTTTCTGGGGCAGGAAGCAGGGAAGTGGCCGGGCCCCCAACAGTACAGGCACAATCCCCCTTGGCGCCTCCGGTTCCGCTCCTGGGCTGTTAGGCGAGGTCTGGCCGCTCCCAACTCCATGGGCTCTTCGGCAGCGGTTACAAAACGTGGGGCGACCCTGGGTGCTGGTGGTGCAGGAAGTGGGGTGCAGATGTCGACGGAGGGTCCCGGGGTGCGACGGACGGTCGCCGTTGCAGACGGGCATCGAGGCGGAGACAAAGGGCACCAAGTTGTCGAGGGTCCGTGGCGCCCACGCGGGCCAGCTCGTCTTGCAATTCCTCTGAGAGTCCCTCCTGAACGCTGCCCACCAGCGCTGCATCATTCCAGTCAGAGTCCTGGCACAAAAGACGAAATTCGCGATGTACTCCTGCAGGGGCGTTTCCCTTGACGGAGTTCCTTAAGGCGCCTGGTTGCCGTCAGCATTGAACGGGTCCTCATACATGGTGCGCAGGTGCTGCCAACGCTGTTGGTCCGCCAGCAGGGGCTGTCCTGGAGCAAGAGGGCGTGGCCCATCGAGCAGCCGAGCCGGAAAGAAGGTTAATCACGAAGGCCACCTTAGCCCGGTCGCCTGGGAAATCCTCTGGCCTCATAGCCATGTAGAGCTGGCACTGTCCCAAGAAGGTCGGGAACATCTCAGGCTGCCCAGAAAACACGGTTATCGGGCACTTGCGACGAGGAGGAGGAGTGGGAGGATGGGGGGGGGCTGCAGGCACATTCCTGGCAGCAAGTTGGCCTGCCAAGTGAGCCACTTGCTGCTGGAGCTGTTGATTAGCCGCGTGTAGCTGCTCTAACTGCTGCTGTACCTGCTGCTGATCCATCTTTGGTGGAAGATGTTTTAGTCAGGTCTTGGACAAAATGTTCTGTTTCCCCTCCCCCAATACTCCCAGCAAAGAGTCCGTCAGAGGCCTTCCTTTTTTCCTTTTATTTACATAGATACATGTCCTGGCCACGTCTACCCACGGGCCTGCCAAGTTTCTGGAGATAACGAGGAAATTATAGATAAGGCCAGAATTACTCACGAATATATTCTTCCCTCCATGAAATAGTTAGCTCGCGCCAAATTCATTGCTTTGTCCAAGACAAAAAACCAGGAAGTCCCGCCTCCTATTTATAGTCTCTGCAGATGTCACTGCATGACAATTATGACTTGGCTTTGTCCCAACTCTTCCGCTGCTGCGCACGTCGATCAAGTCTTCGTAATCTTGCGTCACTCCAAAACTGCTCTTGGGGCGTTGCCAAATCAGAAGAAGGCCCGGGAGAATCAGGCCGTGCCGGCCCCTCCTCCTCCCTTTGAGTGGGTGCCAGGGAGGGAGAGGGCTCAAGAGAAACAGGGCTTGCCAGGTCTTCTCCCTCATTTTCTGAATCATCCGAGTCCAGGAGTCTGGGTCCAGGAACCTGGGTCACAACAGTCTTGGGCATTTTCAGGTCTGCCGGACTTAAGGTCAAGCTCAACAAATGCCAGATAGGAGTTGAGTCAGTAGAATTCTTGGGTTACCAAATAGGCAGAGAAGGAATCCATCCCACGGAGAGCAAAGTGCGAGCCATCAGGAAGGCTCCGGCCCCCAAAAATAAGGCTGAGTTTCAGGCATTTTTGGGGCTTGTGAATTTCTACTCGGTATTCTTGCAAAATAAGGCAACAGTAGCAGAGCCGCTGCACAAGCTATTAGCAAAAAAGACTGTTTGGTCGTGGGGCAAGCCTGAGGCTAGGGCATTCGAGGGTGTTAAGAACCTATTGTCCAGTGATAGCCTGCTAATCCAATACAATGGGACATTGCCACTAGTGCTAGTCTGCGATGCATCACCCTATGGGGTGGAGGCTGTCCTCAGCCATAGGTTACCAAATGGATTGGAAGCCCCCGTCGCATATTTTTCCCGTACAATGTCAGCAGCAGAAAGAAACCACAGTCAGCTAGATAGAGAGGCCCTAGCCATAGTTTCGGGAGTTAAAAAATTCCACGAATACTTATTTGGGCGACAATTCGAAATAGTAACAGACCACAGACCACTATTGGGACTTCTGGCGGGGGACCGCCCAACTCCGGTTGCATTATCACCCAGAATGACCCGTTGGACTATCTTCCTGGCAGCGTACTCGTACAAATTGTCCCATCGTCCAGGAAAGGACTTAGGACACGCAGACGCTTTGAGTAGATGCCCCTTACCAGAGACAATCGAAGACCCAACCCCAGGGACACCCATCCTACTAATTGACTCTTTAGACTCCGGCCCGGTCACTTCTAAGGAAGTGACGAGAGCATCATACAGAGACGTTATTATAAGGACAGTAATCGGTTGGGTACAGAGGGGATGGCCCGATATACCGGGAGATCGTTTCAAGGACTTTACAAAAAAACGATCGGAGCTGTCGGTGCAAGGGGCTTGTCTGTTATGGGGGAATAGAGTGGTTATTCCAGAGAAACTGCGAGAAAATGTGTTGGAACTGTTACATGTGGGGCACCTGGGATGTGTCAGGATGAAAAGCCTGGCAAGGAGTGGTGTGGTGGCCACAAATGGATAAAGATATTAGCGATAGGGTAGGAAAATGCCAGGCCTGCCAAGAGTCAAGGCCACTACCCCCAACAGCCGCCATAAGAGAGTGGGAGAAACCTCAGGGTCCTTGGTCCAGGATCCACATAGATTTTGCCGGGCCATTCCATGGGCAAACTTTTTTAATTGTAGTAGACGATTTCAAAGTGGTTAGAAATTCTGCTCATGAAATCCACAACAGCCGAAGCTGTAATTACAACGTTGTGGCACCTTTTTGTAACACACGGGTTGCCGGACACCCTGGTGTCCGACAACAGCCCGCAATTCACGGCTACTCAATTCAAAGGGTACTTAGCAGAAGAGGGTATCCGACATGTCCTCTCGGTGCCTTTCCACCCGGCGACGAACGGACTTGCAGAACGATTCGTTCGGAGTGCCAAGGAAGCGCTATCTAGAATCACCCACGGTGATTGGCAAGCCAAAATCGATACCTTTCTAGCGGTACAACACAGGACCCCCTGTGTAGCCACAGGGCACAGCCCATCCGAACTATTAATGGGTCGGAAACTAAGGTGTCCCTTAGATCGATTAAACCCAACATACTCCCCTGACAGGTACTAAGGCATCCACGAAAAAACCAGGGAAATGACAATGGGTGATTTAGTGTGGGCACATAACTATAGTGAAGGCCCAGCATGGTTTAAAGGAACAATCACTGGAGTAACAGGCCCAAAATCATATATAGTGGACCTGGGGGATGGCAGAGTATGGAGGCGTATGTACAAAACAAACCAGAAACCACGCAACCAGACCCTGACTACCCAATATTTGGACCAACAGCTAACTTAAACCCACGGCAATCAGAGGACTTATCTGAACTTGAAGAAGTCCAGCGACGCCAACCGGTTCCTCCTGAAGACTGCAGGGACGACTCTGCAAGTAATCCAGGGCCAGAGGGCCTAGAGGAGGAGCTGGGAGGAACAAACAGTCCCTCCGACCAGCTTGACTCACTCCCAGGGAATGAATTGCGCAGGTCAGAAAGAGTTAGGAGACGCCCTGTCTACCTGCGTGACTACGTGGAAAAATAACATGCAAATTCCATGCAAAGAAGTGGCTCAATGCATTCTGGGAGGGGAAGAGTGTTATGTATTTAAACTTTAGGAGGGAAGTTTGGGCAGGAACAAGCACGTTGCTGATTGGCTGATGCCTCAGCCAAAATAGTATTTAAAGAGGGGTTTTTGCTGTTGGTCTTTCGCTGGGTCACACTAAACTAAAGAGCTGTTGTCACTCATGTGGTCTCCTGCCTCGTTATTGCCCAAACCTAACACTTTCCATAATTTATTGCATCATTGCCACCATGGTAAAAAAATGCCTGAGGTCCTTGGTCCTATTTTGCCACAGCAACAGCCAGAGGATGCTATAAATGGCTAATTTAAAAATTCTCAATGACTGACCAGGATTTGAAACCAACTCTCCTGATTTGTCGCCTACGGCTAACCATTGCAGCAATCTGGCATAAAAGGACGTTCAGGGCTACATCTTATTCTTCCTGGAAAGAACAGCTAGCCACCACCTCATTGGAAGCGTGATCCAGAAACAGAAATATCTAGATTTTAGATAAATTCTTTGAGGCTTTACTACAGTTCCCCGAGCTTCGTCAGATTGCACTCCTTTTCACTATTAAAAACACGTGTTTCGCTCCAAGGCGCCGAAGAGCGTTGTCTCCTGCCTTTAGCTTCTCCATGTGTTATGCCCACGCTTTCTGCTCAGCTCTCTTTCAAGGCTGGGCTGGGGGAGGGGGGGCAGTTTATCGGCTTCTCCGTGTTACACCTATCCGGCTGGGAAGAAAAAGGGAGGGACGAAAGAAGTGAACAGTAGCAGTGAGCGCATCGACCATCCCTGATTAATTTGATGTCGGCAAACAATCCATAACTTGTAAGCCAGGAGCGTTGGGAATGGGAGGAGGAGGAGGCATCAAACACGAAGGCGGTAGAGAAAGGCTGTAGGGTTTATTAGTTGTTAAGTAGAAAATCCACGCCTGCATTTTGGAGTCCGGTGGAGTCCGAGGAATCACGCTGGCTCCGAAGGAATGGCGAAGCGAAAACACGTGAACTAAAGGGTGAGCTTTTCGACAGCCGGTTACAGCCGCGATCTTTCTGTCAGAGGCGAAATGATTCCTCCGGGTAACAAGACTGAAGTCAGCCTTGAGAGGGTGGAGAACGAGAACGACATTCAGCACCCCCCTCCTGCCTCTACCACCAGCCAGGAATCAAAGGTATCTCGAGCGTCTGGGGTGTGAATCCATACAGATATATACAGACATGCACGCAAACATTCAATTACGGATGGGCTGTTGGTCAGCCCAACTACCAACCCGAGCTACTTATATTTAAATACATTTCAACTCACATACAGATGTTTTATCTCCAGTGCTGTACTCAATTTTTCATCTTTTCCTATTGGAAATCTATGTGGAAAAGGAATTCTCCAATATGGCTCTGGAGGGGTTGTGTGATTGGTTTGGGTTTTTTGTTTGTTACTGAAAGTGAATGTGTTTCAAAGGATTCTTTAATGGGAAAGTTTTCAAGTATTTATTCCTGGATGAATGGGAGGCATTTGATTTTTAAAAAAACCATTACTATATCTAGGGCTGCAGTAACTTGAGGCTCATAAATTATTCACTATTGTATTGAATAGATTGTAATTTATTTATTATAGAAAAGTTGGTTACTGTTTTAAATGCTTTGCAGGAGTTTTGTAGTTTAACCAGTAAGCAGATCAGTAGTTTAAGGTAAGCCATAGATCATAGTTTGTGCCAGGATAGCCATCCTGTAACCAATAGGATTCCCTCCCCATTTCCCCACCATTTTCTAAAACAATTGTTACTGGCCTGGTTAGTCCAATCTGCATGATACCAGTCAAGGTTCTTTCTGTTTTCCAACATTTCAAAACTTAAGTGATTTAGCAAACAAAAAGTTTCTTTGGGTAGGATCTGTGGTTCTCAGCCTGTGGTCTGGGGACGCCTGGGGTGGCTTGATGTCATCACAGAGGATCCGCAAAGACTTGAAAAAATGTTATGATTTAAATACTGAGGGTCCATGGCCATGGTTCATGGCCATAAAAGGTATTTTAAGGGAGTCCATGGTAAAGAAAATGTTGAGAACCACTGGATTAGATTAAATCTGGAGCAGAGTTCTGTAAAGGGACTGAAGCGGATTAAAGAAGTAATGAAGCATTTCTTTTAATCTGGGCCTATTGTGAAAGGCTAGGAAGTATCTAGAAGACTCAGCCATTTGTTCACCAAATACATCAACTAAAGAGACTTTTTTTCAGGGTCCAGATATTCAACTCAAACCTGGCATGTAGTATTGTAATAAAGTATTTTCAAATATGCGACACTGATATAAATTGTGCTAGCACTATTTGTCAGTGATCTCTGAGAATAATAATACGTAAGGTTTATAGATAGAGTCAAGATAGAATCCAGGTAGGGTATAAAGTAAAGGCATTCTAAGAATAGTCAGGGTCAAAGAAACCTCAGGGCAGGATGGGGCATTCAGCGGGTAGAAACAGTGCCAGGAAGACAACCAGAATGTTCTTATAAAAAAATCCTTTTCAAGTGGCTTGCATTCCTTCAGTTGCAAATACAGCTCCCATAACTTCCAGGTAGTATTGTCAACTCCAGGAATTCAACCCATCTGAAGAGGCACTGAAGCTTCAATAAAATACCATTACTTGGTGAGAGAGAGGACAGACAGTGCTGTAATTTCCCTTTCCCATTTGATCAATATAATTCCACCAAGCGTGTCAAAGATAAAAACCAGCCAACAAGATAGTGCTCTGAATCTTATAATCAATGAAACTGCTCCATGCTGTAATGAAAAGTTAAATGAAAAAACAACTGTGTGGCCTTGTATCTATTTCCGTTGTGGGATACAGGGAAGACTACAGTGACTGATACATGGCCTATGGAAGAGATAATTGGGGCATCTTAAACTGCAACAGGATTGCAATCTAATCACAGGAAATATCAATTGTTTTAGAAGTTCTGAATGAGTTTGATGCTATTTGAAGTATTTCTTGTTGATAAAGGTGGCTATAAATGAGGCGGGAACATTGAAATAATCCACAATTTACCTTTAAATTTAAATTTTAAATGTTAAATTTTCACACGTAAAAATGGGCATATTTCGAACTATAAAGTATGAAATGATAACATTTAAAATCTAAATTCCAATTCTGAAATTTTGGAGAGTTCTTCAAGTTTTCTGTTGGTCATTATATTTATAATATATAATATATTATAATTATATAATTTATATTTATATTAACTAAATTCAAATGTTGGTATAAATAGTTAAATTATGCTAGCTTAAAAATGATACAGAGCTTTTAGTATATTTTTAAAATGAAGAATAAAAGAATATAGCTTTCTTTCTGTCCCTACACATTATATCCTACATAATTGGTTTAATGGGAAGCCATTCTTCTTCTGAAAAATTAATAGCCTAAACTTTGGTTATTCTTGGTTTTTCAGAAACAATTTATAAGTTAAAAATTTAGTGCACATACATCACACATTTTACGCATTTTCTAAAAAATAAAAAGAATGGTCGCCCCCAAATTGGAAGCTGTAAGTCAAGAAGATTAAAGAAATTAGAAAAGGAATGGGGAAAGTATCCTTTTTATATCTTGAAGTTTGATTTCTGTTTCTGTGAGTTCCAAGCTACACTATGAGACTTGTGGTTTGGCCAGAAACTTGAATAAAAGTACTCATATTAAAAGATATTATAAAATGTTTCTTATAATCTTGCTTTGTGGATACATAATTGGAGGAAGATTGGGGATTTTTATCTAACCACTGCGTTCTTGTCTTCTTTCCTACCAGTGAAACAAGTGCCTTAACTAAAGTGCTGCATTTCTATAGGGCAGCTCTAAATCAGCTGGCTTCTTGGGGACTGTCTTAAAGTCAGGAAGCAATGTACAGCAAATTTCCCAGTGTTGTACTGTGTAAACATAACTCATAACTCAGGGTGGCTATTTCTGCAGTTTACTCTTAAGACTTCAGTAACTACTTCTGTAGCTGCTTTTCTATCCTTGCCTTAAACCAAAGCCAGATGTGAAGTCATCAAAGCACTGTTTTACTGATGCAAGCTACAGTTGCTATTTTTATAACCCTTTCTATCTTTTGGCCTTTAAAAAAGTAAAAAGAAGAAAACACCGAGAGTATTTTCTAAACAAACTGGGTACTTTTCCCTTTTCAAAACCATATTCTACAAAATCAGTGAGGGTTATTTTAAAATAAACATAATTTAAGTAGGGTTTGAAGTGCAGAAATTTGAGCCTTGTTTCTGTTTCATTTGAAATTGATTTAAATTATGGTTTAATGGGTAGTTCGGACATGCTGCTGTCCCATCTAGGCCACATTACTTCTGAATAATTTGGCAAATATATGTTGCTGAATCCAATGTTCTATAAAGTACCCATTTACAAGTACCCATTTACAATTGGGGAGAAAAGAAAACCAAATGTAAAATTTCCTAATTCAAAGCAGAACATTTGAAAATGTAAGGTTCACTTATTAATATGTCTAAGCTCATAACTGCCAATCAAGAGACGGAGGCTTGAGTAAAATAGCATTTAATCCTGATCAGGTTCAAATGGATAGTCGTTCCAAACACATAGATGATACATATATGCAAGGAAGGAGCTACCAAGCTCATGAGAGAAAGCAATGTCCTCTTATACCAAAAGAAGGTCTTTGAAGTATCTTTAGGGATGTCATAAACCATCAACTGGCATCTGCATATCCTGGAATCTGGTTTGTGTATCCCATAGTAAAGGTCAGTGATATAATCTAACTCTAAATTTGCATTCCTCTGTAGTGTTATCTATTCCTTCTTTTTGTCTTTCTAAATAGCCACTTGGTCCCCTGTTAGCACTACAAAGGTGTGTAGATTGCTTCTGCTAGTTTGAGATACGTGACAATTTCTTGTGGGAAACAGAGTGGCATTTTATGGAGGTTTTTAGATCTTAATGCAGGTTAATGCAGGAAGGATGTACTTTTACAGCAGTAAGTATGTTCTTCATGAGAAAGGAAATGCAGGTATACAAAGACATCAGTATATATGTTGCAGGAAACAATTCTAGTATTTTAGTATATATGTTCCCTTCAAAAGTTTATGAACTAAGTTAGACAGATCGTTTTGCAATGACTGAAATCCTAAACATTAATTTGAAAAGTTCATTGGAATCAAGGTATGCTCTTTCAAATAAGAAATATTACAAGAAAGTATAGTTTATTAGAGGGTGTTCTCCTTTCTCATGAAAAAGTGAATCAACTGATTTCAGTACTTATTTGGCCCATCTTTTACAGTAGACAATTCTTCCTAATAAATAATTATTTGTTTAAAGTATTCCTTACTTTTATATCTTGTTATATTTCACAAATGTGCTTTCTATTACCATTTGATCTTCACTACCTTCTGTGAGGCGTGTTGGGCTGAAAGGAGTGATGGTTCAGTGATTTCATGGCCAAGTAGGGACATGTTCCTGGTTTTAAAGTTCCATGCTTTCTAAAAGATGCGAACAATAGGTGGTTTGGAGCACTGCATGTGTCCCTCCAGCACAATTTTTTTTTTGTTTCTGCCCATGTCTCCTCAGTTTGTTCTGCTGAAATTCAGTTGCAAAACAATGGTAGCTGGGTGGTTTTCTTATTTACATTGGGAGTCAATTGGAGTACATGGATTATGCTTTTACCAAGTTTAACAAACTCTTATTTATTTTATTTGTTTAAGAGGCAAAAAACATGATTCAGAAAATATCTGCTGCATCCAACTAGAGAGCCAATTGGGACATCAGTATGCTAAAGCTTTTCATGCTTGAACTACTTCTGGCTCTCGGTTTAAACTTCTAGCATATAACAAACTGGTTTGTTATTGAGAAACCTAGATTCATCTGTTCCTCTCTGATCTTATAATTTGGTCTCTCCCCATCATAGATTTATTCAGACATGCAGCCATTAATCAGGCTGAACTGGTATCTCCAAATAAGTTTTACCATGTTCTGATAGCGTAAGGTCCAGCCTCTCCCACTTATTCAAGAAATACTTGAATAAGGCATTTCACTTGAAACTTGGCATTTCAAAAGCAACCTTTTATTGAAAAAGGGTGCTAGCAAGACAAATTCAAAGCAGGCTCTGAGGTCCCTCAGGGCATACAACTAGAATAAAGGAAATTAGAGACCCCTCCCAATAGTCAGATGTGGGAGCCATGAACCAGCCAATCTGCAAGTATGAAGGTGTTATTGCATTAGTTACTCTGAGAAAGTGATAAGAGAACTTTCTCAGAGCCATCTTCTGGCAATGTAGTCCACGTGGCCCACCCGCCCCCTTACATTCCCCAAGAGGTGAGAAAATGCCAGGCAGCTAGGGCACCAGCCAATGGTTATAAATCAGGTTAAAGGTTATACAAGAATGCAATGCAGGATATGGGATAAAAAAGGAAAAGAAAAATAAATGTGCGAAGGACCAAATCCCCCCCCCCACCTTCCTCTGAAGAATGGCAGATTCACAGATCTGACATACTGCCCTCCTTAGTAAAATGGATAATCCACCTGGAAAGACATAAGAAGAGATACAATACATTAGGAATTAGGAAGGTTTCTGTGGGTATTTCAGGTGGAATTTCCTTAATAGTGCAGGGGCCTTAATGTGTTTTTTGGCTATCCATTTGTTCTGACAGGGGGGTAGGTGTTTCCAGGCTACCAAATATTGTGTGGAGCCATGGTGAGTGCATGAGTCAAGGATTTTCTTGATTTCAAATTGTTGCTCTCTTTCTACTATAATGGGTACTGGAGGGGTTTGTAAGGATGATCTGATATTAGAGGTAACTTCTGGTTTGAGTAGGCTACAATGGAATACCTGGTGAACCTTGTTATGCATTGAATGTTGTGTTAAAATAAAACTAACCTTTAGATGATCCTAACTGTTAACTGTGCCAAAGTGAAACTAACCTTTAGATGACCCCAACTGTTTTAGAGGGAAATTTAAAACATTTATATTTGGGTGGGCTTTTTCTAGTTCTATGATTGGTGGGGGTTTTTTAGTTCTTTTTTTTAAATTTTTAAATAAGCGGTACATTGTTATTCAATCAGTGTGTCATCTGAGTACAAAATTTTGTATCGTCATATTCAACATTTACCACCATTTTCTTGACACATATACATCTTTGCTTTTACATTTTAATATGGTGTATTATAACATATTCTTTCTAAATTTCTTAAATTTTATTCCGCTTCTTCTCCATAGTCAATCTCTATCTATCGATATAATTGCCCCATATATTGTAATATTCTGATTCTTCCTTTCCTTTAATTGCCATTGTAAACCTATTCATTTCTGCACATTGTAATGTTTTCTTAATTACTGTTAAGTTTGGGCAGTAACGAGGCAGGAGACCAGGGTAGTGACAACAGCTCTTTAATATACAGTGAACCCAGAGACCGGGCTGGGGAAAAACCTCTCCTTAAATACAGTTTAGCCGGCGGCTTCAACCAATCAGCAACGTGCTTGTTTCCCGCCAAAACATTTAAAGATACATTACACTCCTTCCCTCCCAGAAAACACTTTACCCATATTTACATGATATTTACATATTATTTTTCAACGTAATCACGCAAATAGACTGGGCGTCTCCTGACTCTTTCGGACCTGCGCAATTCATTCCCTGGGAGTGGGTCGAGCTGAGCGGAGGGGCTGTTTGCTCCTCTCAGCTCCTCCTCTAGGCCATCCGGCCCTGGATTATTTGCCGAGTCGTCCCTGCTGTTTTCTAATGGAACCTGTTGGCGTCGCTGGACCTCCTGGAACTCAGATAAGTCCTGCGATTTCCCCGGGTTTGAGTCAGCTGTGGATTCAAACATTGTATAGTCAGGGCCTGTTTCGTCTAATTCGGATTGTTCGCCATGCTTTCTTATTTGGTCTATGTGGCGCCTCCATACCCGGCCGTCTTTTATGTCCACCAAGTATGATTTTGGACCTGTTATGTTTAGGATTTTTCCTGCTACCCATGTCGGGCCTTCACCATAGTTGTGTGCCCACACTCGGTCGCCTATGTCCATTCCTCTTGTTTTTTCGAGTCCCCCCTTGTAACCCTCCGGTGTATAGTTTGGATTTAAACGGTCTAGTGGGCACCTGAGCTTTCGGCCCATTAATAATTCTGCTGGGCTTCTGCCGGTTGTGACACAGGGGGTTCTGTGTTGGACGGCCAGGAAAACATCGATTTTTGTTTGCCAGTCGCCTGGCTTGAGTCTGGACAATGCCTCTTTTGCGCTCCGGACGAAACGCTCTGCAAGGCCATTCGTCGCAGGGTGGAAAGGCGCCGAGAGGGCATGCCGGATGCCCTCTTCTGCCAAGTACTCCTCAAACTGGGTTGCCGTGAATTGCGGGCCGTTATCGGATACTAACGTGTCGGGCAACCCATGGGTTACAAATAGGTGTCGTAGGACTGAGATCACGGCCTCGGCTGTCATGGATCTCATGAGAATGATTTCCAGCCATTTGGAGTAGGCATCGACTACTACCAGAAAGGTTTGGCCGTGGAAGGGGCCGGCAAAGTCAATGTGGATTCTAGACCAGGGCCCTTGGGGTTTCTCCCATTCCCGAACCGGGGCCGTTGGGGGTAGCGGTCTGGACTCCTGGCAGGCCTGGCATTTCCCTACCCTTTCAGCAATTTCCGAGTCCATTAAAGGCCACCACACATAGCTTCTCGCTAGACCCTTCATCCTCACGATCCCTGGGTGACCCTCGTGGAGGAGATCCAACACCCTTTTTCTCAATTTCTCTGGGATCACCACTGATCCCCCATAGCAGGCACCCCTTGAGCCAAAAGTTCCCCACGTTTCTTTACAAACTCTTTAAAACGCCGCCCGCAGTAGCGGCCACCCTCTTTGTACCCAACCAAGTACAGTTCTCAAAATAATGTCCCGGTATGACGCCCGAGCCACCTCCTTAGACGTGACTGGGCCAGAGTCCAGAGAGTCAATTAACAGTATGGGCGTCCCCGGAGTGGGGTCCTCGATCGCCCCTGGCAGTGGGCATCTGCTTAACGCGTCCGCATGCCCCAACTCTTTTCCTGGCCGATGCCGCAGTTTATAGGAGTAGGCGGCTAAAAAGATAGTCCATCGGGTCAATCGGGGCGAAAGCGCCACAGGCGTTGGGCGATCGCCAGCCAGTAACCCTAACAGTGGTCTGTGGTCTGTAACAATTTCAAAGTCTCTACCAAAAACGTATTCGTGAAACTTTTTTACCCCTGATACTATAGCTAGAGCTTCCTTATCCAACTGACTATAGTTCCTCTCTGTCGAGGACATCGTTCTGGAGTAGAAGGCTATTGGGGCTTCTGTGCCATTTGGAAGCCTGTGGCTGAGCACAGCACCCACCCCGTAAGGGGAAGCATCGCAAACTAATACCAATGGCATTGTGCTATGATACTGGATCAGTAAGCTATCGCTCGAGAGTAGGTTTTTTACTGCTTGAAAGCCCTAGCTTCCGTCTTTCCCCAAGACCAAACAGTATTCTTTCCCAGTAACTTATGTAGCGGCTCGGCAACGGTTGCCTTATTTTTCAAAAAGACCGCGTAAAAGTTCACTAGACCCAGGAATGCCTGTAGCTCTGTTTTGTTTTTGGGCGCTGGAGCCTTTCTTATTGCCTTGACCTTGCTCTCAGTGGGGTGGATTCCTTCCTTGTCTATTCTGTAGCCCAAGAATTCTACGGATTCTACCCCTATTTGGCATTTGTTCACTTTAACCTTTAGACCGGCTGACCGGAAAATGCCCAAAACTTTTCTCAAACGCTCCCCCAATTCTTCTAAATTTTCGGCTGATACCAATACATCATCAAAATAGGGGACTACCCCCGGGAGCCCTTGCAGAAGTCGCTCCATTAAATTTTGAAACAGACCAGGTGCCACACTCACCCCAAACTGTAACCGGGTACACTTGAAAGCACCTCTGTGAGTCACAATTGTCTGGGCTTCGGCTGTGTTGGCGTCTACAGGCAGTTGTTGATAGGCTTGGGCCAAATCTAATTTGGCAAAAACGTGCCCTTGCCCCAGCGAGTGCAGCAAGTGTTGCACCACGGGGACCGGGTAAGCGCTTTTTTGCAAGGCTTTGTTTAACGTTGCCTTGTAGTCAGCGCAGATTCTAACTGACCCATCTGGTTTCACTGGGGTGACGATTGGCGTCTCCCACTTTGCGTGATCGACTGGCACTAGTATCCCCTGACTGATGAGTTTGTCTATCTCCCTGTCAATCTTGGGTTTAAGGGCAAAAGGGACCCTCCTTGCTTTTAACCATATGGGGGCTACCTGGGGGTCTAAATTGAAGGAAATAGGGGTCCCCTTGTACTTGCCCAGGCAGTCCTTGAAAACATCTTCGAATTCGTCCATGAGTGTGTCCTTTAGGTTAAAGTCATTTCTGTAGATGCCAGTCACTCCCATTCCCAATGCTCGGAACCAGTCTAGTCCCAACAAACTTGGCAGAGTCCCTTCGACTATCGTGATGGGCAGGGTCTTCTTGTGTGGTCCGTACTCGACGCGGACGGAGGTTGTCCCTCGAACAGGGATGCGATTCCCTTGGTAGTCTTGAACTTTTAGCCGCTGTGTTTGCAGTTTGCGTTTGGCGATTTTCGGCAACGCTTTCGCAAAAGTGTCCCAGGACATGATTGTGATCGCTGACCCTGTGTCCACTTCCAGTCGGCACGGCACTCCTTCGATTTTTGGTTTTGTGAAGATTTTCTTCTCCACGCGGGTTGCTGCACGACCTACTATCACGGTCGTTCGATTTGACTTCGCGCCCTTTTTGTATTGACCAATCACGGGTCGCCTTGCCGATCCCGCGCTCTGATTGGTTGGTTTGAATTTTCGGCGGGAAGGTTGGGGTGCTCGACAGACTTGATCCAGGTGCCCCTTCTTTTCGCACCGCCGACATGTAGCGTCCTTGAACTTGCATTGTTGACGCTGGTGTTGCCCTCCGCAACTTCCGCATTCATCCCGGTCTTCTTTGCTCGCTCTCCCGGTGTGGAAAACTCCTTCCTCATCCTCGCCGTCTGATTCGGTCTGGATTTCTTCGTTGTGGACCGGGGTTGATTTCGCGCTCGCCACCGGTGTGAGCGGCTTTTGTAGGGTTTCCGCTGCTTGGGTGGACATCTCATGAGCTCTGGCTTCGTCCAGAGCGTTTGCCAGCGTTAGGTTGCTCTTGGATAACAGTCGCCTCCGCAAACGAATGTCCCTGACCCCACGGATAAGTTGCTCCAACAGTTCCTCATCCAAATCTCGGTACCCACAATATTTAGAGGCTTTTCTTAGGGCGGCCATGTATTCGCTGATGGACTCGCCCTCTTGCTGTCTGCGCTCTCCAAATTCAAAACGTTGCACGTATTTGGATGGTGTTGGCGCGAAATGGTTCTTCAATAGGTTCTGCAGAGTTTGCCACGATACCGATTGTACCGGCGTTGGCTCTGCCAGGGCTTCTGCGATGTCGATGACCTCGGGACCGCAGTGGCTCAGGAAATATGCCCTTTTCCTGTTATCTGGAACTCCTTGCAGTTCGTTCGCCTCGAGGAAGCTCTTGAAACGGGTCATGTACGTTCCCCATTTCTCCTTGGATGGGTCAAACGGCGCGGGCGGTGTGTAGCTGGCCATCTCTGCGTTTCCGCCCTGAATTTGCTGGGTTCGGTTCTTTCGTGTGTTCAGCTCGTTCCTGGTGCTTTTAGCCTCGAGATCCCACCTTCGTCGCCAGTGTTAAGTTTGGGCAGTAACGAGGCAGGAGACCAGGGTAGTGACAACAGCTCTTTAATATACAGTGAACCCAGAGACCGGGCTGGGGAAAAACCTCTCCTTAAATACAGTTTAGCCAGCGGCTTCAACCAATCAGCAACGTGCTTGTTTCCCGCCAAAACATTTAAAGATACATTACAATTACCTTACCCTTTGCAGGATTTTTTCTGCTTTCCAATTTTGTGCAGACACAATTCTCACTGCAATTATTACATGAATAATCAAATATACATTTTATTTACTAATTTTTTCAAGTAAGATACCCAACAGGAACAGCTCTGGCTTTAAATCAATATGTTGCTGTGTCATTTTCCCTAACCATGTTCGAATTCTTGCCCAATAATTTCTCGCTTCTGGACATGTTCACCACATATGATAGTATGATCCCGGTGTCTGGTGGCACTTCCAACATTTAGTTGATTTATCTTTAAACATTTTTGTCAATTTTTTCTGGTAACATGTGCCATCTATAAAACATTTTGTACAAATTCTCTTTAGCTACTGTTACTTTATAGTTTCTTTCCCACAATTGCTGCCATTTATTTAACTCTATTGTTTATCCGCGGTGGCTCAGTGGCTAAAACACTGAGCTTGTTGATTGAAAGATTGGCAATTCAGCGGTTTGAATCCCTAGTGCTGCATAACGGGGTGAGCTCCGATTACTTGTCCCAGCTTCTGCCAACCTAGCCGTTGGAAAGCACATAAAAAATACAAGTAGAAAAATAGGGACCACCTTTGGTGGAAAGGTAACAGCGTTCCCTGCACCTTTGGTAGTTAGTCATGCTGGCCACATGATCACTGAGACATCTTTGGACAGTGCTGGCTCTTCGGCTTTGAAACGGAGATGAGCATCACCCCCTAAAGTTGGGAACGACTATGTGCAAGGGGAACCTTTACCTTTACCTATTGAATATCCAATTTTTTTTGCCCATGCTATCATTGTTTCTTTTATGTGTTCTTCTTCTAATTTAATACCAAGTAGATAGCTATACATTTTTTTAATCATTTTCTCACACACACGTGCTTTGGGCACTCAAAGGTTAGCCATCACTGTTCTAGAATAAACACTAAATCATCTGCAAATGCTTGCAACTTATATTCTTCTTTTTTAATTTTTATCCCTTTTATATTTTCATTTTGTCTTATATTTCTATTTAACACCTCTAATGTCAACACAAATAACAATGGGGATAAAGGACATCCCTATCTTGTTCCTTTCATGATATTAACTTTCTCGGTCATATCTCCATTTAGCATCATCTTTGCCAATTGTTTACTACAAATTGCTTTGATCATGTTTGTAAATCTCCCCCCAAAGTCTATAGTCTGTAACTAATTTATCATAAATTGACAATTCACGTTGTCAAACGCCTTCTGTGCATCGAGAAATATCAATGCCATTTGTTTTTCTGGATGTGCTTCGTAATATTCCAAAGTGTTCAAAGTGTTAGTCTATTTGCCATTAATGATGCAAATATCTTGTAATCCACATTTAGCAAAAAATCGGTTTTAACCTGTTGTGGATCTGTATCCTCTTTTGGTATAAGTGTAATATATGCCTCCATCCATGAATTTGGTATCTTTGCTTTTACTAAAAGATCATTGAATACATCCAACATTTATTACTTATTACGTCCTGCAGTGGCAGTCCATCTGAGCTCAGTGCTTTACTATTCTTTTGTTTTTTAATCCCTTCTGTTAATTCCATCATTGTTATCCTTTCTTCCAATGCCTCTTTGTATTTTTCTGGAATTTTAGGTAATTCAGACCTTTCTAAGTATTGTTTTATCTTTTCTCCTGATATTGTCTCTTGTTTATATTAATTATAAACAATAATTGGTTTTCCAAGGAGCTGAGGGAGATGAAATGCCGGAAAAGACGCCTAGAGAGTGTCTGGAGATCCAGCCGCTCCAAGGCTGACCGGACACTAGTTAGATCCTATAGTAGGACCTACCTAGTGGCATTGAGGGAGGCGAAGCGTTTTTACGTTTCCTCCCTCATTGCGTCGGCAGATAACCACCCGGCTGCCCTGTTTCGGGTGACCCACTCCCTCCTCCAACAGGAGGGGCGGGGGGACCCATTACTAGGGTGTGCCAAGGAGTTTAACGGTTATCTATACGACAAAATCATTCAGCTACGGGACGGATTGGATCAAAATTGGGTAGATCCAGGTGAGGGTTCCGAGGGCCGTCTTGTTGAGGCTGTTTGGGATAGCTTTGATCCTGTGACTCCTGAGGACATGGACAGGTTGTTGGGAAGGTTGAATGTTTACTGGACCCATGTCCCTCCTGGTTGGTGCTGGCCACACAGGAGGTGACACGAGGCTGGCTCCAGGGGATTACAAATGCTTCTTTGTGGGAGGGGGTCTTTCCTGCCGCCTTGAAAGAGGCGGTGGTGAGACCTCTTCTCAAGAAGCCTTCCCTGGACCCAGCTGTTTTAGGTAATTACAGTCCAGTCTCCAATCTTCGCTTCATGGCGAAGGTTGTAGAGAGTGCAGTGACATGTCAGCTACCCCAGTACCTGGATGAAACTGTCTATCTAGACCCGTTCCAGTCCGGCTTCCGACCTGGTTACAGTACTGAGACGGCTTTGGTCGCGTTGGTGGATGATCTCTGGAGGGCCAGGGCTAAGGGTTACTTCTCTGCCCTGGTCCTATTAGACCTCTCAGCGGCTTTTGATACCATCGACCATGGTATCCTGCTGCGCCGGCTAGAGGGGTTGGGAGTGGGAGGCACCGTTTATCGGTGATTCTCCTCCTACCTCTCTGACCGGACGCAGACAATGTTGACAGGGGGGCAGAGATCGACCCCGAAGTGCCTCCTATGTGGGGTGCCGCAGGGGTCGATCCTCTCGCCTCTCCTATTCAACATCTATATGAAGCCGCTGGGTGAGATCATCAGTGGTTTTGGGGTGAGATACCAGCTGTACGCTGATGACACTCAGCTGTACTTTTCTACCCCAGGCCACCCCAATGAAGCTATCGAAGTGCTGTCCCGGTGTTTGGAAGCTGTACGGGTCTGGATGGGGAGGAACAGGCTCAAGCTTAATCCCTCCAAGACAGAGTGGCTGTGGATGCCGGCACCCCGGTACAGTCAGCTGCAGATGCGGCTGTCCGTCAGGGGTGAGTCATTGGCCCTGATGGAGAAGGTGCGCAACTTGGGCGTGCTCCTGGATGGGCGGTTATCTTTTGAAGACCATTTGACGACCGTCTCCAGGAGAGCTTTTTATCAGGTTCGCCTGATCCGCCAGTTGCGTCCCTTCCTGGACCGGGATGCCCTATGCATGGTCACTCATGCTCTCGTTACATCTCGCCTGGACTACTGCAATGCTCTCTACATGGGGCTCCCCTTGAAGAGCACGCGGAGACTCCAGTTAGTCCAGAATGCGTCTGCGCGGGTTATTGAGGGAGCAGCACGTAGGTCCCACGTAACACCTATCCTGCGCAGACTGCACTGGCTACCTTTTGTCTTCCGGGTGCGCTTCAAGGTTTTGGTGACGATCTTTAAAGCGCTCCATGGCTTAGGACCGGGATATTTACAGGACCATCTTCTGCCGGCTTCAATCTCCCAGCGACTGGTGCGTTCTCACAGAGAGGGACTCCTTAGGGTGCCGTTAGCCAAACAATGTCGACTGGTGGCCCCCAGAGGGAGGGCCTTCTCTGTGGGGGCTCCAACCCTGTGGAACGAGCTTCCCCCTGGACTCCGACAATTGCATGACCTTAGGACCTTTCGCCGCGAACTTAAAACCTATTTGTTTCGTCTCGCTGGACTGGCTTGATTTTTTAAAATTTTAATTTGATTAATTGGGGTTTTAAATTTTTAGTAATTTATAGGGTGTAACTGTGTTTTAGTTTTGGCCAATTGAATGAGTTTTTTAAGGGTTGTTTTTAATATTGTCTGTTTTCCTGTATTTTAACTGGCTGTTCACTGCCCTGAGTCCTTCGGGAGAAGGGCGGTCTATAAATTAAAATATTATTATTATTAATAATAATAATAATTATCTCATAATAATTCTGTACTTTTTTTCCTTTTCCTCATTTCGATGAAATATGTTCCTTCCACATCCATTAGTTGATTAATTATTTTTTTCCCTCTCTCCTTTTTCATTTTATATTCCAACCATCTACCTGGGGTTTTTTTTGCATTTTTGAAGAAATTTTGTTTGGAAGCCTTTATTTGACATGCCAAGTCCTCTTTTTCAATTAAATTCATTTCATGTTTTTTCAAATCCATTTGGTTTTTAATCCTTTTATTTAGAGTATCTTTTTGTAATTCCATCTCTAGTTTCTTATACTCCTCTTCCAGGTTTTTTTGAATTTTCCTTTTCTTTTTGTTCCTTTTTCCCAAATAAGTCATTGCCAACCCTCAAATATATGCTTTCACTGTATGCCACACATTCTGCAGTGAAGTATCTTCTTTTTTATTTTCCTTAAAAAATAAAACCAATTCCTTCTCCATAAATTGTTGAAACTCTTTTCCATTTAATATTGTTTGATTCAAAGTCCATCTCGGTCTCCTTCTTTGCCTCTTCCATGTAATCAGATTATGATCCACCCATGTGCTTGCTTCAATAGTTATTTCTTATACATTAGCTAATAAATCAATTGACATTCACATAATCTGTTCTAGACCATGACATATGTCTGTTTGAATAAAAAGTATATTGTTTTTCCTTCAAGTATCTTTCTCTCCAGGCATCTTGAATACTTAATTCCTCAACCATTGTAAAGAAAGCTTTTGAAAGAGTTTGCCTAGGCTTCTTATTTGTCTTTGTTGTCCTATAGTCCAAATCAGCTTCTTTATAGTATTAAAATCACTCATCATCCAGATATTTTCATATGTAATTTCCCATAAAATTCTTCTTGATTGTCGTTTGTTGCATATATCGCTACCAAAAGTATTTATTTATAGTTCATTGTTACTTCCACCATAAAAATCCTCCGTTCTTCATCAGCAAATATTTGTTTAGGTTCTAATGTTTTTTTAAATATATAATACCACACATCTTTTACTTTGATGTGGTGTGATAATTCTCCCAATTTTGAATATTCCAACAATTTTTATGTTGTTTTCTAATATAGACTTCTTGTAAACACATGTCCATTTGCAGTTTATTTAATTTGTTAAGAGTTCTTTTCTTTTTAATCACCAAATTTAATCATTTATACTTATTGAGATTGCTTTTAATTCTTCTTCCGTAGTTTACTTATTACTATCTTTTGCTGATCTTGTCATTCTTGTCTCTCTTTGATCTTTAGCATCTTTTGATCTTGCCCCTTCTCTTATTGCACTTTCTTCTCATTCCTGTGCCATCTCTCTTGCTTCTTCCTGGTGTCTAATCTCTTCCTCTCTCATCTTTCCTCCTCTTGTAGCCCCAAATATTGCTCATAAAATAATTCCGCTTTCTCTATGGAATCAAGTCTGTGTCTTTGTTCCTGCCAATTTACCAATATTCCTTCTGATATTTAGTTCTATGATTGGTTAAGGGCCTGTGGGCCTAGAGTATAAATAACAGGCATTTGCCTGAAGTTCCTCAGTTCCCTTTTTGAGTCAATAAATACTGTTGCAGCTATGCTGGTCTGGTTCTTGCCTACTGAAGCCCACTACACAATAGTGGCAATGAAGGTGGGATGCTGCAGGGGAGAGAGCTGCTTCTAACCAAGAGATTGAAGTCACTGGTTGATAGGCTGCGTAACAAAGCCCCAGCAGGACTAGTCCTCACCCCTGCCTGCCAGTAAGCCACACTGGAGGCACACTGAAATCATTGGGTGTCAGACCAGGTAAAAAGCCCTGGTGGAACCATGCTCCCCACCCTGCCTGCCAGTAAGCAACACTGGATGCACAGATGCACCTGAGGGATCCCTCCCAAGGACTCCTAAGTGCAGTCCAGCTCCACCCGCAATAAGACAGGCATTAACCAGCACCACAGGGGCCTTCTCAAAATGGCTTAACTGGGAAGACTCAACAAGTTCGACATTACCCAGAACAGTGGAGCTTATACGTCTCCTGAGTAGACAACTATCTCTGGACTAACCAGATCATGGACAATGACCTGAAGATGGAAACCCTGTTATGTAAAGCCACATTTAATATCGCTGAAACATAGACATAGAGACAGTGGCCTAAACAGACCTCAAGGAAAAATTGAAGGAACATTTTGAGCTTAGGCTTTCGGTCATTGCCTGGTGCCATGCATTTGAGCAACGAGAACAGAGATCCAGGGAATCTGCAGCAGTTTGTAGCAGCCCTTTACTGAGCTTCGTGCCAATGTGAGTTCCCTGATTTGGAAGACTCTCTCAGAGACAGGCTTATTTGTGACCTGCATAATAGTGAATTACAGCAGCACCTATTCGCTATGGAGAAACTGACTTTCCAGGACATGTTGAAGAAAGTCATGACAGATGAGTTGCTGGAGGGGTCATGAAGACTCTCTGGCCACCAAAAACACACACCAGCCACACAGCGATCCACCAAGAGACCGCAGAAGGCTCAGAGTGAGAGCGATGAAACTGACTGCTTGTAGAAAGAGTTTTCTCTTGGGGAGGAAAGCTATGGCAAATCTAGACAGCGTACTAAAAAGCAGAGACATTACCCTGCCAACAAAAGTGCATATAGTCAAGGCTATGGTTTCCCCAGTTGCAATCTATGGCTGTGAAGTTTGGACCATAAGAAAGGCTGAGCGCCAAAGAATCGAGGCCTTTGAACTCTGGTGCTGGATAAGACTCCTGCGAGTCCCTTGGACTGCAAGGCGAACAGACAAGTCAGTCCTAGAGGAGATCAACTCTGACTGTTCTTTAGAAGGCCAGATCCTGAAGATGAAACTGAAATACTTTGGCCACCTAATGAGAAGGAAGGACTCACTGGAGAAGAGCCTAATGCTGGGAAAGATTGAGGGCAAAAGAAGAACGGGACGACAGAGAATGAGATGGCTGGATGGAGTCACTGAAACAGGAGGCATGAGTTTAAATGGACTCCAGAGGATGGTAGAAGACAGGAAGACCTGGAGGAACGTTGTCCATGGGGTCGCGATGGGTCGGACACAACTTCACAACTAACAACAAAACAAAAGAAAGAGACATCCAGATGGTCACGGTCCACAGAGCAAGTAACTCCCCCACAGAGCTGCGCAAGCTGTGTGGAACAACATGAAAGAACAGAGTGCAGATTCTGCACAGCTGTATGCTGTGCCTGTGTGTGCAAGGGCACATTGCCAGAGTTTCAGAGGTCATTAGGGGGAAACAAAACCTGCAACACAGCAGCACAAGTGGAAAAAGCCTCCAGGACAGAACCAAATTGAATACTGCTTGGAAAGGCGTAGCATCCAATACACAGGGGCCCAATGCTGCATTAAAAGAAAAGATAAAACTCCAACTAAAACTTCAAGGGGTCCCATGCTCCATGGAGCTAGATGGCCCTGTCCATTATATTGTACTCCAATTCAACAGGACTCTCCAGTAATATTGTGGTGGTCCACCAGGATCCATGGGCCCCCAGCCTATCTCAAAGACTATGAACGTTGAACAGACTGAGGATAAGAACTATCCTGGGGTGGGAGGGGTGTTATGTTTTGAATGTATATAGTGTTAAATGAAACTAATCTTTAGATGACCCCAACTGTTAACTATGCCAAAGTGAAACTAATCTTTAGATGACCCCAACTGTTTTGGAGGGAAATTTAAAGCATTTATATTTGGGTGGGCTCTTTCTAGTTCTATGATTGGTTAAGGCCCTGTGAACCTAGAGTATAAATAACAGGCATTTGCCTGCAGTTCCTCAGTTCCCTTTTTGAGTCAATAAATACTGTCACAGCTATGCTGGTCTGGTTCTTGCCTACTGAAGCCCATTACACAATAAACCTGTCTAAGAGTTTTAGGAAGGAGCAGTTCTATTGTGACAGGGTTAATGACTCTGGTGATGGGGAATGGGCCAATAAATTTTGGTCCCAGCTTCTTTGAGAGTTGCAATGACTGTAGGAATTTTGTAGAAAGGTATACACGGTCTCCCAACTTGAATGGTTTGGGTTCAGTATGTTTTTTGTCTGCTTGGGCTTTAAAAGCTCCTGCAAAGCTAGCCTTATTACTGGCTATATACTTTGTAAATTCTGCATCCACTCCTTAAGGGAGGGGATATCAGGCTCCTTTGTGGGTAGTTCTGGCATGGGGGTGAATTCCTGCCCTGTGGCCACTTGGAATGGAGTGAATCCTGTGCTGCTGTGTACAGAGTTATTATAGGCAACTTCAGTAAATGGTAAGAGGTCAGTCCAATCATCTTCTTGATAATTTATAAAACAGATTAAATATTGTTCTAGCACCCCGTTACCACGTTCAACCACCCAATTTGTCTGGGTGTGGTGAGAAGAGCTCAAGCCCGAGGCAGTGCCAAACAGGTTTAGAAAAGCCCACCAAAACTTTGAAGTGAATTGAACAGATCTATCTGAAATAATCCTTAGGGGAGCACCATGAAGGCAGTAGATGTGTACTAGAAACAATTTTGCCAGTGTTCTAGCAGTTGGGATTTTTTGGCAGGGTATGAAATGGACCTGTTTAGAAAAAAGGTCTGTGACAACCCAAATAACGGTATTTCCTGCATTTTCAGGCAGTTCTTGTCAACCTCCGCTTTATTTTAAGTGTATTTCACCTACTGGACTGTTTTATTGTTTTATTACTTTGTTAAAGGTTTTCTTCTTACTGAATGTCTTACATGATTTATGGGGGAGGGGGGAGGATTTTACTGTTGTCAGCATTCAGCTGTCATTACAGGTGTAGGAGGAGATAGTCTTTCAAACAGACGTTTGAACTGATTTGGCATGTGAATGTAATGGGAGTTGCCTGCTTCGCATTCCATCCAGAAGATTGACAGAGGGAGAACATTGGAAGTGAAACAACATGTGGCCAAGGAGGAAGAGGACATCGGACTATGACTGTTTGAACTTTGGAGGGAGGAGGGTTCAAGAGAGGAATTACTTTGTACAGTTATAACTACTTTCAGTTCTGGCTTAGCTTTCATTGCAATCTGACGTGTTTAGTAAAAATTACCAATCTCTTCAAACTGATGGAGTTGGGTCTTTATTTTCTTAAACATTGATCGGCGGCAAGCTGACAGTTCTACAATAAAATCCATGGAGATCTCTCTCCAGGGTGCTGAAGGCTCAGCTATAATTTGTAAGAGTCCAGGGGATTTCCCCCAGCATCTTTTGGTGGCAGTGCAGACAGGGCAGCTGTCAATGTAGCTTTCAATGTCTTTTTAAGGAATGGGCACCAGAATTGTTTTTTGATGAGGTGTAGGGTTTTCACAAACCCGAAGTGGCTGGCTAGCCTGGAATCGTGGCATTGTTTCATCAGATCCAGTCTTTGACTACTGGAAAATAGAGTTTGTCTCCCACTCAGGCTGGGTCATTTTTCAGCAAACAGTTGTTTTAGTGGGCTTGGAACCAGTCATCCTTAAGGAGGGCCTCTTTAAAACCTTGAACTGTCATGTTGTCAGTGGGTGGATCCCATTTCGCCTGTTCCCTGGTTTGCTTTGGCAGCTAGCTGGAATGTTTGGAGCATAGGTTTGAAGATTTTAGTTTTCTTGCTGTTATATTGGGGTTTCCTGGATAAGCACCAGCTAAAAAGTTTCTTCTCTCTGGGAAATACTTGAGCATGAAGTTAAAATGTTTAAAATATTGTGCCCAGCGTACCTCCTTGGGGGGAAGTTTTCATGGGGTTTTTAAAACTTCTAGATTCTAGGATCAGTCCAGACTTCGAATGGGATTTTATTTCCTTCTTGGAAATGTGTCCAAGTGAGGAATGCCCAATGTACAACATATTCCTCTTTTTCCCAGATAGCCCATCTTTGCTTAGTCTCAGTTAACTTTTTGGATGTGTATGTGCACAGTTGTAGCTGGTCATGCTCGTTCTTTTGGACAAGGACAGCCCCCACTCACATCCACTTGAATGACAAATGGTTTTCCTGGGTCTGGGTGTTTTAAAATTGGCTTGGCTGAAAACAGCTGTTAGAGCTTTTCAAATGCTCTCGGCATTCCATAGTCCAGTTAAGTGGTTGGCTTTGTTTTGGGTTGTCCCCCCACTTTTGTTTTTAGCAGGTTCATAATGGGTAGGGCAATCTTTGCAAAAGCCAGTATGAACTGGCGGTAAAAATTCATGCAAATTGCATGAAACTGTTTGCTTGTGTAAAACGGTTTCCAATCGATAACAGTTTTCACTTTTTGTGGGTCCATTTCTATCCCCACATGGGATATTCTGTAACCCAAGTAGTCTATTTTTTCTTGGTGGAATTTGTATTTAGAGAGTTTTGCATAAATTTTGGCAGCTCTGGGTTTGTTTAGGACAGCTTGGACTAGTTTTATGTGCTCCACTTTTGTTTCCATGTAGATTAAAATGTCATCTAAGTAAACCAGGATCCCTTTACATAAATGTTCATGGAGCACCTCATTAATTAATTGCATAAAAACAGCTGGGGCTCCCTGCAGCCCAAAAGGGAGCACTTTAAAAACAGTTTTTCACTCATCCCCTTCCCTTATTGTGATGCAGTAGTATGCTTCTCATAAGTCCAGTTTAGAGAAGATTTTTCCCTTGGAGAGGTGTGCCAGCATATCTTTCATAAGGGGGAGTGGGTATACATTTTCCACGCTGACAGTATTTAAATTTCTATACTCCACACAGAGGCGTAAAGTGCCATCCTTTTTTTCTCTGAATAACACAGGAGCTGCTATTTTTGGCTGGGTAGGCTTGATGAATCCCCTCACCAGATTTTTGTTAATAAAAGCTTTCAGTTCATCTAATTCTCTGGGGGACATGCAGTACACTTTTGACTTTGGGAGTTCAGCTCATGGCAGAATTTTAATGGCGCAGTCAGTGGCGCGGTGTGGCGGGAGTTCGTTGGATGCCTCTTCACTAAATACCTCAGCTAAGTCCTGGTACTCCCTTGGAATGTCTTTGGTTTTGGCAGGCCAGTTGGACATTGCCCTCTCTCTGCCTCCCTTTTTTCTGGGTTTTTTTTTCCTCTGGGTCATTTGCAAATGTCACACACTCTTGGAATTTTACAGTTCCTTGTTTCCATTTAATTTTAGGGTTCCATTTTCATAACCATGTGAGTCCTAGGACTAGTGACCATTCCATTCCTGGTGCTACTATAAACGTGAGAGTTTGTCATGGCTTCCCATGTTAATTTGCAGTGGTTCTGTGGCAAAAATGGCTGCCCCCCCCTCCAGCTACTGTCCCATTTAATTGGTAAAAAGCAATGGGGGTTTTTCATTTTTCTTAAGTGAATTCCTAATTTCCCCACTAAGGTTGGACTGATTAAATATCGGGTGCATCCCGAGTCTAGTAAGGCTGATACTTCTTCCCTTTTCTCTTGGTTGGGAATAAACAGCCTTATGGGTAGGGTAAGTAGTTAGATTGGGGCACTTGCCAGCGGGTCATCATCTGGGTCACTTTTATTGAAAAGAGGTGATAGCAAGATGAATTCAAAGCAGGTTCTGAGATCCCTCAGGGCATACAGCAGAATAAAGGAAATTAGAGACCATTCTGAACAGTCCGATTTGGGAGCCATGAACAGCCAATCTGCAGGTATGAAGATGTTATTGTCCCAGCTACTTTGAGAAAGAGATAAGAGAACTTTCTCAGGGCCATCTTCTCACGATACAATCCACATGGCCCACCTTCCCCCTTACATTCCCCAAGAGGTGATAAGATGCCAGGCAGCTAGGGCTCCAGGCAACTGTTATAAATCAGGTTAAAGGTTATACAAGAATGCAATGCAGGATATGGGATACATTAAAAAGGAAAAAAAATAAATGTGCGAAGGACCAAACCCCCCCACTCCTCTAAAGAATTGCAGATACATGGATCTGACAGATAGTTAGATGAATCAAGGAAGACAAACTCCTGAATTTCTTCAACATATCTGACACTGTTTCCAGCATACTGATTAGATTTCATTTGCAGTTTGCACTAATCAGTATTTTTGTTACATAGCTGAACATAAACTCAAAGTATTGTAGTTTTATATCACCTTACTAGAAGAGATGATCTTGGTACATACAATCTGAGATGATGTCATAACAAATTATAAGACGGAATATGTCTGATTTTTATATGTCATGTAGCTGCAAATTGAAAAAAGATTATAGAAACTAATTTTTCCAATGGTTTCATGTATGCTTTGTAAAATGCATTGCATGTGACACTTATAATCCTTTTGTGGAAAGTAATTCAGTGGATAACTCAGCTTTTGAGGCCCTAAAGCAGTGGTTGGGAAGCCTCTATTCCATAGGCATAATTCAGCTCAAAGAAATTCCTAGTCTAGTCTGGGAGAGATCATAGTCACCTGAGGACCACTTATATCAGACTGTCCTGCAGAGGGAAATATATTAGAGGGAGGAACCTGCTGTGAGGCCTCAATGTTTGAATCAGACAGTGTTCTGAATAATGGTGTGGCCTCAGTTAAAGGAGGAACCACTGTAGGTTGGTCTGGGGACCAAGAACCCAGTTCTGGACCTGAGGATGCCCAGTGTTCTGCACAGCATGTTTTAATTACTTGGGAAAATAATCAAAAGGCTTAACTGACTTACCCTTTAACTATTAAGATACTTCCATACAGGCAACTCCTAATATGAACAATCATTTTGCCTTCATTCCTTAAAAAAGCTCTTTTGAGATAAGAAAATAGGAATAGTAATGGAAAAGAGATTGAATAGAAAGTTGTCTGAATGAGGCACCAAACTTCATCATAAAAGCCTCATCTGTTAAGGCACCTTAGTATAATTTTTAATTTAGGCAAATGGATTGGTATTAATTCTGAGTAACTGGTAAGTAATATGTTAAAATTCTCAGCACATTTGGAAAAACAATGTGTTCCATGCAAAATGCTCTTTGCACTTTTCCTTCAACAGAGTTCTCTCTTTCAAATATTGTGATTAAAGATAAAAATGTTGCTGTTGGTCTGCAACAATTATTTGTCGCCCTAGGTTCCCTGTTAATGTTGTCCTGGGTTCCCGCAGGAACGGGTCTCAACCCTCGTTGAGACAATTTAGGGGGTCCTCGCAAGGACGATAGCAGCCGAATAAAAGACACCACACCAGGAGTTCTTCAAAATGAGAGAGTACGAAGAAAGGGTTGTAGAAAAAGCTGTTGTAAAAAGGTCCCCCTTAGATCGCAACAGTCTCTTTTATTATGCAGTTTTAGCAGGGAGGGGGGAACTACAGCAATGAGGGAATTAGCATATAGAAACTTAGCTATACCAATCAGCAAGCGTTTAGAGTATACGTATTAGCAAAATACCACATGGTTTTCAGGAAATCATGCGTTTTACCTGAATAGAAACTCAACTTAAGGAATGCAAAACTAGAAGCTTATCTCAGGGAAGGCGAGGGGCCTCAGGGGAAACAGAACTATGCATAACTATGCATCTAACTCAGAGAAGGTTAGGCGGAATAGAAACTTAATTCAGGGAATCATGTCTGTCATGTAGCACTGAAAAAAGTCAAGTCAAGTTCTCCCGGCTGTGAGGCCTAAGAAAACCTGAACCAATGATATATCCATATGTCCTCTGTTTTTATTTTTTAAGATGGGTAAATGATATATCCATATGTCCTCTGTTTTTATTTTTTAAGATGGGTAAAATTCTTCTAAAGCTATGACATCCCCAGTGGATCCCCCCTCCGGGAGACCCCGCAGGGAGTCAGTACACTTTTTCAAAGGAATGGTTCCCGATTCAGAGTCTTCATCAGCCTCAGAGGCTAATTCTAAAAGAGGTTGTTTATATTCATTTTCAACAGTGTTTCTTAGCAATAGGACATCATCTCCAATACTGTTTAGTCGTTGTTTCAAAAATGCTAGAACTCTCCCCATAACACATGGTCCAATTGTACATGCAAGGAGCAACAAAATCAGAGGACCAGCTAGGGCAGAGAGGAGGGTGGTCAACCAGGGAGAGAGATTAAACATTCCCTGATACCACTTGTGGGATTGAGAACGCTCTTTTTCTCAATCGGGTATTTAATAGAGTAGTGTATATTATAGTCCACCCTCCAGTGTCAAGTCCTAGCCTTTCTTTGGACAAGTATATTGTGCAGGAAGTATAGGCATCCGAGGAGGCATTAATACAATAGTGAGAAAAGTTAGAGGGTACATACCCAAGGCAACAACCTTGACCTTCAATTGAGGATACCGTTATAGAAGAGTTAGACCACCTGCAACCGGTATCTGAGGTGCTATTGGTAAAAGGTAGGGCGGAACCTATGGCCTCATAAAAAGGGGGTTGAGAAGACAGACACAGCCAACATCTACTATCATTGTTAGGAAAAGTACGGGCTGCCACAAGGGCATCATGCGCAGAGGAGACCAGGGACACCAACGGATTGTTGCTTTTAATCAAGGGCTGTAAAAAGGGCGAGTTGACTTGTTTGTTTGGGCCCACAGGTGGGGATGTTTCTAAGGACATGGTAAGACGAATTATGAATATATTTCCTGGATGTCTGTAATCGGAATTATCTCTCGACCTTCCCCCCCATCTTTTCCCTTTAAGCCATTCAGTAATCGGAAGATTCCTTCCATGAGATGTAAAAGTAACAGTCATAGGATTGAGGACGCAGCAGGCCCAATTGGAGCAGGATTTCCAAGGCAAATTGTTATCAGGGCCTAGTACAGCTTTGATATAGTCAGTAGTATAGGGAGCAGTCCACCAAATCTTTCCGGTTGACACACATTGCCAGGACTTGCAATACCAATCAGAGATGGTCCCGCATTCATCTAGGTGGGAGAGATCAGTAAGATGTCCTGGGCAGATATACAGGCCTGGACCAATTGACCAGACGTCCGAGGGAAGGATTACATTTTGTTTTATGTTTAAATCCATGGCGCGACCAGCATTTCAGCAAAGTCAAAGTAGAGTGCAGGAAACCAAGGCCACAGAGTTCGATTAGAGATGGAATGAAGGACTTCCTTGGAAGTCCAAAATAGTCCAAGTATAATTTGGACGATGCAGGTTCTGCTGTGCTCCGGATAAGAGCGCCATGACGGAGAGCTGCAGGGGTAGAAAGCGTGGGAAGAGGGCAAGGAGCGAGATACGCCAGGAAAAATGGGTAGCAGAGAGAAGGAAATTTTCATGTCAAAAGATCTTTCTTGCTTTGGGAAAACAGGAGCATGCATAAGTGCTGTAGTCTTCAGATGAGATGTTAAAATTAACAGAGAAGTGGAACAGGAGAAGATATAATGTAAGTATTGTTAGAGGATGGACTGGATATCCATTCTTTAGCCATGTCCACTGAGCTGGATGCAGCAAGGGATGGCGTTGTCTGCAAACAAGTTCCTTACGACCCCAAGAGGGGTTAGTATTCTACAATGAGGAACTCTTATATAAGCACTTAAAGCGTTCAAGGAATGTACATTTAGGAAGAGAGGAAGAGGCATTAGGGACAGAAGAGGCAAGAGAGATCAGTGATAGGATCAGAAGGATCTTCATCTTTCTTTTTGGTTGATTGAGATGACAGGCGAACACAGCGAGCTGGAACCCACAGGACTCGATCAGGCAATTGAACTGCAGCGTAACCTTTTCCCCAGGTAATCAATTGAGCTGGACCTTTCCAAGCTGGATCCGGAAGATGCCTATAATATACCAGAGGACGAGAAGAGGGAGGGAGGAGGAAAACTGTCTCGAGGCGGCAGTGGAGGCAGGAGATCCAGTTAGATTAAGAAAATTCAATGAATACAAGCAAACATTTAATACATTTTGCAACGCCGGAGTGTCGGGGCTGATGCCTTTTGACCCCAAGTGTCTGTCCAAGGCCTGTTTAAGAGTCAAATTCCCTCTCTCTATAATGGCCTGGCCCTGGCTATTGAAAGGAATGCCGAATTTGTGGATTATTGACCAGCGATGGCAAAATTGTGCAAAGGCAGAGCTCGTATAGGCTGGTCCATTGTCAGTTTTTAGAGTTTTTGGACATCCCAACGTTACGAAAGTCCGAATACAATGATTAATAACTTGTTTTGCGGTTTCACCCCTTTGCAAGGTTGCCATGATGAAACCTGAATATGTATAAAGGATGGATATTGAGTTACATCCATTTGCCATAGTTGACAGGGCACTGTTCCTCTGGGGTTGACCCCCATCGGAAGAGAGTTACCTTGGCGGCTGCAAGTAGGGTATTGTTGTATGATCAGATGCCTCAGCAGCCGTGAAGCCAAATTGTTTCATGAGCGCCTTTTTGTTTTGATGAAAATAGGAGTGACTGTCCCAAGGAGAGACAGGAGAAAGTGTCAAAAGAGAGGAGGCAGAGGCCGCAGCGTCTGCTACATAACAAAATAGGGATGTGTACGTTTGTAAATGAGAGACTGTAAAGTTGTGAAAAGAGAAGTGAGATTAGAATTGAAAAATAGTTTGTACTATTTGAGTAACATACTATGTGGAAGACAGAGAAAAAGACAATCAATCAATAAAAACCCAACTCCCACCCTTTTTCATGTGTGGAAGTTGGTCACTAACAAATCCATGCTATCAAAAACTTCCAAAAACAAACCACAACCTTCTAACTTATCACATCCTGTAACTTTCTAACTCATCTCTGAAATAGTTCCTAAAACAGGGCACACACATATTGTGCTGCTAAAAAAGAAAAAGAAACAATACAAACAGCAAATAAGGGTGAGTCAGTTTGTGTGGAAAACCTAAGTGCATTTTCCAAAAAACAGATTCACGCTTAAAAAAAATGCATCCATACATAAGAAGATAGCCATGTGTCTGAAATGCTGTAGGGTTTCCTGCCTGGGCAGGGGGTTGGACTAGAAGACCTCCAAGGGTCCCTTCCAACTCTTATTATGTATGTTAACAGCTGCAAAAATACAAAACTAAAGGAAACAGTTTGAGTCAGCTCAGTGCTTTGAAAACATTTATAAAGGTATAGGTTTAATCAGGCAGGTTAAACCTCAAAAAGTTCCAGAAAAGATAAAAAATAAAAATTAAAAGCAAAACCAAAATTGTATGCATGATTAAAAATTAAAATCAAAATTGTTTTCATGGTGGAAAAGAAAATATATCTGCATAGTTTTTACATAGCTCTTTGCAAAAGCAATGCTTCCAGAGAGCCTAATTGTCCCTCCCTTCTCAGACAAGAAAGAAGAGAGAAAAAAAAATGGAGTGGGGGTGAATGGTTTTCCCCCCGTAGCCCACCCTCTTCCCTGGCACGGCAAGGAACAAAAGGGGGGGGTAGTTAAGATAAGCCAGAGGGCAGAGAAAAAAAAGTTAAAAGTAACTCACTGGAAAGACACTCTCATGCATATGAAGAGAGAAAAAAAAAAAAAAAAAAAGTCCAAAAGTAACTCACTTGCTTGCAAAAGGAAAAATACATTTTTTTATTTTTCCAAAAGTACCTGGCTGCTTGCATACGGAATTTATGCAGACAGATACACATAAAGACACACACACTGGACACACACACATGCAGAGACAATTTCTCACACATGCATACATTTCTTGCAAATCCAAAAGACAACACAGAAATTTCACACCTTCTCAATGAGTTTTGCACATACACACATTCCATGCAAATCAAGCATCACAATTATCTCTACAATTCTTATGCAGGTCTGAAAATGATCACATACATACATACACAAGCACACACATCATCAAACAACATTTACAGACCTGGGGAACTTGTCTGAGAAAACTCAGCAGTTTAAATCATGACTGATTGTGGATCCTTTTAAGTCATTTTTGATCTAAGTGACGTCTGCAAGTAAAATGAGGCATTCAAGGATCATGTGCCAGAGGAACAAAATTTTTGCAGGGGCTCTTGGACTGTCATGGAAATAAGTTCCCAATGTTTCCCATGTAGTCACTGTGAGCAAATAATTGAACCAAATCTGAGCGATCGCACCCATGGGGGAAAGGGAGGGGTGCACTGGGGGAAGGGAGGCAGGCAGGGGAAAGGAGGCAGTTTTCAAAGCAGGGATGGAAGAAACAGGCATTTGGTACAATACGCTTTCTAGCTCAATATGCTTTGAAGGTTCAGAGTGGGGGGAAAGGGAGGAGGGAAAGGAATGAGCGGGCAGAGGAACTGAAGGAGAGTGAATGCCGTAGGAAGTAACAGCTTCTTTTAAATTTTTAAGCACCCGTACATTGATGTTGTCATGTATCGGCTGTCCTCCTCCTGGTGGATTGAGGTTTAAAGGGTAAGCCGATATCGGGGGTTCAGTTCTTAGAGAAAGAGAAGAAAGAGCAACCAAGGCAGAGAGAGTACCTGCAGATATGTCTGTATCCTCCGGAGGGGGGGGAGACGCTTCAGAAGGAGAAAGAGCTGTGTCCGCAGGGGGAGCAGAGGCAGCTACAGAGACAGAAGAAGATTCATACGGAGGGAGAGAAACTTTTGGCAGGGATTCGGCCGTAGTAGAAGAGAGCAGAGCAGCCGAATCAGTAGAAGGAGAATTAGGATAGAGGGTGCCAAGAGCAGCCGTAATAGCCCGCCAAGTCCAGGCGGAGCTCGAGGGTGGTAGAAAAGAGGTAAGAGATTTCTTAGAAAGAGGATAGACAGTGGTGCCATTAACTTTTTGCAAACAATTAGCCTTCTTCACCAGAGAGTAAAGCTCATTCCTATGCAATGATGAGACTTTCGAGTTCGAGGAGCCCATAACTTACGTGTGCACGTGTCGCGTCCCGGACGGGTAAGCTATGAGGGTGAAGGTGACGCACCGCTAGACAACGATCGCGCCTCTGGACAACACAACAGGACAGGACGAGCCCCCAGATGTTGCTGTTGGTCTGCAACAATTATTTGTCGCCCTAGGTTCCCTGTTAATGTTGTCCTGGGTTCCCGCAGGAACGGGTCTCAACCCTCGTTGAGACAATTTAGGGGGTCCTCGCAAGGACGATAGCAGCCGAATAAAAGACACCACACCAGGAGTTCTTCAAAATGAGAGAGTACGAAGAAAGGGTTGTAGAAAAAGCTGTTGTAAAAAGGTCCCCCTTAGATCGCAACAGTCTCTTTTATTATGCAGTTTTAGCAGGGAGGGGGGAACTACAGCAATGAGGGAATTAGCATATAGAAACTTAGCTATACCAATCAGCAAGCGTTTAGAGTATACGTATTAGCAAAATACCACATGGTTTTCAGGAAATCATGCGTTTTACCTGAATAGAAACTCAACTTAAGGAATGCAAAACTAGAAGCTTATCTCAGGGAAGGCGAGGGGCCTCAGGGGAAACAGAACTATGCATAACTATGCATCTAACTCAGAGAAGGTTAGGCGGAATAGAAACTTAATTCAGGGAATCATGTCTGTCATGTAGCACTGAAAAAAGTCAAGTCAAGTTCTCCCGGCTGTGAGGCCTAAGAAAACCTGAACCAATGATATATCCATATAAAAATCATTCTAATTCATTGTTAGGTTCACTATTATCTGAAAAGTTGTCAGACTCGTAGACTTCTAGTGATGTATTTTAAATGACTGTCAGATGATTGCACATCATAATGCCTCGTATAGTGACTATTTTTTAAAAAAAGAATTCCCTCTTTCATTGAAGTCACTGGAAATGGAAATTATTTACACCAGTTCCAAGGTTGGTATGAAATTGGATTTTGATTTAGGAATTTACCCAGGCATGGAAGAAGTATGGAATATATCAAAAGTATATACCACAATTACCTCACTGGGGATTGTTTTTTCTACTTAGGCTGGCACCATTTAACCCAACCTTTCATAATTGGTAACAAATCACTTAGTTTCTTTCAGCAGAGAGATCCTCCATGTAAGATTGTTACATGGTTAAATATTTCAAAATTTTCAAAATTATGCAATATCACATTCTATAGTTGAAGCGTGCAGTTTTTCTCCAAATTGATACCTCTTTCCCACCTAGTGTGGCTAGGTGGGAAATTTATATTCTGTCTCTAGTAAAGAGCATTTATTAATGAAAGGAAGATGGATGTACATTGAGACATGGAACTAAAGAGTGGTAGGAGATTCTGTAAAATATTTTGTGGTTATTGAGCGTGTTACATTTAGGTGTTTATAGGAATAGAATAGAATAGAATAGAATAGAATAGAATAGAATAGAATAGAATAGAATAGAATAGAATTTTTTATTGGCCAAGTGTGATTGGATACACAAGGAATTTGTCTTGGTGCATATGCTCTCAGTGTACATAAAAGAAAAGATACCTTCATCAAGGTACAACACTTACAACACTTAATGATAGCCATAGGGTACAAATTTAACACTTAATGATAGTCATAGGCTACAAATAGGAAACAATCAGGAAACAATATCAAGATGGGCCGTGGTGTGGCTCAGGCTGTAAGAAGCCTGTTATTAAAACACAGCTGCCTGCAATTACTGCAGGTTCTAGTCCCACCAGGTCCAAGGTTGACTCAGCCTTCCATCCTTTATAAAGTAGGTAAAATGAGGACCCAGATTGTTGGGGGGGCAATAAGTTGACTTTGTAAATATACAAATAGAATGAGACTATTGCCTTACACACTGTAAGCCGCCCTGAGTCTTTGGCGAAGAGCGGGATATAAAGTTATGGTCATACAGTCATAATGGAAGGAGTTGGGTGATGGGAACGATGAGAAGATTACTAGTAGTGCAGATTTAGTAAATAGTTTGACTGTGTTGAGGGAATTAGTTGTTTAGCAGAGTGATGGTGTTCGGGAAAAAACTGTTCTTGTGTCTAGTTGTTCTGGTGTGCAGTGCTCTGTAGCGTTGTTTTGAGGGTAGGAGTTGAAACAGTTTATGTCCAGGATGTAAGGGGTCTGTAAATATTTTCATGGCCCTCTTTTTGTTTCGTGCAGTATACAGGTCTTCAATGGAACGCAGGTTGGTAGCCATTGTTTTTTCTGCAGTTCTAATTATCTTCTGAAGTCTGTGTCTGTCTTGTTGGGTTGCAGAACCAAACCAGACAGTTTATATACATACATACATATCACTTAGCTTTATATATCGCTTCATAGTGCTTTACATCTATGTCTAAGTGGTTTACAGAGTCAGCATGTTGCCCCCAGCAATCTGGGTTCTCATTTTATTGACCTCAGAAAGGTGGAAGCTGAGTGAGCCAGTCAGGATCAATTTCCTGACAATGGGCAGAGTCAGCCTGCAATACTGCATTCTAACCACTGTTCCACCATGGCTCCTAATTGCTGAAAATACTTGTATCCTTATGAGCCTTGGTTCCATGGGCTCAATGAGAAAGCAGCTAGATCATAGCAGCTAAGCTACTAATAGCCAATGAGAATTTGCTCAAAGATCATTTCACCATTGCATTATTGTTAACTTTCCCTTCAAATTTTTTTTAGAAATAACCCATGTTATTTAACCCATTTAACAGGCCCATGCCCATTTCTTAGACAATAAACCAGTGATGAAATCTGAACTGGTTTACTCCTAGTTTGCTGGCTGCACATGCATGATGCATGCCAAACATGCGCCCTGTGCGCACATGCACCTGCACATGCACCATGCACTAACTGTGAGGTCTGCGTGCATGTGCAATACACACCAAAAGGAGGCATGGGGTAAGTAGAACAGCATGTGGAGGGGTGTATGATCAACCATGATCTTTTTTTTTAACTTTTAAAAGCATTTTTTACAACCAGTAGTAAAAAATGCTAAAAAAGTAAAAAAAAAAGTTCCGACGATCGGGTGTCGCTCATCTGATTGTTGGAACTTTTTTTTTTTTACATTTTTTACAACCGGTTTGGCAAACCAGTAGCCTCTTTTACTACCAGTTCGGGTGAACCGTACCAAACTGGGAGCATTTCACCCCTGCAATAAACATATTTTAATTACGTTTAAGTGCAGCCCTCCCAAGCTCCATTTTCACTGGCAGAGAGTTGTAGAAGGCTGTCAGAGCCAAAAACAGAGCTCTGGAGCCCATTTTTGCTGGCAAAACAGTTGGGCCACCACAGGTGCCCCTGACTCGAGTGACATCAAGCTGGCCATGCCCCACCCCAGCCCCTCAAGATCAAACACAACCCTGATGCAGCCCTCAATGAAATTGAATTTGACACCCCTGATCTAGAGTCTTGTCAAAGCTAATTAGTTTAAAATCATAGTTTGTTTATTAAATAAACTCACACAGTTATATTTTCTGCTTAATGGAATTAATGCACTCTGAGTCTCCATTGGTATATGTTACCAGCTACTGAATATTTTAAAAGGCAGAGAATGGCATATGGACAGTCTGCTGAATAAACAACATACAATGTGCAGTTAGAAGGGAACATGAGAACAACCCTTACAAATCCCCAGGAAGGATTTGACACTCATCTGCAGCTCTAACACTATTCCCATATTTCAGCATAAAATGGTAAGTATTGTGAATAAACAAGATTTGTTATATTGAAGAGGAAAGTAATTAGCAAGTCTTGTACAAATGGTGTGAACATTTTGAATAACAATCTTCATGGATCATAATTGTGACTAACTTGCTTTTAAACTTTCAGACTTAGATGTATTATTGGAAAAGTTATTTGATGTGTTTCTTTTTTTCCTCTGTCCTTGCTTTTTCCTAGATAGCTTTTCAGTTTTATTTTATGAATAGAAGATTAGTAAATTGGAAGTAGTATGAGTAACTTAAAGTAATTTACTCTGATTCAAATCACTAATATTATACCATCCAGAATAGGATAAAGTATTAACTGCTTATCTAGGGATAAAGGCTACTACTATGTAGTAGTAAGCATGTAAAAATCAAAAAGTTGCTCTGGAATATGGAGTGCAACAACATAACAACTGATGGCAACTTCTTAAAACAGTTACTCTTTTTCCAGGCTTGCACAATTGCCTTCCACAACTGCAGTGTGATCTCAGAATAGCATGCATTTGATTTAAGAAGTTACTAATGAGTATCTCCACATTTTTACAGCAGCAAGGCAATTCTAAAGTCTCTACTAATGGCCATTTCCATATTTTCCTTCATACAGCAAAAGCTTATACAATAATTTGTTTTTAGATTATTACATTAATCTAAAAAACGTTAATATTATTAGATCTAAATCTAATAATAATAAAATTATTAATTATATCTGCATCATGCAGATATAAAATCTGGCATATTGTCAGATTTGCAAGTTTCAATATAATGTAATATAATACAATAATACAATATAATATAATATAATACAATAATACAATATAATATAATGTATTGATAGAAATTGATTCAGAAATGGAGTTGGTTAAAGATTGTATGGTAAGATGGGCACAAAATTTTCAACAACCTATAATGTTAGAAACATGGAAAAACTTTGGGTGAGGAATGTTAAATTTATGCAAACACAAAATTTAAGAGAAATTTTTTATAAAATGTTTTATAGATGGCATTTAGATCCGAAAAAACTGTCGTGTATGTATCCAAATGTGAAAGCAAAATGTTGGAGATGTGTTTGTGAGGATGCTACTTATTTTCATATATGGTGGACTTGCAAAAAAGTTAAAGCTTTTTGGATTAAAATATGGTGGATTATGCAGAACATTTTGAAAAAGAAGATCAAGTTTGTTACACAGTTCTTTTAGGAATAATTCCAGATTGTACTGTTATAGAGACAAAACTGATTTTAAATTTAATAACTGCTGCAAGATTATTGATTGCACAATATTGGAAGAAAGAAGACTTACCTACAATTGGAGAATGGATTAGTAAAGTATCAAATTTAGCAGAAATGGCAAAAATTTCTGCCTACTTGAAAGACTATACACAAGAAAAATATATTTTGGAATGGAGAAAGTGGATCGATTATATTCAAAATAAGTATCAGATTAAAAAATACCAATTAGTTTTTGAGTGAAGTTAGGATTTGCTATGTATTAGAGTTTAAGAGGGTTTAAGGGTTTAAAGGACGCAGTGGCTCAGGGGCTAGGACATTGAGCTTGTCGATCAAAAGGTCGGCAGCTCAGCGGTTTGAATCCCTAGTGCTGCCGTGTAACGGGGTGAGCTCCCGTTACTTGTCTCAGCTTCTGCTAATCTAGCAGTTTTGAAAGCATGTAAAAATGCAAGTAGAAAAAATAGGGACCACCTTTGGTGGGAAGGTAATAGCATTCCGTGCGCCTTTGGCATTGAGTCATGCCGGCCACATGACCACGGAGACGTCTTCGGACAGCGCTGGCTCTTCGGCTTTGAAACGGAGATGAGCACCGCCCCCTAGAGTCGGCAACCTTTACCTTTACCTAGAGTTTAAGAAAGAAGGGAATTGATAGTGTGATGGTATGAAATGGAATATGTTTTATGTTATATTTTAGATTATGTTTGTTAGTTACTATACCCTGTATTCTGTTCTGGGAAGTCTCGGGGAGGGGGAGGGAGGGGTAATGGGGGGGAAGGGGGAAGATTATAAATTGATTGATTTCCATTGTACAGGAATAATGGTAGAATTAAATAAGTTGGAATCGTGTAAAGTCGGGGCTTCTCGGTAACCACTTCGGAAGGGAAAGGGTAAGGAAAGAGGAGTAAAGAAGGAAAAAAGTAGGCAGGCAGGTAGGTAGGTAGGAAAGAAGGGAGGGGGAAGAAAGGATGGAAGTGAGAAGTGGGAAGGAGGAGGGGAAGTAGGAAAATGAGGAGGAGGATAGTGGGGAAAGTAGAAGAAGGATTAGAAGGGTAGAAAGGATTAAGGAAGGGAGTGGCAACCGAGCAGGCCCGATTGAGCATAATTTGAGTATAGGATCGATTGTTGGATAAGTGATTGTACTGTACACTGATCAAATTGTGGGAATTATTATGGAAAATAAAAAACTTTTTTTTAACAAAAAAATCCTTCCCACCCTTCAATCACAGCTTGGCTTTCCCTCTTATGCACAGAAGGTCCCACACTCTGATGACCCCTCTTTCCCTGTTCTGTTGGTCACAGCTCAGAGGAGCTAGCAACAGCCAGGTCAAACAAAGAAATGAGATTCAGCTGTTGTCCAAGGGTGAAGCCATTCACGCATACATGCTCACCCTATGTTACTAAATTTAAAGAGATGGTACTTACCCTCTTTCTGACAGCTGTTGAGCACAAGACTCAGAATCTCTCTTTATTTTTATTTATTTTTATTTATTTATTTATTTGTCACAACAGTATATATAAGCATAAGCAAGAAATAACTATACGATATATAATCATATATATAAGCATAAGTATGAAATAACTATATGAATTGGATACAATCAAAGGGAACATTAGGACAGGAACGATAGGCACGTTGGTGCTCTTATGCACGCCCCTTACAGACCTCTTAGGAATGGGGTAAGGTCAATAGTAGATAGTCTTTTGTTAAAGTTTTGGGGATTTTGGGAAGAGACCATAGAGTCAGGTAGTGCATTCCAGACATTAACAACTCTGTTACTGAAGTCATATTTTCTGCAATCAAGATTGGAGCAGTTCACATTAAGCTTAAATCTATTGTGTGCTCGTGTATTGTTGCAACTGAAGCTGAAGTAGTCTTCAACAGGAAGGACAGATGATTCTATGAGTTAGACTCAGGTCATGTCAAAGGCGGTGGTGTTCTAAATGTTCTAAACCCAGGATTTCAAGTCTGGTGGCATAAGGTATTTTGTTGTAAACAGAGGAGTAGAGAACTCTTCTTGTAAAATATTTCTGGACACGCTCAATTGTATTAATGTCCGAAATGAGGTGTGGGTTCCAGACAGGCGAGCTGTATTCAAGAATTCGTCTAGCAAATGTTTTATATATTACCTGTTAGCTCCAAGCAGGGTCCAAAGGCTTTTACCCTCAGATGAAGAAGGTCTTTGCCAGCTAGTAGTGGTCCTCCAGGCCCTCTCTGGGAGCTGGGTTGGCTGGGAGTCCTTTCATTGGTCACCAAATTGTTGGAAGAAATTTCCATGTTTTTTCCCAGCTGTGATCGAACTCAGGAAATTTCTTCCAACAAAGTTCTCTTGGCTGTATTAGAATTCTAGTTACTTGAAATTGCCTGAACACTAAATATCAATGGGAATTGCATATAATGGTTACATGCCATGTATTCTAAATTCTGCCTTTTGAAAAAAATGCCATTGTTAATTTTTTTTCAGCTCCAGAAATTGAAACGATCACTTTCTTTCAAGACCAAAAGTTTGAGGAGTAAAAGTGCAGACAACTTTTTTCAACAAACGAATTGTGGCATGAAGTTGCAAGTAGATTTGCTATCAGAAATCACTTCTAAAACTGGGCAGCTCCCTAATTTGGAAAGTCAAAACTCCACTCCAACCAAAGCCCATCTCCAACCAGAAGACAAGACTCACATTTTTCAGGAACACATTTTCAAAAAACCCACATTCTGTGATGTCTGCAACCATATGATTGTTGGTAAGAAATATTTTACATTTTATTTTTTGCTTTTGTTTTGTTTTTGTTACTTTACAAAGTAACCTTTCTTTTTTTTTCTTTTTTTTTTATAAAAAGTTTTATTTTTACAATCATATCAAATAATTCATCCAATGTACAGTTATATACAATTAGTCGGGCTTGCCCAGTCACCACCCCCCTTTTTAACACTCTTCCCTCTTCTACCTTCTTCTACTTTCCAGACCTTCCTCTCCTTCTCTTATCTACATCCTCTCCTCCCTCCACCCTACACCTTCCTTCTCCCTCTTCTACCCCTCTTCCTTCCTCTTCTCCTCTCTCCTACCTCCTACTCTCTCTTTTCTCCCTCCCCACCGTTCTAAAATGGTAACTGGGCAGACCCGACCCTGCATTAATTATATTTATACCTCTTCAATAATCCCTGTACATTAACCATCACTCCATCTCTACCAAACCCCCAATTCCCTCCCCTTACCCCCACCCCCACCCCGACTTCCCAGAACAAAATGCAGGGTATCAAAACTAACAATCATAATCCAAAATAATTCCTAAATTATAATCTCTAGTCACACCACACTTAGTCACACTCTCAATTCCCCTCTCCTTCAAAAATATATCTAATACAAAATATTTCCTAAATTTACTCATATGCTATTCGATATTTTTTTATCTGATACTTATTTTGAATATAATCAATCCACATTTTCCATTCTAAAATATATTTTTCTAGTGTATAGTCTTTCAAGTAAGCGGAGATTTTTGCCATCTCTGCCAGATTTGATACTTTGAATGTCCATTCTTCAATTGTAGGTAATTCTTCTTTCTTCCAATACTGAGCAATCAAAAGTCTTGCGGCTGTTATTAAGTTCAAAATCAATTTAGTCTCTATAGCTGTACAGTCCATAATAATTCCTAATAGAAAGAACTGCGGAGTAAACTTAATCTTCTTTTTCAAAATATTCTGCATGATCCACCATACTTTAATCCAAAATACTTTAACTTTTTTACAAGTCCACCATATATGGTAATAAGTGGCATCTTCACAATCGCATCTCCAACATTTAGCCTGTACATTAGGATACATACATGACAACTTTTTGGGGTCTAAATGCCATCTATAAAACATCTTATAAAAATTTTCTCTCATATTTTGCGCTTGTGTAAATTTAACATTCCTCACCCAAATTCTTTCCCAAGTTTCCAACATTATTGGTTGCTGAAAATTTTGTGCCCACTTAATCATACAATCCTTAACTAGTTCGGACTCTGAGTCTATTTCTACTAATACATTATACAACCTCTTAATATGCTGTTGGCCTTGATCTCTCATTTGTTTTAACAAATTATCCTCAGTTTGCTTAACACCTATTTTTTGATCTAATTTCCATCTAGCTTGTAATTGTCCATATTGGAACCATGTATAATTTTTCCCTTCTTCCCCCATCTTTTCTCTGGATTTTAATTGTAATTCCCCCTTTTCCATACAAAGAAGTTCTTTATAGGTAACTACCTCCATCTTTTGATATATATTTATATTTTCTATCATGTGTCTCGGGATTGCCCATATTGGAATCTTTCCATCTAAGTTATATTGATATTTCCTCCAAACCCTCAATAATGCATTTCTAATTATATTATTTTTAAATATTTTATCTACTTTCTTATCATATAATATATAGGCGTGCCACCCATATAACAAACCATACCCTTCTATATTCAAAACTCTTTCCTCAGTTAAATTAATCCAATCAGTAATTAATGATAAAACAACTGCTTCATAATACAATTTCAAGTTAGGCATTTTAAGACCCCCCCTTTCCCTTGTATCCTGCATTATTTTTAATTTTATTCTTGGTTTTTTGCCCATCCATACAAAGTTATTAACCCCCTTTTGCCATTCCTGTAATTTGATATCATTCTTAAGCACCGGTATCATTTGAAATAAAAATAGAAACCTGGGCAAAACATTCATTTTTATAGCCGCTATTCTTCCCAACAAGGATAGTTGTAACTTCTTCCAACTCTCCATTTCTTTCCATACCTTCTGCCACAATACCTCATAATTATTTTATATAATTTAACGTTTGAAGCTGTAATATATATTCCTAAATATTTAACCTTTTTAACGATTTCAAAACCTGTAGTTCTTTCTAACTCTTCTTTTTGTTGTATATTCATATTTTTAGTTATCATCTTTGTCTTTTGCTGATTCACCTTAAATCCAGATACTTTACCATACTGACCAATTATATCTTTTAAACCAGTAGCTGAGTATGTTGGTTGAGATACAGTAACAACCAAGTCATCTGCGAAAGCTCTTAATCTGTAATCTTGATGTTTAACTCTAATTCCCTTTATTTGATCGGAGCTACGTATTTTATTCAAAAGAATTTCTAAAGTTAAAATAAAAAGTAATGGAGATAGGGGACATCCCTGTCTCGTCCCTTTCCCAATTTTAAAAGTTTCTGTTAACCCACCATTTACTATTATTTGTGCTGTTTGCTTCTGATATATTGCCTTAATTGCGTGAATAAAATAATCCCCAAATTGCATTTTTTCTATTACTTTAAACAGAAACTGCCAGTCCAATCTATCAAAAGCTTTTTCAGCATCCAAAAAAAAAAAAGCCGCTGAGATTTGGTTGTTTCTTTCCAAATATTCAAGTAAATTTACAATTTGCCTCACATTATATCTCATCTGCCTACCCTTAATAAATCCTGACTGATCATTATGAATTATTTGATTCATCACTGGCATTAATCTATTAGCAAGTATCTTGGCAAATATCTTATAATCAGTATTTAAAAGTGATATAGGCCTATAATTCTCTGCTTTAATACCATCTCGATCTTCCTTCGGTATTAGCGAAATAAAGGCTGTCCTCCATGAAGGGGGAACATCTCCTCCCATTTGAATTTTATTAAATAACTCTTTAAGTGGTTCAACCATCTCATTTTGTAAATTTTTATAATAAACAGCTGTTAAGCCATCTGTACCTGGTGCTTTACCAATTTTAAGTTGCTTAATTGCTAACAAAATTTCCTCTGAAGTAATTAATTGATTCAGTTCTTCTCTTTGATTTTCTGTAAGCTCACAAATATTTTGTTGTTGTAAATATCTTTCTATCTCTATATCATCAATCATATCCCTAGTATACAACTTACTATAATACTCTAGAAATGCTTTTTTAATCAAATTCTTTTGATAAACTTCCTTACCCCTATATTCTATTTTATCAATCATTCGTGATTTCTGTTTTTTCCTTATTAAATAGGCATTAAATAATGCCTATTTAACAAAGTAACCTTTCTAGGGAAGACGGTGAAGTAAGGGCCGGTTTAGCTCTGCCTGGTAAGGCCTGTTATTAAGAACACAAAGCCTGCAATTACTGCAGGTTCGAGCCCGGCCCAAGGTTGACTCAGCCTTCCATCCTTTATAAGGTAGGTAAAATGAGGACCCAGATTGTTGGGGGGGCAATAAGTTGACTTTGTAAATATATACAAATAGAATGAGACTATTGCCCTATACATTGTAAGCCGCCCTGAGTCTTCGGAGAAGGGCGGGGTATAAATGTAAACAAACAAAAAAAAAAAGTACGTAAACTGATTTTTTGCATTTATTTAATATATACAAACTACATGAAAAAAATGGAATCTTTTTGTACATAAAAAGTAATCTTCTGAAAATCACTGTTTATGAGAAACTAATCATAACTGCTATAAGAAATAATCCTCAACTTATGATCACAATTGAGCTCAAAATTTATGTTCCTAAGTGAGACATTTGTAAAATGAGTTTTGCCCTATTTTATGACCTTTCTTGACACAGTTGTTAACTGAATCACTGCAGTTGTTAAGATAGTAGTATGATTGTTAAGTGAATCTGGCTTCCCCATTGCTTCTCATAAGATCTCAAAAAGGGGATCACATGAAGTCACTGCAAAGGTCATAAATATGAACCAGTTGACAAGTGTCTGAATTTTGATCGCATAACAATGGGGATACTGCAATGGTCATAAGTATGAAAAATGGTCATGTCACTTTTTTCAGTGATGTAATTTTGAATGGTCACTAAATGAACTAAGTTCATAAGTTGAGGATTATTTGTATTTAGAAATTCTAAGAACCAACTTTCTAAAAACTAGAGTTAACTTTCCAGGTTTTGGTATGTCAACAGCAAAGTAGATATAGTCATGATGAGAAAAACATGCTTAAATACTAGCCAGCAAGAAGCTAAGAAAGAGATAAATGATCCAACATACTGATTAATAGAAACTATCAATAGAAAGTTTGTGTTCTTTTTCCACTATATTGCACACATAAATCTAATTATCTATGAAAAATGCACCCAATTTTATAGAGCTTTAAACATGGATTAATTTGTTAATTAGCCATGTTATTCTTGAACTTTATTTCCTATAGTGACTTAAATGGAAAACATTTTAATTTTCCACATTATTTGCATGCTAGGTCTCTCATCTATGTCAAATGCAGACATCCTTAAAAGTGTGAATTCAGATGAATTAGAAAATTCAGCATGAGCACAAATCTATTCAAAAGTATTCAAAAATGAACAGATAAAAAAGAGAAAATACGTTTCAAATGAATAGTCTCCTGACCCCACTTGGATTAGTCATTTTATTTTTTGAATGTTATATTTTGGATTTAATTTTAAAAAATACAGTTAGTCTTTATTTCTCATACTACAACATGGAAAGAAATGGCATATGTGCCATTAGATATTGTAAGTACTGCATCACCCTTTATATCTGATATATTTATATATTTGGGAACTCAAATCTTCCTTCAGATCTTATTTTACTTTCTGTCTCTTATCAACTATTCACTATTCTGAGCTAGACAGCCTTTGCTCTGCTTCATCATGACTCTTTGCTCCTTGGGAACATTTGTTGGAGGTTAAGGAGAAGGCTATACCACATAGTCTTGGTGAGTACTGCTTTAAAATCCTAAAAGATACCACAGACTGCAAGGAGATCAAACTGATCAGTCCTGGAGGAGATCAACCCTGACTGTTCTTTAGAAGGCCAGATCCTGAAGATGAAACTCAAATGCTTTTGGCACCTAATGAGAAGGAAGGACTCACTGGAGAAGAGCCTAATGCTGGGAAAGATTGAGGGCAAAAGAAGGGGATGACAGAGAATGAGGTGGCTGGACGGAGTCACTGAAGCAGTAGGCGTGAGCTTAAATGGACTGCAGAGGATGGTAGAGGACAGGAAGGGTTGGTGGAATGCTGTTCATGAGGTCGTGATGGGTCGGATATGACTTTGCAAAATCCACAGGACAATTCATGGACTTGAATATTGAAGGCATGTTTCATACATCACATAACAATCAATCAAACAAACAAACCTTTATTCAGTGATAGACAGTAAGTAGAATACAGAAAATCAGTTAATTAACTTTTTAAAAAAGGAATGTGTATTTGTATGTATGTATTTGTATGTATCCCCTTCATGGATTACTGCCTTGTCATGGCAAAGAGACTTGCGTAGCTCAATGAAGCTATGAGCTATGCCGTGCAGGGCCACCCAAGACAGACAGGTCAATGCAGAGAACTCTGACAAAACATGGTCCACTGGAGAAGGAAATGGCAACCCACTCCAGTATCTTTGCCATGAAAACCCCATGGACAGTACTATAAGGCAAAAAGATATAACATTGGAAGATGAGCCCTCAGGTCAGAAGGTGTCCAATATGCTACTGGGGAAGAGTAGTGGGCTAGTACTAGTAGCGCCAGAAACAGTGAAGTGGCTGGGCCAAAGCCGAAAGGACGCTCAGCTGTGGATGTATCTGGTGGTGAAAGGAAAGTTTGGTTCCTATTCTCAGTAGGAACCTGGAATGTAAGATCTATGAATCAAGGCAAGCTGGACGTGATAAAACAAGAGATGACAAGACTGAACATCAACATCTTAGGAATCAGCGAACTAAAATGGACAGGAATGGGTGAATTTAATTCAGATGACCATCAGGTATACTATTGCGGGCAAGAATCTCTCAGAAGAAATGGAGTAGCCTTCATAGTCAATAAAAGAGTAGGAAAAGCAATACTGGGATACAATCCCCAAGGTGATAGAATGATCTCAGTTCGATTCCAAGGCAAACCATTCAATATCATAGTAGACCAAGTCTATGCCCCAAACACTAGTGCTGAAGAGGATAAAATTGACCAGTTCTATGAAGCCCTACAGGACCTTATAGAATTAACACCAAAAAATGATGTCCTTATTGTTTCAAGTAGTTTTAATCATAAGTAAAAGAACCCCCAACAAGCCATCATTACAGGTATATATATACATATGACAGGAACTGGAAATACCTCACAGAAGCAGCTGAGGGCAGCTCCTCGGGAGTCAGGGAATATATCTCAAACTAATCCTGCCAAGACTGCAGACATAACCTTTGTAACATAACCTGCCAAGACTGCAGACATAACCTTTGTATCATCATGGGGGATTGGAATGCTAAAGTAGGAAGCCAAAAAATAACCAGAATAACAGGCAAGTTTGGCCTTGGAGTACAAAATGAAGCAGGGCATGGGCTAGTAGCATTTTGTCAAGAGAATACAATGGTCACAGCAAACACTCTTCCAAGAACCCAAGAGATGACTCTACACATAAACATCCCCAGATGGTCAACACAGAAATCAGATTGACTATGTGCTCTGCAGCCAAACATGGAGAAGATCTATACAATCAGTAAAAACAAGACCAGGAGCTGACTGTGGCTCAGATCATGAGCTTCTCGTTGCAAAATTCAGGCTTAAATTGAAGAAAGTAGGGAAAAGCACTAGGCCAATCAGTTATGAACTAAATCATAGCCTGATGAATATGCAATAGAGGTGAAAAATAGATTTAAGGAATTAGATTTGATAGACAGATGACTGAAGAACTATGGACGGAAGTCTGCAACATTGTACAAGTGATAGCAACTAAAACCATCCCAAAGAAAAAGAAAGGCAAGAAAGCAAAATGGTTGTCTGAGGAAGCTTTGCAAATAGCTGAGGAAAGAAGGGAAGTGAAAGGCAAGGGAGAAAGAGAAAGATACACCCAATTGAATGCAGAATTCCAGAGAATAGCTAGAAGAGATAATAATGCCTTCTTAAATGAACAGTGCAAAGAAATAGAAGAAAACAATAGAATAGGGAGGACCAGCAATCTCTTCAAGAAAATTGGAGATATGAAGGGAACGTTTCATGCAAAGATGGGCATGATAAAGGACCAAAATGGCAGGGACCTAACAGAGGCAGAAGAGATTAAGAAGAGGTGGCAAAATTACATAGAAGAAGTATACAAGAACAAGCTTAATGTCCCCGATAACCACAATGGAGTGGTCACTGACCTCGAGCCAGACATCCTAGTATGTGAAGTCAAATGGGCCTTAGGAAATCTGAGCAACAACAAAGCTAGTGGAGGGGACAGTATTCCAGCTGAGCTATTCAAAATCTTAAAAGACAATATAGTAAAAGTGCTACACTCAATTTGCCAGCAAAGTCAACAGTGCCAGGAAAACTCAACAGTGGCCACAAGATTGGAAAAGGTCAATTTACATTTCAATTCCAAAGAAAGGCAATGCCAAAGATTGTTCATACTATCGCATCATTGCACTCATTTCACATGCTAGTAAAGTTATGCTTAAAATCCTACAAGCTAGACTCCAGCAGTATGTGAACCACCAGAAGTACAGGCAGGATTTTGAAGAGAGAGAGGAACTAGAGATCAAATTGCCAACATATGCTGGATCATGGAAAAAGCTAAAGAGTTCCAGAAAAACATTTACTTCTGTTTCATTGACTATGCTAAAGCCTTTGATTGTGCAGATCACAACAAATTGTGGCAAGTTCTTATTTGTCTCTTGAGAAACCTATATGCGGATCAAGTAGCAACAGTGAGAATTGGACATGGAACCACTGATTGGTTCAAGATCAGGAAAGGAGTCCGACAAGGCTTTATACTGTCACCCTGCCTATTTAACTTATATGCAGAGCACATCATGAGAAAGCCGGGGCTAGATGAATTAAAAGTTGGAATTAAGGTTGCCGGGAGAAATACTCAGATATATAGATGACACCACTCTAATGGCAGAAAGTGAAGAGGAACTAAAGAGCCTCTTCATGCGGGTGAAGAAGGAGAGTGCAAAAGTTGGCTTGAAACTCAACATTAAGAGAATTAAAATCACGGCATCCAGCCCTCTCAATTCCTGGCAAATAGATGGGGAAGAAATGGAGGTAGTTACCAACTTTATTTTTCTGGGCTCAGTCAAATAGGGACTGCAGCCAAGAAATTAAAAGATGCTTGCTCCTGGGGAGCTCCTTTATGGGGAGGAAAGCTATGGCAAAATCTAGACAGCATACTAAAAAACAGAGACATCACCCTGCCAACAAAAGTGCATATAGTCAAGGCTATGGTTTTCCCAGTTGCAATGTATGGCTGTGAAAGTTGGACCATAAGAAAGGCTGAGCGCCTTTGAACTCTGGTGCTGGAGAAGACTCCTGTGAGTCCCTTGGACTGCAAGGCAAACAAACAAGTCAGTCCTAGAGGAGATCAACCCTGACTGCTCTTTAAAGGCCAGATCCTGAAGATGAAACAAATGAAACTCCTGCGCAGAATAGAAGGCCCTCCTGTAATCCTGGGAACCTGGAGACCTTTTTCTTCCTCCTCCTGCTTTGCTACCCTCATGGATATAAATAACTGGGTGCTCTTTTACAGGATCCTCTACCTGGTGCTGTATGCCCACATTTCCCAGGGCCTCTGGTGGCTCAGACTGCTAAGACAGTCTGTTATTAACACAGTTGCTTGCAATTACTGCAGGTTCAAGTCCCACCAGGCCCAAGGTTGACTCAGCCTTCCATCCTTTATAAGGTAGGTAAAATGAGGACCCAGATTGTTGGGGGCAAGAAGTTTGATCACATGATCAAAATTCAGACATTTGGCAATTGGCTCATACTTATGATGATTGCAGTGTCCAGGGTCATATGATCATCTTTTGCAACCTCTCTGATAAGCAAAGTCAATGGGGAAGCCAGATTTACTTAACAAACTTGTTTTTGGTTTTTTTAAAATCAAATTTTATTGATTTTTTTCCCTCCACACACACCCACATATTTTATGAACAAAGTATTGGCCATATCATATCTTATACAACTTATCATATCCAAGTATATTTTACTTAGTTACAATTTCTGCCAAAATATTCTTTTTCCATATTCTTTAATTATCTCTTAATATTTCGATGCTTATTTATATAAACAACATCTTCATTCACCCTCAAGTTCTAATTTCTCCATTTTTACACATATATACTTTTAGTAATTAATTCTTTATCCTAATATCTTTACATATGTTCAGGATTGCCTTTTTTCCATTTCATCTTTTTCATTTTACAGCAAACTTTCTTTTCCTTCTCTTTCCTCTCCCTCCCTTCTTTTATCCTTCCTACTTTCTTCTTCCCTCCTCTCCTACTCCTTCTCTACTTCCCCTTCCTCTCTCCCTCCTCCTTTCTTCCTCCCTATCTAACCTTCTCTCCTACTCTTATTTCCCCTTCCTTTCTTCCTCCCCTCTTCCCTTTCTTCTATTCCTCTCTCTCCTTCTCCCTTCCTTCCATCCCCCTACTCCTTCTTCAATTTCTCTCTATTGCTGTATTCATTTTCAATTCAATATTTTTCACTATGGTGTCCAGATAACCCCAACTTTTCCTCCATTTACTGAATGTATTTCTTAAAATTCTCCTCATATTTTTAATTATTAATGTATTTCAGCTTATTTCATTTTTACCTTAAAACCTTTTAGCTAACTTAATCTTCCAATTCTTATTCCCACTTCAATGCTCTGCGCATGCGCAAGATGGCGCTGTTCTGAAGACTCGGCTCCGGCGAGGAAAAAGGCCCCTCCGATGCTGGCAATGTCCTGGCGTCTGCCTAGCCGCTTGCTGCCCCGGCCCGGGAGATCTCTTTTCGAGCAGCCATGGAGAGGTCTCTGGACCTTCTCTGATACATGGCTGCCGAGAACGAGGCCGGTAGGCTGGCGGTGGATCTGGAGGCCATGTTCTGAGGCACGGAGGTGGGGCGATGAGTCGGCGTTTTCTAGCCGGCCGTTTTTCGGCCGATTCGTTTCGCTGGCGGGCCTCTAGCCTTGGACTCGTCTTCCGGCCCTCTTCCGACCATCGACTTCGGACTTTGGGGGTTTCAGCCTCTGCAACTTGGATGAGAGCGGAGGTATTACATCTACCCTTACTACTGCCATCTGCCTCTTGTGCCATGGTTTGTTGGCTTTCTCCCTGCTGCCGGATTGTGGACTTGGCAGCCTTTCATATCCTCCAGCCTCTCGGAGAAGTTCAGCCTTTTATATGGGCCTGGCCTCTTGGGGGGATAAGGCTGGAGAGACCTGGCCTCTGGGGTGGTTAGGATTTATTCCTGGCCATGTCTGGAGGGGGTTGTTGGAGGTTTGCGGGGAGATGATGGAGGCATTCCGGAGCGGTTCCCCTGTAACCAGTCTGTGGTTGTGACTGTGATAACATCATCCATGCCCCCCTCGGCCTTTTTGGGACTTCTATGGCCGTTTTTGGTCCTATTAGGACTTTTTGGGGGAGACAATGGGACTTATTTGGGGACAGAGGAAGACGGAGGAGGATGTGCCCAAGGACTGGAGTGCCATCTCCCCTCACCCCCGGTTCCAGGATGTTTGGACTATTCACTCGACAGAATACCACCTAGACTGTCATTTGGTGCCTATCGCTGTTCCATTCTGCGTCCGTCCTCATTCTGGACTAGTACCATCTGCTACCACCTGCCATTCGGAGATGGAGCTTTTGTTTTTGCCGATTCTTAGTCTCAGCTGCTACGCACTATACTCATGAGGAACTCTTGCGCCTGCGAGGTGCCCCCGCCTCGCAGGAATGGCCCTCCTCACTACCGAGGGCCGGCCTCCATGACGGGTCTTGGGACCCACAGAGGTGGCATGCAAAAGAAGAGCTTGTGGGGTTTTTAGAGAGGAACTTTAAGGGGTGGGAGGGTAAGGGCGGGCAATGGGGTAACCCGTCGGGTAAGGGCCAGTCTCTGCACATGCTCATGGCGGTCTTTCTTTATCAGGTTCGGAGGTTATGGGGTGGAGGGTGTTCCTATTGATGAGGGTGGTTCTATTGACACGGTAAGTGGGAGAGGCAGATATGGCGGAAGCGAGGGTCATATCAGTTTCGGGAGCGCGTGCTCGATGTCTGAAAGCGATCACGCTCCGACCCCTTGGACTTCTCCCGTTCCCGGATGGTCAGGATCCTCAGAGCCCGGGCCTCGGTTGATGTTGTGCAATGCTCGGTCCGTGGTGAACAAAGCCCCTTGTTTGTGATCTTATTCAGGGGGTTCCATGGACCTTATAGGCATTACGGAGACCTGGTTGGGCACGGAAGGGGTGTGCCCTCGTGGAGATGTGCCCGCGGGTTTCCGTGCATTCCATCAACCGAGGCCCAGGGTAGGGGTGGTGGAGTGGCGGTTGTGATTAGAGAGAGTCTAGAGCCGAGGAGACCACTGTGCCTCAGATTGCCGGGTGCGAATCCTCTTTGTGAGATGGGGTCATAGGTGTCAGATGGGTTTGCTGATCGCGTACCTGGCTCCTTGCTACGTGACAGCTGCCCTGCCCGAGCTCCTGGAGGTGCTGGCCGGGTGGCAGTTGAGACCCCAGACTTTTAGTCATGGGGACTTTAACTGCCATCTTCCGCCTGTCATCGACAGCGGCTCGGGAGTTCACGGCTTCCATGACGGCCTTGGACCTGACCCAGGTAATTGATGGCCCTACTCACATTGGGGTGGCACTCTGGACCTGATTTTTCTCTGGTCAGTGGTTGAGAGATCTGGACTTAAAGGAAATAGTCACTGAACCTTTGTCATGGTCAGATCACTCTCTTCGCCTGGACTTTCTGACCGCCATTCACCACCGCAGGGAGACGGAGCCGATACGTTGTTCCGTCCCAGGCGCCTGATGGACCCGGATGGGTTCCGGACGGAGCTTGGGCCATTTCCTGAGGGTCTGGCTCACGGCTCGGCCAAGGAACTTGTTGCGGCCTGGGGACGGGCGCGGCGGGGCCTTAGACCGAGTCGTGCCTTTGCGGCCTCTGACCCGGCGCAGGGCCCAACCGGCCCTTGGTTCTCCGAGGAGCTGAGGGGATGAAGCGCCGAAGAAGACGCCTAGAGAGTTCCTGGAGGTCTAGCCGTTCGGAAGCTGATTGGACACTAGTGAAGTCCTATACTAGGACTTACCTAGTGGCATTGAGGAAGCGGCGTAGCTCGCCTCCTCCCTCATTGCATCGGCAGATAACCGCCCGGCCGCCCTGTTTGGTGACTCGCTCCTCCTTCATCAGGGGAGCGGGATGACCCGTGCAGGACGGGCTGAGGAGTTTAACGGTTATCTATACGATAAAATCGTTCAGCCGGGATGGTCTGGATCAAGATTGCGGTGATGCGGTGAGACGCTCGAGGGTGGTCTTGGCGACATTATTTGGGATGAGTTTGACCCTGTGGCTCCGAGGACATGGACAGGTTGCTGGGTAGGTTGAATGCCACCACGTGTTTACTGGACCCGTGCCCCTCCTGGCTGGTGCTGGCCACTCGGGAGGTGACACGAGGCTGGCTCCAGGCGATTACGATCGCTTCTTTGGTGGAGGGTGTCTTCCCAGCCGCCTTGAAAGAGGCGGTGGTGAGGCCCCTCCTTAAGAAGCCTTCCCTGGACCCGGCTGTTTTAGGTAATTATCGTCCGGTCTCCAACCTTCGCTTTGCGGCGAAGGTTGTAGAGAGTATGGTGGCATATCAGCTTCCCTTGCACCTGGATGAAACTGTCTATCTAGATCCGTTCCAGTCCGGTTTCCGACCCGGTTACAGCACGGAGACGGCTTTGGTCGCGTTGGTAGATGATCTCTGGAGGGCCAGGGATAGGGGCTGTTCCTCTGCCCTGGTCCTATTAGACCTCTCAGCGGCTTTCGATACCATCGACCATGGTATCCTGCTGCGCCGGTTGGGGGGATTGGGAGTGGGAGGCACCGTTTATCGGTGGTTCTCCTCCTATCTCTCCGACCGGCCGCAGTCGGTGTTGACAGGGGGGCAGAGGTCGTCCCCGAGGCGCCTCACTTGTGGGGTGCCGCAGGGGTCGATTCTCTCGCCTTCTGTTTAACATCTACATGAAACCGCTGGGTGAGATCATCAGTGGTTTCGTGTGAAGTATCAGCTGTATGCGGATGATACTCAGCTGTATTTTCTACACGAACCACCCCAACGAAGCTATCAAGTGCTGTCCCGGTGTCTGGAGGCCGACGGGTCTGGATGGGGAGAAACAGGCTCAAGCTCAATCCCGCCAAGACAGAGTGGCTGTGGATGCCGCATCCCGCACAGTCAGCTAAATCCGCGGCTGAACATCGGTGGCGAGTCATTGGCCCCGATGGAGAGGGTCCGCAACTTAGGCGCCTCCTGGATGAACGGCTGTCTCTAGAAGAGCATTTGACGGCCGCCTCCAGGAGAGCATTCTACCAGGTTCGCCTGGTACGCCAGTTGCGCCTTTCTGGACCGGGATGCCCTATCCACGGTTACTCACGCACTCGTGACGTCTCACCTGGATTACTGCAATGCTCTACATGGGGCTCCCTTGAGGGGCATTCGAGGCTACAGTTAGTCCAGAATGCAGCTGCGCTGGTGATAGATGGAGCCCTCGTGGCTCCCATATGACACCTATCCTGCGCAGACTGCACTGGCTTCCTGTGGCCTTCCGGGTGCGCTTCAAGGTTTTGGTGACCACCTTTAAAGCGCTCCATGGCATTGGGCCGGGTTATTTACGGGACCGCCTACTGCAACCGAATACCTCCCACCGTCCCGTGCGCTCTCACAGAGAGGGTCTCCTCAGGGTGCCGTCAGCGAGGCAATGTCGTCTGGCGACGCCCAGGGGAAGGGCCTTCTCTGTGGGGGCTCCCACTCTCTGGAACGATCTACCCCCCGGACTTCGTCAGCTTTTGGACCTTCGGACCTTCCGCCGCGGGCTTAAAACATACTTATTTAATTGTGCAGGACTGAGCTAGATTTTAAATTTTGGGTTTTAAATTGGGTTTTATTTCTATTTTTAATTGGACGGGCTTTAGAATAAGTTTTTTAAATGTTTTATATTGTATTTATATTCTATTTATCTGTTTTTAATGCCTGTAAACCGCCCTGAGTCCCTTGGGAGATAGGGCGGTATATAAATATGATTAAATAAATAAATAAAAATAAATAAATAAATAAATGATTATTTTTCTCTTTCATTAGCATTTCAATTTTATATCACTCTTTCAATTATTTTCATATATAAACCATTTCTATCTTTCACATTGCATCTGCTAATCTATTTTACATTAAACAATATACTTCTACTTTGCTTCTTACATGTATTTCATTTCATCGTTACTTCCATCATTTACTAATATTTCAATTTTATTCAATTTTATATCTCACTTTTCACCTATAAACCATTCTATCTTTCACATTTCATCTGCTGGTCTATTTTACCTTAATATATATATTTTTAACTTCTTACATATATTTCATTTCATTTCATCCTTACTTACATCATTTACTAACATTTCAATTTTGTATCTTAATTTCAATTAACTCCTTTGTTCTTTAAAACACACTTCTTTACCATCCACTATTGTTTCTTTTCTAGAAACAACTACACATCTTCAGGCAGCAAAACGTATAACCCATTCTATCTTTTACATTGCATCTATTTTACATTAAACAGTATATTTCTTCTTTTTTGCTTCTTACATACATTTCATTTCATCCCTACTTACATCCCTTTTACAATAATCTATATATTTCTTCTAAATTACTTCTTACATACAATTTCTACTACTAATATCCTTCCCTTAAATCAACATATTAATGTTTTAATTTTCTTTCTACTATCCCCTTTTAACCATTTTCTTTTAGTCTCTCCACAATTCCATTTCTTAACATTTTCCTCCCTTTTTCCCATTTTCTTATCTCCCTTTTCTTTTTCTTGTATCTCCCTTTCTGCCTCCTTTCTCCTTTTTATTCTTTTAATTTTTCCCCTCAATCTTTTCCCATTTCCTTCTCTTCTTTTTTTGAGAAATACCCCCCATCCATTTTTATTCTATCACTGTCAATCCCAGTGTAATCATCTCTATTTTATCATCAATTATTTTTTTTAACATTGTCTTTTTGCTTCTCATTCATATTTTCTATTTCCTTTTTTTTACATACTAACCAGTCCTCCACTTCTTTATTTCCCTTGAATGCTTGTCGTACCTTTTGAAATATCTCCCTCAGTTCCTTGTTCTCATACTCCCAATTCTCCATGTAAATTCTCCATTTAAAGGGAAAGGATTTTTGAATTTATTATTTTAACTCACTCCAGGCCTGCTTCACTCAGCCAAAGGGCTATGGGGGAGGGGGAGATGGATATGGTGAGGCGATGGCTAGAGCCTTAGTGTGGGAGTGAAGCTGCCCTGTACTTGCCTTTGTATGGCAACAGTATTCTGCCTTCATCATGTTACATTTGTACTCAAGGCAGCCCTTGCCTCCCGCCACTTCATCTGGAACTGTAAACTGTGTCCTGTTGCTAAGGGCGAGTGGGGCAGGGTTGCATTGTGGCTCCACATTGTAATGGAGGGAGGAGGGGACCCTGTCTCCCTTATTGTGAAGCTTACTAAATTTTGCTGTGCTGCTCGAGCACCTTGTGGCCTGCCCAATGCTTCATGGTGTCCTCCTCATGGCCTGCCTGATGCTTCAGGGCATCCAACTGATGGCCTGCTGGACACCTCATGGTGTACACCGCATGGCCTGTCCGCTACTCTTGCAGTGCCTTGTGCAGCATTGTGAAATTTAGCATGTCTCCACAAGCATCTGAGGTGCAACCAGCACCAACAAAGGCTGAAAGTAGCCACCCGCCATTTCCCATTTCAGGTATTTCCCAGTATTCAGGCAGTGAGACCCCTGGATGAGGTGCTGGAGAATCAGAGAGAGAGGGGGGAGAGAAGAGAGGGGGGAGGGGGAGACAGATACAGAGAGAGGGAGGGAGGGAGAGAGAGTGGGAGAGAAATACAAAGAGGGGGGAGACAGAGGGAAGGAGCGGTGGATACAGAGCGGGAGGGAGAGAGGGGAGAGAGATACAGAGAGAGGGAAGGAGCGGTGGATACAGAGCGGGAGGGAGAGGGGAGAGAGATACAGGAAGAGGGTGAGGGAGGAAGATGGAGAGGGAGAGGGGGAAAGAGAGGGAGGGAGAGAGGGAGTTGGAGAGAGAGGGAGAAAAAAAGGTGAACAACATTTTTACAGAACTATAGGTACACCTCTTTGAGGTGAGTGGCTTTGAGGTGAGGCCAGGTGTGACCAAAGGTGGCTGGGAGGGGAGGGGTGAGGCAGGCGGAGCAATGATTGGGGGGGGGTCACACCATTTGTGAATCCCACCACTGGTCACAACCACCAATGTGCAATACCCATTGTGATTTATTGAGGTTTTTTACCCCCAGTAGGCCAACCATGGATAAATGAAGGAAAAGAAAAGTGTCAGAAGAAAACAGAATGTTAATGGTGCATGGGCACAGTCATTTGCTTTCACTGCTGACGAGACTGGTTTACCAGTATGTTTAATATGTGGTGAGAAATTGGCAAACAACAACAAGTGGAATGTTGCAAGACATTTCCAGAATGAACATTCTACCTTTGCTGAAAAATATCCAGATGGAGATGAGAGAAAAACAACTATTTTGGAACTGATGCGGAAGGTTGATCTGAGCAAAAATAATTTCCAGAAGTGGATGAAGTCTGCAAATTCAACTACATATGCTAGTTTTGTGGCCGCTCAGGAAATAGTTAGGCACAGGAAGCTGTTCACAGATGAAGAATATATGAAAAAATCATTCATTAAGACTTTAGAACTCCTATTCTCAGACTTCAAAAGCAAGCATGAAATTGTGCAGAAAATCAGAGATATGCCTCTCTCTGTGAAGACTGTCAAAGACAGAACCATAAAAATGGCAGAAAACATCACCAGATAGCAAATTAAGGATATCAGTTCAGCTGTGGTGTACTCAATCGCCTTTGATGAGTCCAAAGACAAAAATGATATTGAACAAATAGTGCTGTTCTGCCAATATGTGAACTCTGCTGGGCTACAGGAAGAAATGATTGAGTTGATACCACTAATAGGCCGAACACGGGGGGGGGGGGGAGACATCTGTGAGACTGTCTTGGATTATCTAAGAAATAACCAACACCCACCTGGTGTCAGTGGCTACTGATGGGGCACCGAATATGACAAGAGTGAAAAAGGGCTTTGTGGCTTTACTGCAGAAGTAGCTGGGTAGGCTGCTGCTGATATTTCACTGCATCCTGCATCAAGAGGCATTGGGGGTGCCAAACATTTCCTCTGGAACGCACAGAAGTAATGAATGTTGTCATTCAGATTTTCAATATAGTAATGGCTAAAGTTTTAAATCACCCGTTTGCTACTGGACAAGGTGGAAAACATGTATTCTGATCTCCTGCTGCACAACGAAGTCCGGTGGCTGTCCAGTGGAGAGGTACTTAAATGCTTTACTGCATGTCTGGAAGAGGTGAACATTTCCTGGGCAGCAAAAACTCACTTTTCCTGAGCTGGAATGGCCAGAGTGGCTGGAAAAGCTACACTTCATGGTAGATATGATAGTGCACTTGAATACGCTGAACACAACTCTTCAGGGGAAAGGAGGCACAGCCCTGCACATGCTGGAGGCAGTTTTGGCATTCGAACGCAAGTTGACAGTGTTCACCAGAGATTTACGAGATGTACACTGTCTCACTTCCCCTCTTTGAGATAATTCAAACGAACTCACAAATATTATAAATTTGGAGTATTTGCAGTTTGCAATCACTGCAATGCAAACATCATTTGGGAAACGATTCCATGACTTCAGAGAGGAAAAAAACATTCTTCCCTGTCACTTCCATGACCATCAGTCCATCCCTATTGAATATGACTTCATTTGCAGGTGTAAGTCAACCCAATCTTGAGATGGAACTGGCTAACATACTGTAGCTGACTAAGATATATGGGTGTCCAAGTTCAAATGCTTGACAGCTAATCTTGAAGATTTTGCCTGTCAGAAGGCCATTCTTGCTCAGAATCACAAATGGAGTGATATTGAAAACCTTCCTAAACCAGACAAACTCATGTTCAATATATGGAATGCCATTCCTGACACATATATGAACATGAAAAAATATGCATTTGGAGTCCTGTATGTACTGTATATTGGAGTATGTAGATCTTCGGATCTACATACATCTGTGAGCAGGTCTTCTTCAACAAACAAACATCACTCACACCTCACAGAAAACAGTTTACAATCCTGTATGAAGATGAAGATGATGTCTTACAGCTCTAATGTGCAGGCACTGTGCGCTGAGGTTCAGGAGCAAAAATTACATTATTCAGGTAAAATAAATATTTTAATTGGCTATTATTTTGAAAATTTATATTTTACATTGTTCAGTGAAATAGTCCTTTTTTTATTCAGGTTGACAGCTGACTGCACCCTCCAGTACACATAATAAAAAAATGATGGCAGACAGAAACAGATGGCAGTTTTTGTTTGCTGCAGGCTTGTTAGGACTCAAATAGACACTGAGTATTTTATTTTAAAGTAACCTTCAACCCAGCCATTTTTCAGAGTTCAAAATGTTTTTATTGCATGCAGAAATAAAAATTTGTTTTCTCTGTAGCGATTTATTGATTAGCGAATATTGATTAGCGATTACACTATAGTTTTTTTTATACATAGCATAAATGTAAAAAATGATATATGCAGTGTTATCTTCATTTTAGATGTCAAAAAGGTTTTGTGTCTCCTGGTGTTTTTGAACAACCAGTTCTCTGTCCTAATGATGGGCTGGATAGGCGTGGCTAGGGGGTCATGTAACTTGGTGGGAGTGACTGGGTGGGAGTGACATCGAGTTGGCCACGCCCACCCAGGTTTTGTGGCTTCTGGTGTTTTGTTTTCTGTGGGAAACGGGTCCAAATGGCTCTTTGAGTGTTTAAGGTTGCAGACCCCTGATCTAGTCCAACTCCTGTAGGATCCATTATTACATCATTCTGTACAAAAGGCCATCTAGACTCTTTTTAACCCCACTATCTACATTCTCGCCGTTTGAGCCAGCTAACGAACCCTGGGAGGCATATCTAGAGCGCTTCGAATGTTTCCTGCAGGCTAATGATCTCTGATCTCTCAAGCGCCAGGAAGCGGGGTTACTTCTTGAGCTCCTGTGGCCGTGAAGTCTTTGCTATGGCTAGAGCTCTTACTGCCCTGCAACCAGTATCCTCCGTTCCATGGGAGACCCTACTGGAGAAACTACGGACCCATTATTCTCCAGCACCTTCTCGTATCGCAAGGCGACACGCTTTCAGACAGAGATTCCAGAAGGAGGGGGAATCCATTAACGAGTATATGGCTTCCCTGCATGTCGCCGCACTGCAGTGTGAATTTCACGATTTAGACGAGATGCTGTTAGACCAACTCATTACCGGGGTTTGAGACCTGCGGTTGCAGTGCTGATTGCTAGCCCGCACTGACGTGACGCTTCAAGTGGCCATGGACGAGGCGTGAGCCTCTGAGATGTCAGAGAGGTCGGCAATGGAAATCCAGCGGTTCCACGCTGGAACCACTGCCGAAGGAAAGACGCAGGCAGTCCACCATAAAGAGGCGGACGAAGATGTGCCGTCCGACGAAGACAACAAAGTGAGCCGCCTCAACGTGACCTGGAAAAAGGTGTGGGACAGTGACTTGAAAGGCCCTCAGGAAGATTGCCTCGGATGCGGTGGAAACCACCACCATTAAGACTGCCGTTTTAAAACAGCGATTTGCCGCTGCTGTGGCCGGAAGGGCCACCTCTCAAGGATCTGCCGGGCATCCCTCCCTGCCTACCAGGGACACCCCAACCAAGTCAAGCCCAAGCAAGGTGCCAAGAAATTGCCATGCCGTCGTGATGAGTGCTATTCCGTTGACCGTGAGGAGAGCGTTGCAACTGTCACCGTCAGCCATGCATTCACTGGAGTTCCCGCCAACAAGATTTACCTCAGAGTAAATCTCGAAGGTGTCCCTCTCAAGATGGAGGTTGACACTGGCTCTTCTAAGTCACTCATTGCTTGGCCTACCCTGCGGCGCCTGCTGCCTAGGTTCACCAAGCGTCGCTTCCAGCCCTGCCAAATTAGTTTGAGAGATTATCAGGGTAATCCAATTCCTATTGCAGGTTGCGCCTCCCTTCATGTCTCATATGAGTCCTTTACGGGTCATCTACCCATCGTAGTAGTCAGGGACAACCTTCCAAGTCTCCTAGGATTGGATTGGTTTTCTGCCCTGCACCTTAATGTATCGGGGGTCCATACTACTGATCAAGATGTTCCAGCCCACCTTTTGTCTGAATTCGCCGATGCTTTTGACGGCCGTTTGGGCAAATATACAGGTCGACCAATTTCTTTTAATTTGGATCCCCAGGTAGCTCCAATTTACCTTAAACCGTGGAGGATGCCGCTAGCGCTCCGTCCCAAAGTTGATAAGGAGCTTGAACCGATTGAGTATTCACATTGGGAGACCCCCATTGTGATCTCCATGAAACCGGACGGATCCATTTGGATCTGTGCCAATTACAAATGCACCATCAATAAGGCCCTGCAGACAAACCCGTACCCCGTTCCAGTTGTACAACATCTGCTTCACTCGTTAGGGAGGGGGCGGGTGTTCTCTAAACTGGATCTCGCCCAGGCATATCAGCAGCTCCCGGTGGATGACTCGACTGCCATGGCTCAGGCGACTGTCACCCACCGGAGCGCTTTCAAGTGCAACCGCCTGCAGTTTGGGGTCAGCATAGCTCCCGGGCTGTTCTAGGGCCTGATGGAGTGGTTGCTCCAGGGCCTCCCGGGGGTTGTGCCCTACTTCGATGATGTTCTGATCTCAGCCATTGACCGATCAGAACTCGTCGAACGACTGCGGGCCGTTCTTGGCCGTTTCCGGGATGCGGGATTGAAACTGAAGAAGGACAAATGCCACATAGGGGTGCCACGGGTAAAGTTTTTAGGGTTTTTGGTGGATTCCCAGGGAATCCACCCTGCACCATGTAAGGTTGAGGCAATCAGGAATGCTCCGCCACCAACTAACAAGGCGGAACTGCAAGCGTTCCTGGGGCTCCTTAATTTCTATTCTGTATTTCTGCCTCATAAAGCCTCCTTAGCCGAGCCCCTCCACCGGGTTTTGACATCCAAAGCCCCTTGGCGTTGGGACCATGCAGCCGGCGCTTCATTTCAGGCTATCAAGGACACCCTGTCGGCAGCTGTGCTGGTCCAGTACGATCCCTGTTTGCCACTGTCCTTGACATGTGACGCATCCCCCTACGGCGTGGGCGCCGTTTGGAGCCATCTCCTTCCTGATGGCTCGGAGGCCCCTATTGCCTTTTATTTTCGCACCTTATCGGCTTCCGAGCGGAATTATAGCCAGCTCAATTGGGAAGCCCTAGCCGCGGTAGCAGGAATCAAGAGATTCCACGACTACCTTTATGGTCGGTTCTTTTCTCTTATTACCGACCATAAGCCATTATTGGGGTTGCTGGCCAGGGACCGACAAGCCCCCCAAATCCTATCCCCGCACATGTCCCATTGGATGGAGTTCCTAGCTGCCTACTCCTACCAGCTGCTGTACAAACCTGGAAAATTTACTGGGCACGCTGATGCGCTCAGCCGCTGCCCCCTTCCTATATCTGACTCTGACCCGGCCCCGACTTCCACTGTCCTTCTTATTGAGGACTAGGATGTTCCCAAATCTGCAACCGATATAGGGGACCTTTCTGCAAGAGATCCTGTCCTCTCTACAGTCCTGGACTGGGTGCGCAGGGGGTGGCCATGGGGGCCGGTGGCCCCTAAATTCCAGCCATTTGTCCGCCAGCAGCATGAACTGTCTGTTCTTAGGGGTTGCCTTTTGTGGGGGAATCGGGTGGTAGTTCTCTCCGATCTTAGACACCGCATTCTGACTTGCCTGCACGATGCCCACCCTGGCATTGTGCGGATGAAGGCCCTGGGTTGTAGTTATGTCTGGTGGCCGGGTATGGATCAGGAGATCGAGGCCTGTGTTGCAAAACGCCCCCAATGCCAGATCTCCAGACCCGCACCGGCCGCCGCACCAATCACCCTTGGGCGCGAGTCCATGTGGACTTCGCAGGACCCTTCTTAGGCCAGACCTTCTTAATTCTGATCGACGCTTACTCAAAGTGGGTTGACATCGCTTTAACGCCCTCCCCCACGGGGGGGGCTGCCATCCGGATTTTGGACGGCCTGTTTGCTACCCATGGGCTACCCGACGTTATCGTTACTGATAACGGAGCCCAGTTCACCTCGGCACCTTTCCAGCAGTTTGTGGCACGGCTTGGCATTCGCCATGCCCCCATGGCTCCTTTCCACCCGGCCGGGAAAGGCCGGGCGGAAAGGGCCGTCAGGTCTGCCAAAGAGGCTTTGAGCCACCTGGGCTCCTCAAATTGGCACCAAAAGATATGTCAATATCTATTGGCGCAGCATGCCACCCCTTGCCCAGTGACCAACCGCAGCCCGGCTGAGATGTTAATGGGTCGGCACTTGCGGACCACCCTAGATCGCCTACACCCAAGTTATACGCCCGACACGTCTAGAACATTAAGTCCTCACCACAGAACTTTCCAGGTGGGGGACCCAGTCTACGCGGAGAATTTCGGAACTGACAACAGGTGGCTTCCAGGCCATATAACCCATCTAACCGGACCCTATTCTTATAGGGTTCAACTGAAAGACGGTCGTCACTGGTGCTGCCATGTGAATCAGCTGCGCCGCGGAGTCAATGGAGTGGCCAATCCAACCCCTGACCAAAACACATCTGCTTCAACAAATGGCAGGGTGGCCGATCCAACCCCTGACCGAGACTCTGCCGCTTCAACAAATGGCGCCCTTTCCGGGGGCTCGGGTGCCCAGCTGGAACCCACAGAAACTTCTACGCCCAATGCGATCTCATCGGCTACCTTGCCTACGGTCCCGGGCACTCCAGCAATGTTCCGGCCTCCTTCTAGTCCACATGCACAGTCCCCAGCCGCACACATGGATGACAGCCCTGCTCCTCCTACTCCTACGGCTTCCGCCCCTGAACTGAGAAGATCAGGGCAGAGCCGACGTCGTCCGGCTTATCTGGCTGACTACGCTTGCGCTGTCTGGGGGGTGAAGGGTGTTATGTCCTCGGAGTTACGACCCGAGGAAAGTATGCCTGTTGCTAGCCGACGGTGATTGGTTAAGACGCGTCTAGCCAAATAAGCGGGAAACCTGCTTCCACCTGATTGGCCCTTCAGGCTTAATAGCTAGCTTTTTAAGCAGCTGTCAAGCAGGGCAGAGTTGTTGTTACAGTTGGCTCTTCTGGTTGTTCCTGTTCCAGTTCTGTTCTAATAAAGGAGTTGTTAATGACCAAGCCTCGGACCCTCCTTAATTGTTCTTAGTATCGAACACATGTCACATATTTTTTGTGCACTATCACAATCCCACACGTTTATATGTTCCAACCTCTTTCTTGCACCCGCAACAAATATTTGTATATTTACCATCTATTTGATGTAGTAGTTTACGTGATGTTAAGTACCACCTCCATATCACTTTACATCCATTTTCCTTAACTCTAACTGACATATACTCGTCTATTCCAAATATTTTTCCAATCATTGTCCTTTATTTCTTCTAAATCTGATTCCCAAATTAATTTTAAACCTTTTGCCTGCTCTTCTAATTAAATTAATATGCTATATATATTTCCAATTCTTCCTTTGTCTATATATTCTTCAATCACCTCACATTCTTTTAAAATCATTTCAAATTTTGTTAACTGTCTATCTTTCTCTAATCTTTCTTCCATTTTTATCTATTTCTCTAATTGTATTAAATTCAACCAATTACTTTTAACATCTGCTAAAACATTCTTTAGTTGTGTTATATTATTTACCTTGTTCTTCCAGTCTTTCCATTTATATATCTGATTTTCTTTTAGTTTACTAATCCATTCCTTTATTCAATCTTAGGGAATTTCTCCATTTCCACCACTGATGTTAGAGAAATTCCTGGCAATACCTGATATCTCCATTTCCCCTAAGCGCTGTGGGTGGCAGAGGAAACAGGAGCTTTTCTCTGCACAGAGCTTTTTGGATGAATCTTGGAAGAAAGCATGGCTCATTGGTGTTAAATCTTGTTGTGCTGCACCAAACGCTTTTCCATAAAGAGTAACAAAGGAAAGAAACAGCTGCTGACCTGGAGAACACGTGGACTGGAGCAGCTCTGTACTCTCCACTGGCTGTTTCTTCCTCTTCGCTCGTCCAGCACAGTGAAATGTAGCAGCCATGAGCTATGCTTTCCTGCAAGTCAAATCCAGAAAGATCTGGCTGGGGAGGGGTGTCTCTGTCTGCCGGCTCAGGGCAGAGGACTCAGCTGCACCCCAGATGAGGCGAGGAATTGTGGGGAACCTCCGTGCCGTTTTTGGGCACCCAGCTTACCGGGCTGCCCCAGTCTCTGTCACAGCTCCAACAGTGGCAGCTTTGGAAGACGTTGGTGGCACGGAGGTGCAGGCAAAGGCTAGGGGGAGGGGGTGCAACACGTGGGGGGCTGCGCCCGTTCCCCTTAGCTCTCCACATTTGTTATACCCATCCCAGAGAGCTTGGTCTACGGGGAGGACCTGGCCGCCTTCCTTGCTGGCGTCGCTCCTGAGCAAACTCTTCTGTCCTCGGCTGTTCCGAAGAAGCGGCAGCTCTGGGTGCACCATGCCCACTTCATTCTCTTTGAGAGCAGCTTTGCAAAGAGAACAAAGCAGGTGCTTCCGCTTCTTTGCAACAGCCGAGGACCTCTTCCGCTTGGAGATCCAAGCTGCGGGGTGGGGGGGTGGGGGGCAGCTGCAACGCTGGGAGCATCGAGGAGCTTCTTCCTTCAGTGGTTCATTTTCTTTTACTTCGTCTAGGTGGCTATGCCAACTTTCTCCTTAAAGGCTGGTCCACACCTTTCTCGGGCATGGAAAAAAGCAACCTTGTGAAGGGACCGAGCCTGCTGCTGAACTTGGAAGCTGAGAGGCTTCTTTAGCACCCAGCCGCTGGCGCAGGGCACCGAAAAGACCTCTGGTCACTGCCACCATCTTTGCGCATGCACAGCTTTCTTCTCACCAGCTGAAGGACTTTTCGGCACTCTGTGGCCAGGCGGCTGAGAAGCTTCTTTGCTAGCCAGCCGCTTCCCATCTCTGGTCAGCTTCCCATCTGACAGACGCGTCGGCTGGGCGAGCAAGCAGCAACTGGGGAACCGGTTTGGGGGCGTGGCCAGGCTGCCCTTATTTCTGGTTCGGAGAACTAGACCCTAAAGTTACTAGCTATTCGGTAGAATCGGACAGAACCGGTAGGAACCCACTACTGAATTGCACTAACATGGTTTATGTGACTTTTTAGAAGTGCCACTAACAAATCAAATTGCAGCCATAAAGAGTAGAAATAGTGCTCTAGCACAAGAGCTGCAAATAAAAAAAAATCTTTAAATTCATAGTAGTTTATCCTACACACCACATTTCATCAACAGTACAAACCTGGTCATAGCCCAGACATATCATATTCCTGAAAAGTCCAAATGATAAGCCATCGTCCCCTCTAGGCACTCAGTGTATTTAGGTCACCCAGCCTAGTATACTATTTGGTTGGCCCCAAACCATCTTCAATCAATAAACCAGATTTATTGTCATCCCCATATTGCAGAGGGACCACAAATACTGTCCAGTTTATAATTTGTCTGAGGTTAGTACATGGTCTTCTTGCAGAAATGACATTTGAATTGGGGCCTCTCATTCCTGGCCTTTATGTAATGCCATACCAGCAACAACTTACAGTCTTAAAATGCATTAAAAAGCACTTAGGAAATGTCATGGTTGATTTTAGTCAGAACACTGGTAAGAAACAAAACTATATATAGCGGGTTCTTTTGGTGTTCTGCTTTTTCTCAATGAAACTACACTAAAATGTGGCAGCATTTAGAAAACTCAAAAGTCAGTGTGACTAAAATTAACTGGATTAAACTGCTATTTTTTATGTGCTTTAATACATTTAGTATTTATGTGCTTCTGGTGACTAAATTGCTATAAATATCTTGAAATAATATTTGAATATTGTTCAAACAATGAAAGAAATATTTTCTTCTGCTCCTCTTGGGAAAATCATGATAGCAATTGAATTTCCTGAATTACTTCCACATGGTATAATTTTCCTTCTAGATCTAATAATCCTGTTGTGTTAATTAATATGACTTCTATTCCAGTTGATAAGGACACTGCTTGTATCATTCATTGTACTGGACTATTCACCTTTACTGCAACTTTCATTTAGAGTTTCACAAAAACAGCTTAAACAACAGGTAAGTTTGTCACCCGTTTGTTTAAGCTGCCCTTTCTCCAAGTTAGGAAGCTACACAAGAGATACATCAGAGATTTGACTTCATTAAGCGCAAGTTTACAGAAAAAAAAGTACTGTATTTTTCAGACTATAAGACGCACCAGACTATAAGACGCATCTAAATTTAGAAGAAATAAACAAAAAAAGGTTTTGGCTCTGCATGCCCCATTCTCGGGCCTTTTTTCAAGCATTTTCCAGCTTTTTTTCACCCATTTTTGGGGCTTTTTTCGGCTCATTTTCGAGGTTTTATTTGGCCCGTTTTTGAGGCTTTTTTTAGCCCATTTTTAAGGCTTTTTTCGATCCATTATTGAGGCTTTTTTCAATTTGAAAAAATTGGAGAGAGTCTAGCCCCATGATGGCAAACCTATTGCATGCGTGCTGGAAGTGGCACGCAGAGCCATTTTTCTGGGCATGCGAGCTGTCAACCAAATCACCTGCAGTTGCGCATGCGCGCCTGCCAGTGGTAGGTTTCAAAAATTTTTACTACCAGTTCTGTGGCTTGGTGGGTGTGGCTTGGTGGGCGTGGCTTGGTGGGCGTGGCAAGGGAAGGATACTGTAAAATCTCCATTTCCTCCCCACTCCAGGAGAAGGATACTGTAAAATCTCTATTCCCACCCCACTCCAGGGGAAGGTTACTGCAAAAATCTCCATTTCCTCCTGATCAGCTGGGACTTAGGAGGCAGAGAATAGATGGGGGCAGGGCCAGTCAGAATTTTTACTACTCGTTCTCCAAACTACTCAAAATTTCCACTACCAGTTCTCCAGAACTGGTGAGAACCTGCTGAAACCCACCTCTGGTGCCTGCTCCAGCTGGTGTTTAGGCCTCTGGTGCACATGCACACAATTCAGGGGACCCAGCTTGTCTTTGGAGCTCTCCTGTGCATGCATGTGCATTTGCAAATGCATGCGAGAGTACTGGTGCGCAGCATGCGCATGCGCAGACGGAATTTGTGCATGTGCATTGTGCACACAAAAACCATGCACATATGCAGGTAGTGGGATGCATGTGCAGCATACAGTGGGGGTGCCCGTGTAAGGTGTGCACATGCGCAGATGGTGCAGTTGTGCATGCAGTGCATGGGGAGGAGCTGCATGTTAGCACAGATAGCATGTGAAGTATGTGATAGATAGCGTGTAGATAGCATGTGAAGTGTGCAAAGCATGTACCTGTATGGCATTTGGTGAGTAAAAAGTTCATCACCACTGGTCTAGCCCTTACACTGTGCAGTTGTTCCTGTATACAATGCTGGATACTTGTTTGTGCTGTTCAGCATATGCTATTCCTGCCTGCATCTTACATTAGTCTGTCTCTAATAACTCCCTGTATAGTCTTTATCTTGGATCATTTCTTGGATTCCTGTTTCTATGGCTCTGATTCTTGGTGCCTTTTCTTCTGCTGCTATGATCAATGCCTCAAGTCTGTATTTTAATCCAGCTCTTTCCACTTACTGCTAGGATTTTCCAATGTCAGCTACCAGTTGATGATACATCCCATTTAGGATCTTGTCTTGCCATGGCCCTTCCTCTCTGCTTGATCTTTCTCTCACATCTGCTGCTGCCTCAGAAATTTTCTTAACTGATCATCTTTGAGTGCCATCTTACTGACATTCTCCTAGAAACTTTAGTTTCATGTAAGGCAGTGGCTTTAAGACTCCCCTTCCCAACCCTCTTTCTAGCTGATCTAGTCTTTGACTGTTGACTTGGGTTGGAAAACTATACATTGTGAGGAGCTCAATGTAACTTAGCATGAGCGCTACTTGGGTGCCAAACCAAGGGCCCTTAAGACAAAAACTCTACAATAGCTTTTTGCTACTCATAGGCAAATACGCCTGCCCAGTCTGGCATAAATCACTACACTGAGAAAATAGATGCTCTGAATGAAGCTAGAGCAGAATTATTACTCTATGCCTTATACCAATCCTTCTAGATAATCTAGACGGTATTGCCCTACCTGCTGCTGTTTGTACAGAAGAAGAAGCATACAGAGGGAGGCTTAAATCATCTATTCTAGATAACACCCTCTCTATGGCCTACAACCAGCTCATTAGAGATTAAAATATAGGAAGCTTCCCAAGGTTGATGGAAGACTTCAAAGAATGTAAAAGCAGAGAGGATCTATAGAAAGCTACAAAGACCCAACAGTGGATGGAACCAATGGAGGAACTGACACCTAGATCTTGCAAAAGCTGAGAAGTATGGAAATCATTGAATAGACTGTGCATGGTATAACAAGATCCAGAGATATTCTAAACAAATAGGGATATTCAGTGCCTTCTGCCCTTTACAATCATGGTGATATGCAGACAATTTCACACATGTCCTGATCAGTGCATATTTGAAGACTTCATGACATTGTGACATGTGATTAATGTTGCTAGTTTCTGTTTAACTTGTACATATTTTAATTTTGTATTTTAAATTTTATGTCATATAATATGCCTTATTTTAATTGTGATACTTCTGACACAGGTAAACAAATAAACAACTTGCATGCAAGTTGATGTCATTCATGTAGACAAGGTAGCTGATGATAATTCCACCCTTAAACTTGTATCTGTAGCCAATTGTTGTAATTATGTGGAAGGAAGGAAGAGAACAGCAACGAGGACAGTGCATCTCTTAAGCCATACTTAATGGCCATTTATGTGAACTGTCTTCCGTTGACTTCCAGTGTTCTCTTCTACCATCCTTGCAGCATTGCCTTACACAATGTAAGCCGCCCTGAATCTTCGGAGAAGGGCGGGATATAAATGTAAATAATAATAATAAAAAAAGCATTCAACAGGATTGTAGAAGAGAACATTGGCCCTTAGTTCCTGTTGACTTTGTATAGTTCTAGGCATTTATAGATCTCCTGGTACTGTTGTGAAAAAGTCTTTTACCCCTGGTAAATACCTGCCAAAGTGTCCTTGGTTCCCATGACTGCTTTCTTGATGTCTGGAGCCTATATTCCATCTACCCCTTCTCTCCCCCATAGTTCATTGGAAAGCTGAGAAGCAATAATAGTTGTAACAGCAAAAGCACCTTTTGAAACTTGACAGGCGAACCCCTCTAAAACATAGGAGATACTGGAAAACAATAGTTACTTTATTAATATCATGTACTTTGAACTCCCTCTTGAAGGAGCCCTGGCTTTTGGGAGTATTCTGCATGGAATCTGCTTATTTTTTTTTATTCAAAAAGTTTTACAAAATTTTTTTTTTCCCCCTTTCCCCCCCTCCTCCCCCCTCCCTTCGCAACCCCCCTCCCCCCCCCGACTTCCCGGAACGAGCACAAGGTATAGTTAAAAGTAAAACAAACATATGCTAAAAAGTTTTCGTCCCAACTTAATTATACCCCTACAATCATCAATTCCTAACTTCCCCCAAAAGCAATCAAAAATAATACATCATAATCATTCAAAAACAGTCTGATAACTCTTAGTCTGATATCTACGTTGAATATAGTCAATCCATTTTTTCCATTCCTTTAAGTATCTTTCTTGCGTATTGTCTTTCAAAAAGGCTGATATCTTCGCCATCTCAGCCAAATTGGCAACTTTCAATATCCATTCTTGTATTGTTGGTACTTCTTTTTTCTTCCAATATTGTCCTATTAGTAATCTTGCTGCAGTTATTAGATTTAAAATCAATTTAGTCTCAATTACTGTACAATCCGTAATAATTCCCAACAAGAAAAATTGCAGGAACTTTATCTTCTTTTTCAGAACATTTTGTAAAATCCACCAAATTTTTATCCAAAAGGCCTTTATGTCCTTACAAGTCCACCAAATGTGAAAATATGTAGCGTCATCACAATTACATCTCCAACATTTTGCTTGCATTTCTGGATACATACACGATAAATTTTAGGATCTAGATGCCATCTATAAAACATTTTATAAAAATTTTCCCTCAGATTCTGTGCCTGCGTGAATTTAACATTTCTAACCCAAATTCTTTCCCACGTTTCCAATAATATTGGCTCCTGAAAATTTTGTGCCCACTTTATCATACAGTCCTTTACCAAGTCCCTTTCAGAATCTATTTCAAGTAACACATTATACAATCTCTTTATATGCTCCTGAGACTGATTTCTAATTTGCTTTACCAAATTTCCCTCGTTCTGCTCTATACCAATTTTCTGATCTCCCTTCCATCTAGCATGTAATTGCTCATATTGAAACCAAGTATAATTTTTCCCTTCCTCTCTTAATACTTGCAGAGATTTTAACTGCAAATTACCTCTTTCAGTATACAAAAGATCTTTATATGTAATCATTTCCTGCTTCTGTTCTATGTTTATATTTTCTACTGTATGTCTAGGACATGCCCATATAGGAACCTTATAATTTAGTTTATAAGAGTATTTTTCCAAACACAGAAGGGCATTTCTTAGCACATGATTTTTAAAGGCCTTATCCACTTTTTGTCATAAATTAAATATGCATGCCATCCATATAACAAATCATAACCTTCTATATTCAAAATTCTGTCCTCTGTTAAATTAAACCAATCACTTATTGCAGAGAGAGCAGCTGCTTCATAATATAATTTAAAATTAGGCATTTTAAACCTCCCTTTCCGAGAATCTTGAATTATTTTCATTTTAACCCTAGCTTTTTTACCTTCCCATATAAATTTGTTAATTCCCTTCTGCCATTCCTCAAGATTCTTATCTTTCTTAATTATTGGTATCATCTGAAAGAGGAATAAAAATCTAGGTAAAACATTCATTTTAATAGCAGCAATTCTCCCAGCAAAGATAATTGCAATTTTTCCAAACAATCAACTCCTTCTGAACTTTTTGCCATAAAACCTCATAGTTATTCTTATACAATTTCACATTTGATGACGTAATATAAACCCCTAAATACTTAACCTTCTTTACAATTTCAAATCCTGTTACTTCCTCTAGTTTTTCTTTCTGTTGTCTGGCCATATTTTTTATTATCACTTTTGTCTTTTTCTGATTTACCTTAAACCCTGAGACATTCCCATATTGATCAATTATTTCCAACAAAGATTTACTAGAATTTATAGGGTTTGTTAAAGTAATCACCAAATCATCTGCAAAAGCTCTTAACTTATATTCATACTGTCTAACTCTAATTCCCTCTATCTCCTTTACTTGTCGTATTTTATCCAATAATGGTTCTAGAGTTAAAATAAACAATAATGGTGATAAAGGACATCCCTGTCTTGTTCCTTTCGCAATCTTAAAAGGTTCTGTTAAGCTACCATTGATTATAATCTGTGCTGTTTGCTCTCCATAAATTGCCCTAATTATTCTTAAAAAACCATCTCCAAATTGCATCTTTTCTATTAATTTAAATAAAAAATCCCAATGCAATCGATCAAAAGCTTTCTCTGCATCGAGAAAATAGATGCTGCTGGAATAAAATTTTTCTTTTCTAAGTACACCAGTAAATTAACAATCTGCCTAACATTATTCCTCATCTGTCTCCCTTTTATAAATCCAGATTGATCATTATGAATTCTTCGCTGCAGAATCAACATTAATCTATTAGCTATTATTTTAACAAAATCTTATAATCATTATTTAAAAGTGAGATTGGCCTATAATTCCCAGGTTTAGAACAATCCTGTTCCTCTTTGGTATCAATGAAATAAAAGAGGTTCTCCATGAGGGGAATTCTCCTAGTTGTATCTGATTAAATAATTCCTTAAGTGGACCTAACATCTCATCCTGTAAATTCCTATAATAACTAACTGTAAGCCCATCCGTACCAGGAGTTTTCCCCATTTTAATTGTTTAATTACCAAAATAATTTCTTCCGAGGTTATAGGCGATTCAATTCATCCGTTTGTTCTAAAGTTAAATTTTAACCTTATATTCCTTCAAATACTTATCAATATCCCTATTCAATATATTATCTTTAAGATATAAATTTGTATAATATTCTAAAAAGCTTTTTAATTTTATCCTGTTGATATCTCTCTTACCTTTGTATTCTATTTTTCTATAGTACGTTGTTTTTGTCTTTTCCTTAAAGTGTATGCTAACCACCTACCAGGTCTATTTGCATTACAAAAGTATTATGTTTGGCATATTGTATATTTGTTGCCACCTGATCAGCCATTATCATATTAAATTGATTCTGTAGTAACTTTATTGCATCTTTAAGTTTTTGATCATGTGAGTTATGTATTAATAATTGTTGTTTCTTATAGATTTCCTCTTCTAAATACCTACGCTGTCTTTGTTGCTTATTTCTCTGTCTATTATTAAGATATATTAATACACCTCTCATAAAAGCTTTACTGCAGTCCCAAACCATTTCTATCGATGTTTCATTATTCAAATTATAATCAAAAAATTCTTTCATCTGCTTTTTACATTGATTTACATTATCCTGATATCTAAACAAATTTTCATTTAATCTCCAAGTTCTTCTACCCTCTTTTCCATATTGCAATTCCATCCAAACAGGACTATGATCAGACAAACATCTTGGAAATATCTTAGTTTTCTTCACCCTAAAAAGCAAATCATTAGAAATTAAAATAAAATCAATACGTGAGAAGGATTGATGCCTATCAGAGAAAAAAGTATAGTCTCTTTCCTCCAGATTCCGCAGTCTCCATACATCTCTTAACTCAAAATCTTCTATCATATCAAAAAAGGATTTAGGCAGCTTTGCATGTGCAGGTATCTTCTTGGAAGAAGTTCTCTTGTCCTTTCGTGTATCTATTACTCCATTCCAATCGCCCAATATAATACACGATTTATAATCCCATAGGATCAACTTATCATATAACATTCTATAAAATTTTTCTTGTTGCTGGTTGGGTGCATATATACCAAGCAAGAGAGTCCTTTTTGTTTCTATTGTAAGTTCAATAGCAATATATCTTCCATAAATATCTGCCTCTATTAACTTGGCTGGTATATCTTTTCTCAAATAAACCACTATGCCATGTTTTTTCTCCAAAGCTGAAGCAACAAAATGTTTACCTAACTTTGAGTTTATTAGGTACTTTTGATCTGATAATTTAATATGTTTCTTGTAAGCAAATAACATCATTTTTAAATTGTTTCAAATAATGAAATATTTTTCTTCTCTTCTGAGCTGAGTTCAAACCATTGACATTCCAAGTCAAGATTTTATTTGCCATTACTGGGCTGCTGAAGCCTTTGGGCAATCAACTGAAGATCGTCCTCCCGTATCTTCGGCCGTGCTCCTCCCACCGCTTCTGTAGCAGAGTCCTGAACTTTACTTTGAGTTTGTTGCTCCTTTTCTTTACGCTTAAGGGCTCCTCGTCAGTCTTTGTTCTTGTGGTTGTTCCTCTGATGGTAACATCACTGGAATCACCTCAGCTTCCACACCCATTTGAGTCTCTTGAATTCTTTTTCTATTATTTCTATTTCAAATTTCAGCACTGTAGAAAGAAAATCTTTGGCCTTAAGCACTGTGTCAATACGATATCTTCTTCCCTGATAATACACTGTCAAACCAACTGGAACCTCCCATCTAAATTGAATCTGGTATTTCTTAAGTTCTTGTGTAAAAAATGTAAAGTCTTTACTATCCCTTAACATCTTGGGAGGATCTCTTCAAAACCTTCAACTCCTGTTCCCTATTTTCAAGTTTTTCTGAAAAGCAACTTGCAAAATTTGATTCCTCACTGTTCTTTTCAAAAAATAAACCACAATGTCTCTAGGAAGTTTCTTTTGCCTAGCAATCCAAGAATTAACTCTATAAATTTTGTCAATTTGATAAGCAACCTCTTGTGGATCAAGTTCAATAAATTCAGCCAGAGCTTCTGATAAATTTTTTTTTAAATCTTCCCCTTTGTCTTCATTCAAACCTCTAATTCTCAGAGCTCCTTCCATCATTCTATACTGCATCACCACCACTTGATCTTCATTTTTATCCAATTTGATTTGCATTCCCCCCATTCTATTTTCTATTTGTTGATTTGACTGAACAATTTCTTGCACCTCCTCCACCACCTCCAGTCTTTTTGCCAAACCTTGAAAAGCCATTAAGATATCTTCTCTATTTTTTATTATTCTCTTTTATTTCTTCTCTTATTTTCTCATTATTATCCATAATCTCCTTAAACCTTTCTTCAGACACTTTCCCTTGCTCTTTAATCAGATCTTCTAAAGCTGGTTCAGAACCCCTTCTGCCCCCAGTCTTAGGTGGTTTAGTAGCCATTTCAGTTTTAAAATTCACAAAATATAAGTCTAGAAACTTCTCTTCTCCCCTTTAAGTATAGGAGAGCTCAGTTCACTTCATTAAAATCCACACATAACATTTCTTATCTTCTTAGTTGCACAGACTGTTTAAAATTCCATTCGTCATTTTCACTCCCGTTCAGGCGCCATCTTAGAGTCAATTAGAACAAAGGAAAAAAAAAATTCTCTTTTTTAGAAAGTAGAAGTCAGGAAATCAAAAATACTTGCAATCCAATAATCGTCCGCTTGCACTCATTCCGTCTGCTTAAAGAGATCCATAAAGATAAGACAATTAGCAGAGATGGACACCTTCTTCTTTTCCTGCTTTTGCAGACACGCACTGAAGTCGGAGATGGCAGAAATATTTATGGGACCCATCGACCCTTCGAAGCTCTGCTTAATTAAAACAAAGCCTCTGGGGAGGTCTACCAACATTCCTGCGCTCTTATCTTTCCTCTTTCATCCAGAGAAAAAGATTAAAGCCGGCTTTTCCTGGCTTTTACGATGTTCAGTGCGGAGCCCCTTTAATTAGGGCTCAGCGAAGAGGTGGAGCCACCCGGAAGCCGGAATCTGCTTATTAAGTGATTTTGGGCCTTGATCCATCTTGCCTCTGAAATTGGATAACTTTTCTATTGCACCAAGTATTGCACTTTCCCTTTATAGTGCCTAGAATCTAAGATTCATTTGACTTCATAATGCCTTTCGTTCCCCACTAGGATTGGACCTGGGGCATATTTTCCAACTGGCCTTAAGTTAGAGTCTTGGGCTGGTTTCAGCAAACTACAATGAAACACTGGGTGCATTTTTCCCAAAATCTTGGTCAATTTTAATTCCACCATGACTGAGTTAAATACTTCCACAATGGGGAAGGATCCCATGTACTTGGGACCCAGTTTCCTGCTGGGTAGCCTCAGCTTTAAATATTTTGTGGACAGTTACATCTTGTCTCCTATTGTGACCCAGGCCCAAGTAGGTAGTAATAAACTTAGTCCGTGGAAAAACAAACAAACTTTATTTGAACAGCTGGGAATTATTTCATTCCCAGCATTGTTCAACTCAAAATAAAATAAATGCCTCCCAACACAAATTCCTCAGTTATCTCGCAAACCTTGGTCCAATTAGGCAAACTGCCAAAGGCCCTTCCTAGCAAACATCCAGAAGCCGCAAAAACAAAGACTTAGATGAAGCAGAAGATAAGCAGAAGATGCAGCTATAACGTTGTTTTCCGGCAAAGCTCAAATGCCGGTGCTGGTCTGTTTTAAGTCTTATGGGAGGGGCCAATCATCTCTTGGTCCTACTCCCGAGTTGTCCTCTCTGCTTGAGCTGCTCTTGCCTTCTGGCAGCTCTTCTCATGTGTGCATTAGGAACAAGCTCCTCCTGTTCCATATATGCTCCTCCTGTTCTATAGCCATTCAAGATGGCACTGATGAAGGCTGCCTCAGTGAAATGCTCTCTAATGGTTTCTTTATGTTTAATTGTTCTCTGTGATTCACTACGGATTTCCTACTCACGAGACCATCTGCTAAAAATTAAGCAATATTTCTTTAAGGAGCAGCTTTCTTTGATCTCACCCCCCCCTGTCTTTACAAACACGAAGGAGATTCCAACACAGGAGGAGGCAATTCCCACGGAGCCATGGATTACTAAAAAAGCCAAACAACGGAAGCGAAGGAAGAGAGGTAAACGATCTGGGATCTTAAACAGATTAAGAAATCGCATTAAAACTCCTCTGCCTTCAATTTTCCTAACAAATATACGTTCACTTGCAAATAAGATGGATGAAATACTCCTCTTAAACAAATACTATTCTGATTTTCGCAATTCAGCAGTCCTATGCTTCTCTGAAACCTGGTTAAATGAATCAATTGAAGATAGCAGCCTGAATATTCCAGGGTTTCAGATTGAACGATCAGACAGGATTCCAGAAACATCTGGTAAAAAGAAAGGAGAAGGCTTATGCCTATATATTAACAACAACTGGTGTCAAGATTTTAAAATAATTTACAAATTCTGTGACAACAATTTAGAGACTTTAATTATCAACTGCAAACCATACTATTCGCCTCATGAATTTTCCTCATTTCTTCTAATTGTTGTTTATGTCCCACACAAGCCTGTGTAAACAAGGCATTACGAACTCTAGCTGACCAAATCATGGAGGCTGAAGCCAAACACCCTGATTCACTGACCATTGTTTTGGGAGATCTAAACAAGGCAAACTTAAGGCAAGAGCTACCAAAATACTTTCAGCATGTCAATTGTCCCACCAGAGGCAAGAATACTCTAGACCATTGCTACACAACACTAAAAGATGCTTATCGGTCTTTACCACATGCAGCTGTAGGACACTCTGATCATTGCATGATTCACCTCGTACCTGTTTACAGGCAAAGACTCAAAACTACAAAACCAACAATTAAATCAGTGAAGACCTGGACGGAGGAGGCAAAATTAAAGCTACAGGCATGCTTTACTGCACTGATTGGAATATTTTTGAAGATACCTCTGCAGACCTGGATGAACTCACAGATACTGTAACATCATATGTCAGCTTCTGTGAAGACCTATGTGTACCTACAAGGAACTTGCGAATATACAGTAACAACAAACCTTGGTTCACACCTAAACTTATTGCTTAACATAGTGTAAGCTGCCCTGAGTCTTCGGAGAAGGGCAAGATATAAATGCAAATAAAAAAAAAAAGCAGCTACGACATTCCAAAGAGGAAGCCTACAGAAAAGGTGATAAAATGCTATACAATCAGGCCAGAAATGCACTAACAAGGGAGATCAGAGCAGCAAAAAGAAGCTACTCTGAAAAGCCAAAGAATCAGTTTTCAGCAAATGAACCGGCAAACATGTGGAAAACTCTTAAAAATATCACCGGCTATGGCAAACCTCCTTCCCAGGCTGAAGGTAATCAACAACTGGCAGATGACCTGAATGAGCTTTACTGCAGGTTTGAAAGGAAACTACAGCCACCTATCTCCACAACCCCCATCTCAGACACACCAACAACAGCCAAGCCTCCTACAACTGAGCCCATTCCATTGGGTTCACAACCCCTAGTGATCACAGAAAAGGAAGTTTTCACAGGACCTATTTCACAGACAAAAGCCAGGAAAAGCTCCAGGCCCAGACAAGATAACTCCTTCTTGCTTAAAAGTCTGTGCTGACCAATTGGCCCCCATCTTCACTCATATCTTCAATAAATCACGAGAGATGTGCTATATTCCTTCTTGCTTCAAACGCTCTACCATCATCCCAGTGCCGAAGAAGCCCACCATCAAGGAACTGAATGATTACAGACAGGTTGCTTTAACATCTGTAGTCATGAAAACTTTTGAAAGGCTAGTACTTTCCTACTTGAAAACCATCACGGATCCACTGTTAGACCCCTTGCAATTTGCATACCGAGCAAATAGATCAACAGATGATGCTGTTAATATGGCTCTGCACTACATCCTACAACATCTTGAGTCTCCAAAGACCTATGCAAGGGTCCTCTTTGTAAACGTTAGTTCAGCATTCAATACCATCATTCCAGACACTCTTCTAACTAAGCCAAACCAGCTACAGGTACCGGAACAGTGGATCACAAGCTTCCTAACAAACAGGAAGCAGCAGGTGAAGCTAAACAAGATCACATCAAATACCTGTACAATTAGCACAGGGGGCCCCCAAGGCTGTGTGCTCTCCCCACTTTTCTTCTCTCTGTATACCAATGACTGCATCTCCAACGATCCATCTGTTAAAGCTACTGAAGTTCACAGATGACACAACAGTGATTGGTCTCATTCGAGACAATGACGAATCCGCATATAGACGAGAGGTCGAACAACTAGCCTTGTGGTGCAACCAAAACAATCTGGAACTGAACACACTCAAAACCGTAGAAATGGTGGTAGACTTTAGGAGAAACCCTTCCATACTTCCACCTCTCACAATACTAGACAACACAGTATCAACAGTAGAAACCTTTAAATTTCTAGGTTCTATCATATCGCAAGATCTAAAATGGACAGCTAACATCAAAAACATCATCAAAAAAGGACAACAAAGAATGTTCTTTCTGCGCCAACTCAGTAAGCTCAAACTGCCCAAGGAGCTGCTGATTCAGTTCTACAGAGGAATTATTGAGTCTGTCATTTGCACCTCTATAACTGTCTGGTTCGGTTCTGCAACCCAACAAGACAGACACAGACTTCAGAGGATAATTAGAACTGCAGAAAAAATAATGGCTACCAACCTGCCTTCCATTGAGGACCTGTATACTGCACGAATCAAGAAGTGGGCCGTGAAAATATTTACAGATCCCTCACATCCAGGACATAAACTGTTTCAACTCCTACCCTCAAAACGACGCTATAGAGCACTGCACAACAGAACAACTAGACACAAGAACAGTTTTTTCCCAAAGGCCATCACTCTGCTAAACAAATAATTCCCTCAGCACTGTCAAACTATTTACTAAATCTGCACTACTATTAATCTTCTCATCGTTCCCATCACCAATCTCTTTCCACTTATGACTGTATGACTGGAACTTTGTTGCTGGCAATCCTTATGATTTATATTGATATATTGACCATCATTCGTGTTGTAAATGTTGTACCTTGAGGAATGTATCTTTTCTTTTATCTACACTGAGAGCGTATGCACCAAGACAAATTCCTTGTGTGTCCAATCACACTTAGCCAATAAAAAAAATTCTATTCTATTCTATTCTGTTCCTCTGCCTCACTACTGTCAGTCTCTGGAAGCTCTGGAGTCCACACCTCCCTTCCCGATGCCCTGGCCTCACTTCAGCCTCATCACTGTTCGACTCCATTGCCAGCTCCATAGGCTACTGACGGATCACAACACCTATGTGGAACTCTTCTTCATTTTTTATCAGCTTGCTTTGTCTGACTTTTCGTTGCTTTAGCTAGTACCTTTTTTACATTTCCCCAGGCATTTTTGAGAGAATCTATCCACTCTGTTATGGATCCCTAACAGCAGGAGTTCTGCCCAGTTTGATTGCTGATAGTTGAAATAGCAACATAAGTACTGCTCCACCATTGCATTAGCACTTTCCGCCTCTCTGTTTTCAGATGAAATGCAGAACGGAGCCCCTGGGAGGACTCTATTAGCTTTATGAATTCCTTTCAGAACTTATCCATAAATTGCACCTCCCTGCATGTACACACAGACATGAAAGGCTGGCAAGTAAGGCATGGAGATGCCGGTGTGGGTGTAGCACTGATGTTCAAGTGAAAAGGAATGCAACATCCTACCCTCCCCCCCTAATGCCATGGACTGTGCTATTGAGATCCTGCCAGGAGTGAAATTTCCAAAGTCTAAGATGTACTTGATGAGTCTGTAGAAGATGGGGGAATTGAGGGACTACACCAGAGGTATAAAACTCAAGGACTGCAGGCCAGATCCGGATGCGAGATGGTTAGATCTGGCCCATGGGACTGCCTGAGAAACAGTGAAGGACAGGACCATGGGGCCTTGGCTATCCCAGGTCAGCCGGGCACTGATCTGCAACCTGGTGACATCCATCCGGGCTGGACTTTGGCCAGCCTTAGATTCATGGTGCCATCTTGTCCCTGCCCCCTGGGTGTGTGCATAGGAGGCAGTGAGTGTGTAAGGGCTGGCATCCTGGGTGTAAGGGAAGTGTTCAGAATGCAATCCTGAGGGATGCCAGGCCCTGCATGCTCTCCACCTCCTATGTGCATGCCCAAGGGGTAGGGCCAAGGTAACACCACAGATATAAGGCTGGCTGCAGTCCAGCCCAGATGGCTGCCACCAGGTTGCAGATTAGTGGCCGGTTGGCCTAGCCCTCAGGTATTCCCAGTTCAAGACATCTTAGAAATAGTGGACCAGGAGTTGCTCCAGCCAGTGTCTCAGCCTCCCAACCAATCTTCAGAACTCACGAATGTATTTATTTATTTTATTTATTTATTTTGTCAAATACAAATTAAATAATATAAATAAGTATAAACTGAATACATAAAATGAATACAACTAAAGGGAACATTAGGACAGGGATGGTAGACACACTAGTGCTCTTATGCACGCCCCTTACAGACCTCTTAGGAATGGGGTGAGGTCAACACTAGATAGTCTTAGGTTAAAGTTTTGGGGATTTTGACCACGGAGCCTGGTAGTGCATTCCAGGCATTAACAACTCTATTACTGAATACATATTTTCTACAATCAAAATTGGAGTGGTTCACTTTAAATTTGAATCTATTGTATGCTCATGTATTATTGTGGTTGAAGCTGAAGTAGTCATTGACAGGATGGACATTATAGCAGATGATTTTATGAGCTATGCTCAGGTCATATTGAAGGCGGCGTAGTTCTAAATTTTCTAAACCCAGAATTTCAAGTCTGATGGCATAAGGTATTTTCTTGCGAGCAGAGGACTGGAGGACTCTTCTTGTGAAATATTTCTGGACGCGCTCAATTCTATTAATGTCCGATATGTAGTGTGGGTTCCAGACAGATGAGCTGTATTCGAGAATTGATCTAGCAAATGTTTTGTATGCTCTGGTTAGTAGTGTAATCTTACTGGAGAAGAAGCTACGTGAGAATGCACTATCTGACTCTGTGGTCTCTTCCCAAAATCCCCAAAGCTTTAACCAAAGACTATCTACTATTGACCTCATTCCATTCCTAAGAGGTCTGTAAGGGGCATGCATAAGAGCACCGTTCCTGTCCTAATGTCCCCTTTGATTGTATCCAATTCGTATGGTTATTTCAGGCTTATACTTATATATACTGTTATGTTTGACAAATAAAATAAATAAATAAATAAAAAATAAGATTAGGTTTACAACTCTTAATGCCTTTTCGGCGATGTTGTTACAGTGGGCTTTGGCACTTAGATCATTTGATATGAATACTCCAAGGTCCTTGACAGAGTGAGGGTCATCTACAAGGTCATGTCCACCTAGCTTGTATTTTGTGTTCTGATTCTTTTTGCCAATGTGTAAGACAGAGCATTTGTTGGTTGAGATTTGGAGTTGCCAATTTTTTGACCATTCTGACACAAAGTCAAGGTCTTTTTGAAGGGTAGCAGCATTATTGGTAGTGTTAAATAGTTTAACGTCATCGGTAAAGAGAATGCAGTTACTTATAATATGATCACAAAGGTCATTTATGTATAATATGAAGAGTGTTGGTCCTAGAATGCTGCCTTGGGGGACACCGCTATTAACAGGTGCAGGATTCGATAGAGCACTGTCTATTTTGACCACTTGTTGCCTGTTTGACAGGAACGCAGTTATCCAATTATGGAGGGGGCTGGAGATGCTGTAGGATTTTAGTTTTAGAAGTAGTTTGTTGTGTACCACTGCATCAAAGGCTTTACAGAAGTCTATGTAAATTGCATCTATTGCTTTGCCCTGGTCAAGATTAGAAGTCCATATGTTTTTGCAGTGTAGAAGTTGTAGATTACAGGATAATTTATTTCTGAAATCAAATTGTTTATTAAAGAGTAGGTTGTTTGTTTCTAGGTGGAGGGTAATGGATTGGTTGATGATTGATTCCATTACTTTGCAAGTGACGCAGCATAAAGAGATTGGTCTATAATTTTCAACTAGGCTGGAGTCTCCCTTTTTGAAGATAGGGATGACCGTGGCTAGTGACCATAGATTGGGAAGGGAGCTGGTCCTGAAAGATTTTTCAAAGATTATGCTTAGGGGTTCTGCTATAACAGTGGAAAGCTTTTTTAAGAAGTATGCACATAGTCCATCAGGTCCAGTAGATAGAGGTGGTTTCACTCTACGTAGTGCCTTTTCAACATTATCTTCTGTGAAATCTATTTGTGTTAGATTGTTGTAGTCATTACTGGTATTACTTGGGAATGTTGGGCATGAGCCATTGCTGTTAACAAAGACTGAGCTGAAGAATGTGTTAAAGAGGTTTGCTTTAACTGCTTCATCATTGCATTCTTTACCATTAGATCCTTTTAGGGGTGGGATGGATCTCAAGTCTTTAAGTTTGTTGTTTATGAAATTATAGAAAGCACGATTGAATTTTGTGCACAGAAGGTTTTCTTCTTGTTTGATGTGGTAATTGATGCATTCAATCTTCATTTGGTGGCATATGTTTTTGTAGCGGCTTTTAAAGTTAGCTACATAGCCAGTTTTGTTTTTTCGCCAGAGGGATTTTTTTATTGGAGCTTTCTTATTGATATGGGTAATTTGTTTTTCCTGGTTTTGGTGGTAATTTGTGGTATATATAGTTTGATAACTCTATTGACTTCAAGCAAGAAAATATTATAGTAGTCTTCGGCAGTGATACAATTACAGAATAGAATTTGCCAGTCAAGAGATGAGAGGTCGGTGTCTATGAGATCATAGTTGGCTTTTTTGAAGTTGTAGTTTGGTATCCCATTATTATGGAGATTTTTATAAGGGCATATATTGAGACAAAAGTCTATCATGCTATGGTCACTGTTAGAAAAGGGTTCTTTTAATTGTAGTCCATAAATTGAGTTAAGTTGTTGCAGAAGATGAGGTCGAGTGTTGTTAGTTACTAGTTGATCTAGACCTAGATTTGTAACAGCATTGTATAGGGTTGTATGGATGGGTTCAGTTGTACATTGGTTTATTTTCCAATTAATAAGAGGTACTTAATTAATTTTCCAATTAATAAGCCAATGTACTTGGCAACTGGTCTAATCGCTTGCCTGATGCCACAGATGGCAGATTCTACCTACCCGATTATTTTATTTTTTATTTATTTTATTTGCATTTATATCCCGCCCTTCTCCGAAGACTCAGGGCGGCTTACACTATGTCAAGCAATAGTCTTCATCCATTTGTATACTACATACAAAGTCAACTTATTGCCCCCCAACAATCTGGGTCCTCATTAGTATGTCAGATCCCTAAAAGTGATACTGTCATTCAGTTGGGAGAAGGGAGAGACTTGGATTCAAATTACTAGCATTGCCTGTATCAACAGATTCTTTAAAACCTATATCTTGGCGCCAAAGCACCCTGAGATCTCCTTAATGTTGAGGAATGTTTATGACAGCCATGTGGGCTGTTTTATTTTAAAGGGGAATGATGGGAATATGTTGAAACGACCCAAAGGCTGAAGATGATGAATCAGACTTTTTCCAGAATCAGTAACAAAGTTTATTGAAGAATCAACAGCATAAAGAATCCATAGAATCAATAGTAAACAATGTCCAGAATCAACAGCATCTTATTGAACATTACACAAAGTTTATATAGCTTTTCATACCTAACTCAACTTAGCTAACATATGTGTTACTTCATTATTGGCTAATGAATCTCCAAGGCACAATAATTGGTTAGTAATTACATCATTGGCTTTCGTGTGAATATGCGTGTATGCGCATGTGTGCAAAAGAGGTAAAAGCAACAAATACTTTAGGGTTACAATTTGTATCATTCTGTATCCTTGTATATGCTGGGAACGCTGCTTAAATGAGGTTTTCCATCTGAGATAAGAGCGTTGCCCTCATTCCAAAATATGTACATGATGATGAACAAAATGTTAACCCTTCATTTCCCACTTTTTATTTTTAATGAAGAGAAAATAGATTTTTCAATAGCACGCAATTGAATTGGTTGCAAAGTAAGTGGAGGAGGCTTATGGAAAAAAGCAAAAAATGAAGGAATGCATTGCATAAAACAATCACAAGTTATGAGAAGAACAATTACAATTATACCATAGAAAAACATTTGTCTTAACCAGGACCAGTCAGGTAACCAGTTAGTTAACCAATCAAAAGGAGAAACATTTTTATGAACACTGTTTTCTAAGTAAGTTTGCATATTAGCCAATTCATCCTCAAAAGTTTTATTAAGCAAATAAAAATGCACAGCACAAGCATGTTGATCAACCAATTTATAAAATCCACCTTGACAAGCTAACAAATAGTCTATAGCAAAATGTTGTTGAAGCAGATCTTGATTTAATTCTTCAATTTCATTTTGCAAATCTTGAACAATTGCAGCAGTAGCATTTATAGATTTTTCCAAGCGACATGTAAGTCTTAAAATAGAATGTATATTTTTTTGAGCAATTATGCCTGGGTATGATCCCAAGGTAATGAATTCATCAGAACATGACGTCTCAAAGCTGCACTCTTTCTGCAAGATGATAATTGGCCAGGAACACCTATCTGTACTGGTAATGACAAATATCCAATTGCTGCACATTGATAGTTCTGAGGGTGTATATTTGTTGCATATTTGTCAGAGAAAAACCACATATTAGGATCTTTTAACTGCCATCCAGCACAGATAGATCCGACATTAGAAGAATCAATGGTATTAAAAAAAAGTTATCAGGATACATATCAGGTGCAATATTAGAACCTTCTGATGTAACATTAGTAGTACCCCACAGCCAAAATCTTTTAGTACAATGACTATAATTCCCCACTTTATCTAAAATGTGTTTTGCTTTTGGTAATGAGACCAAGCATTAAGCCAATTATGACGAGCATGACAGCAAAAACATAAACCTCGAGTAAATTGATTGATAAGGAGATAACCCCATTTAACTAAATTAAGTTGATCTGGAGGCTTAGAAAATAGCCAAGAGGAAGAAAGATGTTGAAGTTGTGAAACAATGAATGTAGAAGAGGTAATTAGATTAGGAATAAAAGCAACTTGTCCAAAAGCCATAAGAGGTTCATAATATAAGGCTACATTACAACCATGAGTTAAAAACATATATTGAACATGACAAATTCAAAGATTAGGGTTGAGGGAAAGCAGGAGTTTTTTCAGTAGTGGTAAAAACAGGAGGAGGAAAACAAAGGAAACAACATAAAAGAATAGTAACAGAATTTGTGGTTATGACAGCAAAAACTGCAGCTACAAGATTTTCTGGAGTTTGAGGTAAAGAAGCTTTCTTTAGTTGTTATTGAGTTTCATAGGTAGTAGCTTTAACTCAGTGTTTCTCAAATAGTGGGGCGTGCCTCCCAGGGGGGGCGCGAGGCTCCATAAGGGGGGGCGCGTTTGACCTCGGCAAACACTGTCATAACAAGCTAAGCCCCGTGTTTATGTTGTGCGGGGGGCGCGAAAAATGTTTTCTTCTTCCTAGGGGGACATGACAGAAAATAATTGAGAAGCACTGCTTTAACTTGACCTCAAGTCATGGCTGGAGGATGTAACCATGACCCCAGGTTATAAGTTGAGCAGGTCCACACCAGGTAGGATCTGGAAGTTGACGATAGGATACCAGAGCTCAAGAGACAGGATCCTGAATATGAAAATGTAAGTTGACTGGAATTTCTGAAAAGGAATCTAAAAAGGTTAAGTAATTCCAAGCATTAAGAGCAATAGATATCAAATTTTGAATTTTTCGCAAATTGTATGTGCCAGATTCAGTTTTTACTGATTTAGCCAATGTAGCTTTAAATGTACGATGAGCTCATTCAATTATAGCTTGCCCTTGATAGTTATAAGGAATACCATGTTCCATTGTTGACAGAAAGAGGCAAATTCCTTACTAATATATGCAGGACCATTATCTGTCTTCAATAGAGTTGGTCGGCCCATTGCAGAAAAGGCAGAAAGACAATGAGGTACTGCATAAGAAGTGCACTCATGTCTAAAAGCGGTGATCCACAAAAAAGAGAATATGTGTCAATGGAAGCATGTAAATTAGAAAATGGTTTAAAATTAAGAAATTGTGTGACATCCATTCTCCATAGTGTGGGGATGGGAGGCGCCATTTGGGTTATTCCAGTCTCTAGCTCTATGGTCTCTGAGTTGAAAGAAAAACTTCTGAGGACTCGCCTCCCTGGTGACGTTCCCCAGCATTTTTCAGCTCAGCCTCAGCTATGGTCGCTTAATTTTTAGCTCTAGAACTTCAGAGCTGAACGATATTATTCCCTGGATATCCTTTTCTTATTTTGGATTTTGGTTTTCTTTCCTTTCCTTTCAGGTAAAAGTTGTTTCTTTTATCTTGATTTTTCTTGGATTTATGATTGTTGCTTGCAGCTAGGGAGGGCTCTCCGTTGATATGGATTGGAGCTGGGGGGTCGCCCTTTCCGACGCCTCCCACCCTCCCTTTTTCCTCTCAGGTAGCTTTGGGGGGTGCTGTGGGGGTTTGCCTTCACCCCAAAGGTTGTGGCTGGCCTCTGTTGCCTCAGAGTGCCCTGATAAAAGCTTCTGGAGCCGCGCTAGCCTCTAGGAGCCTTGGCATGGCTGCATTTTACTCAGGAGGTGTTTTTTTTTGCAGCGCTGATCAGCTGTGGAGCAAGTTTGTCGCTTGCAGCTGGGGGCTGTTTTCAAGTTTGTCGGCCACGCCAGCCTCTTGCAGCCTGGGCTTGGGCCGTTTCATTGCTTCCTGGATTTTTGGTGCCAGGAAGGAACTGTGGCAGAGCTGCTGGGCTGCCCTAGCCTTTCTTAGCCTAGTGCAGCTCTGGGAAGGAAGGAGTTAATTGAGTGCCCCTTTTTCCCATGCTTTACAATTGCAGCTTCCGGTCTGGGTGGCTTTGTTCCCCCGGCATTGCTTTGTGGCCACAGGGCTGGCAGGGCCATCTGCATTGGGGAATGGGAGCCCTGGTCATTTTCCAGCCTTTTTTTGTGCCTGCGGGCTAGCTTTGCAGCCTGATCTGGGGAATCTGGAGAACCAGAGCCTGATATCTACAGTGATCTGCAAAATTCCAGTTTGTCTGCATCGTGGGATCAGGCTTGTATATTTTCCTTTCTATCCTGTCTGTTTTGCAAAAAGAAAGAGAAACTGGACTTGGGACCTTTACTTCCTTGAGGGGGGTTGGTCATTTGGCAAGTAGTTTGTCCTGCCTTTGTGGATTACAGAGGCTTCTGGCCTAATATCTAACTTACCATGGGAGATCCTGATAGGCAGGCTGCATTTTCTGCAGAGGGTTCTTGGTCACCTCAGTCAGATAGAGGGGGCAGAGCACCAGTCAAGCCTAGAACAGCCAGCCTTGCTGCAACTGCTAAGATTTGTACCAGGACCAATGTCCGTGCTGGCACATCCAAGGCTGAAGAAAAGACTGACCAGGCACGACAGAAAGCCATGGATAGAGAGTTTGCCAAGGCTTCAGCAGAGTTTTTATCTCAGGCCCCTTCAGACTCTGCCATTTCTGAGCATTAGAGGGCTTCTCCAACCCCAGATTTGCCTACTCAGCAGGATCTGAACATACCATTTCAACCTGCAGCTACCAGGTCCTGGTCACCTGATACCCTCACTGACCCTCTCCCTCGGCCTGGGCCTTCTGGGCACCACTTAGGGCCCCTGAGGCAACGTGGACTCCCACCACTGCGGGACTCTGCCAAGGGGATGTGGGAGAACAAGACCTGCCACAGTTTATGAAAAGGTGGCTTGAGCAGGCCATTAAGCGAGGCATTGCGGAGGAAATGCGCCAGCAATCTCAACCAACTGCCCACTTGTATTCTTTGGGGCAGGGATGGGCCCCTCGGAGACTTTTGTCTCCAGTGATGGAGTACCAGGAACCTGTGTCTCCTGCTCCCTCTAAAATTAGTTATTACGATGGGGAGTGGCAAGGTGAGGAGGATTTTTCTGTACCACAGCAAGATGCCTGACCAATACTTCCCTTCAAGGGTCTATTCAATCCTGCCCTCCTGAAACCTTTGTTAGCTAAGGCTAGGGCTACAGCACGTATGGATCAGGCACCTGCAGCTTCTGGGTCCGCTTTAGATAGCGGGGAACAGGATGATTTCCTGTTCACCGAGCAGGCGGTGGAGGCAGATACCATTCCTATCCCTAAGATGTTTTTGGACTTAATACAAAGGCAGTGGACCTCACCGGCTACAGCTTCCAGGCCCACTGGGTTGGAAAATCAACTTTTTGGAGTGGATGCAGCCTTACTTAAGTTAGTGGACATTCCCAAGGTGGATGTTCCAGTGGCTGCTCTGACCTCTTCTTCTGTTTTGCCACCTGATGCTGAGGACTCCTTGAGGGCAGAGGAAAAGAGAGAGGAGAGGGCCCTGCACAGGGCTCACCTGGCAGTTTCCTGGGCTATCAGAGCCTCTACAGTGGCTTCCTTCCTTACTAGAGGGTCAGTTCGATGGTTGCGACAACTTCAGTCTCACTTAGCACCGGATGATATACGTGCTCATCAGGATCTCTCCAAGATTTTAGCTGCTGCAGAATACCGCGGACGCAACCTTGGCCTCTGCCAAGTTTTCTGCCAGGGCCATGGCAGCATCTGTCACTGCTAGACGTCTGCTTTGGCTACGACACTGGCGCATGGATGCTAAGCATAAATGGAAACTAGCTTCTGCCCCCTTTGAAGGGGGACATTTATTTGGCCAGTCTCTGGACCCTTTACTAATTGAAACCAGGGACAAGAGGAAGGTGCTTCCTTCTCAGGGCAGGAGGGCCGATTTCCATCCGTCACACTACTATAGGCGGCCCTCCTTCTATCAGGGGGCGGGGGGACTGGGTCGAGCTTTCCCTGACAACAACGGCCCTTCCAGTCATGGTCAGGTTACCAGACGGATATGCCTTCCTTTGCCAGAGGTAGACAACTGCCATCAAGCCAGCCCTTCAGGGGCAACAGTGGGAGAGGAGGTCATCGATCCAAGTGACGACTGGCCCTAGGCACCTATTGGGGGCAGGCTGGGCCTGTTTGCGGACTGCTGGGATGGCCTAACAACAGATACCTGGGTCAGGGAGACAGTGCAAGCAGGACTCTCCCTCGAATTTCTCTCCCCTCCTTCGAGGCTTTTCCTCCGTTGCCCACTTTCTCAAGACTCAGTCAAATGGGGACTCATGGAGTCGGCTATTCAGCATTTGCTGGATATTCGGGCCATTCAATTGGTTCCGCTGAAGCAATGGGGGTGGGGGTTTCATTCGATATTGTTGATCGTTCCAAAGGCCTCGGGAGGGTGGAGACCAATTCTCAATTTGAAGGGGCTCAGGTACAGGAGGTTCAAAATGCACTCCCTGCATTCTGTCTTAGCGGGGATCAGGGAGGGGGACTTTTTAGCTTCCATAGATCTCACAGAAGCGTACCTCCATGTACCTATCAGTTCAGACCATTGTCAGTACCTGAGATTTTGTTATGCCAGCCGGCATTTCCAATACAGGGCCCTTCCATTTGGATTGGCTTCGGCCCCCCCAAACGTTTACCAAGATTTTATCCGTCCTGGTGGCATACCTCCGGTCCATCCCTATCAGGATCCAGTGTTACCTGGACGACCTTCTCGTCCAGGCATCGTCCCAGCAGCTAGCGGAACAAGACTTAGCTACAACCTTAGGTGCTCTGAGGGATCATGGATTTTCCGTGAATTTGAAAAAATGTCAAGTCATACCTTCTACGAGGTTAGTGCACCTGGGGGCCCTGATAGACACTCGGGCAGGTCAGGTGTTCCTATCCCAGGAGCGGCAGGAGAGCATACGAGCCTTAATTCAGCTGATTCGGCAGGACCAGACGGTACCAGTGGCCCGATTGTCACAACTGTTAGGGAAAATGATCTCTTGCTTGGCCATAGTTCCTTGGGCAAGGTTCCATGCTCGACCACTCCAGTGGTTCTTGCTTCCCTTTCAGAAGGTGGGCACCAGTTCCTCGAAGGCTCGGGTCAGGGTGCTGCCACGAGTGCTGCTCTGTCTCTCTTGGTGGGAGTCGGAAGCCATCAGAAGGGGATGTTTTTTCAGGGAGAGTTGCAGAGTGACGGTGATGTCAGACGCCAGCCTCTTTGGCTGGGGAGGACATTGTGAGTTCCAGGTGGCCCAGGGACACTGGACGCGGCTGGAGCTCGAACAGCAGATCAACTGGCTGGAGCTGTGGGCTGCGCGTCTGTCTCTTCAGGCTTTTCTGCCATTGGTGAAGGGGAGACATGTTCTTCTTCTCACAGATAATGCAACAACGAAAGCCCATGTCAACAGGCAAGGCGGGACTCGATCACGTTCACTGATGCTGGAGGCGGAGGCACTTTGCCAATGGGCAGAGACTCATCTGTTGTCCCTGACAGCGGACTATATTGCCGGGATGGACAACATCAGGGCAGACTGGCTGAGTCGGGTCACAGTGGATCCATCAGAGTGGAGGCTCCATCCCAGCCTATTCGCAGCCTTCATCGACCGGTTCAGCCAGCCGGTAATCGATCTTTTTGCATCCCCAATGAACACTCACCTTCCCCAGTTCCTGTCACGCTTTCCAGCCCCGGGAGCAGAGGGGGTGGATGTTCTGAGGACCCCATGGCCCAGGGCCTCTTATATGCCTTTCCTCCTCTACCACTAATCCCGGCTGTCATCAGGAAGGTGCTGTTGGAAAGGGCAGAGATACTATTGGTAGCTCCTCATTGGCCCAGGAGGCCATGGTTCACTGACCTGGTCGGCCTGTCGGTGGCCAAGCCCTGGAGGATTCCCCCAGACATTGTCTCCCTCAGTCAAGGACCGGTGATTCATCCTGAGCCCCAGCTGCTCCAGTTGACCGTTTGGCAATTGAGTGGAGGCTCTTGAAACAGGAGAGGTTTTCTTCCAGGGCCATCCCTAGGATGCAGGCGGCCAGGCGGCCTTCGACCATGCGCATTTACAATGCCACATGGGCCACCTTTATAGAGTGGTGTAATTCAAGAAATTAGGATCCTACTTCGGCCTCAGTGGTGAAGGTGATAGAATTTTTACAGGATGGCCTTGAACGGGGGCTCTCTCCTAATACCTTGAGGAGGCAGCTGGCTGCACTGGGTTCCATTTTGCCATTTGGGGACTGGGGCTTCCTCGCTCACCATCCGAGGGTGTGTACCTTTCTGCATGGGGCTTCTAATCTTCGCCCTCCTACGCTGCACCGTTATCCAACTTGGGACCTTGCTAAGGTTTTGCAGGCATTGACCAAGGCCCCCCCCTTTTTTATTGATAAAGTTTTAGAACAACAATTAAATTTTTCCCCCTCCCCCACCTTCCCCCCTCCCTCCAAAAACCCCTCCCCCCCGACTTCCCGGAGCAAACACAAGGTATAGTTCATTAAACAAACAGTCATACATTAAATTTTTAAAATCTAACACAATTATAATCCTTCTCTCCCACATAACCTGACTTCTTCCATTAAAATCAAAAACAACATCCTTCATTCAAAGGCAATCCGAAATTTCTTAATCTGATATCTATTTTGAATATAATCAATCCAGTTCTTCCATTCATTTAAATATTTTTCTTGAGTACTGTCTTTCAAGAAGGCTGAAATTTTAGCCATCTCAGCCAAATTGGAAACTTTCAATATCCATTCTTCTATTGTGGGTAATTCTTTTTTCTTCCAATATTGTCCAATCAACAGTCTTGCTGCTGTTATTAAGTTCAAAATCAACTTAGTCTCAATCACTGTACAGTCCGTTGTTATTCCCAAAAGAAAAAATTGCGGTAGGAACTTTATCTTCTTCTTCAGAACATTCTGCATAATCCACCAGATTCTTATCCAGAAAGACTTAATTTTCTTACAAGTCCACCATACATGAAAATATGTAGCATCATCACAATTACATCTCCAACATTTCGCTTGCATATCTGGATACATACATGATAATTTCTTAGGATCTAAATGCCATCTATAAAACATCTTATAAATTTTCCCTTAAATTCTGCGCTTGCGTAAATTTAACATTTCTAACCCAAATTTTTTCCCATGTTTCCAACATTATTGGTTCTTGAATATTCTGTGCCCATTTTATCATACAATCCTTTATTAAATCTCTTTCAGAATCTATTTCTATCAACACAGTATACAATCTCTTTATATGCCCCGGGTTTGATTTCTAATTTGTTTAACCAAATTTTCTTCATTTTGAATAATACCAATTTTCTGATCTTCTTTCCATCTAGCCTTTAACTGTCCATATTGAAACCAAGTATAATTCCTCCCTTCTTCTTTTAATGTATCCAAAGATTTTAATTGTAGATTTCCCCTTTCATTGTATAAAAGATCTTTATAAGTAATCATTTCTTGTTCCTGTTCTATATTTATATTCTCTACTGCGTGCTGAGGACTTGCCCATATGGGAATTTTATAATTTAACTTATAATAATATTTTTTCCAGACACGCAAAAGAGAAATTCTCAACACATGATTCTTAAAAGCTTTATCTACTTTCTTATCATACAATAAATATGCATGCCAACCATATAATAAATCATAACCTTCTATATTCAAAATCCTTTCCTCCGTCAAATTAAACCAATCACTTATTACCGAAAGAACAACTGCTTCATAATACAGTTTTAAATTAGGCATTTTTAATCCTCCTCTTTCCCGTGTATCTTACATTATTTTCATTTTGACTCTCGCTTTTTTCCCTTCCCATATAAATTTATTAATTCCAATCTGCCATTCTTCCAAATTTTTGTCTTTCTTAATTATTGGTATCATCTGAAACAAGAACAAGAATTTAGGCAAAACATTCATTTTTATACCTGCTGACCAAGGCCCCTTTTGAACCATTGAGGGAAGCCAGTCTTCGGCTCCTATCATGTAAGGTTGCTTTCCTTGTGGCCATCACATCGGCCCGACGGATATCGGAGTTGGCGGCTTTATCGGTGAGGAAGGACCTGTATATCTTTCACTCCAAGAGAGTGGTCCTGCAGCTGGACTCTGCCTTGATACCAAAAGTCAACTCCTCGTTTCACCGAGCACAGGAGTTGGTCCTGCCAGACTTCTGTCCAAGGCCTCGGCACACCTTGGAGCAGACCTGGCATATGTTGGATGTTAGGCGGGCCCTCCGTATTTATATCTCCTCTTCCTTTCGGAAGATTGAATCCCTGTTTGTTTCCTATCAACCGTCAACTCTTGGCCAAAGGGTGACATCTTCCACAGTGGGGCGTTGGCTTAGGTCATGTATAGCATGCGCTTACAAGCTTCAAGCTCTTCCGGTGCCTCAGGGGCTAACGGCCCATTCTACTCACAGTGCAGCTACAACGGCAGCATGGGCTACCCAGGCTTTGGTGGAGGAGATTTGTAGGGCAGCTACATGGACTTCTCCATCTCCCTTCATATGTCACTATAGACTGGATATGTATGCCTCGGCAGAGGCTGCCTTTCGGCAGAGGGTCTTGCAGAAAGTCCATGAAGAGTCAGGGTCATCGGCCCAGACCAGTTCCGCCCGTAGTGCTCATCAGTCTTTGGTATATCCCCAAATGGCGCCTCCCATCACCACACTATGGAGAAGGGACGTTGGTCTTACCGTGATAAGTCCTTTATCATAGGGGCAATGGGAGGCGCCAGTCCCACCCTGTTTCAGTCAGGTCCGACTCCCGTGGGGGTTTGTGTGTTTTCCTGTTTTTCTAATTTTTAGCTGGATCGCTTCGGCTTCATTGTCAAATGCTGGGGAACATCACCAGGGAGGCGGGTCCTCAGAAGTTTTTATTTCAACTCAGAGACTGTAGAGTTAGAGACTGGAATAACTCAAATGGCGCCTCCCATTGCCTCTATGAGAAAGGACATATCACGGTAAGACCAACGTCCCTTTGCCAAATTTGATTACCTTTTGTTCCACGAGGATTCACCCCCATAGGAAAGGGAACAGCAAATTGTTGACAAGAAGCAATCCTCGAACAATATCACGAGCCTGAGAAAGAGGATTATGAAATTGTTTAGCCAAAGATTTAGCATTTTGATGAAATATCCAAAATATGTTTTAGAGATAAAAATAAAGACAAGAGATTGACATCAAGAGAAACTGCACAATAAGCATAAGGAAGATTGCATAGCAAGATATACCGGTTAACACTAGTAGATGGCGTAGAACGACAATCTTTTTGAAAATGATCAGATTTAATGTATTTGTAATAACTATTCGAGGATCTTTAGGCAAAGAATAGCTAATATCACCAAGATATTGAGAAAAACCAATCTGATATGAGTCAGAGACAGTCATTAAATGTTCATGTTCAGGTTTAGTACGAGTGAAAGCAACACCATCCAAATCTCAACCTATTAATTGTAGAGCATATCTCCGTGCTTTTATAATTAGTTCCTCTAAAGCTGATAAGGAAAAATATTTTGAGGAGGAGAAGCAGATAAATTTAACCATTCATGAATGTGAATTGCCTTTTCAGTAAAGAGAGAATAAAGACAATCAGTAGGTAAAGGTGAAATAGGAAGAATTGCTAATCCCATAGCTGTAGAAGCTATTTGAGCAACATATTACAGTTTAAGCTTAGTTAGAATATCATGTAGACAATTCTTCTGCAAGGTGGTGAAAGATACCAAGTCTCCAGGATACTTGGAATCTTTTAACAAAGAGAAAAGAGGTAACATTTCTCCTGTAGAGATTTGAAAATATGGAGTGACTAATTAATTATGCCTAACAATTTTTGCCATTGAACTAAAGTATATGAAGTTTGTTCTTTCAGTTCAGGTAAGATAGGGATAGAAGAAGATTGTAAAACTTTATGCCCCAAATATGTGTAAGGTGCAGTGCACTGTATTTTTTCAGGAGCTATTAGAGACCCCTGCTGGCCACAATGGCAGTCAATTTTTGTAACACTTGTTCTTCATACAAATCTTGGCCAGCAATTAAAATATCATCATATAATGATAGACTAAATAAGAAGGAAATTGATCACGAAAAGGTTGCAAAGCTTGATTCACAAAATATTGTGGTAAAACACACCAATGATAGCGTTTTGTGGGTTGGCTATTATTTAACACAGGCACAGTAAAAGCAAATTTTTCTTTGTCTTGTGGCTGTAAAGGAATAGTAAAGAAACAATCTTTCAAATCAACAACCAGTAATTTATGAGACTGTGGGATTAAATTAGGATTTGGAAGACCACATTGTAAAGGACCCATAGGTTGAATACATTTATTCATCTGGCGAAGATTTTTCCACGGACTAGTGGAAGGTTCAACATGGCCAGCAATCAGTTGCTCCTGTACTAAGGAATGAAGAGCAATCAATTTTTCAGATGATAAAGGCCATTGTTCAATCCAAATAGGTGTAGAACAAATCCATTTAAGAGGAAGTGCCATCATCTAAAACCAAATGAGCGTTGAGAAGAGACAGAAGGTCCCTGTCCCCATATATTAGTATGAATATCCCTATAGAAAGAGAGGTAAAGCCAAAACCAGAATCACCACGATGCCCTATGCCAGAAGCAGGAACCTCATATGGAAGAAAAAGAAGTTGTGCCACAGGAGAGCCTTTAGAGAGATGTTGTGGAATATTAACCCAGATTTGCATAAGAATAACCCCAGTATAATAGAATTAATTACTCCTGGAACCACAAAACAGCCCAATTTATGAGCAGAAGAACCATAGGGAATAGGACCAGTGTACTGAGAATGCACAATTTTAACTTCTAAAGGATACTTAAAATCCAAATCTTCCTGAGTAACTAAATCAACCCCAGCACTACTGGCTGTGGCTAGGGCTGCACAAGAGAGGGGGGTAGTGTTACAGGAAAGGCATGCTTTGTTTTCTCCATTGGCAAGTTTCCTGAGCAAAAACTTAAAGCCTTCTAACAAACCTTTTGTAAAATTTCCACTAACTCCATAATCTGTAACAGTTCACTTCAATTCCGGTAAAATTTGATATGGCAAACCCTCCTATTCTGCTATCTGTTGACCAGCCTGAGGTCCTTGATGATATTGAATAGGACACACAGACAATTCAGCTGACTCTTTCCCAGAAATAGCAACATCTTTCTTACAAGTTTCTACCATCTTTTGAAAAGAAGATTGTGAAACAATGTCAGGAGAAGGTTTTTGTGGCTTTTGTCCAGTATGTAAGGAACAGAAGATAATAATTCAGACACCAGAGGAAGCACAACAGCAGTGGAATGCTGAGGCGAAGGAGGTGATAAAAGAGAAACTTCCTTATGACAAAATGTTTCTACAGCATAGCAACATAAATGCCAAACTTGCAAAACTTCTATCTCTGCCCTAGGCTCAGAATGCAAAGCTGTTCCAATTTTCTCCCAATCTGACAATTTTAAAGAGCCTTTGTCAGGATACCATGAACATTTTAAAGCAATCTCTTGGACCAGCCAAAAGAGAGCTCGTTGTGAAACAACTGTATCATTTTTCTTAAGAAGATAAGCTAACTGCTCTGCATGCTTTCTCTGTCCTTGAGAAAGCGAAGACCCCATACTCACAGAAACCAAAAAATGGTTGAAGAAGCCTGAAGGCTGAAGGTGCGCACCTGTCCTTGCCAGACGAAGTAAGGAGTCCCTGTTTCGGGGCGCCAATTGTTGAAACGACTCGAAGGCTGAAGATGATGAATCAGACTTTTTCCAGAATCAGTAACAAAGTTTATTGAAGAATCAACAGCATAAAGAATCCATAGAATCAACAGTAAACAATGTCCAGAATCAACAGCATCTTATTGAACATTACACAAAGTTTATATAGCTTTTCATACTTAGCTCAGCTTAGCTAACATATGTGTTACTTCATTATTGGCTAATGAATCTCCAAGGCACAATAATTGGTTAGTAATTACATCATTGGCTTTTGTGTGAATATGCGTGTATGCGCATGTGTGCAAAAGAGGTAAAAGCAACAAATATTTCAGGGTTACAATTTGTATCATCCTGTATCCTTGTATATGCTGGGAACGCTGCTTAAATGAGGTTTTCCATCCGAGATAAGAGCGTTGCCCTCATTCCAAAATATGTACATGATGGTGAACAAAATGTTAACCCTTCAGGAATACATGCTTATTCAGTTCCCAGGGCAGCTGGTAAAGAAAACATCTTCATACTTGTGTGTTGGCTAAAATCTGCATTCTGGCTTAAGGGAGGGGTCTCTACTGCTTTAATGCTACTTGTCTTGCCTAAGGGTATTCAGAGGTTGCTTTAAATCCATTGCTGTCACTTCTGCTTAATAAAAGGTTCCTTTTGAAATACTAGTTTCAACTCTTCTTACTTTCTTAAGTGGGAAATAGAGGCAATCCTTAGAGAAAGCAACGTCTGCAAAACAGTCAACCCAGAGAAGCAATCTTTGCTCTACTGAGGGGACCTTGCAAACCATGTCCACACAAAGCAGGGAACAGGGAGAAGCTGAATGCTGGGGGTAGACATCAACCAGCACCCAGCCAGACAAAACGCCTGTTTTGTACACCCCATTAGAGACGATGAGGTAACCTTGGAGAATCCCGAAAAGCCCCACTGGTCAATTGGCATCAGGAAGAAAGATAGCTGGAATGAGAGAACCAGAGGAGTCACCCTCAGCCTCGGTAGCCAAAAACCAGGGTGGAAACTGGAACTAGAAGCTCTCGCTGACCAGGGGGCACTAACCGAAGCACTACTGAGGGAGGATTGTCTGAAGAGGTATATAACCCTATTGGTGATGGAAACTTTGGAAAATCTCAACATCCAAAGGAACCCAGGACGACAGCCAAGGAGTGCTAAAAGGGCAGCAGTCACGGATGATGCCAGGGGAGGTAACCCCTTCTGGAGCCCATTGATCGAGCAGATGGTGCAGCAGCAGCAAACCCTCCCTTCCAGGCAGCACGCACACTGGCACCCATTCCCAACCAGCCCCGAGTCCCGCAACTGGAAAGAGAAACTCCCTCCCTTGGGGTGAACTTTGATGGGAATTCACAACAAGTAGGATTCTTTGTGGCACACGTGCTCACTTACATGCAAGAGTACGGGGGTGATTTCCAAACCCAAGGATCCCAAGTGCAAGTTGTGATCCTAGCCGTAAAGGGTGCCGCCGCCAGATGGATAGTGACCCTGCATAATGCCAATGCACCAGAACTGTGGGATTTTGGCCATTTCATGATGGCCCTGCGATGACGGTTTGAGGACCCCCATGCAGATCGCAAAGCACGTGACCAAATTAAGGTGGTGAAGCAGAGGCAACGGCCAGTAGCAGAGTATACTGAAGAATTCCAGGACCTTGCATGTCATGTGAACTGGCCAGAGGATATTTTGGTGAGCTGTTTCAAGGATGGGCTGAGTGATGATCTATACAATGCCTGCATGGCCTGAGGTGCCCCAAATCACCTACAGGAGTGGTACATCACCACCGAAGAAGCTGAGATCGATATGGCCGGAAACCAGTACTGAGCAGAGCGAGTATAGAAAAAATCCCCATCCCAATGGAAACAAGAGCCTCAAACCACAAACTGCATTTTCTCCTAAATCCTCAGCCTGCTTCAAGTGTGGAAAAGAGGGGCACCGAGCTGCAGAATGTTGTTCGCAAACACCCGCCTGGAACCATCTACCAGGGGTGGGACTTGCAAAACCTGGTCAGCATGGGAAGGAGACTGCCCTGAGGAGCATGGAGATCGTAGAATTTCCATCCCCCCCCCCTCTTTGGGGAGGAAACCCTGGCATCTCAGCAGGAGGAATCACACTCATTTGGATGTGATCCAGAGGATGAACCACTGGTAAGCAAACCAATTAAACCGCTTACCCTCCCCTTAAAACTATTTATCCCAAACTGGGACAGGGATCTCATGCACATCTGCAAAAAGATACTGGACAAAAATTAGAAAATGGCTAGTAGAGATAATTGAGCAACCCATAGACTGGAAACCGGAGTTATTCCTATTGGGAATATTTACCACAAAATATACTAAAGAAATACAATACTTAACGGCCACAAGGATAATATATGCACAGAACTATAAAAATAATAATATACCAAGAGAGGAAGAAATAATAAGAAAAATCTTGGAATGTGTGGAAATGGACAAATTAATGAAAGAGATAAAAGAAAAGGAGGAAACAGAATATTACTTAGTATGGAACAAAGGTTATGATTGGTTGGGGATTAGAAGTAGTAAATAAGAATGATTGGGAAGAAGTCATAAAATGAATAATGTCAATAAAATAATATATCGTTACAATATAATCTATGAAGAGCAGCATATATGAATAAGGAATAAGGGAACTATAAACTTAAATATATGTGCAGAAGAGTTGGGGGGAAATGTACATGATAGAAGAACACCGATTTGAAACTGTTGTAAAAAGGAAATACATGTTTTCTGTTTGTATTTGTTTTGTTTTTAAAAGAGAAATAATAATAAAAATTATTTAAAAAGAAAAAGAAAACCTCCAGTGTTGGAGCACCCAGAACTTTTGGAGACAAGCAGTTCCACTGGTTAATTGTTCTTACCATCAGGAAATTTCTCTTTAGTTTTAGGTTGCTTCTCTCTTTGTTCAGTTTCCATCCATCGTTTCTTGTTTTGCCTTCTGCTGCTTTGGAAAATACATTGCCCCACCCTTCTTTGTGGCAGCCCCTCAAAAGCCTGTTTAGTGACCTGCCTATCACACTCTTGGGCAAAGCGTGTGAGCCATTTCCTCCTTTCAGTAGTCCATGAAAGTACATCTATAGTATATAGATGCAGATAATAAAGTCAAAAAAAGGTGAACAATATTTTTACACAACTATATATACGTTGAGGCTGGGGGTGACAAGGAGTGGCTGGAAGGAGAGAGGCTGGGCAAAGCACCCCTTGACATGAGTGACATTGAGTTTGCCACATCCATCCAGTCACATGGCCACCCAGCCATGACCACCCAGTCACATGACCACCAAGCCACACCCACCAAGCCATGCCCACAGAACCAGTTGTTAAAAATATTTGAATCCCATCACTGAAATTAGAACACAATGACTCACCATGAATTTATCTACCTCAATTGCCTCTCTTTGACTGAAATAATTATTTTTCTATCTCAAAAACGAGAGAAAGCATGTATGTAAAGTTATATGAAGTTACATGTATGGTCTTTCCAATAACCATCTATAGGCACGAAGTGACAAGAGGGTAAACTAAAATTATGCAAAAATGATGATCAATATGTGATAATGTCATGATGTAAATCCTTCCCTCATGTATTTGTGTCCTGATTTGTACTGACATTTGATTCAAGAACACGAGTTTTTTTGTTGTTAGGATCATAATCTGTGCTGTTTATTCATCTTTCCTTCCTTGCTGCCCTTTGATAGATGCCCATGCTCTGAAAACCATTTAGTGCAAAATAATATCACAGAGAGCTTTAATTTATTTTTGAAGCTAAGTTACATTTCTGCCTCCCTCCTTATTTATAAAAAGTGGCTGATTGCTGGATCAATTACAAGAAAAAAAGCAGCATATCTACCCAGTCTTTAAGTGATACATATGGATTTATGCTTCTGTTTGCCTTCAGGTTTTTTTAATGAACTGCAAAGTGGCCATGATATTATAGTGAGATTCTATGTGCATGCAATTTAACTAATTTTCTATCCTTTCATATTTTTTTTACTTACTTTTAAAAAATCATTGGGGAACTAAGGATATTTCACGGAGGCTTGGGCTTCTTCAAAACTATCAACTTACCAGTATATACAGAGAGGTAGACTGCTAAATTTCCCACGTTAGCCTAGTCTGACAGTTTCAAAGTTGTATAATGTTTTATTGTCTATTTCAAAAACTATTACCAATATCTCAATAAATGCAAATGTATCAAAGCATTTAATTTTATTGACTATATTTTCTTAATAGAAGTTTTCCTACATCAAATTAGCCTAAATACTGGTACAGTCAATGGATACTTAGATGAATGTACTAATTGGAATCACTTGCAGAAAAATGTCCAGGAAACATATATTTCTGTTTATGTGCACTAACACATAAATTCACACCATATTGGTAAACACAGATTTGTGCAAATGTGTTTTTTGTTTGAAAGTCAATATCTTCAGCTCCCCTTAAGGAAAACAAATCAAAATCCTTTTAGTAAGCTTTAAGCCATACTATGAAATGAATCCCAACAGGACAAACTCTTTATATTTCTGTTATTGAATTACATTTGTTACCTGTAGGGATATTTGGAGCAGCTTTAGAGAGAGATTTCTCATCATAGATGCACAGTGGGTTCTAAAGAGAACCTGCAGACTGAGATGAAATATCTTCTAAACATTTCTTAAGTGCACAATATAAAATGCATACTTTGCTAAGTGTCATACCAGTTTCTCCACAGGGAAGTAAATTATTCTCTGGTGAATCCTGTAACTCTTATTATGTTATAAATTCATCTTTCAAAAAGAAGAAGAAAAATGCATGTATTTTGATAAAAATAAAAATAGTATATGTTCTATTTTTCTGATTTTTAGCAATCTGAACAAAAATCATAGGCCAATGCAAGACTGAAGTTAGGTCCCCATTTTTATATTTGGTGACATTTATAATTAGATAGAAGAAGTTAGAGTGTAATTTACATTAGAAGAAAGGAAAAGTGAACAATAGTTTTTTTTTCTCTCTCTCTGAGTGAAAAACTACAAAAATGTCAATGGTGCAAATCAACACAGATTTCCAGAATCCTATCAAAATTCTATTGGAATTAATTCCTATTGAATGAACACAATGAGTCCATAGAATGACCTGGATAACTTTCTTATACTAGGTTTACAAAGAGATGTGTGAAAAATTTTGTGAGAGGGGACAAAGAAAAAAATGACAAGAAATCAAATTCCAGGACTTTATCTGAGAGGATTAAGGATCAAGATTATTAAAAATAAAGGAAGGAATATAAAGTTGGTTTATCTGATCAAAGCTAAAATAGATATGCTGTTATCTCTTATAACCCTTAATAGATTTTTGCTATCCAGAACTGAATTATGAAGCTTTAAACATTTGCATATTTGAGATGAGATATGGGAAAAAAAGAGATCATGAGTTCCAGAGGTTAAAGCACAGAATTAGTTCTAAGCAAGATGCCAGAACTAAGCAAGATGCCAGAACTTCTTACAGATTATCATGTTAAGTTCAGGGGATGGGCTAGTACATGCTGGAAAGAAGGCTTGGATAATTTTCCATTATTTTTCTTAAATTATTTCAGGCCTCAAGAAATGTAGAAATCGTTGTAGTCTTGCAGGTTAGATCATCACGGTGGTGAAGTGTAGAACTGAAATTGTTAGTTTTTCTTTCATGAAGCAGTGGACACAGACAATCCAAACTTGTATTTTACTTTAGATTATGAGGCATCCTGACTGCTCTGGGAATAGAATGCTAGCATATGATTGTTGGGAGCAATATGCTGACTCTGTAAACTGCTTAGAAAGGGCTGTAAAGCACTTTGAAGTGGTATATAAGTCTAAATACTATTGCTATTAAAATCAATGTCATAATATTAACAGTAATCGAGTTAATAGTAATATTAATGGTAATAATTCTGCCCCTCAAAATTGCCCTTTTACTGCTAGATGTTTCAACGTGATATAAATTATTCAGTCAACCATTTATACATATGGCTTAATGATACAGTCCATATCCAATCTCTGGAATCACTACTTTAATGTGATGCTGCAGAATAGAAAAGTCTTGTATCCTGATGTCCAGCTGCCAGTCAGAATAGGCAATACTATGGCAGAATGACAGTACCCTAATCTGATCAGAGTTATATGTGCAGGATGTTTGTTGCATAAAAATCTATAGGAAATGCAGGTGAGGATTATGGGAAAATGTATGGCAGGAAGTTGAGAAAGCCTTAATCTTCCTATTGGATTGAGAAAATTGAGTAAGAAAATAGTGATGACCAAGAGTTACTGTTCTGGAACAGATTTCATTTATATCAGTGGGATTGTCTATTTAAATGATAAGGATTTGGACCTGGTATTCTACCCCTTTACTAACCAAATCCCATTGCTGGATCTTTACCAACAATACAAGGTGTATGGCAAAAATATTTCAGGGAAGCATTTCTGTAAATATCTTTGTTGTAAGTGAGAGTGGAGACTAGATCTATGGGTTTTTTTCTATTTTGTTCTATTCATTCAAAGTCTTTGCTTAATATGCATTTGTTTAGTAACCACTCTAAGTTATGATGGGTAAAACAAAGGGAGTTATAACCAATAGTATTGGCTGCTGTAGTACCCACAGTCACATGAACAAACTTCAGGCCAACTTGGGCTCACTTATATTTACAGTTAGCTCTGCCACCTGGCCCTACCTATCTGATCCTGCTTGCCATCATGCCCACTGCACCATATGCTAGTACTAACACCATCTGGAACCTTTTTCTTGCTGCATTCTTTTGCACTGGTAAAACCATGGGATCTCTCACAGGCCTGCCAGGCCCTTGCAATATTTCATATATTTCTATTTTTAAAGGGGAAAGATGACACAGTAGACTGTGATCTCTAGTCCCGCTTAAGCATGAAAAGCCAGCTGATAGACATTGGGTCAGTCATTATGTCTCATTCCAGCTTATCTCACAGAGTTTTTGTTATGGGGAAAAATAGGAGGAGAAAGGAGTATTAGATATGTTTACCATCTTGAATTATTCATAAAAATAATAAAGATTGAGTTAAAATCTTTTTAAAAAATTTAGTAATCATTTACCTATGTGCAGTTCTGCTTTCTCATATATTTGAGATGCAATTATTTGCAGATAAAATAAGTTTTTCCAGACTCACTTCATCATATGAAAAATGAAACAGATTCCACTCACTTAAAATAAGACTGGAAATTTTGCAATGCAGGGAAATTGAATCTCATTTGAATTTGTATGCCATGTCATTTGGTGAGCATATGGAAACTATTGATTGTATCTGTGCCTTTGACAGGGACAAATGCTAAACATGGATTACGCTGTAAGGCATGCAAATTGAGCATTCACCACAAATGTGCAGAAAGCACTGGACAGCAACGGTGCATGGGCAAATTGGTAAGCCAATATAACTATTGAATAAACCTGCAAATAAGGCTCAGTAAGAGATGTTGGTCCAACAGATCCCTCCAATATTCTTGATTTAGCTGAGTTAAAGAAATATACCTGCATTACTAAAAGTTTATAGAAATCATTCCCTGTCTCTTTATGTTTACGTAGCATAGTTCCTTTTGGCAAAGATAATACTGAGTGTTTTCATTTTGTACATTCTTCTTTCTGCAAAGACTGTCTTTGTCTACAATCTTCTGGGTCCTCCTTACTGTTCCTTTAGCTATTTCCATCCTTTCTTTAGTTTGCAAGCAATGGCAAGACTGAAGAAGTGAAGCAGTCTGCTTTTCTTGTCTTATACTCTGCTTTTAGACTGTTTGCAGATTTCCAAATCCACAAATTTGTAAAAAGGCAAATTAAGGAGGATCAGTTGAAGCTACCTTGACCAAGGGCCACCTAAATTCTGGACTGTGCCCTAAATTCAGCAGAAAAGCAAATTTGGGTTCCTGGTTTCCTTCTGAATCAGAACAAAAGTCCTATTAGTTCCTCTCCATGAAGGCTTCATCTCAGACTTCTCTTAAAACACTTTAATGTGCAAATGCTATACATATTATTATAATGGTCCTATTTAAATATTAATTTTGCAATGTAAGCCTGTAGTTATGTACATTTTGATAAGTAAGGATTTCTGAATCTTTCTGAATTTCTAAAAAATGCAGAGCGCATTTTCATGATTGTGGGGAAAAGTGCAACTGCTGTAAGAGTTAGAGCAGATGCTAAGTGAATGGGCTCTGAAATGCCTTTTTGTCTTCAAATTTAAATGTGTACGCCTATTGCCTTTAATTCTCCCAGTCTCATATCTTCATTTCCTTTCTCTTTCTTTCTAGCCCAAAGGTTTCCGCCGTTACTACAGCAGTCCCCTTCTCATTCAAGAGCAGTTTGGCTGCATCAAAGAAGTCATGCCAATTGGTAAACTCCGATTAATTTTCTGCTTTTTATTGTTTCGCTTTTTCTGTTCTATGAACTTGATATTCAGTGGCCCATATAAACTTTTATATGTTTTCATTCACGACGCTCATTTTCCTTCCTGGAGTTGTCCAGAAAGTTGAAGAGGAAAATTTCAAGAAAGGAAAAAACACACAAGTCTTACATAAAGTTCATAAACCTGAAAATCCCCATGCCAAGGCACAAAGTTTGAGGACTGTTAACAACATAAACAGAATATGATTTCAAGTTTTTTTTTTCTCTAAAAGTCATAGGGATAAGAGATTCTAATGGGGAATGGAGGTTTACAGTCAGACCATAATAAAATATAGTTGTATTTGATTAGTTAGTCTAGACAGCTAAAAGTAAATAAGTAGTAGGAGATGAATCACCCATATCCAACAAAAATCAAAGCATTTAGGCAACTACAATTCACCCAAGTTGCTTCCTAGCTGAATTATAATGTAAATTAGATCTTCTGAATTCTAGCCTTAACCTCTTAACTGTCCTACTACACTACTTTGTCATGGAGCATTTCTCCACATCTTCTGCAGTATCATTTCCTCTTCTCAGTTTCTGCTGTTGCTATTGGGGGACCAAGGAGCAGGGAAGATGATTCTGCATACCAGAATTTCCCACTTACCCCCAACAAGAGTACAGACTGCTTGCCTTCCTACTTATCTCCCCTTCACTGACTGATTTCACATACCATCAACGGACCAACAATGGCATGAAGCAACAATGGCAGGAGCATGCAGCAGATTAGCTGGCCGGCTGGCCCTTTGCTATGTCATTGCTGTCATGGATTCAAAAGGCCAGGAATGGCAGGCCAAAAAGTATTAAGCTGTTGAAAGTGGTAGAAATTACCAGCAGAAATAAGAATCTTTCAAAATACTTTCTGGAAGATCTCTATTCCAGAATGGGGAGTGGGAGATAATGTTGGCTACTAGATGAACCTCTGTTTTCTTCAACAATCAAATAAGAAATGGCTGTGGTGTCACAGAATCTTGCAGTGAGATTGGAAGAGTTCTACTATAGTTTTCCAAGAGTAGCCCTATTAATGTCTCAGATTCCTCTCCATTCAGCATAGAATCTTTGCATAAGTGAACTTGGTCCATTTTCTTCTAGAATCTTTTTCATCTAACCATAAAACAGGGTAGCTCTGGTGTGACAATGTATCTTCCATAATCAATAAGCAGTTGATAAAGCATGGGGGATGATGTCTGGAGGTGTTCTAAGACAGGGGTGTCAAACTCAAGGCCTGTGGGCCAGTTTTGGCCCATGATGAGGTCAGATATGGCCCGTGCGGCGATCCTGAAAACTGTACGGGGCCAGCCCTCATCGCTTCGGCATGCCCCATATCATCCCAGCAGGCACGTTTCTGCATAGGGTGCATATTTTATTTATTTATTTTGTCACAACAATATATATAGGTATCATATATGTGCACAGGCCTGGCCCACCCTATCCTGGCATGTGCGCATGCACACAGGAGGCATTGAGCCAGCATTGCCTTGGGCTGGCCCACCCCATTCTGGAATGGATGCCACCAAGTTGCAGATAACTTGCCTGCACCAGCATCTCTGGCCTTTCAGGAGTGAGGGAGATGCATGCGCACTCACATGTGGGGAGGAGGTGTCTGGCAGCAGGGACTCCACAGCTGGCCCTCCAAGAAGCAGGCATGATGACAGCATCAGACATGATGACTGGCAGCAGGCAGAATCTGGGGAGACACATGATGCAGACCACCAGACCTGCCTGCTCCATTCCGTGTGGCTGGGATAGGGCAGGCAGCTGCCTGGAACATTCAGCAGGCCAAACCATGAGCCTCTTCCCTGCCCCCAGGTACTGCTGCCATTGCAAGCTGAAACAAGTTAAAGCAAGCAGTGGGGAAGCTGCTGCCAGACACTATTGGCCCACCTACTCTTCCTGTCTGTTTTTGCTTGCAGTTGGAGAGCAATTTGCCACAGGTAATCTCCTTGGCCAGTTCAGCCCACTCGCAGTCTTGCCCTTGGCCCATACATGGAGCACATTCTTCTCGCACACCAACATACCTCAGCAACACTGTGGGCCACTGCCACCACCGAGGCCATCAGCAGCTTGCACAGGTCTATTAGGCCCCTACTGCTGCCACCTGGAGCACCAGGCCCACCCAGCCTGAAGGAGGTGAAGTGGCAAGATAGGCCGAGTAGAAGTGATAGAGCACGCCAAGACTCAATAAGCAAAAGACAACCACCGTAAGCGTGGAAAGCTGGATCCCCATCGGTGCCATGGCCGCCCAGAATCAACGGGTATCACATGCCTCCCCCCATCTCTACTGGGCCTGGGCCACAATGGATCCAGCTTTCACCGCTCATGATGGTTGTCTTTTGCCTGCTGGGCCTGGGTGTGTTCTATCACCTTTACTCAGCCTTTCTAGCATGCTGCTTTGCCTCCTTTGGGCTGGGTGGGTCTGTTGAGTGGCACTGGCAGCAGCCCACAGTGGGGCGATGTGCATTGGGTATGTGAGGGGAACACACTCCATGCACAGTCCAAGGACAAGACTCACCAGGGGACCAAGGAGATGACCAGAGGTGACCTGCTCTACAAAACACAAGCCAAAATAAACAGTTGGATGGAGTAAGCGTATCCAGTAGCCACATCATATGCCTCCCCTCCATCTCTGCTTGCTGCTTGGACAGCGTGCATCAGAAACATCGTCCCCCCATGCACAAAAGGCGCTGAGTGTGTGGTGTCTAATGGTTTCTGGCTGCAGCTGCCCCACCCACTGCCTCATCTCTTCTCATCCCATGCCCACCACACCACCCTCTGGAGACCCCTGGATTCCCTCCCCAACCTCTCCTGGCCTTCATAGGCATCACCCATGAAAGTAATGCCAAGCTAGCCATGCCCCCAGGCCATGCCCAGTCAGCTGCAACCACCCTAGCCATGCCCCTCCCCCCCAGTCCCTGCAGGACAATCATAATGATGATCTGGCCTTTAATGAAATTGAGTTTGACACCCCTATTCTAAGATCTAACTCTTTGCCAAACATTGCTGCTGTTGTTATTCTTACTGTTTATTGCAGTCAGTCAGATATTTATACAGGATCTGGCATTTTCATTCAACTTACCAAGTCCTTCCCAAGGAGCTGGGATAGAAAGATGCAGATGTTTGATGGTGTTGAAGGTATTGTCACAGAATGTTTTACTGTTCTAAGTAAAACTGCATTTTGCAACTGACTGGTAGTAATTTTTTCAATGCTGATGGTATTCAGGCAGTGTTCCAGTTGTTTTGGGATTACACCGAAATGTGCCAATTATTATTGGTACTATCTTTGTTTTCTTTTTCCACAGTCATTCTATTTCTATTTATTGCATTCTCCAATTGTTTCTATTCTATTCTACTGGCTATAGGTACTGCCATGTCCACTATCCAGACTTTTTTTACTGTCTTATTGACAATTAAGAAAATCTATGGAGATGTGACAGATGCTTATCTGATTGAATTCTAAAGTTTCAGAGCAACATCTTCACTTTCTATTACTTTGTCTAATTTATGGTTCCACAAGTTCTTGCTTGCAGGCAGGTGTTTTTCTTGCAGATATTCCATTGTTGCTACCTTGTCATGCTGTCATAGCAGTTGGATTGTATTATCATGGTGCATGATATTTTTCACTGTTTATGGAAAGAACTTGTCCTTCCTTATTCTCAACTCTACCAATGTTTTGTTTTTTCCCCTCAGCCTGTGGCAATAAAGTTGACCCTGTGTATGAAACTCTTCGCTTTGGAACTTCATTGGCCCAGAAAACCAAGAAAGGCAGTATTGGAAGTAGCTTGGACTCTCCCAAAAGAAATTCTGTAATTATATCATTTCTTTCTCTCGCCTTTATAAACTTTCCTAATGGGATCTGGGCTTTTTTATGTCCCTGCCTCAATTTTATAATCAACATTTCTATTGTAAGGGAAAGAACAGGAGATCAAAGAGAGAATATAAATATTAGAGATAAAGGTAGAAAAAGTGGGAATGAATTAAAAGTATTGAATATTTTGAACTAAAGGACTGTGCATTTATAGAAGCATGGGGAAAATTGAAGAAGATAAAGAGTTAAAAGAAACTCTTTTAACAAGAGTTTAATATACAAGACAGCAAGTAAAACAAAAACAGACAACTCATTTAAAATTAAAGTTTAAAATCCCTGAGCTATCTGGGATTGGCAGAGTGGGAAAAACATTCCAAAAAAAGCCCAAACTATAGACTTTTCTGAAGCAAATTCCATCCTATCCAGAGCCAAATCTGTCTGGCATGTCAGACTAAGCAAACAAAAATATTTTCAATTCTTGTAAGAGAAACAAAAACAAAATAGAACTGTTGAGAAATCCTGATTTATTATTTGAGTTAGAATACTAATAATTGCACTAGAAAAGACCAGAATTATTTCTGATAATATAGCCAAAAATTCTATAAATGCTTACTTCTGCAAATACACAAAATACCATACATATAGAATTGCAAATATTTGAAAAGTATAGAGAGAGATACTTAAAGTATGGTGCTGTCAGCATGCTATTATCATGCAAAAGTGGTTGCTTTTCCAATGATCTTTGAAGAGGTCATACTATCTTTAGGACATCTTCTCTTCTGTTCTCTATTAGTACCAGTAGTCATTAACACTTCAGTGAAAAAATGGGACACCTTGTTTACAATTACAATTTTAGGAAGAAAGCAATAACAAGGTTAGATTATTTAGATATTTATTCTGATTGCCATAATTAGAATTTCTATTGTGCAATAATAACTTCAATTTACATTTTTGTAATGTAATCCTGCATACTATGTTGGACTTACTTAGGAGTCCCAGCAATTCTTTGCATAATTTACAATAAGATCAGTTCAGAGCAAAACTGGAGTAATTCTTTGGGCTCTGCTTTCCAAATATATCATTTTCAATTTCTTTTAGCCAAATCAAAGTATTGTTGCCGAGCACTAAAAAAAAAATAGTTCCATATAAAGTTATGTAACCTAACATCCTACAGATGCCAGAAACGCTCATCCTCTTTGTTCTCATCTAACTACAATATAGCTGCTTAAATTCACAGCATGGTTTTTGCACCTAATCTGATAACCAATAGTGGGTTCCACTTACCTTGGTATTCCGAAGAGCTGAGAGAGATGAAATGCCGGAAAAGACGCCTAGAGAGTGATTGGAGGGCCAGCCGTTCTGAATCTGATCGAACACTAGTTAGGTCTCATATTCAGACCTATCTAGTGGTGATAAGAGTGGCAAAACGTGAGTATTTTTCCACCCTTATTGCATCGGCAGATAATCGCCCAGCCACCTTGTTTAGGGTGACCTGCTCCGTACTTCATCAGGGAGCTCGAGAGGACCCCTTGCAGGGTCGTGCTGAGGATTTTGGACAATATCTGCACGATAAAATCGCTCAGATTCGGGATGGGCTGGACTCCGATTGGGTAGATTCAGGTGGGATGATGGAGGCTGTTCTTGGTGAGGTTATCTGGGATGAGTTTGATTCTGTGGCTCCCGAGGACATGGACAGGATACTGGGGAGGCTGAATGCGACCACGTGTTTGTTGGACCCGTGTCCCTCCTGGTTGGTACTGGCCACACAGGAGGTTACACGAGGCTGGCTACAGGAAATTTTTAACGCTTCTTTGTTGGAGGGCGGTGGTGAGGCCCCTTCTCAAGAAGCCTTCCCTGGATCCAGCTATTTTATTGAACTACCATCCTGTCTCCAACCTTCGCTTTGCGGCGAAGGTTGTTGAGAGTGTGCTGGCACGACAGCTTCCCCGGTACCTGGATGAATCTGTCTATCTAGACCTGTTCCAGTCCGGTTTCTGACCTGGGTACAGCACGGAGACGGCCTTGGTCGCATTGGTGGATGATCTCTGGAGGGCTCGGGACAGGGGTTGTTCTTTTGTCCTGGTCCTATTAGAACTTTCAGCAGCTTTTGATACCATCGACCATGGTATCCTGCTGCGACGGCTAGAGGGATTGGGAGTTGGGGGCACCGTTTTTCAGTGGTTCTCCTCCTATCTCTCTGACTGGATGCAGACGTTGTTGGCAGAGAGGCAGAGATTGGCCGCGAGGCGCCTCTCATGTGGGGTGCCGCAGGGGTTGGTTCTCTCGCCTCTCCTGTTCAACATCTATAAGAAGCTGCTGTGTGAGATCATCCGTGGTTTGGGGGTGCAATATCACCAGTACGCTGATGATATGCAGCTGTACGATGCCACCCCTGACCACCCCAACGAGGCCGTTGAAGTGATGTCCCGGTGTCTGGAAGCCGTGCGGGTCTGGATGGAGAGAAACAGGCTTTGACTCAATTCCTCCAAGACTGAGTGGCTGTGGATGCCGGCATCCCGGTACAGCCAGCTAGTTCCATCGCTGACTGTTGGAGCCGAGTCATTGGCACACAGGTCGGTGGGAGGCTATCGGTGGCAGCAGGCGGTCCCGTAAATAGCCCGGTCCTATGCCATGGAGGGCTCCCCTTGAAGAGCACCCGGAGGCTCCAACTGGTCCAGAATGCGGCTGCGTGGGTAATAGATGGAGCTACTCGTGGCTCCCATATAACACCTCTCCTGCGCAGGCTGCACTGGTTGCCAGTGGTCTTCTGGATGCAATTCAAGGTGTTGGTTGCCACATTTAAAGCCCTCCATGGCATAGGATCGGGCTATTTACGGGACCACCTGCTGCCACCGATAGCCTCCCACCGACCTGTGTGCTCATACAGGGAGGGTCTCCTCAGGCTTCCATCAGCCAAACAATGTTGGCTGGCGACCCTCAGGGGGAGAGCCTTCTCTGTGCGAGCACCTACCCTCTGGAATGAGCTTTCCCTGGGGTTACAATTACTCCCTGACCTCCGGACCTTCCACCGTGAACTCAAGACCTTTCTGTTTCACCGTGCAGGGCTGCCCTGATACACTACGGTTCTTAATTGGGTTTTTTATCATTTTTATTATAGTTTTTAAATGAGGTTAGCCAAATTGAATAAGATTTTTAAAATGTTTTTAATTTTATTTATAATTTGTTTTATGTTGGTTGTAAACCGCCCTGAGTCCTTCGGGAGAAGGGCGGTATAAAAATAAAATAAATAAATAAATAAATAAATAAATAAATAAATAAATAAATAAATAAATAAATAAATAAATAAATAAATAAATAATATCTTCATTACTGTTCAGAACTGTGAGGTGCATGCATGCACATTTGCTTCATTCACACGTGGGGCCTCTGCGCATGTGCAGAACCTTCTGCGTGTGCGCAGAGCATCCGTGATATCTTTTTTTAATTGAAAAAGTTTTTACAAAAAAAAGCTTCCCCCCCTTTTCCCCTCCCCCCTCTACCCCCCCTCTCCTCTCCCTTCAAAAACCCCCTCCCCTCCCCCGACATCCCGGAACAAGCACAAGGTATAGTTTAAAAATAAAACAAACATATGCTAAAAATTTTCCCTCCTAACTCAGTTATACTCCTCCAATTCTCATCAAATCCTAACCTCCTCCATAGCAATCAGAAATAATACATCCTAATCATTCATAGGCAGTCTGATATCTCTTAGTCTGATATCTATTTTGGATATAGTCAATCCATTTTTTCCATTCATTTAAGTATCTTTCTTGTGTATTGTCTTTCAAAAAGGCTGAGATTTTTGCCATCTCAGCCAAATTAGCAACTTTAAATATCCATTCTTCTATTGTAGGTAGTTCTTTTTTCTTCCAATACTGTCCTATCAGTAATCTTGCCGCTGTTACTAAATTTAAAATCAGTTTAGTCTCAATAACTGTATAGTCCATGATAATTCCCAGTAAAAAAAATTGCGATAGGAACTTTATCTTCTTTTTCAAAACATTTTGTATAATCCACCAAATTCTTATCCAAAAAGCCTTAATGTTCTTGCAAGTCCACCAAATATGAAAATATGTAGCATCAACACAATTACATCTCCAACATTTTGCTTGCCTATCTGGATACATACACGATAGTTTCTTAGGATCTAAATGCCATCTATAAAACATTTTGTAAAAATTTTCCCTTAAATTCTGTGCCTGCATAAATTTAACATTTCTAAACCAAATTTTTTCCCAGGTTTCCGACAATATTGGCTCCTGAAAATTTTGTGCCCACTTTATCATACAGTCCTTTACCAAATCCCTTTCAGAGTCTATTTCAAGTAACACATTATACAATCTCTCTATATGCTCCTGAGACTGGTTTCTAATTTGCTTTACCAAATTTTCCTCATTCTGAACTATACCAATTTTCTTATCTTCTTTCCATCTAGCATGTAATTGCCCATATTGAAACCAAATATAATTTTTCCCTTCTTTTAATACGTGCAGAGATTTTAATTGCAAACTACCTCTTTCAGTATACAAAAGATCTTTATATGTAGTCATTTCCTGTGTATGTTCTATATTTATATTCTCTATTGTATGTCTGGGACTTGCCAACATAGGAACCTTATAATTTAGTTTGTAAGAGTATTTTTTCCAGACACGCAAAAGAGCAGTTTTTAACATATGATTTTTAAAAGCCTTATCCACTTTTTTGTCATAGATTAAATATGCATGCCATCCATATAGTAAATCATAACCTTCTATATTCAGGATTCTTTCCTCCGTTAAATTAAACCAATCACTTATTGCATAGAGAGCAGCTGCTTCATAATATAATTTAAAATTGGGCATTTTTAAGCCTCCTCTTTCCCATGAGTCTTGAATTATTTTAATTTTGACCCTCGCTTTTTTGCCTTCCCATATAAATTTATTAATTCTAGTCTGCCATTCCTCCAATTTTTTATTTTTTTTAATTATTGGTATCATCTGAAACAGGAATAAAAATCTAGGTAAAACATTCATTTTAATAGCAGCTATTCTCCCCAGCAGCGATAACTGCATTTTTTTCCAAACAGTCAATTCCTTCTGAACTTTTTGCCATAACACCTCAAAATTATTCTTGTACAATTTCATATTTGATGGGGTAATATAAACCCCTAAATATTTAATATTTTTTACAATTTCAAATCCTGTTATTTCCTCTAATTTTTCTTTCTGTTGTCTGGTCATATTTTTTATTATCACTTTTGTTTTATTCTGATTTACCTTAAACCCTGAAACCTTTCCATATCAATCAATTATTTCCAACAGAGATACACTTGAATTTATAGGATTTGTTAGAGTAATCACCAAATCATCTGCAAAGGCTCTCACTTTATATTCATGTTGTCTAACTTTAATTCCCTCTGTCTCCTTTGATTCTCGTATTTTATCTAATAATGGCTCCAGAGTTAGAATAAACAATAATGGTGATAAAGGGCATCCCTGTCTTGTTCCTTTCACAATTTTAAAGGCTTCTGTTAAATTACCATTAATTATTATCTGGGCTGTTTGCTCTCCATAAATTGCTCTAATTATTCTCACAAAACAATCTCCAAATTGCATTTTGTCTATTAATTTGAATAAAAAATCCCAATGCAATCGATCAAAAGCTTTCTCTGTATCCAAAAAAATAAATGCTGCTGAAATAAAATTTTTCTTTTCTAAATATTCCAATAAATTTACAATCTGTCTAACATTATTCCTCATTTGTCTCCCTTTTATAAATCCCGATTGATCAGTATGAATTCTTCGTTGTAGAACTAACATTAATCTGTTTGCTATTATTTTAACAAAAGTCTTGTAATCATTATTTAAAAGTGAGATTGGCCTATAATTCCCAGGTTTAGAGCAACCCTGTTCCTCTTTTGGTATCAATGAACTAAAAGAAGTTCTCCATGATGGGGGTATTCCCCCTCCTAATTGTATCTGATTAAATTCCTTAAGTGGACCTAACATCTCATCCTGTAAGTTCCTATAATAACTTGCTGTAAGCCCATCCGTTCCAGGGGTTTTCCCCATTTTTAATTGTTTAATTATCAAAATAATTTCTTCAGAAGTTATAGGCTGATTCAATTCTTCCCTTTGTTCTAAAGTTAAGCTCTTAACCTTATAATCTTTCAAATAATTATCAATATCCATATTCAATATTTTATCTTTAGCATATAAATTTGTGTGTAAGTCTAAGAAAGCTTTTTTAATTTTATCCTGTTGATATCTCTCTTTACCTTTATATTCTATTTTTTCTATAATGCATAGTTTTTGTTTTTTCCTTAAAATATATGCTAGCCACTTGCCAGGTCTGTTTGCATTACAAAAGGTATTATGTTTGGCATATTGTATATTTGTTGCCACCTGGTCAGCCATTATCATACTAAATTGACTCTGTAATATCTTTATTGCATCTTTAAGTTTTTGATCATGTGGATTATGTATTAATAATTGTTGTTTCTTTTGAATTTCCTCTTCTAGATACCTACGCTGTCTTTGTTGCTTATTCCTCTGTCTATTGTTCATACACACCTCTCATAAAAGCTTTACTCGTGTCCCAAACCATTTCTATCGATGTTCCCTTGTTCAAAGTATAATCAAAAAAATCTTTCATCTGCTTTTTACATTGATTTACATTATCCTGATATCTAAACAAGTTTTCATTTAATCTCCATGTTCTTCTGCCTTCTTTTCCCTGTTGCAATTCCATTGAAACTGGACTATGATCAGATAAACATCTTGGAAATATCTTCATTTTCTTTACCGTAGAAAGCAAATCATTAGAAGTTAATATAAAATCAATAGGTGAGAAAGATTGATGCCTATCACAGAAAAAAGTATAGTCTCTTTCCTCCAAATTCCGCAGTCTCCATACATCTCTCAACTCAAAATCTTCTATCATCTCAAAAAAGGATTTAGGCAGACTTGCATGTGCAGGTATCTTCTTAGAAGAAATTCTCTTATCCTTTTGTGTATCTATTACTCCATTCCAATCTCCTAATATGATATCCGATCTATAGTCCCATAGAATCAATTTATCATACAACATTCTGTAATATTTTTCTTGTTGCTGATTAGGTGCATATATACCAAGCAAAAGAATCTTTTTTGTTTCTATTGTAAGTTCAATAACAATATATCTTCCATGGATATCTACCTATATTAACTTAACTGGTATATCCTTTCTCAAATATACGACTATACCATTTTTCTTATCCAAAGCTGAAGCAAGAAAATGTTTGCCTAATTTTGAGTTTATTAATATTTTTGATCTGATAGTTTAATATGTGTCTCTTGTAAACAAATCACATCATTTTTAAATTGTTTCAAATAATAAAATATTTTTCTTCTCTTCTGGGCTGAATTCAAACCATTGGCATTCCAGGTCAGAATTTTATTTGCCATTACTGGCCTCCTGAAGCTTTTGAACAATCAGCTGAAGATCCTCCTCCCGTATCTTCGGCCTTGCTCCTCCCACCGCTTCTGTAGTAAAATCCTGACCTTTGCTTTGAATTTGTTGCTCCTTTTCTTTACGCTTGAGGGCTCCCTTTGTCACCCTTTGTTCTTGTGGCTGTTCCTCAGATGATAACATCAATGGGGTCACCTCAGCTTCCACACTCATTTGACTCTCTTGAAATCTTTTTTCTATTACTTCTATTTCAACTTTCAATACAGTAGAGAGAAAATCTTTGGCCTTAAGCACAGTATCAATATGATATCTTCTTCCTTGATAATACACTGTCAAACCAACTGGTACCTCCCATCTAAATTGAATCTGGTACTTTTTAAGTTCTTGTGTAAAAAATATAAAGTCTTTCCTATCCCTTAGCATCTTGGGAGGAATCTCTTTCAAAACCTTCAACTCCTGTTCTCCTATTTTCAACTTTTTCTGATATGCAACTTGCAGGATCTGATTTTTCATTGTTCTTTTCACAAAATAAACCACAATGTCTCTATGAAGTTTCTTCTGCCTAGCGATCCACAAGTTAACTCTGTATATTTTATCAATTTGATAAGCAACTTCTTGTGGGTCAGATTCAATAAATTCAGCCAAGGCTTCTGATAAAATTTTCTTTAAATTTTCACCTTTTTCCTCTTGTAACCCCCTGATTCTCAGAGCTCCTTCCATCATCCTATATTGCATCACCACCACCTGATCTTCATTTTTATCCAATTTTGTTTGCATTCCTCCCATTTTATTTTCTAATTGCTGGTTTGAGTGGGCAATTTCTTGCACCTCCTCCTCCAGTCCCTCCAGTCTTTTTGCCAGTCCTTGAAAAGCCATCAAAATATCTTCTCTTATTTTTTTATTATTCTCTATTATTTCTTCTCTTATTTTCTCATTATTTTCCATCATCTCCTTAAACTTATCTTCAAACATTTTCCCTTGCTCCTTAAGCATGTCTTCCAAAGCTACTTCAGGTCCCCTTCTGCCAGCAGTCTTAGGTAGTTTAGTAGCCATCTCAATTTAACTTTAAAACTTTTCTTTTTCCCTTTGAATATGGGAAAGTTCAGTTCGTTACAATCCACAAATAACGTTTCTTAGTTACGCAGCCAGCTTCCGACTTTCACTTCCTCTCAGACACCATTTTAAACAGTCAATTAAAGCAGAGGGGGGAAAAGGTTTTCTTTTTAAAGGGTAGAAGTCAGGAATACTTGCAATTCAATAATCGTTCACTCACACTCGTTCTGTCTGCATGTAAAAATCCACAGAGAAAATCAGTGGCTTGTGGATGCCGGCTTCCCGATACAGCCAGCTTACTCCATTGCTGACTGTTGGGGGCGAGTCGTTGGCCCCCACAGATAGGGTTCGCAATTTAGGCATCCTCCTGGATGCACAGCTGTCTCTAGAAGATCATTTGACAGCCGTCGCCAGGGGGGCTTTTTATCAGGTCTGCCTGATTCGCCAGTTGTGTCCCTTTCTATACCGGGTTTCCCTTTGCACAGTCACCCATGTCCTTGTTACATCCTGCCTGGACTACTGCAATGCTCTCTACATGGGGCTCCCCTTGAAGAGCACCCGGAAGCTCCAACTGGTCCAGAATGCAGCCGCGTGGGTGATAGAGGGAGCACCTCATGGCTCCCATGTGACACCTCTCCTGCGAGGTCTGCACTGGCTTCCGGTGGTCTTTTGGGTGCAATTCAAGGTATTAGTTACCACCTTTAAAGCTCTCCATGGCTTAGGACCGGGCTATTTACGGGACCGCCTACTGCCACCAACAGCCTCCCATCAACCTGTGCGCTCCCACAGGGAGGGCCTCCTCGGGGTATCATCAGTTAAACAATGTCGACTGGCAGCCCCCAGGGGGAGGGCCTTCTCTGTGGGGGCTCTTGCCCTCTGGAACGAGTTGCCACCGGGGCTTCGTCAACTCCCCAACCTCCGGACCTTCCGCCATGAGCTGAAGAGTTTTTTATTCCATCAAGCAGGGCTAGCCTAAAAATGTAGTTTTAATGGGGATTTAGTTTTATTGTTATTGTTAGTTTTTAGTATTTTGGCCATAAATTATATTAATTTTATATTGTTTTTAACTTGTATTATACTGTGTTTTTAAACTGGCTGTTAACCACCCTGAGTCCTTCGGGAGAAGGGCGGTATACAAATTTGATTATAAATAAAAATAAATAAAATAAAGTTGGGCAGAGATGGGCACTTTCTTCTTTTCCTGCTTCTGCAGGAGTGCACTGAAGTTCAGAGCTCGGCGGGGTTCAGTGGGACTCAACCCTCCGGGGCTCCGCTTCACAAAGCCAAGCCCCTGGGGAGATTTACCACTCTCCCGCCACTCTGTACTCTCCCTTTCTCCCAGGGAGAGAGCTTGAAGCCGGCGAACAGCTGATTTTCACTGTTTTGCCGGCTTTTACGAAGTTTCAGCATGGAGCTCCTTGTTTAGGCGCCCGACAAAGAATGTGGCGCCACCGGAAGTCAATCCGTGATGATATCTGAGTGGGTGGGTGGAGCCTCCCACCGCCACCACTACCGGTTACTAACCCACCACTGCTGATAACATAAGGAAAAAAAGGAGGAGGAGGAGGAGTTATATAGTACATGATTTGCATTCAGAAACCCTCCATTTCCTGCATCCCTAATTAGATAAGATTCCTGTTTTATTCATTTTATGCATTGGAGAACAGCTGCCAGTCGATCCTGACAAAATTTACTAAAGTTATAGTACTATACTGTTCCTAAGCAAGAGTTGACTAGAACACTGTTTAGACAGAGAACAGTAGTAAGATGTAGTAAGATGTAGTCTTACATCTTCCATGCAATATCTGCTGTCCTATAATTACCATTGTTAAATGGTCATTATCTGTTCCAAAGAATTAATCCTTGAATGATTTCTTGAAAGCTTTATCCCTATTAAAATCTGTTAAAACCTATAACATGAACTTGGTGAAACAGCATATCATAAGATAACAAATTTTGAACCAAGGTATCTCTAATGGGCTAACCTACAGAATGCATCCAAAATCTGGGACTCATGACTCCTATGAAATTGAAATTTGGCAAATTTTGTAAAACATTTTATGTTATAAAATTATCATAAAATGCCTTATGACATAATACAAAATGCCATAAAACATTTCCTGTGCTGATTTTTGACTGTGCTCTACAATTCAAATAATAGGCTATGCATTCATCTCTGAATGTATCTCAGAATTGTTAGGAACTTTTCAAGTACAATAGAAGTTCTGCCATTGTTTCTTTTTTTAATAAGTTTTTTATTTTTTATTTTTATACATCTCATTTCATGAATGGTTTGATTCCTGGGTTTCATACATTTCAATATAAATAATCATAACAATATTATTCTTAATAATTACAATCCATTTTCATTTTTAATTTTACTAACATATAGTTTCTATTGTCATCTTTCAACTAAATCTTCTTATAATTCTATCATACTACTTAATATCTGTTTTTACTGTTTCCCCCTATATTTCTACTTCTATTTTAGCCCTCTTTTTTCCCTTTCCCCTATCATTCTAATAATCAAAGACGTGATCTTTTCTTTTTTCATTATTCAATATTCCAATATATCAATCATGATCTTTCTCTAGCCTTTCATTAATAATCACATTTTTAATATATATATTATCTCCAATCCTTCATTTCTTATATTCATTATGTTACTACATTCCTAACATATATTAAAAATATTTTTTATCTCTACACCACATATAAACAATTATCTAAGATTCTAATATTCATACACACTATTAAAGTACTTTCATAAAATGTTTTGCTTCACACTCCTTTTCTTTTCATTCTACTTTCTCCCACATCTTTCACCCTCATCCAAATTTTTAATCTTCTTCTTTTTTTAGGTGGCCTCCCATACACTTCTTTTAGATCATTTATTCCATCTACTTTTAGGTCTGTGTTTTGACTATGCTTCTAGCTTTCTCTCCCCTCATCCTTTCCCCCTGTTGCTTCTATGACTGCTTATTTTAGCCCCTTTTTCTTCTCCCCCACTATCTTCCTGTTTCTCCCATTTCCTTTTCACACCTTCTAAAATATTTTCCTTCTGCTGTAATCCATTTTTACCATCCATTTTACTATCTTCTTGTTATTATCTTCTTCTTTCTGATTTCCCAATTCCGCAGTCTCCTCCTCTCTTTCAGATATTTCCGTTCTTTCCTCATTGTCCTGGTCTTTACTTGTTATTCCTTGTATTATATTTTCCATTTTTTTCTCTATATGATCCATGCAGCCAGATATTTCCATCATCTCCTTATGTTGTTATTTTATAAAATCTTTATGGTCTTGGTATGTCAGTTCCATATCATTATCTCCACTTATTTCCATTTTACAGTCAGTCCAATTTTTAAAAACATCCAGGGGGTTATCCACATCCCTTCTAATCACTTTTATTTGTTTTGTAGTTTGAAGTTTAAAGTAAGTTTGAAGTAAATCCTTATAATCCAACAAAGATAAAAATTCCCATAGGTGCACAGTTCTCCTCTTAGCAGCAGATAGCGCTCATGATTCAGCTTGGTATTGCCTCTGTATAGTGCTGATAATCCAATTTTAATTATTTTACATTGTAAATCCACATTGCCAGGTGTGCAGGGAATGGCAGATTAAAGAGGAAGCTCCAGAGAAATCAGATGGAAGGCAAACCCCCGAATAGACAGGAGCAGCACTCTTAAATCCTAGTGAAGAAAGAGCCGGTCTTTAAGATCGGCCTGGAGTGCTGGTGGCTGCGAGAGTGGGAAGCGAAAAGTTAAAAGTGACAGCTTCGTTCCGGAGATGTGAGAGACCCTAGAAAGAGGTGAGGAGGTTTTGGTGAGAGACGGTGCGAAATTAGTAAGATGAAAACGAGAAAAGACACAAAGTGTTGAGAAGGTGGTGACTAGAAGGGGTAAAGCCAAGAATAGAGAAATAGATTGGTTTAAGAAAAGCATGAAGAAGGGGAGAGTCCAAATAGAGAAGTGGTTAAAATAGACAATATAAAACAAATAGAAGATAGAAAAGATTAAAAACAGATTAAAGAGGGCCTCTGGTGGCTCAACAGGCTAATGCAGTCTGTTATTAACACAGCTGCTTGCAATTACTGCAGGTTCTAGTCCCACCAGGCCCAAGGTTGACTCAGCCTTCCATCCTTTATAAGGTAGGTAAAATGAGGACCCAGATTGTTGGGGGCAATAAGTTGACTTTGTATAAATATACAAATAGGATGAAGACTATTGCTAATATAGTGTAAGCTGCTCTGAGTCTTTGGAGAAGGGCGGGATATAAATGCAAATTAAAAAAAGAGTGTGAATTGGAGAGGAGATGGAAGACGGTAAAGGGAATGGAATGAAAAATGGTGATTGAAGGATTTTGAAAATCTGATGTGGAGGATTACAAAAACGCGAAAGGATAATTGGACTGTGGAGAATTTAACATCAACAAATTGAACTGAATTTTGTGGAAAGAAAAGAAAACTACAATTAATAATTTACTGGCACAAAGAAGTGGACAATATTTATTGAATATTTTGAAAACATTAAATAAACTGGAAAGTGGAAAGAAGGCAAGAAGAGGCACCATCTGGTGGACTGATGGACAGATTAAAGGCAAGGAAAACCTGAAGAGAAGGCTGATGCAACATTGCAATAGACAGGCATGAATGGACAATAAGTTACAAGAAGGAAAGTGTGTCAGGCATGCCTCTGTTCAAAACCCAAAAAGAAAGACCCCAACTCCATGTTTATATAAAAAGGTACTTTTACTGAGTATGAACTGAATGCAATGAAAGAAAAGCAAGGTCTGAGGCAATAGGCGCAAAAATTAGATATTGAAAGCAATCTTAAATCCTTCCCCCAAGGAACCCGGTTCAGTGCCCAATCCACATCTCCCCAAAGTGTCATGTAGGGCTCTTCTTCAGATGGGTCCCATCTTTCTGGCATGCTGGAACAGTTGACCTTGACAGCTATCAGTTCCTTTCACAGCTGCTTGTAGCCTGTGAGAAGTTTCCTCCCTTTTCTCGAGATATCTCCACCAGCTCGCTTCCCCCCCCCATACACCAGCAAAGCCTCCTTCCTCCTGTTACAATGGCAGCCAATACCAAGCAAGCATCATAGGCAGAGGCTGACAAAGTGATTATAGACACCAATTTCAATGAAACGGATTGAATGAATTGAATTAAGATATAGATACATAACTTATAACTGTATAAATGAACTGAGTGGAGAATAAATATTGTATTGTAAAGAAATATACTTATTTAAATAAGAATGATAATAGAAATTTAGAAAATTGTATATCTATAAGTACTGAAAGTAGAGCTACAAAAGTGATAAGAATCATATAAAACATAGCATATAAGTGTGGCATAGAAAATAGAAAAACACAGTTGTTGAAGTGTAGTAAAAGCAAATTTTGGCTTTAAAGTAAAGCTCAATACTTATTATCAAAAATATTGATAATATGGGAAAATATTGTAGAGGCAATAAAGATGTCTAGTACAGCAACAATAAACAAAGGCAAAAAAGCAGCTACAAATATTACACCAACAGACCCCCACAACCCAAAGATCGATACTGACTATGATAGGGAAAGAAAAAACAGAACAGCAACGAGCTCACAAAATATGCAGATACAAAATATGTGGGGGAGGGCCTTCTCTGTGGGGGCTCCAACCCTCTGGAACGAACTACCATCAGGCATGTGCCAACTCCCCGATCTCCGGACTTTTCGACGCGAGCTTAAAACATGGCTGTTTCATCAAGCAGGACTGGCCTGATAGTTTTAATTGGGAGTTTTAATTGGGAGTTTTAGATGGGTTTTATAGTGACAGCCAAATTTAAATATTTTATTTTATCTTATTTTAATGTTTGTAGAAATGGTTTTAATATGGCTGTAAATCGCCCTGAGTCCTTTGGGAGAAGGGCGGTATAGAAATATGATTAATAAAATAAAATAAAATAAATAAATGTATCACAAAATTAATACAGGAAACAATGGTGAAGACCCAGGAGGCAATAGCGGAGAATCATGAGGAGACAAGAGTACATCATAAAGAAATAAAAGATGAAATTGGGGAAATGAACCGTGAGATAAAAAACATAATGTAAGATAGGGAACATACAACAAATAATGATGGAAAATGAACAGAGAATCCAAAAAGTGGAAACAAAAATAGAACAGATTGATAATCAAATGGAAATGTGGAAACAGAAATCCATGCAAATAAATAGAGAGCTGGACGAATAGATTTTATTTTTAGAACTGGAGAAAGCTTCTTATTTCCTTAGATTTCAAAACATTGTTGAAGAGAAAGAAGAGGATCTAGGAGAGAAAATTAAATTTTGGCGGAGATATTAGGAAAAGATAAACAGGAAATAAGATGAGACATTGATGAAATTTATTGAGTATATACGAACTACTCACAAAGGTATAGGTTGGCGAGGGTGGTACACATTAAATTCACAAAACAAATAATAAAAGATGAAGTGTATAAGAGGACAAAAGAGGGAATGTTAAGAGGTAAAGAAATTATAGTATTGAAACATATTCCACAAAGAATAAGAGACCAAAGGTGTCAATATCAATTTTTGTCAGCTCAACTGATTAAATATAAAGTAATGTTTCAGTGGTTGATACCTGAGGGCCTACTCGTGACACGGCAAGAGAAAAAAATATAGGATTGATATATTGGAGAAAGCAAAGGAATTTTACGAAAATCACTTTGTGCAGGGGGACAATCAAGTGAGTAGGGAAGAATTAGAAACTAGAAGCAGAAAAAGAGAAAGACACACAAAAGAAACAAGGAAAAGGAAGGATAGAAAGAGAAGGAGCAAAAGAAACGGTAGCAAGAGAGACTAGAAGCACAAAAAGGCAGATCAAGTAGAGAATGAGAGAAGCAATTAAGCTTTTCTCAGTAAACATCAACTGATTAAATATCCCAAAGAAAAGGACACAAATATTTAATAAACTAAGGAAATTGGAGGCTGAAGTGATATGTCTCCAAGAGGTTCAAATACAAAAAGGTAAAGATTATTAGAAAATAGAAAATTAGGAACATTATATACAACTTTATCAGACAAAAAGAAAGGAGGTATTGCTATATATGTTAAGGAAAAAATAAAATAAAATTTAAGATATACAGACAATGAAAGTAGAATTCTGATGTTGGAACTGGAGATAGAACAAATTGGAGATAGAACATATATTACTCATAGTAATATATGCCCCGAATAAAAATCAACAGCAATTCTTTAAAGAGGTACATAAGAGAATATGGGACTTGAAGTATGAAAGTATGATTGGAGGTTTTAATTCTGTAGCAGATGCTCAGAGAGATTATAAAAGTATTTAAAAAACAAAAAGAAGAAAAGTGTATTACCGAAAGCCTTCTCTGAGTATCTGAGTTCAATTTGTGAGATATATGGAGAGAGACACATAGAACACATAAACAATATACATTTTATTCATACACACATCAATCGTGGTTCAGGATCGATATGGCCTGGACAAACAACAGAAATAGAAGAAGTTGAAACAGCAGAAATAGAAGAAGTTGAAATAGGAGTAAACGATTGGGCAGACCATAATCCAATTAAATTAAAATGGAAAGGCCAGAAACAAAATAAAAGATGGACAATGAACCAAAACTTGTGCAAAGATAAAAAATATATACAGATGTTAGAGAGGGAATTGAAAATATTTTTTTCAAATAAACAAAAAGGAGGATACTTCGACACAAAATTTGTGGGTTATCACAAAAGCCTATATAAGGGGACTGACCATTGCATATAATTTCAAGAAAAATGAAGAAAAGAGAGACCAACTAGAAAGCTTGCGGGAAGAATTTAAATAAATAGAATATGAAGTACAAAAAGACCCACAAAACAAAAAGATAAAAGAAAAATGGAATATTATGAAACATAAGATTAATTCGATAACACAAAAAGAAATAGCACAGAAAATTAGGATAGCGAAACAAAACTATTTCGAGAATGCAAATAAAATAGGACGATGTTTAGCTTATAAATTAAGAAAAGAAAAAGGAAGGAGAATAATACAACAACTAAAAGACGAAAATGGCATAATACAATCTAGATGAGAAGAAAAAAAGGAAATAATACAAAACTTCTTTGCAAAGCTTTACAGGCGGGAAGACATAGCAGATGAGAAAGTTAAAAAATATATAAAGGCAACTAAAATGAATAAAATTTTTGAAGAACAAAAAGAAAAGTTAAATAGGCCAATAACAATAAATGAATTTGAAATAGCCTTGGAAAAACAAAAGAACAATAAGTTATCAGGCCCAAATGGGATACCAATTGAGTTATATAAAAAATACAAGAGGTATTACAATGGATAATGTTAGAGACATATAATGAAGCAATAGAAGTTGCAAAAATCCCGGTAACCTGGACTGAGGCAATTATCACCCTTATTCCCAAGGAGGACACTGATAAAGAACAAATCCAAAATTATAGGCCAATTTCCCTGCTAAATACAGATTATAAAACATTTGCAACAAAAATAGCACAAAGATTGAAAGAATTTTTGAATAACTATATACATTCAAAGCAAAATGATTTTCTGACTGGGTGGCAAATTAAAAATAAAATGAGGATAGTAATGAATGTGCTTGAATATTATGAGTCACCTGGAAAAACAAGCTGCACTGGTTTTCCATGATGCCCAAAAGGCTTTTGGTAATTTGAATTAGAAGTTCATTACAACACAATTAAATTATATGGAACTGGGGAAAAGATTTGAAAGAATGGTCGGAAAAATATATTCTAAACAAACAGCCACGGTAGTCATGAACGATAGATTAACAGAAAAAATCGATATAACAAAAGGGGTAAGGCAAGGGTGTCCTCTTTCTCCTCTTCTATTTATTTTATCACTTGAAACTCTTCTAACAAAAATTAGAGAAGATCAGGAAATAAGGGGCTTAAAAATTAGGAAGAATATAATACTCAAGCATTTGCCGACGACATGGTATTTATTTTAGAAGATCCACTAGAAACGGGTGCTAAATTGATACAAAAGATAGAAGAATTTGGAGAGGTAAGTAAAGGTAAAGGTTCCCCTCGCACATACGTGCTAGTCGTTGCTGACTCTAGGGGGCAGTGCTCATCTCCGTTTCAAAGCTGAAGAGCCAGCGCTGTCTGAAGACGTCTCTGTGGTCATGTGGCTGGCATGACTCAACGCCAAAGGCACACAGAACGCTATTACCTTCCCACCAAAGAATGTCCCTACTTTTTCTACTTGCATTTTTACATGCTTTCGAAACTGCTAGGTTGGCAGAAGCTGGGACAAGTAACGGGAGCTCACCCCGTTACACAGCAGCACTAGGGATTCGAACCGCCTAGTTGCCGACCTTTCAATCAACAAGCTCAATGTCCTAGCCCCTGAGCCACCTTTGGAGAGGTAGCGGGACTCAAAATTAATAAGGATAAATCTAAATTAATTACAAAAAAAATCTCACAAAGGACCAGGAAATTGAATTAGAGGATAAAATAAAAATGAAGACAACTAAGAAAATAAAATATCTTGGAATTTGGCTTACAGCGAAATGCTCCTCAATTAAGGACAACTATGACAAATTGATACATCAAATAAAAAAAGATTTAGGAAATTGAGCAAAGTTGCTTCATGGATGGGAAGAGTGGCAGCAATAAAAATGAATATCTTGCCCAAAATCCTGTTCCTCTTCTAGGTTATACCGATAAGAATAGAAAAAAATTACTTTGATTTATTAAATAGATTGACCTCAAAATTTACATGGCAAGGAAGAAAGCCTAGAATTAGATTAAAAACCCTACAGGATACCAAAGATAAGGGAGGAGTAGCCCTACCAGATTGGGAAATTTATTACCAAGCAGCCTGCCTGACATGGTTAAAGAAATGGATGGAGTTGGGAAACAAAAGAATTTTAACATTAGACGGCCACGACCTACAGGTAGATGGCATGCATTCTTGTGAGGTGAAAAGTACAAAACCCATTTAGAAGACACATAATTAGGAATTCATTATTAATAATGTGGAATAAAATTAAAAAACAACGCTATATGAATATACCATCTTGGATTTCCCCCAATGAAACACTAACACATCCAAATTTAATAGATTGGACCAAAATATTCAGGTACAGGGATATATCAAATGAATTGGGAAAATTAAAAACAAAACAAGAATTGGAACAGGATTTGAATAGGGAAGTCGAATGGTGGATCTAATTGCAAATTAGATCAAAATATATAGAAGATACAAAGACTAATCATATACAGTTGGAGCAAAATGAATTTGATAAAACAATATATGGGAAGGACCAAAAATTAATTAGTAAAACATAATTTGTGTTATGGTATAAAATGGAAGAGGAAATAGTGAAAGATACTATGATTAAATGGGCAAGAAACTTTAATCACACAATAGAACTAGAGAAGTGGGAAAAGATGTAGAGAACAAACATGAAATTGACAATATCGACAGCATACAAGGAAAACCAGATGAAGATGTTTCACAGATGGCATCTTCCGCCAGCTAGAATAGCAAAGATGTTCCCTATAACTTACCAAGTATTGGAAATGTAAGAGTAACTATGGAACATACTATCATCTCTGGTGGACCTGTCCGGTGTTAAAACAATTCTGGGCTAAAATCAAAAAGTGGTTAGAGGAGATAATACAAGAATCAATAAAGGGAGAGCCAGAACAAATCTTATTAGGGATTCCATCAGAAAACTATACAAATGATACACAATACTTAATACTACACATATTAACAGCAGCATGTATAGCCTACGCGCAAAATTGGAAGAAGGAGAACTCACCAACAGAAGAAGATTTAACTAAGAAAATCCTAGATAAACTCACAAAAGGAATCAAAGAAAAAGAGGATATAGAATATTATAAAGTCTGGTGTAAATGATATGAATGGTTGGAAAATAGAAAAGATAATGAAAATTGAGCAACAGGGTAAAATCTGTATGTAGATGAAATAAAGAAAATGTGGATGAATATAGATGAAATGTAGATGAAATAAAGGAAGATAGATAATATAAAAGTAGAATAAGATAGAATTAAAATATGTATATATAGTAAGAAAGGATTGCTTTGCATAGCTGATAAGAAACAGTGATATGTATATAAATGTTGTATGTTTTGTCTTGTATTTTAATGTGTTCAAAATAAAAAACCTTTTATATAAAAGAGCAATATATATAAATATCTACTGAGATACAAAATGGAAGAAGAGGTTGTTAAGAATACCATGATGGTGAAAAATTTTGGCTATAAAGTAGAATTGGAGAAATGGAAAAAATTATGGGAAATAAATATTAAATTGACCCTATCAACTGCATTCAAGGAAAACCAGCTAAAATGTCCTACAGATGGCATTTTACACCAATACAGCTTGCTAAAATATTTCCTAATAATTCTTCAAATTGTTGGAAATGCAAAAAAATTCCCAGAACATATTATCACCTCTAGTGGACATGTCCTAAGGCAAAAAAATATTGGAAACTGGATAGAAGAGATAAGTGGACAGAAGGTGGACTTGAAACCAGAGACATTTTTACTGGGGATATTAAACAGAACTTACAGTAAAGAAATTCAATATTTGATATTACACATAATTACTGCTGTAAGGATTGTCTATGCACAGTTCTGGAAAAATGAAAAGGTACCAACAGAGGAAGAAATAATTAAAAAAATTCTGGACTGTGCGGAGATGGATAAATTAACAAAAGAAATAAAAGAAAAGGAAGAGACAGAATACTATCAAGTATGGACCAAGTGGTATAATTGGTTAGAGAATAGGAAAAGTAAATATGAATAAATGATGGAGAAGAGAAGATGATAAATGTATTGTTGTTATTGTTAGTTGCAAAGTCATGTCCAACCCATCACGACCCCATGGACAACGTTCCAAATATATAAAATATTGTAAATGAATAAAAATAAAATAAAAAATAAAATAAAATAAAGGGATGATAAAGGTAAAGATAAGAAAAGAGGGGGGCAAAAGGGAATACATAAAGCAGAAAGTATGTGGAAGGAAACTGACATGTAAAAAGAAAACACATATTATGTATTTGTGTTATATATGTTTGTGTTGTGTTGTTGTAGTAAAATTAATAAACAATTTGGATACATAAAAAAAAAATAAACAAATTCCAGATCAAATTCCAGTATTTTTTTTAAAAATACCTTTTCAATGTCATGTCGTCACTTTGAAAATTCAATTTTTTTAACTTAGTTTTCTTTAAAAAGTTTATCTTCTTAAATATTATAGTGCTCTCTCTCTCTCTCTCTCTCTCTGTGTGTGTGTGTGTGTGTGTGTGTGTGTGTGTGTGTGCTTATTCTGCCACTAGCAAATAGTTCCAGTATGCTTTCCCCTCGTATTTCTTGGGGATGTTTTCAAAGAAAATTATTCTTTTGCCCAGTTCACAAGCCATTCACTTTCTGTGCTCCTGCTCAGCCTTGGGTATTCAGGTCATCTTCAGCTTCATGGCAGTCATGTTTGCTGCCGCTGCTCCCTGTCTGCGGTGGAGGGGGATTTCCTATTCAGGGAAGGGAGATGCAGCTCCCCTCTATCTGCTAGGTGGCCCCATTTTGCTTCGCCACCCCTCTGGGGTGGCTATGGTCCTGACTTGGACCCTCCGATAAGGAGAGATCAAAGCTGACCATGGAGCTTGCAGATCAGGCTTCCGAAGGCGCCGGATGTACAACCGGAAGTCCAGAAGTTCTGCCATTGTTGAAGGCATCGTGATAGCTGGTAAGTAAATCTCTCTGAAATAATAACCTAAGAGGTCATAGTTTGTCAAGTGATCTATCAAAACCTATCATTGTCATATTTTTTTAAAAAAACCCAGACTATTTTTTCCTAATTTTTTGCTCCTTTTCTTTGATTTCTGCAATTCATTCAGTGATCAGAATCTCCTGTGTGTATTTCATGCCAAATGAGTAAAGTATTCTCTGAAATAATAAATTATGACTCAAGCACAAAAAAAATTTGAGCATAATGTCAGCTTGTCAGATGGAGAGTGGGTGTAGGTTTCTAATAAGGTTTATTTCTTATCAAGTCAGGCTGTGAAATACTAGGTGACACATGAAATGTGTAGTTTTTAGTACTACAGTCATTTTGAAACACACACACACACACACACACACACACACACACACACGAGCTTCCGTTTATTGGAAATTGGAATGTAGAAGTACAGTATATTTAATTTGTTGATTTATTTATGTTATTTTTTCACATTCTTTCAGATTGTTTATTAACTTTTTCATTCTATTTCTTGCTTCCTCCACACAACAATATTGTGCAATAGGTAAAAATTAAAAAAGAATTAGTGATCCAAGTGCACCCAGTATGGTTCATCAATGAATAGGAATGTTAAAAATATATTATACATATATTACCACTTATATGTTACCTCTATCTAAGACTCAAGGCAGCTCACAACTCACAAATCATAAAGTCATGGTAATTTCACACCACTGTAGTGTCTCATAATATAACATATCTCAACAATCCACAATCATAAACCAACATAGTAAGACATCCAGTAGGCAGCTATTCCCACTTAAGTGACACCTTAAAATCCAAAACTCTACAGAAAAAGTCTACCTAGATTGCCTTTCTGAACAAGAAGAATGCCATTGTGGCTTTGTGTTCAACTGATTTTCCTTCTTCTGTTCCATTATTTGAATTATGAAACTCATTAACTATAAACAAATGTTATTATAATCCACTAAAGGAATAGAATCATGTTCGCCTGTCAGCTCTTGTTAACATTTTAAAAACATAAGTAAATTTTTATTTTTATCCACCTTAACAAATGTGTTGATATTATTATTATTGTCAAATTTAATTGCTGCCCATCTCGCAGTTCAAAGCAAAATGTGTTATTTCATGAAATAGCATAGATCCATTTCACATAGTCCTAAAATAATGTTATGCATTTCATAAAGACAACTGGATTCCAAACAGTTTTTTTTTCAACAATAACATGCTTTAGCTTTTAGACAGAAAATTGCTCTTTTGATAACTAAAAATCATTATCAATCTTATGTATACAGGGGAAACTTGAAAAATTAGAATATCGTGCAAAAGTTCATTTATTTCAGTAATGCAACTTAAAAGGTGAAACTAATATATGAGTACTCAGTACTTGGTTTAGGCCCCTTTTGCATCAATTATTGCGTCAATGCAGCATGGCATGGATGCTATCAGCCTGTGGCACTGCTGAGGTGTTATGGAAGACCAGGATGCTTCAATAGCGGCCTTCAGCTTTTCTGCATTGTTCAGTTTCATGTCTCTCATCTTTCTCTTGGCAATGCCCCATAGACTCTCTATGGGGTTCAGGTCAGGCGAGTTTGCTGGCCAATCAAGCGCAATAATCTCATGGGCATTGAACCAGGTTTTGGTACTTTTGGCAGTGTGGGCAGGTGCCAAGTCCTGCTGGAAAATGAAGTCAGCATCCCCATAAAGCTTATCTGTGGAAGGAAGCATGAATTGCTCCAAAATCTCCTGGTAGACGGCTGCGTTGACCCTGGACTTAATGAAGCACAGTGGACTAACACCAGCAGATGACATGGCTCCCCAAATCAACACAGACTGTGGAAACTTCACACTGGACTTCAAGCATCTTGCAGTGTGTGCCTCTCCATTCTTCCTCCAGACTCTGGGTCCTTGGTTTCCAAATGAGATGCAAAAGTTGCTCTCATCAGAAAAGAGGACTTTGGACCACTGAGCAACAGACCAGTTCTTTTTTTCTTTAGCCCAGGTAAGACGCTTCTGACGTTGTTCGTTGTTCAGAAGCGGCTTGAAGCCCATGTCCAGGATCCGTCTGTGTGTGGTGGCTCTTGAGGCACTGACTCCAGCCTCAGTCCACTCCTTGTGATAGTCCCCAATACTTTTGAACGGCCTTTTCCTGACAATCCTCTCCAGGCTGCGGTCATCCCTGCTGCTTGTGCACCTTTTTCTTCCACACTTTTCCCTTCCACATAACTTTCCATTCATGTGCTTTGATACAGCACTTTGGGAACATCCAATTTCTTTTGCAATTACCATTTGAGGCTTTCCCTCCTTATAGAGATTGTCAGTAATGGTTCTCTGCACAACTGTCAGGTCAGCAGTCTTTCCCATGATTGTGATTCCTACTGAACCAGACTGAGAGACTATTTAAAGGCTCAGGAACCCTTTGCAGGTGTTATGGCTTAATTAGCTGATTAGGGTGGGAGACTTTGAACCTTTTCACAATATTCTAATTTTCTGAGATTGTGAATTTGGGGTTTTCATGAGCTGTAAGCCATAATCATCAAAATTATGACAAATCGGGACTTCCGGTATGGCTCCGCTTTGTGGAGAAGCAGCTATGATTTAGCTGCTAACTCTCTAGTCAGTAGAGCTGTCAGGACATCGTAAATCTGGGTCCGACAGCTTGGAATTCTCTCCTTCGGGCAAAGAAGGAGAGATGAGCATTCAGGTTGAAGTTGAGACACCCTAATAAGCTTCTAAGGCTTACGGGGAGTTCTCCTTCCATAGCCTGATAAGCTCCTGGCTGGGCGAGGCTTCTGCCTTTATGGCGGACAAACGAAGCGTCCAATTTCCACGGCTGGAGTTGATTTATGATGGACTGTAATGTGGACGGAGCAGAAACTGGAGTTTTAACATTTGTTTGTAAGAAGACTGCAAGCCCCTGAGGATATATTTGCTGCGAAGATAGTAGAGAAGAAAGCAAATGGCGGTTTTGTGGAATGTGTGTACTGAAAACGAAAGTTAAAGAAATGCTTATTAACAGCTAGTGTCGAAATAGAAGATATATAGGAAGATACTGACTAAATGGAAGAAACGAGAATCTTATGATTTATATTTTTTCTTCTTCTTTGGGATTATAGTGATTTAGAAGAAAAGTTTTTTGAATTTTTCTTTTTTAATTTTTTTTTCTTTTTCTTGGTCCATTATTAAGCTATATTTTTTTTTTAAAAAAATGGCTTTTAAGCAAATAGTGCCAAAAGTCATTAAAAACTTTGAAATTTCCTCAGCTCAGATTCAAAAATTAAAAGAAGAAATTAAAAAGGAATTAAGAAATTATTTACAGGAGTTTTTGGAGAGTCATTTTTTAGAAATAGATCAAAAATTTGATGAAATAGAGAGAGATGTTGGATTTTAAGGAAGTGGTGGAAGAGCAGAAGAGGGAAATGAAAATGGTAAAGGATGCAATTGCGCAAATATTGAGCTCTTGTATTCAGATGGAGAATGATCTTGCAGAAATTAATAAAGCTAATTTAGAGTTGCAAAGGAAAATAGAAGAAATTCAAAAAAATCAAAACAATTGGAACTTAGATAATAAGATGGAAGATATACAGGCAAAGGTAGATAGGGCAGATGAAGAAAGAGTAATATTACAATATAGATTAATGGAATATGCTATAAGGGTGAGGGGGTTGAAACAAAATAGGAAGGAAAATTTAAAGGAGATTTTTACGCAAGCCTTTGCTCAGATAAAGGGTGTGGAGCCGGAAGATTTTGAGACTAATATTGAAAGAATTTATCGTGTTAATTCTTGGTGGGCAAGACAAAATAGAGTACCGAGGGATGTGGTTATTTATTTTACAACTAAAAAGGTTAGGTATGAAATTTTGCAAGCCTTTTATAAAAATAAATTCCAAATATTGGGACAAGATATAAAAATGATGAAGGAAATTCCTCCTAAAATGTTAAGAAAGAGAAGAGAATTTGCTTTTTTAGTGGATGAGTTTAAGAAACATCAGATATATTTTAGATGGGAAGTCCCAATGGGTTTGTCAGTGAATTTTAGAGGCAGAAAGTATTTTCTTAATTCAGTTATGAAAGCGAGACATTTTTATATTAATGTTTTAAAGAGTGGGAATCCTTTGTTGTTAGATGCTAAGTTAATTGGTTTGGAAATGATGGAAAATAGAATGGGAGAGGGGAGGAATGTTTAAGATGTGAATATGATGATTATGGTTAAATTTTGGAATTGATTTGTTTAGGATATAAATTATAGGATTTTTGTTATTTGCTATTTTGTATAGTATAAATCTATGGGATGATATTATTTAATGGTGAAGGATGGAAAGTAAAATTTATGAATTTAGATAATGTGGATGTAATGATTTTAACTGCTTACTGTTATATTGTGGATGTAGTTTAAATGATTATTTGTTTTAAATGATACGTTTATAGATAGTAAAAGTTATGAAGTTAAGCTGGAAATATTATATTTGAGAGATTTTATTCGAAATGATATTTGATTGATGGAGTAGTATTGGAAGATTGGATATTAAATCTTATGACAATTGAAGAAATATATGTGATGAAAATTTGAATTTGAGAAGCTGGATTGTAAATTAAGAAATGGACTTATGAAATTTGAAGGAATATACAAGTGGGTGGGAAAAAAAATTGAACTTTAGAAGATGGACTAATTTTTAAAATGGACTGTAAGAAGAACGGACATTAAATGTTATGGCAATTGAAGAAATATATAAGTGATAAAAATTTGAGTTCGAGAAGATGGACTGTAATTTGAGAAATGGACTTATGAAATTTGAAGGAATATACAAGTGGAAAAAAAATTGAATTTGAGAAGATGGATTAATTTTAAAAATGGACTGTAAGAAGTAATATGTGAAGTTGGTATTGCTTCTTTTCTTTTCTTTTTTTTTATTATTCTTTCCTATCTTTTTATTTTTATTGTGAGGGGATCTAAAGTTTTAAATTTTTAAAGGTGGGAGGTTATGTATATTTTGTATACTTTAGTTTGTGATTGTTGGTCATAATACCCGGTATTTGCTCTGGGAAGTCTGGGGGGGGGGGTAAGGGGGGTAAGGGGGGGAAATGATACATGGATTGATTATTAATGTACAGTAATTTTTGAAGATATGAAATTAAAAAAATTTAAATGATATTGGGGATGCTCGACTGCCATTTCAGGAAGAAAAGGAGAGAGAGTAGAAGGAGGAAGAAAGTAGTTAGGAAAGAGTAGAGAAGGAGGAGGGGAATAAGAAGGTTAGATAGGGTGGAAGAAGGGAGGAGTGGAGAAGGAGGAGAGGAAGTAGTAAAGTGAAGGAGATGAAGGATGGGAAAGTAGTAGAGGGTAGAGAGGGAGGTTGTGAAGAAAGGAAGTGGCAATCGGGCAGGCCTGAATCAGTAATAAATAAAAATTAATGATTAATGATGGATAATAGTTTGTACATAAATATGATGTTGGAAAATGGAAATAAAAATTATTTATAAAAAAAAATTATGACAAATCAAGGCTTGAACTATCTCACTTTGCATGTAATCTCATATATTAGTTTCATCTTTTAAGTTGCATTAGTGAAATAAATGAATTTTTGCATGATATTTTAATTTTTCAAGTTTCACCTGTATATATTATTAAAACTTTTGTTTTTGTAACCTTCAATTATGCGACATGGTCTATCACAGGGCAACAAGGTAGCTCAAATGGGCTAACTTATCAGAATGCTTTCAAAGTCCAGGAGCCATAAATCTTGAAGGGAAAAGATTTAGGAAAAATTATGGCTGCTATTATCAGCCTGTTACTGCTTCAGCTCTGCTGGACTGTTGTTGCAATTATTTTGAATATTCTGCAACACTTTCCCAGTCTCTCTCACAATAATTCACTCTATCTTCATCCAGAATGAGCCACTTAACTGTCTGCAGAGAAAGGAAGGGAAGGGAGAATGAAGAGAGTAATAGGGAGGCATAGAAAGTAGTGGAGGAACAGGAAGAAATGGAGGAAAGAAAGGGAGGGGGGAGGAACAGAGAGGAAGTAACCCATCACAACTTTCTGGCTCGTGTCAGTCCTCCACAATCCCTGACTCACAACACCATCTCTATGTCTTACCCAACCAGTGTAATACCTCTTCTGCATCTTCGTGCATCTTTTCCGACTTGCACAACTCCCCTGTACCTTTCTTCTTCTTTTTTTGAATTTTTTTAAATTTTATACACAAACAAACACATAATACATCACTCATTCCTTCCATATGACATCTCGGTGTTTTCTCGGTATCTTCATCTTTTTGTTGTTTCTTCTGTCTTCAGTCATGCTTAATCTATTACAACAGTTCTCCAAAAGTGTACTATTCTAATTATACCATTTTCTTACGTAACTATTAATTAGTTTATCTATATCTCTTTTCCAGCCAATTGATCCCATATCTTAAAGTATTCTAAATCCTCTCTTTCTTTAATTATCAAAGTTCATTTCTGTTCATTCTAAAAAAATTTAAACTTCTTCTAAAGGTATTTTCTCTGCTTTCCAATTTTGCGCAAAAACAAACCTTGCAGCTATTACTACATGTATAATCAAATAAATATTTCTTTGCTAATTTTTTCTGGGAGGATACCCAATAGGAACAGCTCCAGTTTTAAACCAATATGTTGTTGTATCATTTCTTCTAAACATATCTTAATTTTATTCCAATAGTTTTTAGCTTCTGGGCATGTCCACCACATATGATAATAAGATCCTGGTAACTGGTGACATTTCCAACATTTAGCTGATTTATCTTTAAACATTTTTGCCAGTTTCTCAGGGGGCATATGCCATCTATAAAACATTTTATATTTTTTTTTTTTATATGCTGTGGACATTGTTAATTTGTAATTCCTTTCCCATAACTGTTGCCATTTATCTAGATCAATTGAATATCCAAAATTCATTGCCCAGGCTATCATTGTTTCCTTTACTTGTTCTTCCTCTAGTTCAATACCCAGTAAAAAGTTATACATTTTTAAATTAGTTTATCCTCTGTTCCCATGAGTCCAACTCTGTCTTTTCTAAACAGAAACCATATAGTTTAATATCTTTTTCATATCCTGTTTGTATTTGCATAAACATATAATAATAATAATAATAATAATAATAATAATAATAATAATAATAATAATAATAATATTTTTATTTATAGACCACCCTTCTCCCAAAGGACTCAGGGCGGTGTACAGCCACAAATAAAATACAGAAAGAAAACAACAATACAAACCTAAAAACAACCCTTAAAAAACCTATTTAATATGGCTACTTATAGATAAAAATATTACCCTCTAAAATTTACAAAAATTTAAAACCCATAAATCAATTTGATAATATAAAATTTAAGCGAGTCCAGCAAGACGAAATAAGTAGGTTTTAAGTTCGCGGCAGAAGGTCCTAAGGTCAGGTATTTGTCGGAGTCCAGGGGGAAGCTCGTTCCATAGGGTAGGAGCCCCCACAGAGAAGGCCCTCCCCCTGGGGGCCACCAGCCGACATTGCTTGGCTGACGGCACCCTGAGGAGCCCCTCTCTGTGAGAGCGGACTGGTCGTTGGGAGATAGACGTTGGCAGTAGACGGTCCCGTAGGTATCCCGGTCCTAAGCCATGAAGCGCTTTAAAGGTAGTAACTAACACCTTGAAGCGCACCCAGAAGACAACAGGCAGCCAGTGCAGTCTGCGCAGGATAGGTGTTACATGGGAGCTCCGAACTGCTCCCTCAATAACCCGCGCAGCCACATTCTGGAGTAGCTGGAGTCTCTGGGTGCTCCTCAAGGGGAGCCCCATGTAGAGAGCATTGCAATAGTTCAGACAAGAGGTAACGAGAGCATGAGTGACCGTGCATAGGGCATCCCGGTCCAGGAAGGGGCGCAACTGGCGGATCAGGCGAACCTGATAAAAAGCTCTCCTGGAGACGGCTGTCAAATGGTCTTCGAAAGACAACTGCCCATCCAGGAGCACGCCCAAGTTGCGCACCCTCTGCATCGGGGCCAATGACTCGCCCCCAACAGTCAGCCGCAGCTGCAGCTGACTGTACCGAGGTGCCGGCATCCACAGCCACTCCGTCTTGGAGGGATTAAGTTTGAGCCTGTTCCTCCCCATCCAGACCCGTACGGCCTCCAGACACCGGGACAGTACTTCGATAGCTTCATTGGGGTGGCCTGGGGTGGAAAAGTACAGCTGCGTGTCATCAGCGTACAGTTGGTATCTCACCCCAAAACCACTGATGATCTCACCCAGTGGCTTCATGTAGATGTTGAACAGGAGAGGTGAGAGAATCGATCCCTGCGGCACCCCACACATGAGGCGCCTCGGAGTCGATCTCTGCCCCCCTGTCAACACCGTCTGCATCCGGTCAGAGAGGTAGGAGGAGAACCACCGATAAACGGTGCCTCCCACTCCCAACCCCTCTAACCGGCGCAGCAAGATACCATGGTCGATGGTATCAAAAGCCACTGAGAGGTCTAATAGGACCAGGGCAGAGGAGTAACCCTTATCCCTGGCCCTCCAGAGATCATCCACCAACGCAACCAAAGCCGTCTCCGTACTGTACCCGGGCCGGAAGCCAGACTGGAACGGGTCTAGATAGACGGTTTCATCCAGGTACTGGGGTAGCTGACATGCTACCACACTCTCTACAACCTTCACCGTAAAGCGAAGGTTGGAGACCGGACGATAATTTCCTAAAACAGCTGGGTCCAGGGAAGGCTTCTTGAGGAGAGGTCTCACCACCGCCTCTTTCAAGGCAGCGGGAAAGATCCCCTCCCGCAAAGAAGCATTAATAATCCCCTGGAGCCAGCCTCGTGTCACCTCCTGCGTGGCCAGCACCAACCAGGAGGGGCACAGGTCCAGTAAACATGTGGTGGCATTCAGTCTTCCCAGCAACCTGTCCATGTCCTCGGGAGTCACAGGGTCAAAGTTATCCCAAACCACCTCAACAAGACGGGTCTCGAAACTCTCGTCCGGATCTACCCAATTTTGATCCAATCCGTCCCGAAGCTGAACGATTTTATCGTATAGATAACCGTCAAACTCCTCGGCACGCCCTTGCAATGGGTCCCCCCACCCCTCCTGTTGAAGGAGAGAGCGGGTCACACGAAATAGGGCGGCCGGGCGGTTATCTGCCGACGCAATGAGGGAGGAAACGTAAGAACGCTTCGCATCCCTCAATGCCACTAGGTAGGTCCTGGTAAAGGACCTAACTAGTGTCCGGTCAGACTCAGAACGGCTGGATCTCCAGGCACTTTCTAGGCGTCTTCTCCGGCATTTCATCTCCCTCAGCTCCTCAGAAAACCAAGGAGCTGGTTGAGACCGACGCCAGGTCAGAGGCCGCAAAGGCACGACAGAGTCCAAAGCTCCAGCCGCGGCCTGTTCCCAGACCACGACTAGTTCTTCAGTCGTGCTGTGGGCCAGGTTCTCGGGAAACGGCCCAAGCTCTGTCAGGAACCTCTCAGGGTCCATCAAGCACCTGGGACGGAACCCTGCAGCGGTGGGTAGCGGTCTGAAAGTCCAGACGAAGGAGAAAATGATCTGACCATGACAAAGGTTCAATAAGTAAATCATTTAAAATCAGATCATTCAGCCACTGGCCAGAGATAAAAACCAAGTTATTATATTTATATACAAAGTCAACTTATTGCCCCCAACAATCTGGGTCCTCATTTTACCTACCTTATAAAGGATGGAAGGCTGAGTCAACCTTGGGCCTGGTGGGACTAGAACCTGCAGTAATTGCAGGCAGCTGTGTTAATAACAATCTTTCTTAGCAGTCTGAGCCACAGAGGCCCATGTTGAGAGCAGTAGTGGGTTGCTACCGGTTCTCCCCAGTTCACAAGAACTGGTAGTAAACATTTTGAGTAGTTCGGAGAACCGTTAGTAAAAATTCTGCCTGGGCGCGCCCCCAATCTATTGCTGTCTCCCGACTCCCAGCTGATCAGCTAGAAGGAAAAAATCAAGACTCACTTGTCGAAGAAGAGAGAAAAAAAACAAGACACTGTCCCTTTAAATTGAGAAGCCAAGAAGCCTCCCAACTGATCGGCTCGCTTCTCAGCCAGGAGATCGCTTGGCAAAGAATAATGCAGGGGGGGGGGAAACGCTGTCGTTTTAAATTGACAGAGCAGCTAGAAGCTCCTTTCTCGGTCAGCTGAACAATAAATTGGATAAGAGGAGGAATTTTTATATGGTTCAATGTTTTTGAAGTTTTGGGGTTTGTGCAACATGGGCTTTGTGTTTCTAAAAAGATTTGGGTGATTTCCATTGTGAAGTATCCTGTCTTGAATGAGTTTTCTGCCTGCTTGTAAATGGAGCCGAACTTCCGGCTTCCACTTTATATTATCTGTAAGCACCGGTAGCTGTTTTCTGCTTACAAAGTTTCCTTTATGCAACTGGCAGGAATGTGGAATTCCAGGCAGGTTCCTTGCTAGCAGCTTGATTATTCCTTAATTATCTGGGATAATTATTCCTTAATTATCTGGGATATTTTATTTGGGAAATGAAGAGGGGGGAGTTTGATTCCTTCCCAGAACAGATTAGCGGGGTGGGGAGGAAATGGGGATTTTGAAGTAACCTTCCCCTAGAGTGGAGAGGGAATGGGGATTTTAGGTTTGCTATCAAACACCAGCCATAATACTAATGATTGTTTAGAACAATATGCAGGTTGTATTACATGAATGGCTATTTTATATGTGAAATTATGACTGAAACCTATATAGGTTTACACTGTCAGGAAGTTTGTCCTTAGTTTAAGGTTACTTCTCTCTTTGTTGAGTTTCCATCCATTGCTTCTTGTTTTGCCTTCTAGTGCTTTGGAAAATACTTCCCCCCACTTCTTTCTAGCAGACCCTTAAAAGACTGTTGCCTATCACACTCTTGGGCAAAGCATGTGAGCCATTTCCTCCTTTCAGTGGTCCATGAAAGTGCATCTATAGCAGAGGTCTCTAACCTTGGCCACTTTAAGACTTTAAGAAAGCAAAGCTGGCTGAGTAATTCTGGGAGTTGAAGTCCGTAAGTCTTAAAGTGACCAGGTTTGGAGACCCCTGATCTATAGTATGTAGATAATAAAGTTGAAAAAAGGTAAACAACATTTTTGCAGACCTATAGATACATTGAGGCTGGGTGTGACAAGGAATGGCTGGGAGGGGAGGGGCTAGGTGAGGTACCCCTTGACATGAGAGACATTGAGTTGGCCATGCCTACCCAGTCATAAGACCATTAAGCCACACCCACTGTCACATGACCATCAAGCCATGCCCACAAAATAAGCTACGCCCACAGAACCGGTAGTAAAAAAATTTAGAACCACCCCTGGTTGAAAGAAAGTCTTTTCAATTTTTATTGGTACTGTCTGAAATAAGAATAGTAGTCCTTGTAATATATTCATCATAATTATTGCAATCCTTCCCATAAATGACAGTTGTAAATTTTTCCATTTCTCCAAATCTTTCTCAATTTCATCCTTCAGTTTATAGTAGTTTTATCGTTACACATCTTGATGTTAGGTATATTCCTAAATATTTAACTTTTTTTTAACTTGTATATCTAATTTCTCTTTTATCTCTCTTTTGTTTTTCTGTAATACTTTTCACCAATATTTTCATTTTCGTTATTTATTTTTAGGCCAGGCACCTTTCCATAGTTCTCTATTTGTTTTAATAATTTGGGGCCCATTGTTCGAGGTTGTTCAAAAATCATCAGTAAAGGCTTGCAATTTAATTTTCATCCCTTTTATCTCTTCATTTTGTTTAATATTTCTACTTAGAACTTCTAAAGTCAAGATAAATAACAATGGCAATAAAGGACATCCTTGTCTTGTACCCTTTGTTATTTTAACATTTTCTGTCATTTCTCCATTCATCATTATCTTAACTGATTGTCTCTCATAGATTGTTTGTATCGTCTTTATACCTCTCCCCAAATTCCATTATCTGCAGTTGTTCTATCATAAATTGCCAGTTCACATTATCAAAAGCTTTTTGAAGGTCTAAAAACATCATCACCATTTGTTTTTCTGAATGTATTTCATAATATTCCAATGTATTTAAAATTATCCTCATATTATCTCTAATTTCTCTCAGGTAAGAACCCATTTTGATCCATATGAATAAATTCATTTAACAGTCTTTTTAGTTTATTCACCATTATTGAAACAAAAATCTTATAGTCCACATTTAATAACGAAATTGGTCTATAATTTTTTATCAGTTGTAGATCTGCATCTTCTTTAGGTATGAATGTTACATAGTCCTCCCTCCTTGAGTCTGGCATTTTTGCTTTCATTAAAAGTTGATTAAATAGTTCCAGCATTACATTCATCACTTCTTGTAGCTTTTTATATAATTCTGCTGGGAGACCATCTGGCCCTGGTGCTTTGCCATTTTTTTGTCTTTTAATTGCTTCTGTCAATTCCATCATTGTTATTCTTTCTTCTAGTATTCCTTTGTATTGTTCGGTTATTTTCGGTAAATCTGATTTTTTAAGATATTTTATTATCTCTTCCTTTGATATTTCCTCCTGGTGGTAAAGCTTTTCATAGTATTTTTGAGTTATTATCTCATTTTCTTCATTTCTATAATGTAATTCCCCTTTTTCATCTTGTAAATATTTTATTAATTTCTTTTCCTTCTCTTTTTTATTTTATATGCTAACCATCTTCCTGATTTGTTTGCATTTTCAGAAAAATTCTGTTTAGATACTCTTAATTTGTTTGCTAAAAATTCTTGTTCGTTTACCTTTATTTCATGTTTTTTTCAATTCCATTCATTTCTTAATTTTATTATTTTGATTATCTTTTTGAAATTCTTTCTCTTAAGTTCTTGTATTCCTCTTCCAATTTCTTCTGTTTTTATCTTTTCTTTCTATTCTTTTTCCCCAAATATGTTATTGCCAAACCTCTGATATATGCTTTCATTGTATTCCATACATTCTGAAGTGAGGTCTCCTCTTCTTTATTTGTTATGAAGAAAAACTCTTTTTCCATAAACTGTTGAAATTCCTTTTTGTTTAATATTGTTGCATTCAAAGTCCATCTTGTCTTTTTCTTTTGACCTTTCCATGTTATTGTCATTGGGTTGCGGTCCGCCCATATGTTTGATCCAATATTTACTTCCTGTATGTTGTCTATAAGGTTTGTTGACATCCATATCATATCTATCCTTGACCATGACAAATGTCTATTTGAATAGAAGATATATTGCTTTTCTTTCAAGTGTTTTTGTTTCCAAATATCTTGCATACTCAGTTCTTTTATCATTGTAAAAAAGGATTTTGGTAATGTTTTTCTAGGCTTTTTATTTGTCTTTGTTGTTTTGTAGTCCAAATCTACATCAATTACAGCACTGAAATCGTCCATTATACATAGTCTGGTTCTAGGATTTTTCTATGTAATCTACCATAAAATTCTTCTTGTTTTTCATTTGGTGCATATAGTGCTATCAAAAGTATTTGTTTAAAGTTCCTTTTTATTTCTAGCATCAGGATCCTGCCTTCTTCATTCTCAAAAAGTAATTTAGGTTCTAATTTTTCTTTAATATACAAAGCTACTCCTCTTTTACTTTGTTGTATCAATGAAGTAAATAAGACTCCTAATTTTGGATATTTTAGTAATTTTATATGTTGCTTTTTAATGTGTACTTCTTGTAAACAAGTAATGTCCATCTTCAAATTACTTAATCTATTTAAGGTTCTATTTCTTTTTGTAGCCGCATTCAATCCATTTACATTTATTGATATTGCTTTTATTTCTTCTTCCATGTTTTACTTATTACTAGTTTTTAATTTCATTGCCCTAATCTGTCTTTGTTCCATTGGATCCTTTGCTCTTGCTTCTTTTCTTAATGCTCTTTCTTCCTGTTCCTTTGCGTTTTCTTCTTTTTCTTTCACTTCATCTTCAAAAAATTGTTTTGTCTCTCCTGCTGCTCCCACATCTTCTTCCAGTGGTCCACAGAATCATTCATAAAATAGCTTCACTTTTTCAATCGAATTTAATTTGTGTCTTTGTTCTTGCCATGTCACCAAGATCCCCTCAGATGTTAACCATCTGAAACTCACTCCTTTTGATATTAAATTTTTTGTTAAGAAATTATATTCTCTTCTCAGATCTCTGACTCTTCTAGGTATTTGTCTCAGTACCACAGTTTCTTTATCTTTATATTTCAATGCTGTATTTCTTGCTGCTTGTAATATGTCCATTTTCAATGCTTTCTTTGTAAATCTTACATGTACTTTTCTTGGTAGTTTATTTCTCATTGCATATAAAAATGTAATGTAAAGGTAGTAATGTAAAAAACCCATTACTTCCTGGTTAAAACTTTTCTCTGCATGCGCAGAAGGTAAAAAACACATTACTTCCTGCTTAAAACCATCCATGAGTGGATGTCATTCTGCTACCAGAATGACTGCTACCAGAATGACTGCTACCAGATCATCAAACTTCCGGCCACAATTGCTACCGGATGGCGCGATCCAGTCCATTTCACCCCTTTGAGACCTGTGTGGAACAAAATTTAATTTTAATATATGACAATTAGTATACATTCAAAGTGACAATAAAAATTATTCTATTCATATCTTGTATATACTCTGAAAGCTTCATCAATCTCATTTAGTATATTTTCCTTAGGTTGTTCCAGCACTTCTGTTAGTATCTCAGCAATCACCTCAGGTAAATTTTCTCCTTTTTATCCTCTATATTTTGAAATCTTAGATAAAAATCAGAGTGGTCCATTTCCAATGAAATAATTGATTTTTCTTGAAATTTATCAACTGAAAGAAGTTTTTCTTCTAATTCCTCAACTTTCTTTTCTGTTATTTCAGCTTTTTCTTCTACTTTTTGGATTCTCTCTAATTTTTCCAATCATTTCTTTCAAGTCTTATTTCAGATCATCACAAGCAATTGCATCAAACTTTTTAAGTCCATTGTCTCCAAAATTTTCTGTGCTTCTGTCGATGAATGTAGATGTGCTGTAAATTTCTTCATTCTTTAGAAAAAAACTTTATAATCCACTTATGGTTTATTAATAATCCAAATATCTAATCCTCCCCGATGGTTGGATTAGTAAAAATCAAAAATAGGAAAGATAAAATATAAAAAAAGAAAGAAAAGAAAATGAAAAATCAACCACCTCTCCAAAAAGATCAAAAATTCATATAGGCAAAAAGAAAAGGAAGAAAAATAATTAACACAAAAAATAAGAATAAAAATCCTAACATGCAAAAAGAAATTGAAAAAGAAGAAAAGAAAACTTTCTTCTGACTCTTCTTATCTTAATCCAAATTCTTGCCAGTCCAGCTTTTTTCAATCCGATGGCAAGAGGACATATTAAACAAAAATTCCAAAGAAAAACAAAAAACAAAATGTAGAGTAAAGTGCTTTTTACTTATCTACTAGCAAAGCTCAAAACAAAATACTTCGAAGTATTCACAAATAAGTAAATAAAAAGCTGCATGCAAGAGTAAAAGATAATAAAAAACTAAAAACCAAAAATAAAATTCAAAATCCAATCTTCTTTCTTGCACATCTGTTTTCTTTTTTTTCTTTTTTCTTTTTAAAGTTTTTTATTTTTAAAACACATTAAAACGAAAGACAAAACATACAACATTTATATAGATATTGCTGTTTATCAGCTATTCAAGACAGTCCTTTCCTATTATTTACACATATTTTAGTTCTATCTTACTCTACTTTTGTTTATCTACCGTTCCTATTTTCTAACCATTCATACCATTTGCTCCAGACCTTATAATACTCTATGTCCTCCTTCTCTTTAATTTCTTTTGTAAGTTTGTCCATATCTGCACATTCTAATATTTTTTTAATTAGCTTTTCCTCTATTGGTGTATTTTCATTCTTCCAATTTTGGGCATAGGCTATATGAGCTGCTGTTAATATATGGAGTATTAAATATTGCATATTGTTTGTATGATTTTCTGTTGGAATCCCTAATAAAAATTGTTCTGGCTCTCCCTTTATTGATTTCTGTATTATTTCCTGTAACCACTTTTTAATTTTGGCCCAGAATTGTTTCACCACTGGGCAGGTCCACCAGAGATGATAATATTCCATAGTTGCTCTTGCATTTCCAACACTTTGGTGGGGAACATCTTTGCTATTCTGGCTGGTGGTAGAATAGAATAGAATAGAATAGAATAGAATAGAATAGAATAGAATAGAATAGAATAGAATAGAATAGAATTTTTTATTGGCCAAGTGTGATTGGACACACAAGGAATTTGTCTTGGTGCATATGCTCTCAGTGTGATAGATGCCATCTATGTGTGATATCTATGTGTGATATCTATGTGTGATAACTATGTGTGATATGTGTGATATCTCAGTGTGATAGATGCCATCTATGGAACATTTTCATTTGGTTTTCCTTGTATGCTGTCGATATTGTCAATTTCATGTTTGTTCTCCACATCTTCTCCCGCTTTTTTTTTTTTATTTTGTTACAACAGTATACACAAACATTGACATAAAAACAACAACATATCATATAAACATATATATAGGCTAAAATATGTGTAAAATATAAAATATAGGCTAAAATATGTATATATATAAGCAAACGTATTAATTTGATATAATGAAAGAGAACAATAGGACAGGAATGGTAGGCACTTTTGTGCTCCTATGCATGCCCCTTATAGTCCTCTTAGGAATGGGGTGAGGTCAATAGTAGACAGTTTTTGGTTGAAGATTTTGGGATTTTGAGAAGAGACCACAGAGTCAGGTAGTGAGTTCCAAGCGTTAACAACTCTGTTACAGAAGTCATATTTTCTGCAATCAAGATTGAAGCGGTTAACATTAAGTTTGAATCTATTGTTTGCTCTTGCATTATTGCGATTGAAGCTGAAGTAGTCTTTAACAGGAAGGACATTGCAATAGATGGTTTTGTGTGTTAAACACAGGTCTTGTTGGAGTCGGCGGAGTTCTAAGTTTTCTAATCCCAGGATTTCAAGTCTGGTGGTATAAGGTATTTTGTTGTTTTCAGAGGAGCGGAGAACTCTTCTTGTAAAATATTTCTGGACGCGTTCAATTGTAGTAATGTCTGAGATGTGGTATTGCTTCTCTAATTCTATTGTATGGTTAAAGTTTCTTGCCCATTTAATCATGGTATCTTTCACTATTTCCTCTTCCATTTTATACTGTAACAAGAAATTGTATGTTTTACTAATTAATTTTTGGTCCTTCCCATGTATTATTTTATCCAATTCATTTTGTTCCAATTGAATCTGATTAGTTTTAGAATCTTCTAAATATTTTGATCTGATTTGGAGATACGTCCACCATTCTACTTGTCTATTCAGATCGTGTTCCAATTCTTGTTTTGTTTTTAATTTTCCCAATTCATTTAATATATCCCTATATCTAATTATTTTAGTCCCATCTATTAAATTTGGGTGTGTTAGTATTTCATTGGGGGAGGCCCAAAATTGTATATTCATGTAATGTTGTGTTTTGATTTTATTCTAAATTAATAATAATGAATTTCTAATTATATGTCTTTTAAAATACCCATGGGTTTTGGATTTTTCACCCCACAAGAATGCATGCCATCCTCCCTGTAAATCGTGGCCTTCTATTGTTAGGATTCTTTTATTTCCCAGCTCCATCCATTCTTTTAACCATGTCAGGCATGCTGCTTGATAAAAGCAGCCCTTACCCGGGATCCCTTTGAACACTTAAGGGAAGTCAGTCTTAAATTTCTCTCCTATAAGGTCTCCTTCTTAGTCGCCATCACTTCAGCATGTAGGATCTATGGAGCTAGCAGCCCTTTCCACCAGACAGGACTTCTGCATATTCCACCAGACAGAGTGGTCCTGAGGCTGGACCCTACATTCCTTCCTAAAATCAATTCCACGTTCCACAGAACTCAGGAATTAGTTTTACCCAATTTCTGTGCCAACTCCTCTCATGCTCTGGAACGTTCGTGGCACACTTTAGACGTCTGGAGGACCCTCGGAATTTACATTAAATGAACTTCCTCACTTTGGAGGATGGAGGTGCTCTTCGTGTCATTTCAACCGGCCACTCTGGGCCATAAGGTTAATTCGGCCACCTTGGGCTGTTGGCTTCGAGCCACCATTGCCAAGGCCTACATGGTCCAGACTCTGCCGGTCCCATGCCATATCACGGCCCATTCCATCCATAGTGCCGCTACTTCCGCAGTGTGGGCAACTCAGGCATCCAGTCCGGGAGACACGAGCGATGTCTTAATTAGCCAGCAACTATCAGCTCTGGCAGCAAACTAGCAAGCGTCTGCCGTATCTCCTTCATCTGAAAGCTGGGAAGCAATAGGAAGAAGAGGAGCTTAACAGCTTGCAGACTCAGTCCTCAGACATCAGACAAGAGTAAACCCAGTCTGGTAGGGCTACTCCTCCTCTACCCTTAGTATCCTGTAATGTTTTCAATCTGATCCTAGGTTTTTGTCCTCGCCATGTAAATTTTGAGGTCAATCTGTTTAATGAATCAGAGAAACTTTTTTCTATTCTTATCGGTATAACCTGGAAGAAGAATAGGGTTTTGGGCAAGATATTCATTTTTATTGCTGCTACTCTTCCCATCCATGAAATTTTTCCAGTTTTCCAAATCTTTCCCAATTTGCTGTATTAATTTATCATAATTATCTTTTTTAATTGAGGAGCCTCTTGCTGTTAACCAAATCCCTAAATATTTTTTTTTATCTGAATGTTCATGTTATTTTCTAATTCTATCTCCTGTATTTTTGTAAGGTTTTTTGTTAATAATTTAGATTTCTTCCTATTAATTTTTAAGCCTGCTACTATGCCAAATTCTTCTGGTTTTTTTATCAATCTGGAGCCTGATTTTAAGGGTTCCTCAATAATAAAAACTGTATCATCAGCAAAGGCTTGCAATTTTTACTCCTCATTTTTTATTTTCAATCCTTTTATCTCCCGATCTTCCCTAATTTTTTTTAGAAGTGGCTCCAATGATAGTATAAAGAGAAGTGGGGAGAGTGGACACCCCTGTCTTACACCTTTTGTTATTTCAAATTTATCTGTTGTATCTTGGTTAATAGTTTGCAGTTTGCTTTGAATATATTTTTTCAATCATTTTTCAAATTTGGATCCAGATTCCATTTTTTTAATTTGTTGTATCATAAATCTCCAATTTAAATTATTGAAAGCTTTTTGGGCATCAAGGAAAACCAGTGAAACTTGATATATTAGAGTATGTACTTTGTAATACTCTAATATAATATATCGATTATGCTCCAGGTATTATTTTTAATTTGTCGACCAGGGAGGAAACCATTTTGATCAGGTGTATATATTTATCTAAAATTGTTTTTAACCTTTCTGCAATAATTGACATGTATATTTTATAATCGGAATTCAATAAAAAGAGGGGCCTATAGTTTTGTACTAATTGCTGAGCTGAATCCTCCTTAGGTATAAGTGTAATTAAAGCTTCTGTCCACGTTTAGGTGTGTTTGTATACTGTAATACTTCATTAAATATTTCCAACATTAATTCTCCTGTTTTTTGTAAGGTTTTTTGTTAATAATTTAGATTTCTTCCTATTAATTTTTAAGCCTGCTACTTTGCCAAATTCTTCTGGTTTTTTTATCAATCTGGAGCCTGATTTTAAGGGTTCCTCAATAATAAAAACTGTATCATCAGCAAAGGCTTGCAATTTTTACTCCTCATTTTTATTTTCAACTTTTATCTCCCGATCTTCCCTAATTTTTTTTAGAAGTGGCTCCAATGATAGTATAAAGAGAAGTGGGGAGAGTGGACACCCCTGTCTTACACCTTTTGTTATTTCAAATTTATCTGTTGTATCTTGGTTAATAGTTTGCAGTTTGCTTTGAATATATTTTTTCAATCATTTTTCAAATTTGGATCCAGATTCCATTTTTTTAATTTGTTGTATCATAAATCTCCAATTTAAATTATTGAAAGCTTTTTGGGCATCAAGGAAAACCAGTGAAACTTGATATATTAGAGTATGTACTTTGTAATACTCTAATATAATATATCGATTATGCTCCAGGTATTATTTTTAATTTGTCGACCAGGGAGGAAACCATTTTGATCAGGTGTATATATTTATCTAAAATTGTTTTTAACCTTTCTGCAATAATTGACATGTATATTTTATAATCGGAATTCAATAAAAAGAGGGGCCTATAGTTTTGTACTAATTGCTGAGCTGAATCCTCCTTAGGTATAAGTGTAATTAAAGCTTCTGTCCACGTTTAGGGTGTGTTTGTATACTGTAATACTTCATTAAATATTTCCAACATTAATTCTCCTGTTCATTTTTGAATACTCCTATATAATTCCACTGGTATTCCATCTGGGCCCGGCATTTTATTGTTGTTGTTTTTTGTCTTTTTATTGCAATTCCGAATTCTGTTTCAGAGAGTGGTCGGTTTAATATTTCTTTCTGTTCTTTTGTCAATTTATATACATTCATTTCCTGAAAATATTTTTGGATTTCTGCTTCTGTCGTTTCTTCCTGTGTGTATAGCTTCGGGGGGAAAAAGTGTACTATTCATTTCTTACCTTCTCTTTTGCTTTGGATTTTCCCTTCCTCATCTTTCAAATGTTGGATTGTTCTTTTCTCTTTTTCTTTTTTTAATTTGTAGGCTAACCATCTGCTCACTTTGTTTGCATGCTCAAAATAGTTTTGTTTGGCCATCTTTATTTTCGTTGCCACTTTCTCTTGAGTTATCAGATTTATTCTCCTTTCCTCTTTTATTTTTTTATTTTGGGGTGTTTTTTTGCATGTCTTCTTCTGCTTTTTTAAGCTCTTCTTGTAGTTTATTTTGTTGGGACCTTTTCTCTTTTCTTTTTTTTTTTTTTCATATATGCAATTGTCACCCCTCTAAAAATGCTTTTAATGTGTCCCAGAGATTTTGAATCGACGTATCTTCTTTTTTATTTACACTTAAAATCTCTAGCTCTTTTTCCAGGAATTTCTTATATTCTTTCTCTCTACATATATTTTGGTTTAAGGTCCATCTTTTATATCTTTTTTGTCCTTTCCAATAACGGTTATTGGATATGGTCAGCCCACTCATTTATTCCTATTTCTATTTTTTCCATTTCTAATTGTAATAGTGTTGTCATCCAGGCCATGTCTGTCCTGGACCACGATTGATGGGGATGGAAATAATATGCATATTGCTTTTCTTTGTTGTGAATTTCTCTCCATATGTCTCTTAACTTTAGTTCTGATGCCATGTTAAAAAATTCTTTGGGTAATATTTCTTTCTTTTTTATTTTTTTTATTACTGTAATAATCTCTTTTACTATCAGCTACAGCATTGTAGTCGCCTATTATGCATAGATTTTCAATTTCTTCTATTATTGTGTCATGAAATTTTTTTTAATATTCCTGTTGATTTTTATTTGGAGCATATAATAATAGTAATAATAGTAATATTTGTTTATATTCCATGTCTAATTTTATCATTAAAGTTCTCCCCTCATCATCTGCATATGCTAATTCTGAGTTTATTTTTTCTTTTATGTACACTGCTATTCCTCTTTTTTTCTGTTATGATAATGATAATCTTCCTAATTTCTTGTTTTCCAATAATTTTTGGAATCCTTTTTTTATATGTATTTCTTGCAAGCATATCACATCTATATCTAATTTTTTAAATTTTATAAATACTTGAGTTCTCTTTTTCTGTGCATTTAAACCATTGATATTCACTGAAAATAGGGATAATGTTTCTTCCATCTCCTACTGTGTTTGTTTCTCGGTGTTTTTTGTTTCCTTTTTTCTTTTTTCCTTGCTCCTTCTCTTTCTTCTCATTCTTTTTCTTGGGTTCTCCTTAACTCTCTCTCTCTTTCTAGTTCCTCTTGTAAGTCGTCCTCCTGGCTTCTACTTTCTGATTCATCCTTACTTTCTAGTTCCTCCTCCAAGTAATTTTTATAAAATTCTTGAGTTTTCCTTATCGAGTCTACTTTAAACTTCTTATCTTATCTTGCACCTTCAGGGATAAGCCACCTAGACATTACATTATATTCATTATATTTTATAAGATGTGATGTTAGGAAATGGTACTGCTGTCTTTGCTCTTGAATTCTACATGGCATTAGTTTTAATATTATAATTTCTTTCTCTTTATAGGTTACAATTTCTTCTCTTGATTTTTTATAAATTTCATCTCTCATTGGTTTTTTTGTAAATCTTATATGCACTTCTCATGCTAAATGGTGCCTTCTTATATAATTATTGTGAACATGATAAGTTTCGTCTATGGTACCTCTTATTTCTGACTTATCTCTCTGTACTATCTCAGCTATGATTTCAGCCATTTTTCCCCCCAGGTCTTCCTCTTTTTCTTCTACAACATTCTGGAAGTGTAGGAAAAATGATGCCTTCTCCATTTCCAAAAAGACTATTGTATCCATTAAGTCTTTATTTGATTGTAATGTCTTCTGCTCCACCTCTGTTTTCTTATCATCCAACCAAAATGTCAAGGTCAGCCTTAGTTAAAATTGCTTCAAAATCAAAGTCCTTTTCCTTCTGCCACTAGGTGGCACTGCAGGTTTTCTTATTCAGTAAAGCGCAGTACTTTCCGTATTTTCATAGTCTTTAGTTTAAAATGTTCAGTTTCATTTTGTTAATTATCACCATTCCATCAGATTTAAAATAGAATGGGATTCAATCTTCATCAATTAGCTAATCCACATTCTTATTTCTTTTTTGTTAAAAAAGTTCCGCAACTTCTCTTTTTCAATAGAAAAAAAAAAGCTTTTACTTTTGCTCTCTTTGCCACCAAATTACCGGATGTGAGAGTAAATACACACCCGCTGTCACTCCTCGCCCTCAGCTAGACTTTTTCACCCTATTCTTTTACAGGTGGGTTTGAAGGGAAACTTTTTTTCTCAAAAAAGCAAAGTCTTTCTCACCTCATGTCACAAGTTGTCCCCTTTCTTCTTCTTCCGTTGCGGCGCCCCAGCTTCCTAGAAACTTCTGTGGTCGCTTTCCCCACTGCCCGGTTTGAGGAACTTCTTCTGATCCAGCCAGGGAGTTTGCAATCTTCCTGTGCTGTCAATTCATGCTCCTCTTGTTTGTCATCCCTACAGGATGATTTAGGTCACTTGGGACTCCCGGACAAGGGAGATATCGATGGGTCTTCAAGAGGTTTCAAGGAACCCAACATACCGCTGCGATGCTGATCATGCCTCCACTCCCTTGTGCCTTTCTTGACCCTTGCAAAACTTCTTTTGCACCCCATTCTTCCTGCTTCCCTGACATGCACGGTACATTTTGACCACCTCTATGCCTCCTTCCTTACTTGCTCTGCCTTCCTGCATATCTTCCTGACTTGTGCAAGCACATTGCATGCTCCCATGCATTCTTCCTGACCCATGCTCCCTTGGTACCCCTTTCCCAACTCACATGGCCTCTCTTGCATACCTTCATGCATACTTCCAGACTCACATTGTGCCCCTGCATGTCCTCCCCAACTGCTTTGGTATCTATCACACACCCTTGCAAACCCAATAAATGTTTCTTGATCTACACTGCCCTCCTTCACGCATCCTACCTGACTCATGGGCTCTACCTGACCTGTATAGCACCTCTTCCCTACTTCTATGCACCCATCACAATACATGCCACCCATATACAGGCCCTTCCCAATCCATGAAGCATCTCTTCAAACACACCCATGCCCTTCCCCAAACATCACATCACCTCTTGCACATTCCCACATACCTTTCTTGCCCCACATCCTTATATACATCTTTTTACAGAAAGATACATCTTTTACAGAAAGATACATCTTTTGGCACATCTTTTACAGTTTGCAGCAATCCAACCAGCACACAAGTAAAGAATTCAGCAGGATTCATGTATAAAATAAACTTCTTTATATACAACACCAAACAGCAGAAGCCAGAACCAGAACTCAGAATCCAGAAATACAGGATCAATAATCACAGAAGCTATATAATACAGAGGAGCATTAATATATACAGAGCATTAATATATATACAGATTAATATATATACAGATCAGTGAACCTAAGCCACGCCCAGGCTCTGAGCCATCTGGGTCACCAAACATCCCCTATTGGCTGACCTGTTGCAATGTCTATTCCAATTCATGACCTCTTATACACTGACAACATCTTTGCTCACATGCCCACCAGCCACTTATCTCCCTGCTGGCCTTGGATTTAATCACAGAATAACAGAGTTGGAAAGAACCTTGAAGGTCTTCTCGTCCAATCACCTGCTCAAGCAGGAGACCCTATATCATTATATAATGACTGGATAGTCATTATGGGTCTTCATAATGACTGGATAGCTCTTTCTAAATGGCTGCCCAATCTCTTTTCAAAAGGCTCCAGTGATGGAGCATTCACAACTTTTGAAGGCAATCTGTTCCACTGGTTTTGTTGTGTCTGTGGGCCCCGAGTGGGCTTCCTGGCAGAGAGTGACTTGGAGAGTGAGGGGGAAGAGCCCATAGGGCTTCCCTCTGCAAAACCTTCCTCTCTGGCTCTGCTCCAGATTCCAGAGGCAGGCCAGGTGGAGGAGGAGAAGCTGACATGGCCTCTTTCCCCTGACCCCTCCTTCCCTCTGGCAACGCCCCAAGAGCCAGCTGAGGAGGATCAATAATGGCTAGATGCAAGGCAGCAACACCGAGTGAAGCGTGCGCAGCAAAAGAAAGGAAGGGGCCAGCCCAGGGAGTGCTGAGTCATGGGGTATAAAAGTGGGTGGAGGGTATAAAAGTGGGTGGAGCTGCCTTTGGACTCCTTGATGGACAAAAACTGACTTTTGGAAACTTCGGCTGCTTTATTGCGAGACTCAGGAATTGTCTTTTCAGACTTCTGTTTACTTCTGAACTCTGGGTTGCTCCAGCAACAGATCGCAGTAGCATTGAAGAGATAAGGAGAACTTGGCAGGCAATCGCAGGTTCGTTGCCAGAGCTGATATCTGTAGCAAGAATAAATTGCTGGCAAATACAATCAGCTCGTGTGTCTTCTGGAGGGTGGTTGAGAGGGGCAGAACAGGTTTATTGTTTTCACTGTCAGGAAATTTCTCCTTAGTTCTAGGAAGTTTCTTTCTTAACTAGTTTCTATCCTTTGCTTTTTGTTTTGGCTTCTGGTATTTTGGAAAATAAATTAACCCCATGTTCTTTGTGGCAGCCCCCAAGACATTGGAACACTACTGCCATGTCGCCCCTAGTCCTTTTTTCACTAGACTAGACATTCCCAATTCATGCAGGTATTCTTCACCCTCAAGTCCCCTAAGCATCTTGTTGCTCTTCTCTGCATTCTTTCCAAAGTCTCAATCTCTTTTTTATATTGCGCTAACCAAAACTGAATGTAGTTTTTCAAGTGTGGTCTTATCAAGACCTTATAAAACTATACTTCACCAGTACTTCATATGATCTTGTTAATGCAGTCTAGGATTGTTTTGGCTTTTTTGGTGGCTGCAGCACACTGCTGTCTCATATTTAAGTGATTGTCCACCAAGATACCTCTTATAATTACTGCTATCAAACCAGCTTTCACCTAATCTACTCTTATATAATTTTCTTTCTTGCCTCAGTATAAACCTTACTTTTCTCTACATTGGATTTCATTTTGTTAGATGAGATTCAGGGTTCAAGTCCATCTGAATCTTGAGCCTATCTTTTGGAGTATTGGTTATTCCTGCCAGGTTGATGTCATCTGCAAATTTGATGAGTTTCCCTTCTATTCCCTCATTTAAATCATTTATGAAGATATTGAAGAGTGCTGGCCCTAAACCTTGGATACCGCACTGCTTCCTTCCTTCCATGTAGATGTAATTCCATTAAGGACTGCAAATTGACTGCTGTTTGTCTGCTAGTTACAAATCCATCTAGTGATGATTCTGTCTATCTCACATTTTTCTAGCTTACCAAGAAATAAGTTGTGGTCTACTTTGTCCAATACCTTACTGAAATCCAAATATACTATGTCCCAACCTTTCACTGGTCCACTGATTTAGTCACTTTGTCAAAGGATGAAATAAGATTTGTTTGGCATGATCTATTTTGATAAGCCCATGTTGGCTTCTAGTTATAATTTTCCGTGCTTCTAGGTGTCTGCAGAGCTGTTGCTTGATTATCTTTTCCATGATCTTCTCAGGTATTTATGTCAGGCTGATTGGTCTGTACTTTCCTGAATCTGTTTTCCATTACCTTTTTTGAAGATGGAAACTACATCAATTGTTTTCCAGTCTTCTGGTAGTTCCCAGGTACTCAAGAATCTTTGAAAAATATGGTTCACATGAGGGGTGAAATGCTCTGAATTCTGCTACTGGTTCATTTCATTACCAGTTTGCTTCACGCATGCATGCACAGTGCATGCCAAACGTGCACTTTGCATGCATGCGCACTGCAGGCGCTACTGTGCAGCACTGAAAAAGGAGGATTAGGAAGCCTTTTCTGAATCTTCAAAGTAGAACAGCGAGGGGGGAACAGCTATGCCACATGATTTAGATTTGCTAGATAGCACCTATGCACATGATTTAGATAGCTAGAAAGCAGGATTTCCTGCTTTCTAGCTAATATAAATCATGTGGCACAGCTGATTGTCAGAAATATCAGTTCACCCAAACTGGTGAAAGCATTTATTACTACCAGTTTAGGTGAACTGGTCTGAACCAGTAGCAGTTCACATATCACATCTGCCAGCTCCTTTAGAACTTTGGGATGTAATCCATCAGGTCCTGATGATTTGAACTCATCTAGAGTGGATAGGTATTTTCATACCATATTCTTGCTTATTTTAAATTAAGTTCCTAGTCTATCTTTTACGCTTCTGTTTTTTTGGGGAGCTTGAGCTGTTTTTTTCTTTGAAGAGCAAAGAAAAAAATAAGCAATTTTGCTTTCTTGCTGCTGCTCATCACTTTCTTGCCACCTTAGTGGTCTGATAGTTTCCTTGACTTTTTTCTTATTTTTTTATATCTTGAAAAAAATGTTTTTTATTATTTCTGACATTTGTTGTGAGTCTTATTTCATTCTGAAATTAGCATTTCTGACCATCTATGTAGATTCAGGCTATATGCTGCTATTCTACCTTAATTTTGTGTCCCACTTTCCATTTTTTAATAATACTTTTCTTTTAATTTATCAGAGAGTTCTAATACTGACTTCTTCATGGATTTCTTGTTTTTCTTTTTCAATGATATTATGCTAGACTCAGCTTTTATAATGATATTTTTCAGTTTCCTTAAAAAAATTAAAAGATTAACAGAGTTGGAAGAGATCTTGGAGGTCATTGAAATCCTGGATTTAAAAAATTTAGAACTCCACTGCCTTCAACAGGACCTGTGTTTAACTCATAGAATCATCTATTGCAATGTCCTTCCTGTTGAAAACTTTTTCAGCTTCAATCACAACAATATAAGAGCAAACAATAGATTTAAACTTAATGTTAACTGCTTCAATCTTGATTGCAGAAAATATGACTTCTTTAACAGAGTTATTAATGCTTGGAATACATTACCTGACTGTGGTCTCCTCTCAAAATTCCCAAATCTTTAACCAAAAACTATCTACTATTGACCTCACCCCATTCCTAAGAGGTCTATAAGGGGCATGCATAAGAGCAAAAACGTGCCTACCATTCCCTGTCCTATTGTTCCTCTTCATTAAATCCAATTAATATAGTTACTACATACTTATGCTCATATATATGCTTATATATTATATAGTTATTTCATGTTAATGCTTATATATACTGTTATGACAAAATAAAAAAAAATTGATATCTGAAATGTGGTATGGGTTCCAGACAGGTGAGTTGTATTAAAGAATTGGTCTAGCAAATGTTTTATAACCTCTGGTTAGTAGTGTAGTGTTTCTGGAGAAGAAGCTACGTAAGATTAGGTTTACAACTCTTAAAGCCTTTTTTGCGATGTAGTTGCAGTGGGCTTTGGCACTTAGATCATTGGAAATGAAAACTCCAAGGTCTTTAACAGGGTGGGGGTCATCTGAAGGTAAAGTCCATCGAGTTTGTATTTAGTGTTTAGATTCTTTTTTCCAATGTGTAAGACAGAGCATTTGCTGATTGAGATTTGGAGTTGCCAAGTTTTTGACCATTCTGACACAAAGTCAAGGTCTTTTTGAAGGGTAGCTGTATTGCTGGTAGTGTTAAATAGTTTGACATCGTCAGCGAAAAGAACACAATTACTTTTAATATGGTCACAGAGATTATTAATGTATAAAATGAAGAGTGTTGGTCCAAGAACACTGCCTTGGGGAACGCCGCTATTAACAGGAACAGGATTTAATAGGGCACTGCCTATTTTGACCACTTGTTGTCTGTTTGACAGGAACGCTGTTATCAATTGTGGAGGGGTCCGGAGATGCTGTAGGATTTTAGTTTTAGGAGATGTTTGTCATGTACCACTGAGTCAAAAGCTTTACAGAAGTCTATGTAAATTGCATCTATTGTTTTGCCTTGATCAAGATTTGTAATCCATATGTTTTTGCAGTGAAGAAGTTGTATTTATTTATTTATTTATTTATTTATTTATTTATTTATTTTTCGTATTTTTATACCGCCCTATCCCCCTAGGGACTCAGGGCGGTTCACAGCCAGATAAAAATATACATATATATATACAAATAAAACATCCATTAAAAAACTTATTACAAATGGCCGAATAATTAAAAATGACAATAAAAATAATAAAATCCCCATTAAAACCAATTCGAATTTAAAATCTAGTCCAGTCCTGCGCAAATAAATAGATGTGTCTTAAGCTCGCGGCGAAAGGTTCGAAGGTCGGGAAGTTGGCGAAGTCCTGGGGGAAGCTCGTTCCAGAGGGTGGGGGCCCCCACAGAGAAGGCCCTTCCCCTGGTGTCGCCAGCCGGCACTGTCTGGTCGACGGCACCCCGAGGAGTCCCTCCCTGTGAGAGCGCACGGGTCGGTGAGAGGTATTCGGTAGCAGTAGACAGTCCCATAAGTATCCCAGCCCTATGCCATGGAGCGCTTTGAAGATAGTCACCAGAACCTTGAAGCGCACCCGGAAGGCCACAGGTAGCCAGTGCAGTCTGCGCAGGACAGGTGTCACATGGGAGCCACAAAGGGCTCCCTCTATCACCTGCGCAGCCGCATTCTGAACTAATTGGAACCTCCGGGTGCTCCTCAAGGGGAGCCCCATGTAGAGAGCATTGCAGTAATCCAGACGAGACATCACGAGAGCATGAGTGACCGTGCATAGGGCATCCCGGTCTAGAAAGGGGTGCAACTGGCGAACCAGGCGGACCTGGTAAAAAGCTCTCCTGGAGACGGCCGCCAAATGATCTTCAAAGGACAGCCGTTCATCCAGGAGGACGCCCAAGTTGCGCACCCTCTCCATCGGGGCCAATGACTCGCCCCCAACAGCTGACTGTACCGGGCTGCAGCTGACTGTACCGGGATGCCGGCATCCACAGCCACTCTGTCTTGGAGGGATTGAGCTTGAGCCTGTTTCTTCCCATCCAGACCCGTACAGCTTCCAGACACCGGGACAACACTTCGATAGCTTCGTTGGGGTGGTCCGGTGTGGAAAAGTACAGCTGGGTGTCATCAGCATACAGCTGGTACCTCACACCGAAACCACTGATATTCTCACCCAGCGGCTTCATATAGATGTTGAACAGAAGGGGCGAGAGGATCAACCCTTGCGGCACCCCACAAGTGAGGCGCCTCGGGGCCGACCTCTGCCCCCCTGTCAACACCGTCTGCGACCGATCGGAGAGATAGGAGGAGAACCACTGAAAAACAGTGCCTCCCACCCCCAATCCCTCCAACCGGTGCAGCAGGATACCATGGTCGATGGTATCAAAAGCCGCCGAGAGGTCTAATAGGACCAAGGCAGAGGAATAACCCCTATCCCTGGCCCTCCAGAGATCATCCACCAACGCGACCAAAGCCGTCTCAGTGCTGTATCCGGGCTGGAAGCCGGACTGGAACGGGTCTAGATAGAAAGTTTCATCCAGGTACTGGGGTAATTGACATGCCACCACACTCTCTACAACCTTTGCCGCGAAACGAAGGTTGGAGACTGGACGATAGTTACCTAAAACAGCTGGGTCCATTACATGATAATTTTTTCTGAAACCAAATTGTTTATTAGAGAGTAGATTGTCTGTTTCTAGGTGGAGGATAATGGATTGGTTGATGATAGATTCCATAACTTTACAGGTGACGCAGCATAGAGAGATTGGTCTGTAATTTTCAACTAAACTGGGGTCTCCTTTTTTGAAGACAGGGATGACCGTGGCTAGTGACCAAAGTTTGGGAAGGGAACTGGTCGTGAAGCCTTTTCCAAAGATTATGCTTAGGGGTTCTGCTTTATTAATGGAAAGCTTTTTTAAGAAGTATGCACATAGTCCATCAGGTCCTATAGATAGGGATGGTTTCGGTTTGCGAAGAGCTTTTTCAACATTTTCTTCAGTGAAATCTATATGTGTTAGGTCATTGTTGCTGCGATTGGGGAATGTCAGGTATGAGCCATTACTGTTAACAAAGACTGAGCCGAAGAATGTGTTAAAGAGGTTTGCTTTAACTGTTTCATCATTAATTTCTTTACAGTTAGATTCTTTTAATGGTGGGATGGATCTCGAGTCATTAAGCTCACAAAATTATAAAAAGCACGATTGGAATTTGTACACAGAAGGTCCTCTTCTTGCTTGGTGTGGTAATTATTTAATGGGCAAAGCACCAGGAACAGATGGTTTAACGGCTGTTTATTATAAAAATTTACAAAATGAGATGGTGGAACCGCTTAAGGAATTGTTTAATAGAATTCAATTTGGAGGAGAAGTACCTCCTTCGTGGAGGACAGCTTTTATTTCGCTAATACCAAAGGAAGATCAAGACGGTAATAAACCAGAAAATTATAGGCCAATATCGCTTTTAAATACTGATTATAAGATTTTTGCTAAGGTATTAGCAAATAGATTAATGCCAGTTATGAGTTAAATAATTCATAATGATCAATCAGGATTTATTAGGGGGAGACAAGTGAGAAATAATATGAGACAAATTGTAAGTTTATTGGAATATTTGGAAAGAAACAGCCAGGTTCCAGCAGCGCTCTTCTTTCTGGATGCTGAAAAGGCCTTTGATAGATTGAATTGGCATTTCTTTTCTTTTTTTTTATTGAAAAAGTTTTAACAAACAAAAACATTTTTCCCCCTTTTTCCCCACCTCCCCCCACAAACCCCTTCCCCTCCCTTCCCCACCCCCAGCTTCCCAAGTCAATCACAAGGTATTGTTATACATAAACCAAACATAGAGTAAAATTTTCCCTTCTAATCCAATTAACCTCATCCAAATCTTTTCATTTCCCAACCCCCCCATTACATAAAATAATACTTCCTAATTATTCAAAGGCAATCTGATATTTCTTAATCTGATATCTATTTTGTAAATAATCAATCCATTTTTTCCATTCAATTAAATATCTTTCCTGCATATTGTCTTTCAAAAAGCTGAGATTTTAGCCATCTCAGCTAAATTAGTAACTTTCAATATCCATTCTTCTATTGTAGGTAGCTCTTTTTTCTTCCAATATTGTCCAATCAACAGCCTTGCTGCTGTTATTAAATTCAGAATCAATTTAGTCTCAATCCCTGTACAATCTGTTATAATTCCCAAAAGGAAAAATTGCGGCAGGAACTTTATCTTCTTCTTCAGGACATTTTGAATAATCCACCAAATTCTTATCCAAAAGGCCTTAATTTTCTTGCAAGTCCACCAAATATGAAAATATGTAACGTCATCACAGTCACACCTCCAACATTTCGGTTGGATATCAGGATACAAAGATGATAATTTTTTGGGATCTAAGTGTCATCTATAAAACATCTTATAAAAATCTTCCCTTAAATTCTGTGCTTGTGTAAACTTAACATTTCTAACCCAGATTTTCTCCCATATTTCCAACATTATTGATTCCTGAATATTCTGTGCCCATTTTATCATACAGTCCTTTACCAAACCCTTTTCCAAATCTATTTCAAGCAATACATTATACAACCTCTTTATATGTTCCTGGGTCTGATTCTAATTTGCTTTATTAAATTTTCCTCCCTTTGCATTATACCAATTTTTTTATCTTCTTTCCATCTAGCACTTAGTTGCCCATATTGAAACCAAGTATAATTCCTCCCTTCTTCATTTAATACCTGTAATGATTTTAATTGCAATCTACCTCCTTCAGCATACAAAAGTTCTTGATAAGTAATCATTTCCTGTTTCTGTTCTATATTTATATTCTCTATTGCATGTCTGGGGCTCGCCCATATAGGAATCTTGTAATCTAATTTATAAGAATATTTTTTCCAGACCCGCAAAAGAGCACTTCTCAACACATGATTCTTAAAAGCCCTATCCACTTTTTTTCATAAAATAAATACGCATGCCATCCATATAACAAGTCATAACCTTCTATGTTCAAAATTCTTTCCTCCATTAAATTAAACCAGTCACTTATTACTGCTTCATAATATAGTTTAAAATTAGGCATTTTTAGGCCACCTCTTTCCCGTGAGTCCTGAATTATTTTCATTTTAACCCTCGCCTTTTTACCTTGCCATATAAATTTATTAATCCCAATCTGCCAATCCTCCAAATTTTTATCTATCTTAATTATTGGTATCATCTGGAACAGAAACAAAAATCTAGGTAACATATTCATTTTGATAGCCGCAATCCTCCCCAATAACGATATTTTTTCCAGACACTCATATCATTCTGAACTTTTTGCCATAGCAAGTCATAATTATTCTTATAAAGTTTCTTGTTCGATGAGCTAATATAAACCCCTAAGTATTTAACCTTTTTTACCACCTCAAATCCTGTCATTTCCTCTAGCTTTTGTTTCTGTTATATAGACATATTTTTAATTATCACTTTTGTTTTATTCTGATTTATTTTAAATCCTGATACCTTTCCATATTTATCAATTGTTTCCAACAAAGATCTATTTGAATTTATAGGATTTGTTAAAGTAACCACTAAGTCGTCTGCAAAAGCTCTAACTTTGTACTCATATTGTCTAATTTTCATTCCCTCTATTTTCGTTAACTCTTGTATTTTATCCACTAATGGTTCCAGAGTCAAAACAAACAATAGTGGTGATAAAGGACATCCCTGTTTCGTTCCTTTCGCAATCTTAATAACTTCTGTCAGACTACCATTTATTATAATCTGAGCTGTTTGCTCTCCATAAATCGCTTTAATTATTCTAACAAAACAATCTCCAAATTGCATTTTCTCTATTAATTTAAATAGAAAATCCCAAAAAAATAAGTGCTGCTGAAGTATTCTTCTTTTCCAAATATTCCAATATATTAATAATCTGTCTAACATTATTCCTCCTCTGCCTCCCTTTTATAAAACCAGATTGATCAGTATGAATTCTTTGTTGTAAAAGTAACATTAATCTATTTGCTATTATTTTAACAAAAATCTTATAATCATTATTTAAAAGTGAGATCGGCCTGTAATTACCGGGTTTAGAGCAATCTTGCTCCTCTTTTGGTATCAGTGAAATAAAAGATGTTTTCCACGACGGAGGTATTCCCCCTCCTAGTTGTATCTGATTAAATAATTCTTTAAGTGGGCCTAGTATTTCATCCTGTAGTTTTTTATAATAACTTGCTGTAAGACCATCTGTACCAGGGTTTTTCCCCATTTTTAATAGTTTAATTGCCTCCACTATTTCTCCAATAGCTATCGACTGATTCAACTCCTCCCTTTGTTCTAATGTTAGAGTATTAACCTTATAATCTTTCAAATAATCATAAATGTCCCTACTTGATATTTTATCTTTTGCATATAGAGTACTGTAAAATTCTGAGAAGGCCTTTTTAATTTTATCCTGTTGATATATCTCTTTACCTTTATATTCTATTTTTTGTATGACACGTGTATGACAGGTGCTTATATGCCAGCCACCTCCCAGGTTTATTTGCATTACAGAAGGTATTATGTTTAGCATATTGTATATTCGTTGCTACCTGGTCTGCCATTAACATATTAAATTGACTCTGTAATATTCTTATAGTCTCTTTAAGTTTGTGATCTTGTGGGTTTTGAATTAATAATTGTTGTTTCTTTTGAATTTCTTCTTCCAAGTACCTACGCTGCCTTTGTTTATTATTCCTCTGCCTATTGTCCAAATATATCAATATACCTCTAATAAAAGCTTTACTCGCCTCCCACACAGTTCCTATAGGTGTCCCCTTGTTCATATTAAAATCAAAAAATTCCTTCATCTGTTTCTTACAATGATTTACATTATCCTCATATCTAAACAGATTTTCATTCAGCCTCCATGTTCTACCACCTTTTTCCCCTTATAATAGTTCCATCCATACTGGGCTATGGTCAGTTAAACACCTCGGAAATATCTTCATTTTCTTCACCCTAGAAAGCAAGTCATTAGAAATTAAAATAAAGTCAATACGTGAAAAAGATTGATGCTTATCAGAAAAAAAAGTAAAATCTCTCTCATCTGGATTCCGTAATCTCCATATATCTCTAAACTCAAAGTCTTCCATCATTTCAAAGAAGGATTTTGGTAGTTTTGCATGTATAGGTATCTTCTTAGAAGAAGTTCTCTTATCATTTCTTGTATCAATTACTCCATTCCAGTCTCCTAATAAAATAAACGAACTGTAATCCCAGAGGATCAACCTCTTGTGTAACATTTTATAAAACTTTTCTTGTTGCTGATTAGATGCATAAATACCTATCAGCAAAGTCTTTTTTGCATCTATCATCAGTTCAATAGCAATAAATCTTCCTTGAATATCTGCCTCAATTAACTTAGCTGGTATATCCTTCCTGATATATATAACGATTCCATTTTGCTTCTTATCCAAACCTGATGCAACAAAATGTTTACCTAATTTTGAGTTTATTAAGTATTTTTGGTCTGATAATTTGATATGTGTCTCTTGCAGGCAAATCACATCATTTTTAAATTGTTTCAAGTAGTGAAATATTTTCCTTCTTTTCTGAGCTGAATTCAAACCATTAACATTCCATGACAAAATTCTATTTGCCATTACTGGCCTCCTGAAGCTTTGAGGCAGACAACAGAAGATCCTCCTCCGGTATCTTCCGTCTAGCTCCTCCCACAGCTTCCATACTGGGGTCCTGACTTTTACTTTGAAGCTGTTGCTATTCTTTATGCTTACGAGCTCCTCTTGTCATCCTTTGCTCTTGTGGTTCCTCTGATGCTGGCAGCAATGAAGCCTCTTGGATCACCACGCCTTCTTGGATCTCTTGAAGTTTTTCTATCACTTCTATTTCAACTTTCAAAACTGTAGAAAGAAAATCCTTTGCCTTTAAAACAGTGTCAATTCTATATCTCCTTCCTTGATAAAATACTGTCAGACCAACTGGCACCTCCCATCTGAATTGAATCTGATGTTTTTTAAGTTCTTGTGTAAAAAAAACAAATTCCTTCCTATCTCTTAACATCTTGGAAGGAATCTCTTTCAGCACCTTCAACTCCTGTTCTCCAATTTTCAAAGTTGTCTGATATGCAACTTGTAAAATCTGATTTCTCATAGTTCTTTTCACAAAATAAACCACAATGTCCCGAGGAAGCTTTCTCTGTCTTGCAATCCAGGAATTAACTCTATATATTTTATCAATTTGGTAAGCTACCTCTTGGGGTTCCACTTCAATAAATTCAGCCAGTGCTTCTGATATGATTTTTCTTAGGTCCTCTCCTCTCTGTTACTGCATGCCGCGGATTCTAAGAGCTCCTTCCATAAGTTTGTATTGATCTTCATTTTGATCCACTTTTTTCTGAACACCTTGCATTTTGTCTTCTAAGTACTTATTTGACTGAGAGATCTGTTGCATCTCTTCTTCCAGTCCCTCAATTTTTTTACTCAAACTTTGAACAGCCATCATAATATCTTCTCTTATTTTTGCATTAAATTTTTCCATCATCTCTTTTTGCCTATCTTCAGAAAGTTTTAATTGTTCTTTCAATATATCCTCAAGATTTGCTTCAGATCCCCTTCTTCCAGAAGGCTTTAAAGCCTTCTGCCGCCATTCTGTCTTCAAAAGAATCAAGAATTTAAGCTTAGAAACTTTCCTTTACTCCTTTCAGTATAGGACAGCTCCGTTTATAACAATCCACAAATAACGCTACTTTGTTGTACTAAAGAATTCACTTTCACTTTCAAACGCCATTTTAAAAGTCAGTTAAGCAGAGACAAAGAGAAGTTTCAAATTTCAAAAGGGGAAGTCAGTGTACTTGCGTGTTGTTTCTACTTCAAAGATCGAATGCTTGTGAAATCCCCGTCTGCTTAGAAAATCAATCAATTTAACAAGTCCTTTTGAACAGAAGTGACTCCTACTCCCTTTTCCTGAAAAAACAGGAGCACGTTTGAAGTCAGAGTATAATGAGGTTCGGTGGGACCTCAAATCCAGAAAAAATCGCTCTTACGAGCAAACCCCCTGGAGAGATTTACCACTCCCCCACAGCTCTGCACACCCCCTTTTGCCCAAGGGGTATGCTAAGGTCAGTGAACAATGATTTATACTGTTTCACTGACTTTTATGATCTTCTAACACGGAGCGCCCTGCTAGAGCACCCTGCAGGAGCGGTGACATCACTGGAAGCCCTGAATTGGCATTTCTTATTTAAACTAATAGAAATAATGCAATTTGGAAGTTATTTTATACAAGCTATTAAAGCAATATATCAGAGGCAAACAGCACAAATAATAGTTAATGGTAGATTAACAGAATCTTTTAGAATTGAGAAAGGGACGAGACAAGGATGTCCTTTGTCGCCTTTATTGTTTATTTTGACTTTAGAAATTTTATTAAATAAAATACATGGCTCAAATGAAATAAAGCGAATAAAAATTAAACACCAAGAATATAGGTTAAGAGCATTTGCAGATGATGTGGTTGTTACTTTATTTCAACCAATATATTCAGCTGTATATTTAAAGGAGTTAATTGATCAGTATGGTAAAGTATCTGGTTTTAAAGTGAATCAACAAAACACAAAGATGATAACTAAAAATATGAATGTACATCAAAAAGTAGATTTAGAAAGAGTAACTGGATATGAAATAGTTAAGAAAGTTAAATATTTAGGAATATATATTACATCCTCGAATATGAAATTATACAAAAATAATTATGAGGTAATGTGGCAGAAAGTACGGAAGGAAATGGAGAACTGGAAAAAGATACAATTATCTTTGTTGGGAAGAATAGCAGCCATAAAGATGAATGTTTTGCCTAGATTTTTATTTTTGTTTCAAATGATACCAATACTTAAAAAGGATGCAAATTTGCAAGAATGGCAAAAAGGGATTAGTATTTTTATTTGGATGGGTAAAGTTAAAAATAATGCAAGATATACGTGAAAGAGGGGGTTTAAAAATGCCTAATTTGAAATTGTATTATGAAGCAGTTGTTCTTTCATTAATTAGTGACTGGTTTAATTTAACAGAAGAAAGAATTTTGAATATAGAAGGTTATGAGTTGTTATATGGATGGCATGCTTATTTATTATATGGTAAGAAAGCTGATAAGACATTTAAAAGTAATATAGTTATATAATATGCATTGTTGAGGGTGTGGAAGAAATATCAATGTAAGTTAGATGGTAAGATACCAATATGGGCAATCCCTAGACATATGATAGAGAATATAAATATATATCAAAAAATGGAGGTGATTACTTATAAACAACTTCTCTTTATGGAAAAGGGGGAATTACAATTAAAATCTAGAGATAAAATGGGGAAAGAAGGGATAAACTATACATAGTTTCAGTACGGGCAGTTGCAAGCTAGATGGAAAATAGACCAGAAAATGGGTATTTGGCAAAATGAGGATAATTTGGTAAACCAAATCAGAGATCAAGGACAACAGCATATTAAGAGGTTATATAATGTATTGGTAGAAATAGATTCAGAAACGGAACTAGTTAAGGATTGTATGAGATTTGTGATTTTTTCTTCTAAGTTTGTTTGAGTGGATTGTTGTGACATTAAAGTTGTTTCAAAGACAAGGAGTCTATTAGACATGAAATTAGGTAGTCTAATTTAGGTAAAGGTTGACAAAAATGGATAAATGTAGGATCTGATAGGAAGTTTACTGCAGACTTGTTTATTTTCAGGCAGGAGTGATGGACATAATTTGAGCATAGTCGACATATCTCGGATTCTTCATTTTCTTTTATTATATTGTTACATTTATAGTATTCATTATTTGTAGTGACAGTTTTTGTTTGAGGGCATTTGGCAGATCTCTTTGAATTTTTGCCTGGCATGGCCAATGATTCGTGTGTATTTTACAGATTAATTTTGTCTGCTACTTTTTAAAATTCTCTGATCTTCCCACGTGGTCTTCCAGGGGCTTACTCAGCTGGTAGGGGAAGTTTTTCTCCTCAATCTTTCCTGGGAAAGTTTCTCTCTCCAATCTTTCCTGGGAAACAGAATTGGCTAGGCAATTTAGGATGTCAATTAATTATACTAAAAAAGTTACGTTTTAAAAGTTTGTGGCTACTAATATCAACCTGTTTACCGTTTTCTTCCAGTTGGAGGGTTACAGCCAAAACTCTCCTTTGTTTAGAAGACAATTAGCTGTTTACTGTAGCTCCATGGGAGGGTTTTTTTACAATGATGGTAGATTTAAATCCAAAGGAGTTGAATGGAGCTTTTTTAAGGTAGCCTTAAAGAAAAGGAGTGTTTTAAGGTAGTTCTGGTGGGAGGATTTTTACAATGATGGTAGATTTAAATCCGAGTGAGTTGAATGGAGTGTTTTCCAAGAAGTTTTGTCTTGGTGCTGGGGATGAAGCACTGCTCTGACTCTGTGCTGGAAAAACAATCTGATGATCTGGCAATCTCTCATACACACTGGGGATTTTTCTCACACACGTTGTTGAGATCTTTCAAATGCTTGGGATATTTCTCTCATGCTGGGGATATTTCACTGAGATCTTTCATATGCTGGAGATATCTCTCACACGCTGAGGATTTTTCTATCACGTTGGAATCTCTCTGGGAAGATGATCTCTCTCACTGTCTTTAAAAAGTATCTCTTTAAAAAGTATCTCTTTAAAAGTATTCCTTTAAAAACCATTCATCATTCAGCCTCCAGTCCCCTAATCATCTCTTTTCCTCTTCTCTGCACTCTTTCTAGAGTCTCAACATCTTTTTTATAGTGTGGTGATCAAACTGGATGCAGTATTCTAGGTGTGGTCTTACGAAGGCTTTATAGAATAGTACCTCACTTTATCTTGATTGTATCCCTCTGTTAATGCAATTTAGGATTGTGTTGGCTTACTTCCCTCCATGTAGACATAGACCCATTAAGGACTACTCATTGGACTTCTGTTTGATGTCATGGGAATATCAGACACATGGAACAGGTCTCCACATCCCTGTGCTGACTTCTCCCAGTTTGTGGGCTTCGAGAGGAGCCAAAGCCACCCTGTAGTGGCGGTGAAGCAAAGAGGGATGCCTTGTGAGTTTGAGGAGAGTTGCAGCTCTCCTGTCTGACTTCGGGCTTTTTTCCCTCTCAGCCACCGTAAGAAGAAGAGGCAGCCTAAAGATGGCTTCCAGAAAGCTGGGACAACTGAAGAACACTAAGACTGGTGCTGGAGTGAAGTAGGTGAACAGTGCTGGAACTGGGGGAGAGGATTCCTTTTTGCCTTAAATTTAACCCCAAGAAATAATTAGAACTATTTGCTCAGAATTATTTTTTAAAGTGGCATCTAAGCATTCTGAGAAAATACCAGACTGGAAGGGGACTCTTGCTCCTGCAAGAGAGAAAAATAATAAATTTTGAAATATACAGAAAATTGAACTGTAGATGTGGTACTGGGAAGGTATTTTATAATGCTTGAATCATTTACTTACAAAACTTATTCTGCTTTTATAATTGATTTACAACTAAAATGATGATTGACTGGTAGCAATACTGAAATTTAAGTTGAGAGTGACACCTGCTGATGAAAGGGAAAATTACAAGTCTGGGAATACCTATATGAAGGACTATGAACATATCTATTGGATTATTTTTAACTATCCCATGACTACTGGAAACTCAAATGTAAAAATAAGGAAACTATTGAATTAAAGGGACCCCTGAATGTTATGCTAAATGATTGAACCTGTAAATGAGATGCAAAGAGGCTTTTGATAACCTCTGAGATTATCTAAATGGAACTGATTAAAGGATTGAAGCGGACAAGAGACGATGGATAGATGATTTCTCTTTTTTGTTGTTCTGATTTGCTTTTCCTTTTTTCTCTCTTTTCTTTCTTTTTCTAGGTAGGTAGAATTTAGGATAGAAAGAAAATTTTGCAAGAGGCTGCCAGTGTGATTTTGATATTTTCCCCCCACAGATTTTGCCAATTATCCAGATCAATACTGCACCCAAAATATCTACCCCAGATTATTATGGTCTCCTTGACTTGTTCTTCAAACATGTCTTGTTCTAATAGGTACCTGTATAGTTTTCTTATGGCCTTTTCCTCTGTATTTAATAAAATTTTATCCAATTCTGATGGTTCTAGATTTATGCCCATTTCTTTTTTTGTCCTTCATAAACTGTATTTGTTGATATACCCACCAATCTAATTCAATTTCTTCTTCCTTTAATTTGTTCCTTGATTTCAGTTTCCATTTCACATTTAATAATTCTTTATATATAACAGCCCCTCCTGTTTTGAGAAGATTGGGAAAGATTGTACAAAGAAAACTTGAACCAAATGTTTTACGGGTGACGCTTCTCACCCACAAGATTGCCAAAAATTAGTAAAAAATATTCTCCAATTTGTTGGAAATGTGAAATCAAGTTAGGATCATACTATCACATGTGGGAGTACCAAAAAACTATAAAATTCTGGCAGCAAATAAGAAGTTGGTTAGAAGAGATGCTAATGGTCAAACCAGAATGTTTCTTATTGGGCATGATGGATGAAAAATACAATAAAAATGTAACCTACTTAACATTGCATATATTAACCATGGCAAGATTAGCATTTGCTCAAAAATTGAAATGTAAAGAAATAGCCTCAGAAGAAGAAGTAATAAGCAAAATTTATAACTGTGCAGAGATGGATAGACTTACTTTAGAGCTCAAAGATAAAAGCGAATCAAGATACTATGAGGTCTGGAGTAAATTCTATGACTGGCTTGATAGGCGGAAGAATGCCAAAAACAAGAGATAATGAATGTCTGGAAATGTATATATCAACGTATATTGTACTTGAGGGTATAATAGATTTATTAAATATGTTTATAGTTGTAGGAGTAGTAGTAATATAGTATATTCTTGATATATAAGGAATTAGGAAATAGGCAAATTTGTATATAGACTGAAGAATATATGATATAGTAACTTCAAGTTGACATAAATGTTAGAACCCAGAAACCAGAGATGTAGAGCAATTTCTATTGTTTGTTTTTTTAAATCAATAATTTTTTTCTAAATAAGGATAGAAAGAAAACTTCTTTTAATAAAGGGTGACATGATTAAAAGTTAGAATAAGAGATAGAAATAAGAGAAGGGGGAATATTAGTGTATACACTTTTATATAATAAAATAAAAGCAATAACAAGCGAAAACATGGAATAGTTGAATAATGACAGACTGCAACTTAATATAAATATGTATCTATCAGAAATATATGTTTATTGAATGTAATACTATGATTAATTCTACTAGTTTTATTTGTATTAGAATGTATGACACCCAGGTGCCACACTGTTCATGCATTGATATGTTTGTAAAAAAATAAAAAACTTGGAGAGAAAAAAAAGGACTATTCATTGAGTACAGTTTGTCAGCCAGTTACGAATCTATCTGATGGCGATGCTATCTATCCACTTTTTTCTAGTTTACCAAGAAATAGGTTGTGGTTTACTTTGTTGAATGCCTTGCTGAAGTCTAAGTATATTATGTCTACAGTTTTTACTGGTCTAGTAATTTAGTCACAGAGTTGAAGAATGAAGTAAGATTGGTTTGACATGATCTTTTTTTAACAAACCCGTGCTAACTTCTAGTTATTACTTTACTCATTTCTACTGTATTTCCCCTGAAAATAAGACCGGGTCTTATTTTCTTTTGACCCCCCAAAAAAACAGCTAAGGCATCTTTTTGGGAGTCTTAATTTTTTTTGTCCTACTTTCAGGGCAGCTCAGCATCCCAGAGCAGCCGAAAATGGTGCTTCAGCTGTAGGCTCTGCTGCCTCAAAAGACATTGCTAGCACTCTCTGAGTATGCTCGGGCCAGCAAGCAGGGGTGTTTGGAGCCACAGTTGTAGCTTCTTCTTGAAGCTTTGCTCTCAGTAAAGGAGCAGAGTGTTCATCAAGAAATGATGGGTGAATTTGCTTGTGAGGTATTCCAAAAGCCTCAGCAGGAGGAGAGGGTCACTTGGGTAGTAGGGTGAGAAAGTGGGCTTAATACACGAGGTATGGGCACAGATCAAGCTTGGCATTTCACCTTCCTGCCTTTTGCAAACTTTTGGCTGCACACAAGGAAAGCAAAAGCAGCAGAGACCTGGCTTGTTTCTCTCTTCCAAACTCTGCGAGAATTGGGTCTTTCTGTGGCTTGTCATGCTAGCTCCTCACGCAGCCTCTCACATCAGGATGCTGCAAGGCTTGTTATGCCATTGCACGCAGGAGTGGCGGCACTGCCATGAGGTTCAACATACCAGTGCAGCCTCTCGCCTGGACTACTGTAACGCTCTCTACATGGGGCTCCCCTTGAGGTGTACCTGGAGACTTCAGTTAGTTCAGAATGCAGCCGCGCGGGTGATAGAGGGAGCCACTCATGGCTCCCATATAACACCGATCCTGCGCAGGCTGCACTGGCTACCTGTGGTTTTCCGAGTGCACTTCAAGGTGCTGGTTTCCACCTTTAAAGCGCTCCATGGCATAGGACCGGGATATCTTCGGGACTGCCTTCTGTTACCACATGCCTCCCACCGACCGGTACGCTCCCATAGAGAGGGTCTTCTCAGGGTGCCGTCAGCCAAACAGTGTAGGCTGGCGACCCCCAGGGGGAGAGCCTTCTCTGTGGAGGCACCTACCCTCTGGAATGAGCTTCCCCCAGGACTTCGACAACTTCCTGACCTCTGGACCTTTCGCCGCGAGCTTAAGACATGTCTATTCTTCCGAGCAGGACTGACTTAAATAGGGTTTTTTAAACATGGATTTTATTGGGGTTTATTTTTTATTTTGTATTGTATTTTAAATTTAGGCATATTGAATAAGTTTTTTAAATAGTGTTTTTATTGTAATGTATTGTATTATTTTTATCTGCCTGTTCACCGCCCTGAGTCCTTCGGGAGAAGGGCGGTATAAAAATATTATTATTATTATTATTATTATTATTATTATTATTATTATTATTATTATTATTATTATTATTATTATTATTATTATTATCATCATCATCATCATCATCATCATCATTATTATTATTATTATTATTATTATTATTATTATTATTATTATTATTATTATTATTATTATTGCAGGATGCTGCAAGGTTTGTTGTGGCATTGCATGCATGAGTAGCAGCACTGCTGCAAGCTTCATCACACCAGCATAGTTGGTGTCTCTGGCTTGTTTCTTTCCCCCAAACTCCACCAGAAAGGGGTCTTTGCAATTTTTGTCATATAGGCGCAGCCTCTCGCAGCAGGATGCCAGCTGTACTGTATGTCGAATTTCACATATTTTGCAGTGTCCTGCTGTGAGAGGCTGTGCGAGGAGCCAGCGCAACAAGCCTCATAAAAACTCATTTCTGGCAGTGTTTGGGGGAGAGAAACAAGCCAGGGTCTCTGCTGCTTCTGCTTTCCTTGCGTGCAGCCAAATGTTTGGAAAAGGCAGGAAGGTGAAATGCCAAGCTTCCAAATGAGGGCAAAGCTAAAATTGGAAGAAGTGGCCACTCATGTCCTGCTGCAAGCAGCCACAAGTGACTACAGAAGAAGTCGGGTAGTGGTGTGACAGGCCTGGGCACAGCAATCCCAAGTGGGTGCAGGGCATGTGGGACAGCTCCTTCACCCCCACCCCACCCTAGCTTGATTTTTAAGCCTGTGCCTCATCTCTTCTCGTACAACCAGATGGTGGGTGGGGCTTAATTAGGGCTTATTTTGAGGGTAGGGCTTGTTTTAGGCACAAGTGTGAAAATCAGGCTAGGGCTTGTTTTCCATGTAGGTCATATTTTCAGGGAAACATGGTAGAGATTCCCAGATCTGTTTTTTAATTATCTTTTCCAATATCTTCCTGGGTATTGATTGATCTGCAGTTTTCTTGATCTCTTTTTTTCTTTTTTTGAAGATGGGAACCACATCAGCTCTTTTGCAGTCCTCTGGTAATTCTCTGGTGTTCCAGGATTTTTGAAAGATGTGATGCAGTGGTTCTGAGATGACATCTGTCAGCTCCTTTAGAACTGTGGGATGTAATGTATTAGATCCCGATGATTTGTATTTATCAAGATCAGACAGGTTTTCTCTTACTATTTTTTTTGCTTATTTTAACTTTTATTTCTAGTCTATCTTTTACAGTTATGTTTTTGATAGGTTGGACTATAGTTTCTTTTTGTGTGAAGACCAACGCAAGTAATGAGTTAATCAGCTCTGCTTTCTCTATGTTGCCTGTTACTTCCTTGCCATTTTCTCTATTTAATGGACAGACTGTTTCCTTGATTTTTTTCTTGCTATTTATATGTTGGAAGAAACTTTTTTTATTATCTTTGACTTTTATTGCAAGTCTTTGTTCATTCTGAGTCTTTGCTTTCCTGACTTCATCTTTGCAGATTCTGGCTATCTGCTGATATTCTGCCTTAGTTATGTGTCCCTCTTTCCATTTTTTGTACTTGTACTTTTTGTCTTTCAAATTCTTGAATTGTTTTCCCCTTTAAGATTTTCATCCATGAAATCCTTCACAAGCTCTCTCTAAGTTTGTTGAAATCTGGTGTTTTAAAGTCTAAAATACTGGTTTGATTATATTCTATTACTTTCTGCATTATGAATTCTAATATGACATGGTCACTCTGTCCTAAAGTTCCTGCAATATTTCATACCCCTCCAATACTTCTTCTCCATTAGTAAAAATTAAGTCCAGTATAGCTGCTCTTCTAGTTTCCTCCTCTGACTTTTGGATAACAAAGTTGTCAGCTAGATTGGTCTGGAACTTGTTCAATCTCCCATTTGATGTAGAGTTTGTCTCCCAGTTGATGTTAGGGTAGTTAAAAGTCCCCCCATTATTACTGTGGTGTATTTCCTACATATATTTGTTAACAGGTTAGGTTAACAACGGGTTAATAGGTTCATCTCTTTCTTCGGCTTGATTAGGTCACTTGCAGTATACACCTGTGTCAATGTTTTTCTTTTTATATTAACCCATATTCATTCTACAAGGCTTCGTTTATGTGGTTTTATACATTTCTGTAGAAATGTAGTGGTGTCAGATCCCTAACATGATACTGCCATTCAAATGGAAGGAGGGGGGAGCATGGGAATAAGCTGTATTTTTATAAGGTTGATTCTGCGCATGCGCAAGAATGGCGGCTTACTGAATGCACAGAATGGCAGTTGATTAGATCCCTGGCTGATGGCTGCATCCTGCTGCTTCTTTCGCCGCTTGCGCCCCCTGGTCCGGTGAATTAACATCCCAGCGGCCGCGGGTGTGGTCTTAGGACCTTTTTGGACCTGCGGTTGCTGTGCCTGGAGTCAGAGAAGCCGGAGACGGGGTGGACAAAGATGGCGGCCTTGCGGAGGTGCATGGGAGGGCGGCCTGTCCTCAACTGTTTTTTTCAGCTGTTTGGCGGTGGTTATTCATCTGCGCTGTTAGCGGCATTTATCTTCAGCTTTATCTGACTGCACCCACCGGACTACACCCCCCCAGACTGAGCCTCACGGCCCCTGGCCCCCAGCTGTTTTATCATCTCCCTGACGATTGCAGGGTGAGTGGTGGGGGTCGACGGCCATGTGGAGGCGTGGGGGAGGGGCGGTGTTTGCCATCTACGCTGCTACGCCCAGACTGCGTTTCTCGGCTCTTTGGCCCCGTTTTGCTGCAACATCTCCCCCACTGGCGGTTGACGCTCGGTGGCCATGTGGAGGCGGCCGTGTGGAGACGTGGGGAGGGGGCTGTGTGTTCTCAGCTGAGGGTGGCGTTCATTCATCGGTGCCCTGATTGCGCCCCTGGACTACGTCTCCTGGTCTTCTGGCTCCCAACTCGTTGGGCCATCTCCCCCATTAAGTGTGGGGGTGAGCGGTGGACTTGACGACCATGTGGAGGCATGGGGGTGGGGCGGTGCATTCCCAGCTGATACCATGGCTACCCATCTACCCCGCCCCCTGACCTCCTCCCTGGCCTGCTGGAACATCTCCCCCGCAGACGGCATTCTCCGGCCCAGTGGAACATCTGCCCGGCAGCCATTGGATGAGGTCTTGGCCTCTTGGTATCCACGGTTGCCACGCACGGTGCTGGAGAAGGGGTGAGCGATGAAGGATAGCGGACAGGATGAGCCGCAGGAGGGAGATGGTGGTCCGGCCGGATCAACGTTTCCGTTTTGTTCCTCTAGCCGCAAGACCAACTGCAGCGTTTTCGACATCCGGATCCTTTGGGGTCTGGCCTGGTTCTGCAAGGAGGGGCGTGGGAGGTGAGGAAGATGGTCCCTTAGACGGCATTTCCAGGTACCCGCAGAGGACGGAGCTGGAGACGAGAGGAACGCCGGAGGCGTTGTGGTCTCTGTTCGACGCGTCCTCCTTTAATATGGGGGACAATGACGGACAGTGACGGAGGCACCATCTACTTCCCGAGGGGACTCGGGTTATGGAACAGAGCAGTCGTGTTTCTTTGTCCTGGTTGGGTTAAGATGGTTTACGATCTTTTGTCTGTTAATCCACCAGGATATCATGGACTTTACATCTAGCCATGAAGGACTGCTTGTTCTACTCTTTCCACCTTGTACCGGACCCCGGAAAAACATCTTAGCATAACATCTCAGCCGATAAAGGGGACAAAATCAGCTGTCGGCCGATGCCATGCGTTACTCGCCATATGAACTCTTGCGCCTGCGAGGTACCCCCGCCTCGCAGGAATGGCCCTCCACATTAACGAGGGCTGGCCTTATTGACGGGTTTTAGGACCCAGAGAGGTGGCATGCATCGAGGAAGAATCTTTGGGTTTTTTTAAAAAGGGGTTTTTTAAAGGGGGGAGGGAAAGGATGGGTGTGGGGGGTAACTCGTCGGGGAGGGGTCCAGTTCCTGTGCTTGCTCGCGGCGTTACTTCATTGAGTCCGAAGGCAGGGGGGAGGGGTATGTTCCTGGTTTAGAGGGTCGTTCCATCTGTATGGTAAGTGGGAGAGGCAGGTATGGCGGAAGTGAGGGGCCGTATCAATCTTTGGGAGCACGTGCTCACTGTTTAAAAGCGATTGCATGCTCCGGCCCCTCAGACTTCACCTGTTCCCTGGGTGGCCAGGATCCTCAGAGCTTGGGCCTCCAGTTGATGTTATGCAATGCACAGTCCGTAGTTAACAAAGCCCCCCTGATTTGTGATCTTATTCAGGGGGAGTCTGCGGACCTTATGGGTATTACAGAGACCTGTTTGGGCACGGAGGGGGTGTTCCCCTTGTTGAACTGTGCCCTCCGGGTTTCCGAGCATTCCATCAACCGAGGGCCCAAGGTAGGGGTGGGGGGGGGGTGGCGGTTGTTATTAGGGAAAGTCTACAGCCGAGGGACTCCACTGTTCCTCAGATAGCCGGTTGTGAATCCCTCTTTGTGAGGTGGGGGTCATAGGGGTCAGATGGGCTTGTTGATCACTTACCTGGCTCCTTGCTGCTTGACTACAGCCCTGCCCGAGCTGCTGGAGGTACTTGCCGGGGTGGCGGTTGAGACCCCCAGACTTATGGTCATGGAGGATTTCAACTTGCCATCGACCGGCTTGTCATCAACGGCGGCTCGGGAGTTATAGGCCTCCATGACGGATACAAGTAGTTGATGGCCCTACGCACATTGGGGGAGGCACACTGGACCTGATTTATATCTCTGGACAGTGGTTAAATGGTCTGGAGTTAGGAGATTTAGTAACAGAGCCTTTGTCATGGTCAGATCATTTTCCCCTTTGCTTGGACTTTCGGACAGCTACCCACCACCGCAGGGAGACGGGATCAATACGGTGGTTCCGTCTCAGGTGCCTGATGGACCCGGAGAGTTTCCTGACGGAGCTTGGGCCATTTCCTGAGGATCTGGCCCACAGCACGGCTGAAGAACTAGTTGCGGCCTGGGAACAGGGGACAGGGGCTGGGGCTTTAGACCGTGTCATGCCTTTGCGGCCTCTGACCCGGCGTAGACCTCAACCAGCTCCTTGGTTCTCTGAGGAGCTGAGGGAGATGAAACACCGGAGAAGACGCCTAGAGAGTGCCTGGAGATCCAGCCGTTCTGAAGCTGACCGGACACTAGTTAAGTCTTATTCTAAGACTTACCTAGTGGCACTGAGGGAAGCGAAGCGTTCCTACGTTTCCTCCCTCATTGCGTCGGAAGATAACTGCCCAGCAGCCCTGTTTCGGGTGACCCGCTCTCTCCTTCATCAGGAGGTGTGGGATGACCCCTTACAGGGACGGGCCGAGGAGTTTAGTGGTTATCTATACGATAAAATCATTCAGCTTCGGGATGGTCTGGATCAAAATTGGGATGATCCAGGTGAGAGGGTGGACTCGTCTTGTCGGGATTGTTTGGGATGAATTTGACCTTGTGGCTCTCGAGGACATGTACAGTTTGTTGGGGAGGTTGCATGCCACCATATGTTTACTGGACCCGTGCCCTTCCTGGTTGGTGCTGGCCACACAGGAGGTGACACGAGGCTGGCTCCGTGGGATTATCAATGCTTCTCTGATGGAAGGGGTTTCCCTGCCACCTTGAAAGAGGCAGTGGTGAGGCCCCTCCTCAAGAAGCCTTCCCTGGACCCAGCTGTTTTGGGAAATTACCGTCCGGTCTCCAACCTTCGCTTTGTTGCGAAGGTTGTTGAGAGTGTGGTGGCGTGTCAGCTACCCCAATACCTGGATGAAACTGTCTATCTAGACCCGTTCCAGTCCGGCTTCTGGCCCGGATATAGTTCGGAGACGGCTTTGGTCGCGTTGGTGGATGATCTCTGGAGGGGCAGGGACAGGGGTTGTTCCTCTGCCCTGGTCCTATTAGACCTCTCAGCAGCTTTTCATACCATCGACCATGGTATCTTGCTGCACCGGTTGGGGAGTTTGGGAGTGGGAGGCACCGTTTATCGGTGGTTCTCCTCCTATCTTTCTGACCGGTCGCAGACGGTGTTGACAGGGGGGCTGAGATCGACCGCAAGGCGCCTCACTTGTGGGGTGCTGCAGGGGTCGATTCTCTCGCCTCTCCTGTTCAACATCTACATGAAGCCGCTGGGTGAGATCATCAGTGGTTTTGGGGTGAGGTACCAACTGTACGCTGACGACACGCAGCTGTACTTTTCCACCCCAGGCCACCCCAACGAAGCTATCGAAGTACTGTCCCGGTGCCTGGAAGCCGTACGGGTCTGGATGGGGAAAAACAGGCTCAAGCTCAATCCCTCCAAGACGGAGTGGCTGGGGATGCCGGCACCCCGGTACAGGCAGCTGCAGTTGCAGCTGACTGTCGGGGGCGAATCATTGGCCCCAATGGAAAGGGTGTGCAACATGGGCATTCTCCTGGATGAACGGCTGTCGTTTGAAGATCACTTGATGGCCGTCTCCAGGAGAGCTTTTTATCAGGTTCGCCTGATCCGCCAGTTGCGCCCCTTCCTTGACCGGGATGCCCTATGCACGGTCACTCATGCTCTTGTCACCTCCCGCCTGGATTATTGCAATGCTCTCTACATGGGGCTCCCCTTAAAGAGCACCCGGAGGCTCCAGTTAGTTCAGAATGCGGCTGCGCGGGTGATAGAGGGAGCCGCATGTGGCTCCCATGTAACACCACTCCTGTGCAGAGTGCACTGGCTACCTGTGGTCTCTCGGGTGCACTTTAAGGTGTTGGTTACTACCTTTAAAGCTCTCTATGGCTTAGGGCCAGGGTACTTACGGGACCGCCTTCTGCTACCGAACACCTCCCACCGACCTGTACGCTCACACAGAGAGGGACTTCTCAGGGTGCCGTCCGCCAAGCAATGTTGGCTGGTGGCCCCCAGGGGAAGGTCCTTCTCTGTGGGGGCTCCTACCCTCTGGAAAGAACTTTCCCCTGGATTGCGTCAACTGCCTGACCTTCGGACCTTCCGCCATGAGCTGAAGACGTATTTGTTTATTCACGCGGGATTGGCTTCGTAATTTTAAATTTTATAATTTTATAATTTTAAAGAGTTTAATTTTAATATTCATATTTCGATATAAATCTTTAGGGGTTTTAACGGTATATTGTTTTAAATTTCAGCCAATTATATAATAAGTTTTTTAATCTTTGTTTTTATCTGTTTATTGTCATTGTCATTGCGGTATAAAAATCTAAATAATAATAATAATAATAATAATAATAATAATAATAATAATAATAATAATAATAATAATAATAATAAAAAATAATAATAAATATAAATATAAATATAAATATAAATATAAATATAAATAAATAACCTTTTTCCTGGCGCCTAATCATCCTGCAGTATGCTCACCTTCTTTGGAATGTAATAAGGAGTGCGGGCCAGATGGATTGTTTCAGTTTGTTGAAAGTGGAAGAAGATCCTGGGAATGGCTCCTTATCTGTTTCTCAAGACAGCCGTTACAATAACATTGTCACACCTGTGGATTGGCTGAATCCACATTCAAACTGGAGGGAGGAATTCTAAAGCCCTATTTCTAACTGTATAGTTTGGGAGGGACTTTAGAGTCTGCTTCACCTATCTTGCTATCACTTCTTCTCAATAAAAGGTTCCTTTTGAAATACCACATTTCAAGAGTCTATACTTTCTTGGGAAAGGAAGAGAGGCAAGGCCTGACAAGCGGTCTCTTACATATAATGCAACTTCATCTCCTCTTTTGTTAGGTCTGTTTCTTTTGAACAGTTTATATTCTTCCATCAGTACATCCCAGCTGTAAATTTCAATCCCACCAAATTTCAGTAATAGTAACAATACCATGCTTGCCCTCAGGTAGTAGTACTTCAAGCTTTCCCTGTTTGTTCCCCAAACTTTGAGCGCTAGTGTATGGGCATCTGAGTCCTTTATAGGTGATCTGGGTATACTTCCTACATATCCTAATTTGTATCTGAGTATTTCTTCTTTCCCATCATTTTCAGCCTTCTTGTTTGATTTGTTGTATTGTTGTTTATGTTTTGGATTAGGTACTAATGATCCTAAAGATTGGTCACCCTCCTTCAGTTTTAATTTAAAGCTCTTTGGGTAAGCTGAGCCAATCATTTTCCAAATATTTCTTCCCGGTTCTTGTGAGGTGCTGGCTTCTTTCTCCCTGCAATCTTCCCACAAGTAAAGTAAATGGAGACGCCTGTGGGAATTGGAGGGAGGGAGGGAGAGAGGAAGGAAGGAAGGAAGGAAGGAAGGAAGGAAGGAAGGAAGGAAGGAAGGAAGGAAGGAAGGAAGGAAGGAAGGAAGGAAGGAAGGAAGGAAGGAAGATTTCTGATATTCTTTGCTAGCCTTCTCACAGGAGAAGCCAGCAAGAAGTCAGAAGTCTCTCCCACTGCTCCCACTGCTTTTCATTCTATAGTCATTCAGCTGTGGTCATTCTGTTTCTCTGTTTAGGTAAGAAATATCTCTGAAAGGGTGACCCAGCAAGTTACAAGTTGTCTAGTCATTCATCAAATTTTTCACAGCCAGTTGTTTAAAAAAACTCTCAAAGGAATGTCAGGCATGACTGTGAAATAAAACCTGGAATGGGAAAGACCCATATTGTGCAAATGAAGAGATGGATTATGTTACTTCATAGATCAATTGTATCCATATTTACGCGGATTAGAATAGATTAAATTAATTAAGCTACTTGATTCCAAATAGGTTTTAGTAAATATGCTATAACTATAACTGCATCTGTATCCAACCATCATCAGGATTCAGTATAGCAACCAAAAGCATACTGAATTCTAACAATGCATCTTTTCAGCTTCAAACTATGTAATTGTAGAGAGATAAGCATTGCATACAAGGATATCTTCCTCTTATATTAAATAGCTATGCTTATTAGGGAATTATATGAGTTGACCCTTAGTATATTGAGTGTATTTTTGGGAAGGGCTGATCTAACCTACTTCACATGGAAGCTCTAAAAAAGCCTAGTAATCTTTTTCTTCTCCAGTCTAAATAAGAAAACAAGTTTGCAATCCATTTAACATCTAGGACACCAAATTATCCTATACATATTGCTTCAAGGATTTAAACTGCCTCTGAATAATATAGTACAGTGTTGGTGAATCTTTTCGACACTGAGTGCCAAAACATAAGCACATGCACAGGAGCACCGGAAACAGAAAGATCAGCTCCCCGGTGCACACGCACGGGAGCACTGGAAACTGGAAGAACAGACTGGGAAGCTGATCTTCCAGTTTCCAGCATGCACATGTGAATTGGTCACCTGGTCTTCCAGTTTCTGGCGTGCAAGCATGCGTGAAGACCAGCTGGCTGGCCAGCCAGAAACTCAGCTTCCTGGTGAGTGTGTGCATGCCAGAAATTTGTTCTTCTAGTTTCCAGTGCTCCCACGCATGTGCTTATGTTTTGGCACTCGGTGACACCAGCTGGCTGGCACGCATGTGGTGCCAGAACCTGGAAGAGCAACAGGCAATGGCTGGCATGCCCGGAGAGATTGCTCTGCATGCCACATCCATCACACATTTATTTATTTATTTAATTTATTTTTGTCAAAACAATATACACAAGCATAACACAAAAAGATTATATAATATATAAACATATATATGAGGAGAAACAAGGAAGTATAAACATATATATATATATGGAAAGAAACAAAAGGACAGGAATGGTAGGCATGTTTGTGCTCTTATTCATGCCCCTTAGAGTCCTCTTAGGAATGGGGTGAGGTCAACAGTGGATAGATTTTGTTTAAAGCTTTTGGGGTTATGAGAAGAGACCACAGAATCAGGTAATGCATTCCAAGCACAGATAATTCTGTTACAGAAATCATATTTTTTACAATCCAAACTGGAGTGGTTGACATTAAGTTTAAATCTATTGGTAGCTCTTGTGTTATTGTAGTTGAAACTGAAGTAGTCGTTGGCAGGAAGGACATTACAATGGATGATTGTATGAGCTAAAACCAGGTCCTGTCGAAGGCGACGGAGTTCCAAGTTTTCTAAACCCAGGAAACCACATGCCATAGGTTCACTATCACGGATATAGTAGAAGCAGCACTGAAGCTTCATTTTAATTTTTTAATCTTTTTTTATTTTATTTATTTTGTCACAATAGTATATATAAGCATAAGCATGAAAATAACTATATAATATATAAGCATAAGTATGTAATAACTATATTAATTGGATGTAATGAAAGGAAACAATAGGACAGAAACGGTAGGCACGTTTGTGCTCTTATGCGTGCCCCTTACAGACCTCTTAGGAATGGGGTGAGGTCAATAGTAGACAGTTTTTGGTTAAAGCTTTGGGGATTTTGAGAAGAGACCACAGAGTCAGGTAGTGTATTCCAAGTATTAATAACTCTGTTACAGAAGTCATATTTTCTGCAATCAAGATTGAAGTGGTTAACATTAAGTTTAAATCTATTGTTTGCTCTTGTATTGTTGTGATTGAAGCTGAAGTAGTCTTTAACAGGAAGGACATTGCAATAGATGATTCTATGAGTTAAACACAGGTCCTGTCGAAGGCGGTGGAGTTCTAAGTTTTCTAAACCCAAGATTTCAAGTCTGATGGCATAAGGTATTTTGTTGTATTCAGAGAAGTGGAGAACTCTTCTTGTAAAATATTTCTGGACACGTTCGATTGTATTGATGTCTGAAATGTGGTATGGGTTCCAGACAGTTGAGCTGTATTCAAGAATTGGTCTAGCAAATGTTTTATAAGCTCTGGTTAGTAGTATAGTGTTTCTTGAGCAGAAGCTACGTAAGATTAGGTTTTGTTGTGTCTCGCCTGCCCCCCTCTCCGCAGCCGGGCCCCTCTCATCTCCTGTCATCTCAGCCAGAGACTGATAATGCAGACGACGGGCTTGGCATGCCTCCAGCCCCCAGTCCTGACACCATGCCCGGACAGACCGAACAAGACGAATGGCCTGGCATGCCTCCGGCCCCCGGTCCTGGCACCATGCCTGGACAAACTGAGCAAATAAACCCCTCCCCCACAGCATGTGAACATGAAGAACATGAAGCCAGTCACGAGCTGGAATTGCCGGCAGCTGGAAGGTGGATGGATCCACACTTCTGGAGAATGGAGAGGCGACGTCAGCAAAAGGAAGGGAGGGGCAGACCTGGATAAGTGCTGAGTCATGGAGCCACACCCCGTGGCCTATATAAAGGATCTGCTTTCTGGCATTCTTTAAGTCAGGCAAAGTCTAATTTGGATTGCTGAAGTCACATCTTGGACTCCTGCCTGCCCTGAGAACTCTGACAGAACTTTGGCAAAGCTGCAGAGGCTCTGTGGCCATGCTTGATACAGACTTCCCCAGCCCGGCAGTCAGAGGAGGAGTGGGACACGACAGGTTTACAACTTTTAAAGCCTTTTTTGCGATGTAGTTGCAGTGGGCTTTGGCACTTAGATCATTGGAAATGAAAACTCCAAGGTCTTTAACAGGGTGGGAGTCATCTGAAGGTAATGTCCATCGTGTTTGTATTTAGTGTTTAGATTCTTTTTTCCAATATGTAAGACAGAGCATTTGCTGATTGAGATTTAGAGTTGCCAAGTTTTTGACCATTGTGACACAAAGTCAAGGTCTTTTTGAAGGGTAGCTGTATTGTTGGTAGTGTTAAATAGTTTGACATCCGACTTCCGGTGGCTCCGTGCTCCATGATTCTGTTAAAGCCACTCAGAAAGCGCAAATCAGCTGTCCGGCGGCTTGAAAACCTTTCCCACGGGAGAAGAAAGAAAGGTGAGCAGCCGGGGGTGGGGGGTAGAGCTCCCCAAGAGTTCCAGGAATAACTCCTGGGGCTCAAAGGGTGAGAGCTCCCTGTTTAAACCTGGCAAATGCTCCAGATCTGGGAAGCTTCTGCATTTTTGCAGAACAAAGTGTTCGCAACCGTCTCTGCTATCAAGATGAAGATATTCTAATTACTTTAAGCAGATGGAGCGGAGGCAAGAGGCAGGGTGGATGTATGCCTTAGACCACAGGGATGTGTGCCACAGGGGTCGATTCTCTCGCCTCTCCTGTTCAACATCTATATGAAGCCACTGGGTGAGATAATCAGTGGCTTTGTGGTGAGGTACCAACTGTACGCTGACGACACGCAGTTGTACTTTTCCACCCCAGGCCACCCCAATGAAGCTATCAAAGTACTGTCCCAGTGCCTGGAAGCTGTACAGGTCTGGATGGGGAGAAACAAGCTCAGGCTCAATCCCTCCAAGATGGAGTGGCTGTGGATGCCGGCACTCCGGTACAGTCAGCTGCAGCCGCAGCTGACTGTTGGAAGCGAATCATTGGCCCCGATGGAAAGGGTGCGCAACTTGGGCGTTCTCCTGGATGGACGGTTGTTGTTTGAAGATCACTTGACGACCGTCTCCAGGAGAGCTTTTTATCAGGTTCGCCTGATTCGCCAGTTCACCCCTTCCTTGACCGGGATGCCCTATGCACGGTCACTCATGCTCTTGTTACCTCTCGCTTGGATTATTGCAATGCTCTTTACATGGGGCTCCCCTTGAAGAGCACCCGGAGGCTCCAGTTAGTTCAGAATGCAGCTGCGCGGGTGATAGAGGGTGGCGTACGTGGCTCCCATGTAACACCACTCCTGTGCAGGCTGCACTGGCTACCTGTGGTCTCTCGGGTGCACTTTAAGGTTTTGGTTACTACCTTTAAAGCGCTCCATGGTTTAGGGCCAGGGTACTTACGGGACCGCCTGCTGCTACCGAATACCTCCCACCGACCCGTACGCTCACACAGAGAGGGACTTCTCAGGGTGCTGTCCGCCAAGCAATGTCGGCTGGCGACTCCCAGGGGAAGGTCCTTCTCTGTGGGGGCTCCCACCCTCTGGAATGAACTTCCCTCTGGACTTCGTCAATTGCCTGACCTTCGGACCTTTCTCCACGAGCTGAAGATGTATCTTTTTATTCGCACAGGACTGGCCTAGGAATTTTAAATTTTTAAATAGTTTTAATTTTTATATTTGATACAAATTTTATGGGGTTTTTAAGGTATAAATGTTTTAATTTGGCCATACATATAATAAGTTTTTTAATTATTGTTTTATCTGTACATTGTCATTGTTTTTATTGTGGCTGTGAACCGCCCTGAGTCCTTCACGAGAAGGGCGGTATAAAAATCCAATAAATACTAATACTAATACCTCATCTCGATCTTCGAAAGGTATTTGAGAAGAAGGAAGATGGCGGATTTGGTTAATTTGGTTAATGAAAACGAAACTTAAGGAAGTCCTTGTTAACATCCTTAGCACCTTGTTAACCTTGCTTAAATTTGATGGATTTTATATTTAAGTGAAGAAATCTTAAAGAGAAAAGCCGAAGGTTTATAGAACTGATTTACCCATTTCAAATAAGTTGCTTGAAAAGATTTGACTTTGTTGCAATTTATAAAGTTAAAGTAAGATCGCTTCTAAACAAATACAGCCTAAACTACAAGAGGAGTTGAAAGAATTTCTGAAGGCTCAAATTTCTGCTCAAGACAAAAAACTTAAGGAAATTGAGCCGAGAATGAAGATTTACAAGAAGTGAGGTCAGCCTTTATGACTATGAATTTATAAAAAGGCTGGATGGAAAAGTGCTTGAGATTGAACAAATTAACTTGAATTTAAAAAGTCAAATAGAGGAGCTTCGGAACAAGGTGGAGAAAGCAGATGAAGAACGGGTTTTATTACAATATAAAACAATGGAATCTGCATTGAGGATGAGAGATGTAAAAGAAAATAAACAAGAGAATCTAAAAAAGATATTTGCAGAAGCCTTTTCACAAGTGATTGGACTGACATCACTGGATCTTGAAAATCAAATTGAGTAAATTTACTGTGTTAATTCATGGGTGGCAAGGCAGAGACAGTTGCCAAGGGATATAGTGGTTTATTTTACATCTAGGAAGATTAGGAGTGAAATCTCGCAAGCCTCCTATAAAAGTAAAATTCAAATATTGGGTCAAGAGGTTTTGGTGTTGAAAGAAATTCCTTCCAAAATATTGAGGGACAGAAAAGAATATGCTTTTTTGGTAAAGGAAGCTTAGAAACCGCCAGGTATGGTATAGATGGAATGTGCCAGCCGGACTAACAGTAAATTATATGGGAGGGAAGTATTGTCTTAATGTAGTTACCAAACCAAGAACTTTTTATGTTGAGGTATTGAAGGCTGGAAGTTTACCAGATTTAGAAGTTAAGGTAGGCGGAGAAGTAGAAATGGTTAAAAAAAGGGAGAAGGAAGTAAAACAAACACAATTTGAAATTGGGGCTGTAACTTTGGGAGAAGAAATACAGAAAATAGCAGGGGAGGAGCAAAGGATGGTAATCTTTAAAAAAACAAGGAGTAAAGAAGCAACATTGTCAGATGAAAAGTGTTTCCTTTTATGGGAAAGGGTAAACTGTAAGTAAAAATTTCTGAACATAAAAGAAATAGAAAGGATAATGTGCATTTCTTTGAGTCTGCAAGTCAAATGTGGGTGTATTATATTTATACTGTTATTATTATATATGGTGGATTTATCTATTTTGGATAAAAATTGAAAGTAAGGAAGGATAATTTAAATTTCTTTTTTATATAAAATGTTTTATAGATGATATTTGGAAATTAAGTTGGGGTGTATTTATTTTAATTTGCAAATAAAATGAGGGAGATATATTTTATTGGCGTTATTTTATTAATGGTGGATTTAGTTACTTTGGATAAAAATTGATGTTGGGTTTAAAAGTGTTGGGGGGGGAATTAAAATAAAAATTAAAACAAAGGGAATTGCTTAAGGTTAAAATGTTAAAATGGTTATAAAATATTTGTAATTTATTGTGATGATCCTAGATACTAGGATTATATGTTTGTTATCAAAGACTAGAGGTTAAAAATATTGAACTTGTTGGAAACTTCAATGTACCAGACTGAAAACCCATAAGAAAATATACCGAAATTAGGAAGATGGACTGACTATATTTAGAACAATTATTGGATGAAGAAACATCAAATATTTTACGAACGAACATTTCCTTCTTTTTTGTTTTTTTTTATGGAGAAGGAGAGTTGAGGTTTTAGGGGAGGGATGGGAATTTATGGATAATTAGGGTATTCTAGATTATGATTGTCAGATTGTATACCTTGTATTCTGCTCTGGGAAGTCTGGGGGTGGGGTGGGGGGAGGGGGTTGATGGTTGGTGGGGGGAAGGGGGGTGGGATGTAATGGGGAAAAATTTTATTGTAAAACTTTTTCAATAAAAAAAATAGTTTTGACATCGTCAGCAAAAAGAACACAATTGCTTTTAATATAGCCACAGAGATCATTAATGTATAATATGAAGAGTGTTGGTCCACGAACACTGCTTTGGGGAATGGCGCTATTGACAGGAACAGGATTTGATAGGGCACTGCCTACTTTGACCACTTGTTGTCTGTTAGACAGGAACGCTGTTATCCAATTATGGAGGGGTCTAGAGATGCCGTAGGATTTTAGTTTTAGGAGAAGTTTGTCATGTACCACTGAGTCAAAAGCTTTACAGAAGTCTATGTAAATTGTATCTATTGTTTTGCCTTGATCAAGATTTGTAATCCATATGTTTTTGCAGTGAAGAAGTTGTAAATTACATGATAATTTTTTTCTGAAACCAAATTGTTTATTAGAGAGTAGATAGATTGTTTCTAGGTGGAGGATAATGGATTTGTTGATGATAGATTCCATAACTTTACAGGTGACGCAGCATAGAGAGATTGGTCTATAATTTTCAACTAAACTGGGGTCTCCTTTTTTGAAGACAGGGATGACCATGGCTAGTGACCAAAGTTTGGGAAGGGAACTGGTCGTGAAGCCTTTTCCAAAGATTATGCTTAGGGGTTCTGCTATATTAGTGGAAAGCTTTTTTAAGAAGTATGCACATAGTCCATCAGGTTCTATAAATAGGGATGGTTTCAGTTTCCGAAGAGCTTTTTCAACATTTTCTTCAGTGAAATCTATATGTGTTAGGTCATTGTTGGTGCAGTTGGGGAATGTCAGGTATGAGCCATTACTGTTAACAAAGACTGAGCTGAAGAATGTGTTAAAAAAGGTTTGCTTTAACTATTTCATCATTATTTTCTTTGCCGTTATATTGTTTTAGTGGTGGGGTGGATCTCGAGTCATTAAATTTGTTGTTCACAAAATTATAAAAAGCACGATTGGAATTCCCATATTCTCATTACCATCATTAACTTGTTCACACAAGTTTGATCTCAATTTTCTTCATTTTCACTAATTTTCACTGTGTTGCCTTTTTGTCTATTACAGACATCAGATTTGGCAGAAGTTCCCGAAGAAAGAAGCAGCCTAGGAAATATATTTGACCTAAATAGGCAATGCAGCAATAGTGGTGAGTGCAAGCTATCATTTATAGCTAAAACACAGATTATCTCATAGAGTATTGAAGTACAAATTCTGTTCTGGGATTAATTTCAGAAGCTACAAACAGATATTGAGGAAATAGTTACTATTTACTTCCTACTGCTTCCCAGCGTTTTTAATAATTAAGTATGTTGTGTTTCTTGGTATGCTGCTAGCAAATCATTAAAAAATCACTACATATTTAACATTCATGTTTTCCATATTTAACAAGATCTATTATCTGTGAGATATGCACAATTTCACATAATGCAGGAAGGATGTTGATGGAGTTATCTGGGTTTCCCAACAAACCTCACGAGAATAGAAACAATTTATTTGATTATTACTTAATTAGATTATTGTTGTCTAGTCAGAAGATCAGCATAAAAAAATTCTATTTCAAAGCCTCTCCAAAACATTTCTCTTGGTAGTTAGAAAATTTCCCATGCTATCTCCAAAGCCATGATAATACTAAACCTTTTGTGTTGCACTCCCAAGGATTCTAATACAGAGCACAAAAACATTAATTAAGGATATTAAGTGTATTGAAGGGTACATGTGAAGATACTTGGCCAGTTAGCAATACAGCCAGGAAATGGGGCCCTTAACACAGTCAGCACTCAGGCATGGGAATATAGCCACTTTTTCAGGACCTGAAGGCTAACAGGGTTGAGGCCAATCTAATCTCTGAAGGGAGGATGTTCCATACATGATGTGCCACAGAGTAGGGCCCCTGTGAAAAAGTTCATCTTTTGGTCCCTGTTGGCTGCCACTCTGGCTGAATGTTCATTCTAGTTGATCTGGTTGGACAGGTTGCCTTTGGAAAAAGGCAATCTCTCAAGTACCATGGTCCCAAGCCTTGCAGGGATTTAAAGGTAACTACCTGCATATTAAATTGCACCAAGAACACAGCAATAACCAATGCAGCTCATGCAGGGGTGATGTTATGTGTACCATTTATCTGGAACCATGTACTGTCTATACAGCCTCTTTCTACACTATATGAAGTTTCTGAATGGTCTTCAAGGCAGCCTCATGTACAGCATGTTACAATACTTAGAGGTTACAAGGGCAAGGCTTCTCAGTCCAGGTATAGGCGCACTGACCTATGACCCAAAGTTGTGCAAAGACTCTCCTAGCCACAGCTGCTTTTTGAACAGGAGCCACAAGTCCAAGAGAACCCCCAGATTATGCACCAGATCTGCCTGGAGCAGTGAAACCCCATCCAGAACCAAAGATGGAAGAGACTTGTCTCCAGGGGACTCAAATTCCCACATCAGTTCCATCGTGCAAAGATTGAACATCCATCCAGTCAAGACACTGGGATTAGTATCAAATGGCCTAGTCAAATGGCCTAGTGTAAAGATACAAAGCTGGGTGTCATCTGTGTACTGATGGTATCACATCCCATGTGACAAATCATCTCTCCCAGAGGCCTCATGTTAAATAGAAGGGGAAAAAGAATTAAACCCTAAGGTACCCCATAAAGTAGAGGAATGTCTACTTCTATCAACATTGACTGAAATTTTCCCAGAGAAAGGAAGAGAGCAAAATGCAGTATCACCCACCCCCAATTCTCAGAACAAACTCAGAATTAAGGGTGGGTGGCACTATATTGTGCTGACTCTCCTCCTTTCTCCAGAGCCAGCTGCAATTGATATTGACAGAGGGAGAGAGAAGCAGTTTGTGGCTCTCCTTTGTTGCCATGCAAGATGTGATGGATGATTAAAAATCAAGTACATAATTATTATAAGGCAGTTTTAGGCTTTGTTCTTTGCTTACCTGGAATATTGTTGCCAAGGACCAATCATCTATAAAACTTAAGAAAGAGAGAGAATGATCCCTCAGAGACAGAGATATCCACCTCAAATTCCCAGAAAAGGCCATTGTTAATTCCAGAAAAGTTAAATTTCTGAAAACAGAACTGTTGAATGTTGAAAATAATTAATATGTCAGAAGTCATATGTGAGGAAGAAAAATGAAGAAATACATATAACAGAATAGAATATCCGAATATAAAATCTTTGTACATTCTTTACATTTTCCCCATACCTTTCTCTTCAGTTAAAGAATAGGTGGAACTATATAAGTTTTTAATACCAATAATGGAACCAGGACATAAACTGTTTCAACTCCTACCCTCAAAACGATGCTATAGAGCACTGCACAACAGAACAACTAGACACAAGAACAGTTTTTTCCCAAAGGCCATCACTCTGCTAAACAAATAATTCCCTCAACACTGTCAAACTATTTACTAAAATTGCACTACTATTAATCTTCTCATAGTTCCCATCACCAATCTCTTTCCCCTTATGACTGTATGACTGTAACTTTGTTGCTGGCAATCCTTATGATTTATATTGATATATTGACCATCATTTGTGTTGTAAATGTTGTACCTTGATGAACATATCTTTTCTTTTATGTACACTGAGAGCATATGCACCAAGACAAATTCCTTGTGTATCCAATCACACTTGGCCAATAAAAAAATCTAATCTATTCTATTCTATTCTATTCTATTCTAAAAAATTTCACAGCTAGAAATAGAAGTATAAGACATTAGTGGTTAATCCTTAGGAAGGGCATCTTAATAGGAGTTACAAATCCTTGCAGGCAAAGACAAAATGAAGTGAAAACATAATAGTAGTACAACTGGTGATGTTCTTTGGCAGCTAGGCTCTTAATCCTAAAATATATTTTTCTCTCTGATTACAGTATTTACATATTCAGTAAACAGTATGTCAGATTTTGGAGAAGAACCAAAGAAAATTAACTCTGCACTACAGGTGACTTTTTAAATATTATATTTAATGTGCATATATAAATTAATAAATAAAAATATCAATATGATAATAAAATAATTTGCAGAATAAGCTTTCTGCTCCCCAAATATCATTTTTTAAAAATAAAACTTGGAATTAATAGGATAGGATAGGATAGGATAGGATAGGATAGGATAGGATAGGATAGGATAGGATAGGATAGGATAGGATAGGATAGGATAGGATAGGACAGGACAGGACAGGATAGAAACAGAAACTTTATTGTCACTTTAAAAGTACACTAATCGGCCTACATTAAAATGAAATTTCATTGCATTCAGCTCTCAAAAGATAACCATTATGCATATACCCACATACACACATGTATATGACACAGAGAAACATCACAGTTTAGTTCGTATATGTACATGGCAAAAAAGAGAATCTTGTGAGTTTGGAAGATGGATAGGATAAGGAACAAAGCTGTTACAGAATCTAGTAGTCCTGCATTAGATACTTCAAAATCTCTTCCCAGAGGGGAGCAACAAAAATCGTAAAGTGGGTGCTTGAAGTCTCTAACAATGCTTCAAGCTCTAAGTGCATAGCATTTCTAAGCAGTACCTGAATAACAGGAAGCTAGCTTCATATAATCTTTTCAGCTGTCCTTACCATTCTCTCTGCATGGACCTCTTATTTGAGGCACTGCTACCACCAAACCAGTGGTGGGATTCAGCCAGTTCGCACCACTTCAGGAGAACCGGTTGTTAACTTTCTGAGCAGTTTGGTGAACTGTTGTTGACAGAAATCATTAGGACAGAGAACTGGTTGTTAAATTATTTGAATCCCACCACTGCACCAAACCAAACAATGATGCAGTTTGTTAAATCTAAATCATGCCTCTGTAAAAAGTGGCCAGAACAGACGGAGAAAGATGTGTTCTCCTCATCCTATGCAGGAAATGCAATTGCTGGTTTTCACACTTCACTAAAGATAACATATGAAGAGACCAAGTCAGATTGTTAGTTATCTGCACTCTTGGATACTTAATATTATTGACCATTTCCACAGCTGCAGCCTTCATACAAAGTAGAGTATGACTATGCCAGCTCTTTCTTAAAATCAACAGTGATCTTCTTTGTTTTGTTAACATTCAAAAGCAGGTTACTTTTAATGTATCAGTCCACCAAAACCTTCACTCCTCTCTCTAAGAATCTTCACTGTCATCCCAGATTAGCCCCATTAGTCATCCATACAGTAGTGGGATTCAACCGGTTCACACCACTTTGGCCAAAATGATTATTAAATTGCTGACTAGCCCTGCTCTGCCTCACCCGCCCAGCCACTACTTATTCGCCTTGCATGCCTTGGCTGGTGCCTTGGCTGGCAATGGTGGGATTAAACCCTGCCCCTCGCCTTCCAGCCACTCCTTGCTGGCTGGTTTTTCCTGCCACCCTCATCATCCCTCCTCCAGCCGTTGGCCTTATATATACCTTGCAAAATCTAGCCGCACTTCTGGGTGCTCTGCTCATCACTGCTCACAAAGGTAAGGCCAAACGGCACGGGTTGGAGGGTGGGTGGAGGAAGGTGAACTGGCAGATGGGTGATACTGGTGGTGGGTGGACTGATATGGGCGGGATGGTAGGGAAGTGTATATAAGCTTACTGAGATTAAGAAAATTTGAGATAAAATAGATTTGTGTATAAAGCCAGTTCCGATACTGAGAAAAAAAATCTTAATTCTGTATGTAGCCAAAAGCAATTTCTTTCCAAATTCCCCATTTACCTTCCTGGATCACTCTTTTGTATATGTCTTATTTGGTGGATTTGGAATTGTACCAGTTCAGTAGATAATACAAAGCTGTTGTACTATTTATACTTATTGGCTTCTCAAACAGAGTTTGCTAGAGTTATTCATTGCTAAATATCCCTTCTCTTGCTTTTTAAATTTTATTTCAAAATAAATTTAGATCCTATAGATACTTTTCACCATTTTTGTTCTACAGTGAGTTAAGAACAAAAATAAAGTCAGACCAAAATGTAGCCATTGGTCATGGGTACGCAACAAACCAAATATAGTTCAATATACCACCCGTCTAAGGAAAAGTATCGATGATTTCCAATATGATATTTTTGCAAAACTGGTCATAATCTATTTTCCTCTTCTTTGCTCCCCCCTTTCAAGAGATCTCTTAATAAAGACACAATACAGATGAATACCTATGTGGCCTTATACAAATTTGTACCACAGGAGCATGAAGATTTGGAAATGAGGTAATGCTAGTATATACTGTATATTTCATTTAGTTGTGATTGGCTTGCTTAGCTAATTTTATTGAAATCAAAAGCAATAGTTTTTAATCCCATCAACATTACATCACCTAAACATTACAGATAATTTTGTATAATTCTACAATGCAGTCTGATGGGTGAATATATGACAGAATATACTGGTGCTTTTGCATATTAATACATATTACTAGAAACATATAAACTAATTGCAACATTTCTGTTTTTTTTAATCACAGGCCAGGAGATAGAATTATACTTCTAGAGGATTCAAATGAAGATTGGTGGAAGGTACAATCAAAATAGCTTCCATAATGTTAAAATGGAAAAAATGAATATTGTGTTATACTTTTTTGGTCAATACATTACTATAAATTCATTTGTAATGCAATACTCTATTGTAGAACTATTTTTTTTCCAGCATAGTTCTTTGGTTAGCTACTCTTTTTCATAGTGCGAAAATAAAGAAACCTTCCTTCTGTTTCAGACTAAAATCCAAGAGATAGAGCAGGAGAATGCAAACAACCCATCAAATTATCTGGTTATCTACATTAGAAATTGTCACCAATTATAGGGACTTCCGACGGTGACATCATCGTCAAGAGGGTGAGGGAACGAAGTCCAATAACTGAAACCCAAAATTTCTCCACCAGGAGGTCTTTTGAGGACATTCTCAATCCCGTAGAGATCGAGAAATAAAAGGGGATGTTCTGAAGCCCCCGGACGACACGCAATTGTTAGGGAGGAAAAGGAGCAATCCCCTTAAATCCAGGGGAGAAAAAATCGGCCTGTAAGGCTAACCAGGAGCGATGGCAGCCATATAGTGTGGAAGCAAAGAGTGATTATAACAGTTTCAAGTGGCAAACATAGTGGACCCATAAGAAAGAGACGAGAAGAAAGATGAAGAAATGGAAGCATGAAATGATAGAGATGCAGAGGGAGCGGATGAAATAAGCCCAACAAAGGGGCAATGTAATAGATTGACAGCACGGTGTGAAATAGACAGGAAAGAAGGTTAGTGTGAAAAAAGGAGGATCCCAGAGAGTGGGACAACAGACAAAGGGAATATTTGTGGTGGAAATAGAACCTCTGGGAAAGAGGGAAACAGTGAGTGGGAAAGTAAAAAGAAAAAATCGGCCTGTAAGGCTAACCAGGAGCGATGGCAGCCATATAGTGTGGAAGCAAAGAGTGATTATAACAGTTTCAAGTGGCAAACATAGTGGACCCATAAGAAAGAGACGAGAAGAAAGATGAAGAAATGGAAGCATGAAATGATAGAGATGCAGAGGGAGCGGATGAAATAAGCCCAACAAAGGGGCAATGTAATAGATTGACAGCACGGTGTGAAATAGACAGGAAAGAAGGTTAGTGTGAAAAAAGGAGGATCCCAGAGAGTGGGACAACAGACAAAGGGAATATTTGTGGTGGAAATAGAACCTCTGGGAAAGAGGGAAACAGTGAGTGGGAAAGTAAAAAGAAAAAAAAATCGGAAGAACTCAAAACTAACTTAAGAGGCTAAAAAGAAACTTAGAAACTTAAATTTGGAAAGCGTGAAAAATCTAAACTGGGACTGGTGGCTGTTAAAAAACTGAGATATAAAAATTAAAAAGAAAAGAAGAGAAATGGATAGACAGATTTGAGAGTGGAGCGAAGGAGTTGAAAGAGACTGAAAGAGACAGATACAATAGCATGACAAACTACAGCCTGAAACTCAGAGTGTGAAGAGAGAAGAGTGATAAAGAAGTATAAAATAAAACTAAAACATATATCTTGATATTTGTGTGTGTGTGTGTGTGTGTGTCTGGGTATTCAGCTTTTTCCACATAAAATTGGAAGTGTCTTGGTGACGTTTCGACGAAATTCTATTCGTCATCTTCAGGCTAGGTGTTTACAGCTTTGTGCTTCTAGGAGAAATGTGTGATCACAGCTGTTTCTTCCTTTTAACTGCTAGTGGGGGTTTGAACTGATTGGTTGGGAGCTTGGTTGTGTTCTGATTGGGTGGAGGTATGTTCTGATTGGATGGGGGTGTGTTCTGTTTGGGGGGGCTTAGTTGTGCTCAGGTTGGTCTGAGATGCAGGGGATTTGAGTTGGTGAGCTGCATTGCTGTTGTTTGGCTTCGCGTTTGTGGTCATGCTACATCTTCATGGTGGGTGTCAGTCTGCTGCATTGGATTGGAGGGGATTTGAAATGGCTAATGATGCAGCTGTGGTCTGGCTTCTGGTCCGTGGTCGTGCTTCATCATTGGTGTGGATTTGAGTTTGCTTTCCACGTGGATGTGGGGTGGTGACATGCTGTGTGGCACTTGTAAGTGTGGGTCTTGCGTCATTCTTCATGTTAGGGACTCGTTTGTCGATAAGGGCGGGTTTCCAAATGGCTACCAGCAGACAAGGGCAATGCCACGGTGGTTATGAACACATCTGACTACCAAACCAAATTAACCAACCTACTCCAAAACTCCACATACAAATCCCTAAACACAGACCCCACCACCTACCAAGAAAAAACCACCAGATCCAAAATAAAAGCCTCCCCCATCAGCAAAGAAATCCAGCAAAGAATCATTCCCAGAGAGAAATCATCCAGATGCCCTAAGCTCTATGGTCTCCCCAAGATACACAAAGAAGGAATCCCACTTAGACCCATAGTCAGCTCCATAGGCTCACCTCTACAAAACCTAGCCAAATTTCTTCCTGGATGTTTTAGTCTACAGAAAATCCAATGGCTCCCTAGGACACACCATCTACCAGAAGAAAACACACACAAACCACTGTCTGCATGCACTCTCACATCACCACCCAGGACAGATCAAGCCAAGACACTCATCTCCAGAACAAAAAGCTTAGCTGACGAACAACACCTAAAAACCGAACTACACACTCTCATTAACATACTAACATCCAATGGATTCCAAAGAAATAAGATTACCAAACTAATCCATAAAGAAACCCCCATTAAAATCCAAGACAGAGAACAAAAAAATGGCAAAGCCCTCCTCCCATATATAAAAAGTACCACAGACAGAATCAGCAAGATCCTCCACAAACACAACATCAAGACAGCATTCTGCACAAACCGAAAAATATCCATCATCCTAAGAAACTTCAAAGACAAAATTGAGTTAGAAAATCAAGGAATATATGAAATCCCATGCACCGCCTGCAGCACCACATACATCGGACAAACCAACAGAAGAATAAGTGCATGCATTGAAGAACATAAGAACTCAGTGAAAAAAGAGGAACCAACTTCTTCCCTGGTCCAACACCTTAAAGCCACAGGACATAAAACTGATTTTAAAAATACCAGAACTATCGCCAAAACTGAACACTTTAACAACAGAATAATCAGAGAAGCCATCGAGATAGAAAAACGCCCACACAACATGAATAAACGAGATGATACCTCCCACCTACCAGCCATTTGGAAACCCTCCCAACCAATCAGTTCAAACCCCCACTAGCAGTTAAAAGGAAGAAACAGCAGCAATCACACATTTCTCCTAGAAGCACAAAGCTGTAAACACCTAGCCTGAAGATGACGAATGGGACTTTGTCGAAACGTCACCAAGACACTTCCAATTTTATGCAGGAGAAAACCTGAATAACCAAAGACCTACATACAAATACCCGCGAAAACCTCAGAAAACATATAATTAAATAAGGAAAGTACAACTGTTAAACTTTTAAGAATTTTTATATTGTTACTCTAGATTGAAAGATTGATAGAGTGGAATGATATAGAGCATAAAGGATTATTGAGTGAATGAATAAGATATTAACTGAATTATAGTAGTATATAAAATATATAAAGTAGTATATATAGAATATATATATATATATAGTAGAATATAATGAACAAATAAAAATAGAAGAAAAGTAATTAAATTAATTGTACTGTTTAATATACTGGAAATTAACAATTAAAATATTGTATAATAGATGAATTGTTGTTGAACAAGTAAGAATTATAGAAATACATGTATTATCAATGATTAATAATTATATGATAGTGTTGCAAAAGCTTACAAGAACTTTAAAAAAGTCAACCACACCAATTATAGCTGAAACAGGGAAAAAGCCAACTACAAACCCTATACCTACAGCAGCATCACCATTACACCAGAGAACAATAGATAATGTGATAGGAAAAGAAAAAGAAAAACCGGAAACAACAGTAAACAGTTTGCAAAACATGTTTCAGGTGATTCAAGAAACCCTATTAAAAACACAAGAGAAAATTGCGGACAACCACAAAGAAATAAAAAAGGAAATTGGAGAAGTAAGAGAGGACATTAAAATATGAATGATAAAATTGGGGACATTCAAGAAACAATAACAGAAAACGAACAAAAAGTTTAAAAAATGGAAATGAAAGTAAACCAAATAGAGGTAAAGATGAAGACAATGGAGCAGAAATCTCTACAACTAAATATAGAACTCTCAGACTCCATAGCAATGTTGGAAATGGAGAAAGCTTCATATTTCTTGCACTTCCAAAATATAGTAGAAGAGAAAGATGAAGACTTGGGAGAAAAGATGGTGGAAATAATGTCAGAAATAATACAAAGAGAAAAGACAGAAATAAGAGGACAATTAGATGAAATCTACCAAGTGCAAACTAATTACATCAGAAAACATCGATTGGTGAGGGAAGTACATATTAGATTTGCAAAACGGACAATTAGAGATGAAGTATATAAAAAATCACAGGAAGAAACACTGCCCTATAAGAGCAATTACAATTTTAAAAGAAATACCATGTATGATTAGGAATCACCACCAACAATACCAATTTCTAATGACTCAATTAATTAGATATAAAATAATGTTTAGATGACTGACACTGAACAGAATTCTGATAACATGGCAAGGCAAAAAATACAAGGTAGATACAATAGAGAAAGCAAGAGAATTTTGCTTAACACAGGAAGAGGAACAGGGAAGTAAAGAAGAAATGGAAAGCAAAAGCCAGGAAGAAGAACAAACAGAAGAAAGTGAATGAGAAAAAGAAATAAGAAAGAGCCAGGAAAAAGTACGAGATGAAAGAGAAGAAGAGAAAGTAAGAACACAGATGGAGACAAGGAATACAAAAATACAACAGTAGGCAATGGAAGAGGCACTTAAACTTTTCTCAGTAAACCTAAAAGGACTAAATTCACCAAAAAAGAGAACACAAATATTCACAAAATTATGAGAATTAGAAGTAGTGATATGACTCCAAGAAGTACATATTAAAAAACATTATCAAAAAATACTAGAGAATTCAAATTAGGAAAATTATACACATCACTGATACAAAAAAAGAAAAGAAGAGTAGCGGTCTAGAGGATAAAATCAAAACTAATCCATGCAAATGAGGAAGGTAGAACAGTAATATTATTATTATTATTATTATTATTATTATTATTATTATTATTATTATTATTATTATTATTATTATTATTATTATTATTAATTCAATTTTTATACCGCCCTTCTCCCGAAGGACTCAGGGCGGTGTACAGCCAAGATAAAAACAAACAGTACAAAATATACAATTTAAAATACTAATTAAAAAACTTATTATAAAAATGGCCATATATAACTAAAAACCCCATTAAAATTCATAATAAATTTAAAACCAATAAAAATAAAATTTAGAATAAAATTTAGGCCAGCCCCGCGCGAATAAATAGATGAGTTTTCAATTCGCGGCGGAAGGTCCAGAGGTCAGGTATTTGGCGTAAACCCGGGGGAAGTTCATTCCAGAGGGTGGGAGCCCCCACAGAGAAAGATCTTCCCCTGGGGGCCGCCAGCCGACATTGCTTGGCGGACGGCACCCGGAGAAGTTCCTCTCTGTGAGAGCGCATGGGTCGGTGGGAGACATAAGGTAACAGCAGGCGGTCCCGTAAGTACCCAGGCCCTAAGCCATGGAGCGCTTTAAAGGTTGTAACCAAAACCATAAAGTGCACCCGAAAGGCCACAGGCAGCCAGTGCAGTCTGCGCAGGAGCGGTGTTACACGGGAGCTACGCGGAGCTCCCTCTATCACCCGCGCAGCTGCATTCTGGACCAACTGCAGCCTCCGGGTGCACCTCAAGGGGAGCCCCATGTAGAGAGCATTACAATAATCCAAGCGAGAGGTAACGAGCGCATGAGTGACTGTGCACAAGGCATCCTGATCAAGGAAGGGGCGCAACTGCTGAACCAGGCGAACCTGGTGGAAGGCCCTCCTGGAGACGGCCGTCAAATGATCTTCAAACGACAGCCATTCATCCAGGAGAACACCTAAGTTGTGCACCCTATCCTTTGGGGCCAATAACTCGCCTCCAACAGTCAGCTGCGGTTGCAGCTGACTGAATCGGGGTGCCGGCATCCACAGCCACTCCGTCTTGGAGGGATTAAGCTTGAGCCTGTTTCTCCCCATCCAGACCCGTACGGCTTCCAAACACCGGGACAGCACTTCAACAGCTTTGTTGGGGTGGCCCGGGGTGGAAAAGTACAGCTGAGTATCATCAGCGTACAGCTGATATCTCACCCCAAAGCCACTGATGATCTCACCCAACGGCTTCATGTAGATGTTGAACAGAAGGGGCAAGAGAATCAACCCCTGCGGCACCCCACAAGTGAGGCACCTCGCGGCTGACCTCTGCCCCCCCGTCAACACCGTCTGCGACCAATCAGAGAGATAGGAGAACCACCGATACACGGTGCCTCCCACTCCCAATCCCCCCAACCGGTGCAGCAAGATACCATGGTCGATGGTATCAAAAGCCGCTGAGAGATCTAGCAAGACCAGGGCAGAGGAATACCCCCTGTCCCTGGCCCTCCAGAGATCATCCACCAACGCGACCAAAGCTGTCTCCGTGCTGTATCCGGGTTGGAAGCCGGACTGGAACGGGTCTAGATAGACGGATTCATCCAGGTATTGGGGTAGCTGCCACGCCACAGCACTCTCTACAACCTTCGCAACAAAGCGAAGGTTGGAGACCGGACGATAATTACCCAAAATAGCTGGGTCCAGGGAGGGCTTCTTGAGGAGGGGTCTCACCACCGCCTCTTTCAAGGCGGCAAGGAAAACCCCTTCCAACAAAGAAGCGTTGATAATCCTCTGGAGCCAGCCTCGTGTCACCTCCTGAGTGGCCAGCACCAGCCAGGAAGGACACGGGTCCAGTAAACATGTGGTGGCGTGGAGCCTCCCCAACAACCTGTCCACGTCCTCGGGAGCCACAGGGTCAAACTCATCCCAAACAGACTCAACAAGACATGCCTCCTCTCCCTCGCTTGGATCATCCCAATTTCGGTCCAGACCATCCCGGAGCTGAGCGATTTTATCGTATAGATAACCACTAAACTCCTCGGCACGTCCCTGCAGAGGGACATCCCGCACCTCCTGATGAAGGAGGGAGCGAGTCACCCGAAACAGGGCGGCCGGGCGGTTATCTGCCGACACAATGAGGGTGGAGGCGTAAGAACGCCTCGCTTCCCTCATTGCCACTAGAATAGGACCTAACTAGTGTCCGATTAGCTTCGGAACGGCTGGACCTCCAAGTACTCTCTAGGCATCTTCTCCGGCGTTTCATCTCCCTCAGCCCCTCAGAGAACCAAGGGGCCGGACGAGATCTGCGCCGGGTCAGAGGCCGCAAAGGCACGACATGGTCCAAGGCCCCAGCCGCGGCCTGTTCCCAGGCCACAACTAGTTCCTCAGCCGAGCTGCGGGCCAGAACCTCAGGGAATGGCCCAAGCTCCGTCAGGAACCTCTCCAGGTCCATCAGGCGCCTGGGACGGAACCAACGTACAGGTTCCATCTCCCTGCGATGGTGGGCGGCGGTTCGGAAGTCCAGGCGAAGGAGAAAATGATCTGACCATGACATCGGTTCTGTTACTACATCATCTAAATCCAGATCATTTAGCCACTGTCCAGAGATGTAAATTAGATCTAGCGTGCCTCCTCCCATGTGCGTAGGGCCATCATTTACTTGAATCAGGTCCAAGGCCGTCATGGAAGCCTGGAACTCCTGAGCTGCCGTTGATAACAAGCCAGTCGATGGCAGGTTGAAATCCCCCATGACTATAAGTCTGGGGGTCTCAACCGCCACACTGGCAAGTACCTCCAGAAGCTCGGGCAGGGCTGTGGTCACGTAGCAAGGAGCCATGTACGCGATCAACAAACCCAACTGATTCCTATGGCCCCACCTCACATAGAGGGATTCACAGCCAGCAATCTGAGGAACAGTGGCCTCCCTCATCTCTAGATCTTCCTTAATAACAACCGCCACCCCCCCACCCCTACCTTGGGCCCTCGGTTGATGAAATGCTCGGAAACCCGGAGGGCACAACTCAACGAGGGGAACCCCCCCCTCTGGACCCAACCAGGTCTCCGTAATGCCCATAAGGTCCGCGGACTCCCCGTGAATAAGATCGCAAATCAGGGGAGCTTTATTGGCCACGGACTGGGCATTACATAACATCAACTGAAGATCCAAGCTCTGAGGATCATGGCCGCCCGAGGAACGGGTAGGGACTGAGGGGCCAGAGCACATGATCGCTTTCAAACATCGAGCACGTGCTCCCCACACTCGATACGCCCCGCCCTCCGCCATATCTGCCTCTCCCACTTACCGTACAGATTGAACCACCCTCTAATCCTGGAACGGACCCCTCCCCCCCGCCTCCAGACCAGATGTCGTAATGCCGCGAACAAGCACCGGGGCTGGATCCCTCCCCGACGGGTTCTCTCCCCCACCCGTCTTGTCCCTCCCCCCCCTTAAAAAACCCTTATTTAAAAATCTATTTAAAAATCCCCATAAATTCTTCTTGGCCGCATGCCACCTCTCTGGGTCCCAAGACCCTTCGTTGAGGTACACCCTCGATAACTTGGAGGGCCATTCCTGCGAGGCGGGGGAATCTCGCAGTCGAAGGAGGTCAATAGGCGAATATCTCATGGAAAACAAAATAAATGGCAGAAAAGGGTCCATCCCTAACCGGCATAGATATTACAATCATTCAGATGACCCGATCAAGACCCGCCATAAGATGTTAAAAAATTTGGGCAAGTTCACTCTCCCGTAGGACGATAATAAAAGGTCCCCGGGTAAAATGCCACATCATGAGTCTTGAGTCCTAAACCGTTCGCACCATCTGCTTTACCCCTGTCCGTATTGTAGATGGAAAATGCGGCTAGCCTTCAGGCCATGGCCAGAAATCAGGCCGGAAACGGTCGATGGATATCATGGCCAGACATCAGGCCCCCACCAATCACACCACTGATGACAATTGCGGCCAAGGAGACAGGCCAAACTCAGCCGGAGTGCCGTCCTGTGCCCCAAAATGGCCGCCAATACAGTCCGTCGAAAGAAGAGGAAAGGAACGGTCCGTACTGCTGATGTTACTAGTGCCGCCGCCACTATGCCGCCAAAGCTGTTGGTGGAGAACAGCTGATGAAAATCACGGCCAAAAGTCAAGCCACCAACGTGCCGCTGATGAAAAAGACGCGGCCAAAGGCAACGCAGCTGAGGATAAACGCGGCCGAAAGCAAGGCTGCCCACATGCCGTCGATGGAAATCATGGCTGATAACAGGGCCACTGACATACCTCCACTGAAGTTCGCTGAAGTTCGCAAGACCGCGGCCAAAAACAGGCTGGGGGATCGGCCGATGGACAAGGCCGATGGAAATTCCAGAATCAACTGGAATCAGCCCACCACAATGCCGCTGATGGTAACTGTGGCTGGGCATCAGGCCGGGCATCAGGCCGCACCGGACATCATGCCGGGCATCAGGCCGCACCAGGCCGGAACGCCGGAATGCCCCCCCATCGCCCCAAAATGGCCACCACCATCCGCTGCCGCCATCCGCTGCTCGTCCGAGGCTCCGTTCACGGCAACCAAAGGTCTTCCGAAGCCCGAAGACTTCTCCCTCGGTTGCCGACATGCTGTTCAACCGGAGCCAGAGACCCAAGCAGGCCGGCGGTCGGCAAAAACAGCGCCTTGACCAGAGAACGCCCCGCCTGCCATCTCCATGGAATTAGATCGCCGCCATTTCGCGCATATGCAGAAGAATTTGGAATTCTTGGTAGAATTAGAAATGGAAGGGAAAAGGGAAAAAATTATTATTAATAGTAATATATGCCCCTAACAAAAACCAACAGGAATTTTTTAAAAGAACTCATAGCAAAATAATAGATCTAGAATATGAAAATATTTGCCTAATTGGAGATTATAATGCCATAAAGGTAAAGGTTCCCCTCGCACATACGTGCTAGTCGTTCTCGACTCTAGGAGGCGGTGCTCATCTCTGTTTCAAAGCCGAAGAGCCAGCGCTGTCCGAAGACGGCTCCATGGTCATGTGGCCGGCATGACTCAACACCAAAGGCGCACAGAGCGCTGTTACCTTCCCACCAAAGGTGGTCCCTATTTTTTCTACTTGCATATTTCCTATTTTTTCTAAAATGCCATAGTAGACGTTAAAAAAGATTACAACGGTAACAAGAAAAATAAAAAAGGAAAAAAAATACTACCAAAAGAATTTTTCAAAATGGTGTCGGAATTAAATTTGAGAGATGTATGAAGGAGAAAATCAATATATGTTCTACTCTTACCCACACCAATCTTGGACCAGAATCGATATGGCCTGGATGACTGCAGACATTCAGACAGGTTTAGAATCAATAGAGATAGGGGTAAATGAATGGGTGGATCACAACCCAATCACAATAAAATGGAGGGGACAAAAAGCATTTAGACAATGGGCAATGAACCAAAATATTTGCAGAGACAAAGAGTACAAAAAATGTTAGAAAAGGAATTGGAATCATTTTTCACAATAAATAAAAAACAAGATACCTCTCTACAAAATATTTGGGACACCACAAAAGCATATATACGTGGATTAACTATCGCGTATATAGGAAGAAAAAGCAAGGAAAAGAGACAACACCAAGAGAAATTATATGAAGAATTAAAGAAAGCAGAAGATAAATTACAGAAAGACTCCCCAAAACAGAAAAGCAAGAGAGGAATGGAATATAACTAAGCATAAAATAAATTTGATAACTCAAAACGAAGTAGCTGAGAAAATAAAAATGGCAAAACAAAACTACTTTGAATTTGTGGAAAAAACCGATAGATGGCTGACATACAAATTGAAAAAAGGAAAAGATAAAAGAATGATGTACCAACTCAAATATGAGAATGGGGAAATACAATACAGAAGAGAATCTAAAAAGAAAATTATACAAACTTTCTTTTCAAATTTATACAAACAGGAAGAAAAAATTAAACAATACATAGAAAGATCAGAAATGAATAAAATTACAGAAGAACAAAAAGAAATATTAAACAGACCAATAACTAAACTTGAGTTTGAATTGGCATTGAAAAAACAAAAGACTAACAAATCACCTGGCCCAGATGGATTACCGGTAGAAATAGATAAAAATTTACAAGAAATATTGGAAGATGCTATATTAGAATTATATAATGATGCCCTGGAAAATGCAACAATTCCAATAACTTGGACAGAGGCAATAATCACCATAATTCCCAAAGAAGACAAGGACCATCATCTAATACAAAATTATTGACCAATCTCTTTATTAAATACTGACTATAAGATGTTTGCAGCAATTATAGAGGAAAGAACCAAAAAAAATCTAAATAACTACATACATCCAGATCAAAATGGATTCCTATCAGGCCGACAAATTAAGAATAATATTATAATAATAATAATAAATACACTAGAATTTTATGAATCACACCTGGAAAAACAAGCTTCACTGGTTTTCCTTGATGCTCAAAAGGCATTTGATAATCTGAATTAGAGTTTTCTAAAGGAAAAATTAAAATTTATGTTATTTGAGACAAAATTTGAAAAAATGATAGGGGAAATTTATACAAAACAAATGGCAAGAGTAATCATGAACAACGATACCACAGAACAATTTGGAATAACAAAAGGGGTAAGACAAGGATGACCACTCTCTCCACTATTGTATATACTAACATTGAAGATGTTCTTGAAGAATGTTAAAGTCTAAAAATAAAAAATGAGGAATACAAGGTTCTGGCCTTTGCCGATGACTTGGTGTTTATAGCAGAAGATCCGTTAGGATCAGGACCAAAACTAATCAAGAAATTAGAAGAATTCGGAGAAGTTGCGTGATTTAAGATTAATAAAAATAAATCAAAATTACTAATGAAAAATCTTACAAAGAAACAGGAAAGAGAATTGGAAATCAATACATAAATTCAAGTAACAAAGAAGACAAAATACTAAGGAATTTGGCTAATGACAAGAGGCTCCTCAAATAATTATGACAGAATGGTAAAATGTCAGCTTTGGAAGCCATACTAGGCCGAAGGCTTCCATGCGCTGCCACAATTCTCCTCTGTGGGAAAGGAGGGGAGGAGGGTGGTAGTGCAAGGGATGATTAGACATAATAACATTTTCTGCCGGTCAAGGTCAGGCTGAGTTCGCATCTGGAGAAGGAGTGACTGGAGTGATGCTTCGACATGGGACGGTTGAGGATTGGAGCATGTGACCGGCAGAGGGGTCATGAGGGTGGAGATTTTGGGGTTTGTATTACTGAGGGAGGAACCAGAACCCCCAATTTCGGTTTTCCTCCAACTGTGCCAGTTTAGAATAGAATAGAATTTTAGAATAGAATAGAATTTTATTGGCCAAGTGTGATTGGACACACAAGGAATTTGTCTTGGTGCATATGCTCTCAGTGTACATAAAAGAAAAAATACGTTCATCAAGGTACAACATTTACAACACAATTGATGATCAATATATCAATATAAATCATAAGAATTGCCAGCAACAAGTTATAGTCATACAGTCATAAGTGGAAAGAGATTGGTGATGGGAACTATGAAACGATTAATAGTAGTGCAGATTCAGTAAATAGTCTGACAGTGTTGAGGGAATTATTTGTTTAGCAGAGTGATGGCCTTCGGGAAAAAACTGTTCTTGTGTCTAGTTGTTCTGGTGTGCAGTGCTCTATAGCGTCGTTTTGAGGGTAGGAGTTGAAACAGTTTATGTCCAGGATGCGAGGGATCTGCAAATATTTTCACGGCCCTCTTCTTGATTCGTGCAGTATACAGGTCCTCAATGGAAGGCAAGTTGGTAGCAATTATTTTTTCTGCAGTTCTAATTATCCTCTGAAGTCTGTGTTTTTCTTGTTGGGTTGCAGAACCGAACCAGACAGTTATAGAGGTGCAAATGACAGACTCAATAATTCCTCTGTAGAATTGGATCAGCAGCTCCTTGGGCAGTTTGAGCTTACTGAGTTGGCGCAGAAAGAACATTCTTTGTTGTCCTTTTTTTACCTATGCTAGTAAAAGAACTTTGAAAGATGTTGGTTTCAGAATCTTTTCTGCAGGAGGGGTTTTCTGGAACGCTGGCATAAAGTAGATTACAAAAAATTTGGATAATTGGAGAAATTTACAGATATCAATATTGGATAGGATTGCCACCATTAAAACGAATATTTTGCCAAAATTCTATTTCAGGACATACATACAAATGCAATCAAAATATACAGAAGATATAAAAACTGATGAAATACAAACAGAACAAATTATACTTGGGACAGATGAGAAGTTAATTAGTAAGATATAGAAATTTTTACTGCGCTATAAAATGGAAGAGGAGATAGTAAAAGACATGATTAAATGGGCACAGAACTTTAATTATACAATAGATTTGGAGAGATGGGAAACAATGTGGCAAGTAAACTCAAAATTAACATTATCCGCGGCATACAAGGAAAACCAGTTGAAGATGTTTTATAGATGGCACCTTCCACCTACAAGACTTGCAAAGACGTTCCCAAACAATACTTCAGCATATTGGAAATGCAAGAAAACCCATGGAACATACTATTGTCTATGGTGGACGTGCCCATCAGCAAAAATTTTTTTGGCAAATATAAAGAAATGGCTAGAAAAAAATAACAGAGCAACCAACTGAAAATAAACCAGAAACATTTTTATTAGGAAGTCTCACAAGAACATACACTAAAGAAATAAAATATTTAATTTTATATATTATAACAGCTGCACGAATAACATACTCACAAAATTGGAAACAGAAAAGGACACTAACAGATGAAGAAGTGATAGGAAAAGTTTTAGATTATGCCGAGATGGACAAGTTAACAAAAGAAATTAAAGAGAAGGAAGAGACAGACTATTATATAATCTGGAACAAATGGTATGAATGGTTTGAGACTAGAAATAAAGAATAAAAAATAAAGGAGAGAAACTAGAAATGAACAATATGTATATAACAAATATATAAAAATGTATAAAAGTAAACCTATTAGTTTCAGATAAGTTAATGTAAATTAAGTAAGTGGGATAAGAAAGAAAATAAAATAATAAATGAGATATGAAGGGAAATTAAAAAAGACCACTAAGAAATGTTGTTTAAAAATAAGAAATATTTATATGTTGTATGTATGTGTTTGTCACATTGTGTGTTATAATAAAACAATAAAAATGTTTTTTTTAAAAAGAAATTGTCACCAATTATAGAACCAACAAGGTGTTCTCCAAATATATTGAATTATTGTTTCCACTATCTGCAACCAGCATGCAAACCATTTGCTGAATATTGATGAAGGGTATTGTAGTCTGCCATATTTGGGGTGCCAATGTAGTGGAAGATGGGTTACAGCATCTGACCAAGGCTAGAATGTTTAAACTTCAAATTCCCTTGAACTTTAATGAAACTTGTAGACTCTGCAGGAGCTATTTTATAAAGCTAGCCATCTTAGTAACTGAAGGAAAAACAGAACATTTAACCTTGATGAAGTGATAGAAAAATAACATATACAAAATACGAACTTTAATACTATGTAATGGTCATCTTCTCACCATGTCCTATTCACAGGGAAAAATAGAAGATCGAATTGGTTTTTTTCCTGCTAATTTTGTTCAAAGATTACAAGATGAAAATGTTTTCAAATGTATCAGAACATTTGTTGGATGCAAGGAACAAGGACAGATAACTCTAAAAGAGAACCAAGTAAGTAAACTTAGAACTTTTTCCTCTGTTTTAAAATTTTAAGGACCCATCTTCCCTTTTTAAAAAAACAGTACCATGAAATTCCATGGTTCATGATTCCAAATAAATAAATAAATAAATAAATAAATAAATAAATAAATAAATAAATAAATAAATTATAAAGATTTGAAATTCAAACCCATGGATAAAATAGTCAACAAAATTAATACAAAGCTGGTCCAAGAATGGGCAAAAGTTACTGAAAAAGAGATTATTAATACATGCCCCAATGCATATAGGAGAAAAAGGAATTTTGCTCTTTTTATAAATATACAAATATCAAGTTTACATTGATACATTACAATTACATTAATACAAATATCAAATTTAGATCAATAGCTGTGAAAAGACAGGGAGGGCTAAAATTCAGTGGCCAACTGAGCTTATAGAAAATGAAGAGTGAAAAAAATCTGCCTTACACCAGACTAGGCCTTTTATCATTTAGTTTAATCATAGATACATACATTTTAGTCATTGTTTACTCACTGCAGGATGAAGGGCTCTTCTGCATGTTTCCAATTATACAGTTCTGAGCTTTCCTTTGCCAGTTGGGCCCACATACGTATATACATGCACTTATACATACATACATACATACATACATACATACATACATACATACATACATCTCACAATATAGCAAACAAAAACAGAAGCATAATGTACAACAGATAACTTGGATCCTGCTGCTTAATATAAAACGCATACAAAAAATACATCCAAGAAGCATTTCTATCCATTCTAATCCAGGCCAAGAAAACAGCCAAGTCTTCAAGGACTTTTGAATGTCAATAGGGTGGGAACCACATAGATTTCAGGAAGGATCTCACTCCAGGGGGCAAGTATCACAACACAGAAATGTTAATGTTGCTGCCTGCCCTTTTGACTTCCCACAATCCATTTGCAATTTTGGTCCTTCCTCCCAGGCCAAAGCCCCATTCACCAATTACCTCACTCACCCTACACATCATGATATTATGTGCATCTAAATTTCCAATATGAAGTTACACTCCTTTCTCTTGATAAGAATATTTTTTAAAATAGAATAGAATAGAATTATTTACTGGCCAAGTGTGATTGGACACACAAGGAATTTGTCTTGGTGCATACACTCTACTCATGAAGGCGATAGTTTGGCAAGGGAGGTACACATTAATTTCACGAAACAAACAATAAGACATGAAGTGTATAAGAGGACAAGAGAGGGAACGTTAACCTATATATACAGAAAGGTGAAGATTATTAGAAAATAGAAAATTAGGAATGTTATATACAACTTTATCAGACAAAAAGAAAGGAGGTCTTGCCATATGTGTTAAGGAAAAAATAAAACTAAACTTAAGATACACAGACAATGAAGGTAGAATTCTGATGTTGGAACTGGAGATAGAACAAATTGGAGATAGAACATATATTATTCATAGTAATATGCCCCGAATACAAATCAACAGCAATTCTTTAAAGAGGTACATAAGAGAATATTGGACTTGAAGTATGAAAGGATTTGTATGATTGGAGATTTTAATTTGTAGCAGATGCTCAGAGAGATTATAAAAGTATTTGTTAAAAAAAGAAGAAAAGTGCCTTCTTTGACATAGTATCTGAGTTCAATTTGTGAGATATAATGGAGAGAGACACATAGAACACATAAACAATATACATTTTATTCATACCCACATCAATCGTAGTTCAGGATCAATATGGCCTGGACAACAGCAGAAATTCAAAACGAAATAGAAGAAGTTGAAATAGGAGTAAACAACTAGGCAGACCATAATCCAATTACATTAAAATGGAAAAGCCAGAAACAAAATAAAAGATGGACAATGAACCAAAACTTGTGCAAAGATAAAAAATATATACAGATGTTAGAGAGGGAATTGAAAATATTTTTTTCAAATAAACAAAAAGGAGAATACTTCGACACAAAATTTGTGGGATACCATAAAAGCCTATATAAGGGGACTGACTATTGCATATAATTCCAAGAAAAATAAAGAAAAGAGAGACCAACTAGAAAGCTTGTGGGAAGAATTAAAAAAAATAGAATATGAAGTACAAAAAGACCCACAAAACAAAAAGATAAAAGAAAAATGGAATATTGTGAAACATAAGATTAATTTGATAACAGAAAAAGAAATAGCACAGAAAATTAGGATAGCGAAACAAAACTATTTCGAGAATGCAAATAAAATAGGACAATGGTTAGCTTATAAATTAAGAAAAGAAAAAGGAGGGAGAATAATACAACAACTACAAGATGAAAATGGTACAATACAATTTAGACCAGTCAATATAAATCTTAAGGATACCAGCAGCAAGGTTACAGTCATACAGTCATAAGTGGAAGGTGATGGGTGATAGGAATGGTGAGAAGATTAATAGTAATGCAGACTTAGTAACTAGTTTGACAGTGTTGAGGGAATTATTTGTTTAGCAGAGTCATGGCGTTCAGGAAAAAAATGTTCTTGTGTCTAGTTGTTCTGGTGTGCAGTGCTCTATAGCGTCGTTTTGAGGATAGGAGTTGAAACAGTTTATGTCCAGGATGTGAGGAGTCTGTAAATATTTTCACAGCTCTCTTTTTGACTTATGCAGTATACAGGTCCTCAATGGAAGGTAAGGTTGGTAGTAATTGTTTTTTCTGCAGTTCTAATTATCTTCTGAAGTCTGTGTCTGTCTTGTAGGGTTGCAGAACCAAACCAGACAGTTATAGAGGTGCAGATGACAGATTCAATAATTTCTCTGTAGAACTGTATCAGCAGCACTGTGGGCAGTTTGAGCTGTCTGAGTTGGCGCAGAAAGAACATTCTTCGTTGTGCTTTTTTTTTTTTTCCGGGCAAAATTTTTTATTTTCCATAATAATTCCCACAATTTGACCAGTGTACAATACAATCACTTATCCAACAATCGATCCTATACTCAAATTATTCTCAATCAGGCCTGCTCGATCTCCACTCCCTCCCTTAATCCTTTCTACCCTTCTCATCCTTCTTCTACTTTCCCCACCATCCTTCTCCTCGCTTTCCTACTTCCCCTCCTCTTTCCCACTTCTCACTACCATCCTTTCTAACCCTCTATCTTCCCCTCCTTCTTCTCCTCCTATCCTTTCTTCTCCCTCCCTTCTTTCCTACCTACCTACCTGCCTACCTACTTTCTTCCTTCTTTACTCCTCTTTCCTTACCCTTTCCCTTCGGGAGTGGTTACCGAGCAGTCCCGACTTTACACCATTCCAACTTGTTTAATTCTACCATTATTCCTGTACAATGGCAATCAATCAATTTATAATCTTCCCCTCCCCCCCCATTTCCCCCCTCCCCCCCAAGACTTCCCAGAACAGAATACAGGGTATAGTAACTAACAAACATAATCTAAAATATAACATAAAACATATTCCATTTCACACCATCACACTATCAATTCCCTTCTTTCTTAAACTGTAATACATAGAAATTCCTAACTTCACTCAAAAACTAATTGATATTTTTTAATCTGATACTTATTTTGAATATAATCGATCCACTTTCTCCATTCCAAAATATATTTTTCTTGTGTACAGTCTTTCAAGTAGGTAGAAATTTTTGCCATTTCTGCTAAATTTGATACTTTACTAATCCATTCTCCAATTGTAGGTAAATCTTCTTTCTTCCAATATTGTGCAATCAATAGTCTTGCAGCAGTTATTAAATTCAAAATCAGTTTTGTCTCTATAACAGTGCAATCTGGAATTATTCCTAATAAAAAGAACTGTGGAACAAACTTGATCTTCTTTTTCAAAATGTTTTGCATAATCCACCATATTTTAATCCAAAAAGCTTTAACTTTTTTGCAAGTCCACCATATATGACAATAGGTAGCATCCTCACAATCACATCTCCAACATTTTGCTTTCACATTTGGATACATACATGACAGTTTTTAGGATCTAAATGCCATCTATAAAACATTTTATAAAAATTTTCTCTTAAATTTTGTGCTTGCGTAAATTTAATATTCCTCACCCAAATTTTTTCCCATGTTTCTAACATTATAGGTTGTTGAAAATTTTGTGCCCATTTTACCATACAATCTTTAACCAACTCCATTTCTGAATCAATTTCAACCAATACATTATATAATCTCTTTATATGCTGTTGACCTTGATCTTTTATTTGTTTTACCAAGTTATCATCACTTTGCCTTATATAAATTTTCTGATCTATTTTCCATCTAGATTGCAATTGTCCATACTGGAACCATGTATAATTTCTCCCTTCATCCCTCAATTGCTCCCTAGATTTTAACTGTAATTCCCCTTTTTCCATAGTCAAAAGCTCTTTATAAGTGATAATCTCCATTTTTTGTAATATATTTATATTCTCTATCATATGTCTGGGGATAGTCCATATTGGTATCTTTCCATCTAACTTATATTGATATTTTTTCCAAACCCTCAACAAAGCACTTCTGACCATATTATTCTTAAATGTCTTATCAATTTTCTTGTCATATAATACATATGCATGCCAACCATATAACAAACCATAACCTTCTATATTCAAAATCCTTTCCTCTGTTAAATTAATCCAATCAGAAATTAAAGCTAAAGCAACTGCATCATAGTACAATTTCAAGTTAGGCATTTTTAAACCCCCTCTTTCCCTAATGTCTTGCGTTATTTTTAACTTTATTCTCGGTTTTTTACCCTTCCATACAAAATTACTAATCCCTTTTTGCCATTCTTGTAAATTTGCATCTTTCTTCAATATTCGAATCATTTGAAACAAAAATACAAATCTAGGCAAAACATTCATTTTTATAGCTGCCACTCTTCCCAACAATGATAATTGTAACTTCTTCCAATTCTCCATTTCTTTAATTACTTTTCCCCACAATACCTCATAATTATTTTTATATAACTTTACATTCGATGCTGTAATATATACTCCTAGGTATTTAACCTTTTTAACTACTTCATATCCAGTTATTCTTTCTAGTTCTCTCTGATGTGTATTCATATTTTTAATTATCATTTTTGTCTTCTGTTGATTCACTTTAAACCCAGATACCTTACTATACTAATCAATTGTCTCCTTTAGATATACAGCTGAATGTATTGGTTGAGATAAAGAAACAACCAGATGATCTGCAAACACTCTTAATTTATAATCTTGATTTTTAATTCTAATTCCTTTTATTCGATCTAAACCACGTATATTACTCAATAATATTTCCAAAGTTAGAATGAATAATAACGGTGACAAGGGACATCCTTGTCTAGTCCCTTTCCAATCTTGAAGGATTCTGTTAATCCACCATTTACTATTATTTGAGCTGTTTGCTTTTGATATATAGCCTTAACTGCTTGAATAAAATAATCCCAAAATTGCATTTTTTCTATTACTTTAAACAAAAACTGCCAATCCAATTTATCAAAAGCTTTTTCCGCATCCAAAAAAAGAGTGCTGCTGAGACCTGGCTGTTTCTTTCCAAATATTCAAGTAAATTTACAATTTGTCTCATATTATATCTCATCTATCTCCCCTTAATAAATCCTGTTTGATCATTATGAATTAATTGAGTCATCAGTGGCATCAATCTATTCGCTAATATCTTAGCAAATATCTTATAATCAGTATTTAAAAGCGATATTGGCCTATAATTCTCTGGTTTAACACCACCTTGATCTTCTTTAGGTATTAATGAAATAAAAGCTGTCCTCCATGAGAGAGGAGCTTCTCCTCCCCTTTGTATTCTGTTAAATAACTCCTTAAGTGGTACAATCATCTCATTTTGTAAATTTTTATAATAAGTAGTTGTCAAACCATCTGTACCTGGTGCTTTATTCGCTTTAAGCTGCTTAATTGCAAACACTATTTCCTCTGAAGAAATTAATTGATTCAACTCTTCCCTTTGATCTACTGTAATTTCTAAGATATCATGGTCCTGTAAATATCTATCTATATCTTTATCATTAATCACATCTCTAGAATATAACTTAGTATAATATTCTAAAAAAGCTTTTTTAATCAAGTTTTGCTGATATACTTCCTTACCTCTATATTCTATTTTATCAATTATACGTCGTTTCTGTTTCTTTCTTAATAAATATGCTAACCACCTTCCAGGTTTATTAGAATTATTAAACAAATTATGTTTTGCATATTGTAAATTAGTTACCACCTGATCTGCCATTAACATATTAAATTGACCTCTTAATATATTTATTGACTCTTTTATTTTACTATCTCCTGGATTACATACCAATAACTGCTCCTTCCTTTTAATTTCCTCTTCTAATTCTTTTCGCCTTTTGTGCAATCTATTTCTATATTTATTATTCATATCTAATTAAATTCCCCTCATATAAGCCTTGCTGGTGTCCCAAACTATCTCTATAGGTGTCCCCTTATCCATATTCAAATAAAAAAAATTCCTTCATTAGAATTTTACATTCATTTACATTTTGTTCGTATTTAAACAAGTTCTCATTCATCCTCCACGACTTCCTGGCCTCTTTTTCCCTATCTAGCTCAATCCAAACCAGGCTATGATCAGACAAAGTTCTAGAACAAATTTTTGTCTTCTTCACTCTGAAAAACAAATCATTAGTAATTAAAATAAAATCGATCCTAGAAAAAGATTGATGTCTATCAGAAAAAAATGTAAAATCTCTCTCTTTTTCATTGCGTTCTCGCCATACATCTCTCAATTCTAAATCTTCCATCAAATCAAAGAACGCCTTTGGCAGTTTTACACGATTGGAAATATTTCTAAGACTTTTTTTATCTTTCTGGATATCCATCACTCCATTCCAATCACCCATTAATATATGAGTTTTATAATCCCAAAATGTTATTGTTTTATGTAAAAACTTATAAAATTTTTCTTGTTGTTGATTTGGTGCATAAACTCCTATTAAAAGTATTTTTCTCCCCTCCAATAAAAGTTCAATAGCAATATATCTTCCTTGATTATCCGCCTCAATTAATGTTGCAGATAAATTACTCTTTATATAAACAACTAGTCCATTCTTCTTTTCTGTAGCAGATGCAACAAAATGTATTCCCAATTTTGAATTTATCAAATATTTCTGGTCTAATGTTCTAATATGTGTTTCTTGTAAACATACAATGTCATTTTTAAATTGCTTCAAATAATGAAATATCTTTCTTCTCTTTTGTGGTGAGTTTAATCCATTAACATTCCAAGATAAAAGTCTAATTGCCATTATCAGCGATCGGAAACTTTTGAAGCACCAGCCGCAAATCATATCTTTCTTTGGGCCTTGCTCCTCCCACTGTTTCCGTCTTGGTAGTAGCGGATTGAGCCTGTTGAGCCTTTTCTTCTTGTTCCTTGCGTTTGACAGCCGCTCTTGTCATCCTTGGGTCTTTTGGAATCTCTGATCCCATCTTAGACACACCCAACACTTGTAAAAGGTCTTCTTTCATTACTATCACTTCTTTTTCTTTAATTTCGCCTTCCTTTCTCCTACCATCCGGAGATGGTGGACTTCCAGCTTTAAGCACATAAGCATAAAACTCTCGTGCTTTACTGACTGTATTAAGGTGATGTGCTTTCCCTTCATAGTAAACTATTATACCAGTTGGGATGTCCCATCTGTACTCAATCTGACGTTTTTTAAGTTCGTTCACCAAAAAAGCAAATTTTTTCCTACTTCTCAACATTTTTGGGGGAATTTCCTTTAGTATTAAAATATCTTGGCCAGCCGCCAAGATATTCTTCTCCTTTAAAAGAAGCTTGTAAAATCTCATTTCTCACTGTTCTAGTAGTAAAATAAATGACAATGTCTCTCGGAAGATTTCTTTGTCTTGCTATCCAGGAATTCATACGATAAATTTTGTCAATATGAAAAGCCACATCTGTTGGCCGAACTGCCAAAATCTCCACAAAGGCCTCAGAAAAAATTTGCTTCAAATTCTCTTGTCTATTCTCTTTCAGACCATGTATTCTTAAAGCAAATTCCATAGCTCTATATTGTACCAAAACAATTTCATCATCAGCTTTATCCATTTTACTTTGAACTACCTCAATCTTATTTTCCAATTTTAAATTAACTTTCTTTATTTCTTCTACTTCCTGCTCCAGTAAAATCACATTTGATGCCAGACCCTGTACTGCTGACACCAAACCTTCCTTGACTTCTTCATTTCCAATTTGAATTTCTAACATCTGTTTTTTCATCTCTGACATTTCTTCTGTAATTAATTTAAACTTATCTTCTATCTGAGAGGTTTGCAAATTCATAGCATCATTAAGAGATTCTTTCATAAAATCTTTCAAATTATCCTGAAGTGATTCCAAATTTAGTGATTTTGTATCTGCTGTATGTGCTGGAGAAACTCCCAGTGTTGATGTTCCTGGGGTTTTTGTTACAGTTGTCTTTAATTGTTTTGCTGCCATCTCTTAAAATTTCTCTTTAACTTAATGTTACGTATAAATCTTCTAAGTCTTTTAAAGAAACAGCCTCAATGTCTCTTCCCCCTTCTCATTACAATGTTTTAAAAAATCTCCAGCTGGTCTTCAGCAATAAACAGCAAACAATGAGAATTGTAACACTTTCGTTTTCAACTGCTTAGCTCATTAAAGAACAGCCGCCATTTTCGCTTTAAAGTCAACTCCAAAACTTAAAAAAAAAATAACAGGGAATTGATTTAATTACTTGCTTTTATAGTTAGAGCTCTCCTGTTTCTGTTCAGTCCAGTATTTTCTTCTTTAAGTTAAAATTGGTCCCGGCAGTTGGTCGTGGCAATTAGGTCTGCCGAAGCAGGAAAAAAGCCTCAGATCTGGAGCGCTTTGAAGTTCTGAGGGAGCTTAACCCTTCGAACCCCCTGGTGTCTTCCAGGAGTTCTAGGGAAGCTCTACCTCTGCTTCTTTCGCTCACCTCCTCTTCTTCACCCGAAGAGGGGGAATTTCGAACCGCTGGGCAGCTGATTGTCGCTGTCTTAGTGGTCCAACATGATCCAGAGGCTGGTGATCAAACAGATCACCTCCATTGCCAATGGAGCCAACCCGGAAGTCCTTTGTTGTGCTTTTTTGATGACATTTTTTATGTTAGCTGTCCATTTTAGATCTTACAATATGGTAAAACCTAGAAATTTGAAGGTCTCTACTGTTGATACTGTCTTGTCTAGTATTGTAAGAGGTGGAAGTATGGGAGGGTTTCTCCTAAAATCTACCACCATTTCTACAGCTTTGAATGTGTTCAGTTCCAGATTGTTCTGGTCACAACACGAGGCTAGTTGTTCAGCCTCCCATTTGTATGCTGATTCATCATTGTCTTGAATGAGACTGATCACTGTTGTTCAGTGATCTTCAGTACTTTAACAGATGGATCATTTGAGATGCAGTCATTGGTATATAGAGAGAAGTGGAGAGAGCACACAGCCTTATGGGGCCCTTGTGCTAATTGTACAGGTTTCTAATGTGATTCTGGTTAGCTTCACCTGCTGCTTCCTGTCTGTTAGGAAACTTACAATCCATTTATAAGTGTGTTCAGATTCCACTAGCTGGTTTAGCTTAGTTAGAAGAATGTCTGGAATGATGATGTTGAATGCTGAACTAAAGTCTACAAAGAGAACCCTTGCATAGGTCTTTGGAGATTCAAGATGCTGTAGGATGTAGTGCAGAGTCATATTAACAGCATCATTTGTTGATCTATTTGTTTGGTATGCAAATTTCAGGGGGGGGTCTAACAGCAGATCCTTGATGGTTTTCAAGTGAGACAGCACTAGCCTTTCAAAGGTTTTCATAACTATAGATATTAGAGCAACTGGTCTGTAGTCATTCAGTTCCTTGATGGTGGGCTTCTTCAGCACTGGAATGATAGTTGAAGCAAGAAGGAACATAGCAAATCTCAAGTGATTTATTGAAGATATGGGTGAAGATGGGGGCCAATTGGTCAGCACCGACTTTTAAGCAAGAAGGAGTTATCTTTTCTGGGCCTGGAGCTTTTCCTAGGTTTTGTCTGTGAAATAGGTCTTGCATTTCCTTTTTTTTTTATCACTAGGGGTTGTGAACCCAATGAGATGGGGTCAGTTGTAGGAGGTTTGGCTGTTTGGTGTGTCTGAGATGGGGTCAGTTGTAGAAGGCTTGGTTGTTGTTAGTGTGTCTGAGATGGGGGTTATGGAGATAGGTGGCTGTAGTTTCCTTTCAAACCTGCAGTAAAACACATTCAGGTCATCTGCCAATAGTTGATTTCCTTCAGCCTGGGAAGGAGGTTTGCCATAACTGGTGATATTTTTAAGAGTTTTCCACATGTTTGCTGGTTCATTTGTTGAGAACTGATTCTTTAGCTTTTCAGAGTAGCTTCTTTTTGCTGCTCTGATCTCCCTTGTTAATACATTTCTGGCCTGATTGTACAGCATTTTATCACCTATTCTATAGGCTTCCTCTTTGGAATGTTTAAGTTCCAAAGAGGTTAAGTTTAGCTGGGAACCAAGGTTTGTTGTTATTGTGTATTCGCAAGTTCCTGATAGGAACATAGACACATAGGTCTTCACAGAAGCTGACATATGATGTTACAATATTTTTGAGTTCATCTACGTCTAAAGAGGTACTTTTGAAAACATCCAATCAGTGCAGTCAAAGCAGGCCTGTAGCTTTAACTTTGCCTCCTCAGTCCAGGTCTTCACTGATTTAATTATTCGTTTTGTGGTTTTAAGGCTTTGCCTGTAAGCAGGTAAAAGGTGAATCATGCAATGATCAGAGTGTCCCACAGCTGCTCATGGTAAGGACCGATAAGCATCTTCTAATTTTGTGTAGCAATGATCTAAAGTATTCTTGCCTCTAGTGGGACAATTGACATGCTGAAAGTATTTTGGTAGCTCTTTCCTTAAGTTTGCTTTGTTTTGATCTCCCATAATAATGGCCAGCAAATCACTGAATTTGGACTGCTTTGTGGCCATTTTCAGGCTGCTTTCCAGGCTGTTTTTTGGGCCATTTTGGGAGAGTTTTGGGAACCATTTTAATCATTTTGGGGCCTGTTTTTTGGTCATTTTTTTGGCCATTTTTCAGGCCATTTTGTTCAGTAGTAAATAAATAGAGAGGGAAATTGTACCTTGTTGAGGCCTTTGACTCAATTTTCCTCTCTATTTATTTACAACTACTGAACATCCACAACAGCCCAAAAAACAGCTTGGAAAACTGGCCAAAAACCGGGAAAAATGCCCTGAAAACAGCTAAAAGACAGGATGCACTTTTCCTAGTATTCATGGGAGGTTAAGCTGAACTGTTACTGGGTTAATTACTTTCACTATTGGGAAAGATCCTAAAAATTTTGGTCCCAGCTTTTTACTGGGCAACTTCAATATTATGTATTTGGTTGATAGGTAAACCCGATCTCCCACACGGAAGTGGGGGGAGGTGGAGAGATTGGTGCTTATCCACTTGTTTTTTATACACCTTAGCAACTTCTGTCAGTGCTTTTTTGGTGTTTTCCCACCCCTTCTTTAGTGAGTCCATCCACTCGGTCAGGGTCATGGAGGAAGGTGATTCCCTGGGCAGCTCAGGCATGGAGACAAAATCCATGGCACTGATGACCTGAAAGAGGGTCAAGCTGGTGCTGCTATGTATGGAGTTGTTGTAAGTAACTTCTGGGAATGGTAGCAGGTCCCCCCAGTTCTCTTGCTGGTAATCCACATAACATCTTATATATTGCTCCACCGTTGCGTTTGCTCATTTTGCAGCCCCGTTTATACTAGGATGGAAAGCCGAGCTAAGTCCCTGAGTGGACCCGACCAATTTCAGAAACTCCCTCCAGATATTAATGGTGAATAGGATGCCTCGGTCTGAGATTACCCGGCAGGGTACTCCATGCAGTTGGTAAATTTGTTTGATAAACATCTTTGCCAGTTTCTTTGCTGAGGGTAATCCTGAACAGACAGTGAAATGGGCTTGTTTGGAAAACAAGTCAACATCAAAATCACTGTATTTCCTCCACTCTCTGGGAGCTTGACTATAAAGTCCATTGTGATTTCCTCCCATGGTCGGTTGGGGTTGGCTACTTATTGGAGGAGCCCAGGAGATCTCCCAGGTCTCATTTTCATGGCTGCACAAGTGGCACAGCTCATAATCTTCCACGTCAGCCTTCATCTTTGGCCACTGACTGACTTCTGGCCAGGTGCAGCATTTTCAACACCCCAAAATGGCCTGCCAGTTGTGAGTCATGGCTGTGCTGTAAGACTTCCAGCATCAAGATGGCAGGGACATATAGTTCGGACTCTTTCCAAGCCAGTCTATCCCTCATCGTCAAGACATCTATTATCTATGATCCATTGGTCAGCTGGGAGTGCTGCTTTCGGTGCAGCTGTGAGTTTGTCCCATGCGGGATTGGGTTGGCATCTGGCTTAGCCCTTAGTGGTGACTTGTTCTGCTTGTTGTGACAAGGGGATGATGGCATGGACTGCCATCAAACTGCGGTTTTCTCAATAATACATCAGCTAGCAAGTTCTTCCCCACTGGAATGTATTTTAGTTCAAAGTTAAACCACCTGAAGTATTGTGCCCAGTTTGGCAGAGTGTTTGGGAGAGAGTTTTCTGGGGGGTTTTAGGGCTTTGAGATTTTTGTGATCAATCCAAATCTTGAAAGGCACTCTACCTGCTTCAAGAAAATGTCTTCAGGAGAGGAGGGCCCAGCAGACTGCGTAGGCTTCTTTCTCCCAAATTGCCCACATCCTCTCAGTGTCGGTGAGCTTCTTGGACACATATGCATAGGGCAGAAGCTGGCTCTCTGGGTCTTTCTGTAAGAGCACAGCTGCCATTGCCATGTCACTAGAGTCCACCTGGATGATGAATTGTTTCTCTTGGTTAGGGTGTTGAAGGATCAATTCCTCGGCAAAGAGCTGTTTTAATTTTTTTAAGGCCCTTTGGCAATCCATTGACCAGGCAAGCAGTTGCGTCAATCTTGGTTTCATGGGAGGAGGCTCTGTTTTTAATAGCTCCACTAAGGGCAACTTCTGCAAAAGCTGGGATGAATTTGCTGTAGAAGTTCGCAAAACTCAGAAAGCTCTGGAGTTGTTTTCAGGTGCATGGGGGCTGCCAGTCTAGCACCACTTTCACTTTCCCTGGGTCCATCTCCACTCCTCCGCTTGACACTCAGTAGCCTAGATAATCTAGGGAGGTTTTTTTAATTTTTTAAAAATAATATTTTTTTAATTTTTTAACAAAAACAATAACAACAACAAGATATAACAAACACTAACATAAAACATATACTCCTTCTTTACATCAGCTTCATTTCGGTATTCCTCTATTATTTACATTTTTCTCTTCTCATTTCCTTTAATTATACTTATCTTTTTTGTCCCACTATCCCTTATTTCTGTATATATTCCATCATACCTATCATTATAACAATTCATTTTCTTTCATGCACTACCCTTTTTTTATGTGTATATATGACCCTTTCCCCATTTTTGTCATTTACCATTTCTAATTTCTATCCAATTATACAATTTACTCCATTTTATATAATATTTCATATCTTCCTTTTCTTTTATCTCCTTTGTTAATTTATCCATCTCAGCACAGTCCAGGATTTTCCTTATCACTTCCTCCTCCGATGGTATATTCTCATTTTTCCAGTTCTGTGCATAAGATACTCTTGCAGCTGTTTATTATGTGTAAGATTAGATACCTTATTTCTTTACTATATTTCCTATTGTGTATTCCCAGCAAAAAGGTCTCTGGTTTCCAGTCTATGTGTTGGTCAGTTATTTCTTCCAGCCATTTTCTGATTTTGGCCCACACTTTTTTTGCAGATGGACATGTCCACCAAAGATGTAATACAGGAGGTTTTATGGAATTCACATTTTGACAGCTTCGAGTAAAGCTTTGGGGCTAGGAGTTTTTTCAGCATTTACATCACTAGTTTAATGTGCTCCCCTGGAGTCTCACTGGATATGAGAATGTCATTTAGATAAACTAGGGCCCCTTTGTATAAGTGCTTGGGTAGCACCTCATTTATTAGTTGCATAAAGACTCCAGGGGGCCCTTGCAGGCCAAATGGAATGACTTTGAATTGGAAGCTGCCAAGCGGGCAATTGAAAGCAGTCTTTCATTCCTTTCCTTTCCTAATCTTCCCTAAGCTAATAGGTTTATTTCAGGTCCAGTTTGATGAACACCTTGCCTTTGGCTAAGTGACTTAGCACAGGAGTCCCCAACCTTTTGGTCCTCAGGGACCACCAAGTTCATAATTTTAAATCCCGTGGACCACTAATACAAATCCATTGCACCACTTGCTGAAGCACCTGGACTCCCAGTGAAGGGATGGGGTCCTTCAGGCACTGTCCCTCCTCTCTCTCTCTTTCTCCCTCCTCCCCTCTCTCTCCCACTTTTTCTCTCTCATTCTCTCTTTCTCTCCCCCCACTTATTCTCTGTCTCTCTCTCATTCTCTCTTTCTCCCCCACTTTCTCTCTCATTCATTAGAGTCTAGAGCTGAGGGAGACCACTGTACCTCAGATTGCCGGGTGTGAATTCCTCTTTGTGAGGTGGGATCATAGATGTCAGATGGGCTTGTTTGTCACATACCTGGCTCCTTGCGGCGTGACAGCAGCCCTGCCCGAGCTCCTGGAGGTGCTTGCTGGAGTGGCAGTGGAGACCCCCAGACTTATAGTCATGGGGGACTTTAACTTGCCATCGACCGGCATGTCATCGACAGTTGCTCGGGAGTTCATGGATTCCATGACGGCCTTGGACCTGACTCAAGTAGTTGATGGTCCCACTCACAGTGGGGGAGGCACACTGGATTTGATTTCATCTCTGGTCAGTGGTTGAAGGATCTGGACTTGGGGGATTTAGTCACTGAACCTTTGTCATGGTCAGATCACTTTATCCTTCGCCTGGACTTTCTGACCGCCACTCAACACCGCAGGGAGACGGAACCAATACGTTGGTTCCGTCCCAGGCGCCTGCTGGACCCGGAGAGGTTCCAGACGGAGCTTGGGCCGTTTCCTGAGGATCTGGCTCACGGCACGGCCGAGGAACTTGTCGCGGCCTGGGAACGGGCCGCGGCAGGGGCCTTAGACCGTGTCGTGCCTTTGCGGCCTCTGACCCGGCGTAGGTCTCAACCAGCTCCCTGGTTCTCCGGGGGGCTGAGGGAGATGAAACACCGGAGAAGATGCCTAGAGAGTTCCTGGAGGTCCAGTCGTTCGGAGGCTGATCGGACACTAGTTAGGTCCTATACTAGGACCTACCTAGTGGCACTGAGGGAAGCGAGACGTTGCTACGTTTCCTCCCTCATTGCATTGGCAGATAACCGCCCGGCTGCCCTGTTTCGGGTGACCCGCTCTCTCCTTCAACAGGGGGAGCGGGATGACCCATTGCAGGGACGTGCCGAGGAGTTTAGTGGTTATCTATATGATAAAATCGTTCAGCTTCGAGATGGTCTGGACCAAAATTGGGTAGATCCAGGTGGGATGTCAGAGAGCTGTCTTGTTGAGACTGTTTGGGATGAGTTTGATCCTGTGGCTCCCGAGGACATGGACAGGTTGCTGGGTAGGTTGAACGCCACCATATGTTTACTGGACCCGTGTCCCTCCTGGTTGGTGCTGGCCACGCAGGAGGGGACACGAGGCTGGCTCCAGGGGATTACGAATGCTTCTTTGTTGGAGGGGGTCTTTCCGGCTGCCTTGAAAGAGGCGGTGGTGAGGCCTCTCCTCAAGAAGCCTTCCCTGGACCCAGCTGTTTTAGGTAATTATCGTCTGGTCTCCAACCTTCGCTTCGCAGCGAAGGTTGTAGAGAGCGTGGTGGCACGTCAACTACCCCAGTACCTGGAGGAAACCGTCTATCTAGACACGTTCCAGTCTGGCTTTCGGCCCGGATACAGCACTGAGACGGCTTTGGTATAGGGGTTATTTCTCTGCCTTGGTCCTATTAGACCTCTCAGCGGCTTTCGATACCATCGACCATGGTATCCTGCTGCACCGGTTGGAGGGATTGGGGGTGGGAGGCACCGTTTATCGGTGGTTCTCCTCCTATCTCTCCGATCGGTCGCAGACGGTGTTGACGGGGGGGCAGAGATCGGCTCCGAGACGCCTCACTTATGGGGTGCCTCAGGGGTCGATTCTCTCGCCCCTCTTGTTCAACATCTATATGAAGCCGCTGGGTGAGATCATCAGTGGTTTCAGTGTGAGGTACCAGCTGTACGCTGACGATACTCAGCTGTACTTTTCCACACCAGACCACCCCAACGAAGCTATCGAAGTGCTGTCCCAGTGCCTGGAAGCCGTACAGGTCTGGATGGGGAGAAACAGGCTCAAGCTCAATCCCTCCAAGACAGAGTGGCTGTGGATGCCGGCATCCCGGTACAGTCAGCTGCAGCCGCGGCTGACTGTTGGGGGCGAGTCATTGGCCCCAATGGAGAGGGTGCGCAACTTGGGCGTTCTCCTGGATGGACGGCTGTCTTTTGAAGACCATTTGACGGCTTTCTCCAGGAGAGCTTTTTACCAGGTTCGCCTGGTCCGCCAGTTGCGCCCCTTTATAGACCGGGATGCCCTATGCACAGTCACTCACGCTCTCGTGACATCTCGTCTGGATTACTGCAATGCTCTCTACATGGGGCTCCCCTTGAGGAGCACCCGGAGTCTCCAGGTAGTTCAGAATGCGGCTGCGCGGGTGATAAAGGGAGCCCCTCGTGGCTCCCACGTAACACCTCTCCTGCGCAGACTGCACTGGCTGCCTGTGGCCTTCCGGGTGCACTTCAAGGTTTTGGTAATTATCTTCAAAGCGCTCCATGGCATAGGGCCGGGCTACTTACGGGACCGTCTGCTGCCACCGATTGCCTCTCACTGACCCGTGCGCTCTCACAGAGAGGGACTCCTCAGGGTGCCGTCGGCCAGGCAGTGCCAACTGGCGACACCCAGGGGAAGGGCCTTTTCTGTGGGGGCTCCCACCCTCTGGAACGAGCTTCCCCCAGGACTTCACCAACTTCCTGACCTTCGAACCTTCCGCCGCGAGCTTAAGACACCTCTATTTATTTGCGCAGGACTCGACTAGGATTTTTTAAATTTTAAATTTGGTTTTAAATGGGATTTTATTATTTATATTTATATTTTAAATATTCGGCCTATTGAATAAGTTTTTTAAATCAATGTTTTATTCTGTATATATTTATGTTTTTATCTGGCTGTAAACCGCCCTGAGTCCCTAGGGAGATAGGACGGTATAAAAGTATGAACAAATAAATAAATAAGTAAGTAAGTAAGTAAATAAATAAATAAATAAAAATTCTGATTCTCTCTCATTCTGATTCTCTCTCACTCTCTGATTCTCTCTCTGATTCTGATTCTGATACTCTGCATGTCCCTTTCAGACCCAGGTGGCTTTGAGCAAGAGCTGCAAAGAGAGTAGCCCCCTGGGTGACATCCCTGGGGAGGCAGGCAAGCCGGGTGGCAGAGCGCCCTTTGAGTTTTCCCTCTGGCTGAGTAAGCAGCGCAGAGATACTGGGAGGAGGATGAGAAGGAGGTGGGCAGAAGCAGGAGGGAGTGGAGTGCTCTGGAGAAACAAGGTGTGCCAGGAAGGATCGCTGCCTGCTGCACCGACCACATGAAATTGAGGTGGAGGGATCAATACCTAATGCAAGACATCCCCCTTTGCTCTCCCACATTTCTTCCTAGAAGGTGGTGCTCTCTCTCTCATTTTGTCTCTCTCTTATTCTCTCTCTCTCTCTCTCATTCTCTCTCATTCTCTTTCTCTATCTCTCATTCTCTCTCATTCTGATTCTCTCATTCTCTCTCTCTCTCTCTATGATTCTCTGTCTCTTTCTCTTTTTCATTCTCTTTCTCATTCTCTCTCTTTCATTCTCTTTTTCTCTATTTCATTTATTTATTTATTTATAATCAAATTTGTATTCCGCCCTTCTCCCGAAGGACTCAGGGCGGTTAACACCAGTTTAAAAAACACAATATAATACAAGTTAAAAATACTATAAAATACCGAAATACTAAAAACTAACAATGACAATAAAACTAAAACCCCATTAAAACTACATTTTTAGGCTAGCCCTGCTTGATGGAATAAAAGAGTCTTCAGCTCGCGGCGGAAGATCCGGAGGTCGGGGAGTTGACGAAGCCCCGGAGGCAGCTCATTCCAGAGGGCAGGAGCCCACACAGAGAAGGCCCTCCCCCTGGGGGCCGCCAGTCGACATTGTTTAACTGACGGTACCTCGAGGAGGCCCTCCCTGTGGGACCGCACAGGTCGATGGGAGGCTGTTTGTGGCAGTAGGCGGTCCTGTAAATAGCCTGGTCCTAAGCCATGGAGCACTTTAAAGGTGGTAACCAACACCTTGAATTTTGCATGGCATCAGCTTTCCGCCTCAGTATATTTATCCAGCCAGTTGAGCAAAGCAGCCCTTGAATCTTGCCACTTGCTCTCCATTGAGGACGCCAGACCGGCCCCTTGTAAGCTCTCATCTCTCAAGGAGCCCTGCTGAAGTTTCCTCAAGAGATGAGAGCTTGCAGGGAGCTGATCTGGTGCCACAATAGAGAGCAAAATCTGGCTGCTCCCCAGACTAGTTGTCATTTACAGCTCCAAGTCCCAAGCGGCAGGGCTGCTTTGCGCCATCGGCTGGGCAAATATACCGAGGCGGAATGTTGATGCTGCACAGGTGCAAGTAGTGCTTTGGTCCCACAGCTTCCAGACATCGCAATCGCTGCTTTGGTCCACTTGCGCCGATTTCTCCACAGACCACCAAAATTTTCTCATGGACCACCGGTTGGTGACCACTGACTTAGCATGTCCTTCATGGGAGGGGGTAGGTGTTCTCCACGCACACAGCATTGATTCCATGAAAATCCCCGCAAAGCCTCATCCTCCCATCTTTTTTCTCTTTAAATAGTATGGGGGCTTTCACTCTGGATTTGGCAGGCTGAATAAAACACCATGCTAGGTTGATGTTGATGTATTTTCTTAACTCGGCCATTTCTTTTGGAGTCATAGAGTACATCTTTGGTTTAGGTAGCTTTGCTCCTGGCATGAATTCAATTGTGCAATCTGTTGGGCAGTGAGGGGGAAGGAAGTTCCAACCTTGCTTGCTAAAGACATCTGACAGATCTCGGTATTCCCTTGCCACCTGTGGGCTGCCAGGAGGTTTATGTGTGGTGGGTGCTGCAGTTTCCCATTTATTGGAGCTGCTGGGGTTTGCTGCCTTTTGGCAAATGTCTGACTTGATGGGTGGCAGTGGGCCGATGCCTATTTTTAGTTTTTGGTAGCCATCTTCCCACATCATGGTAAGTCCCCATTTGTCTACCAAGCAAGGCCCAATATGATTGACTCAGTCATTTTGGAAGCTATGACAAATCGGATGAGCTCTCGGTGGCACCCCATCTCCAGTGTAACAAATTCTGTGACTAATGTGGCAGGGGCTCCATCTATCAATGTCCCATTGACCTGTTCAAAATGGATGGGGTGCGGTAGGGGTCTTGTGCCTATCCTTACATGTTGGACTATTGGGAGGCTGATCAGGCATCTGGTACAGCCAGTGTTTATGACAGCTTCTATCTCACCTTGGGCTCTGGTTTCTAGCACTACAATTTGGGTTTTGATAGTGAAGGGGAGGATGGTTTCACTTACCATTGAGTCATCCTTGCCATTGCTCCCTTTGGCAGAACCCAGAGGGGTTTCTCTGGCTGGAGTTTCCTCATTCCCAGTTGGAAAGAGAGAACCTCAACAGCCTGTTTGGCAATTCTCCCTTGTCCAGTGGCTTCCTTGGGGTTCTTTTCCCCCAGGATGCTGAGTGGGTCCAGACCTGAGGGACTGAAGCAGGGGCCAGCTACTCTGTCACCCTGTGCCCATGCTAATCACATAAGTAGCACTTGATCATCCTGGATGGCATGGGTTGCAATGTGTCAATTAGTTTGACCAGAGTTCAGTGGCCTAGAGTTATTTTTTCTGGTTTCTCAGCAGTTGGCTTCTGATGAGGGTGGATTTCCAGATCCATGGCCACTGCTGTGTTGTGCCAGGCTTGTATATGCTCTGGAGCCCCCCTGATGCCGCAGGCTTGTCTGAGGTCCAGGTCAAGGGCCTCTTTGAAGTAGTAGATGAAAAAACGTTCAGGCCCATGTCTCAGCCAGCCTCCAGAATTCCCACACTAATTCTTTGGGGGCACTGGCTCGCTTGTTTCAATGCTTTGATCTGGACTCAGCTTCTTTCTGGTGGGCTGTACCTTCGAACCGGCTTCAGAGCAGTTGGGCGAGCTGATCTGCATCTTCTAGCTCTGGGGCTCCTTCATCATGTGGTTCATTTATCCATTCTGCTGCTTCTCCTTCATTCATGCCATCTGCAATTGCTGAAATCATGTCCCGATAGGTCTGATATTGGTCCCCATAATGATCAATGTGGGATGAGACCCGATTAAGGAAGTCAGCCAGCTTCCCTGGGGTCCTGTCGAACATCACTCTAAACTGTGGAGGTGGAGCAACTGGTGGGGCCAGGAGCAGCTGTGAGGCCAGGGCTGGCTGCGGAGCCGGGGCCTATGGCAGGGCCAGAACTGGCATCCATTGGTATTGAACTCACCCCTGCCAGGGTAGAAGGCCCAGCAGGAAGGATCTGGTCGGTGGGAGGCAGTCTGAGAACTGGCGGCTGAGTTGTGTGTGTGTTGGGCCTAGACAGTCCCAATGGTGGTCCTTGTAGCACCAGACTGGATTGGCCCAATGGGTCTTGCTGCTTTACCATTCCTACTGCAGCAGGAGATGTTATGCTGGTAGGCCAGGCCTGATGAGGAAGGTAATCTGCTTCATGCTGAGTGGAATGAAGCTGATGCCCTGCTGCCACTGTGGTCCCTTGGCCCAGAAAGATGAATGTGGGCTGAGTCAGAATCCAGGCAGGTGGGCCAATACTTGGAGGTTGCATGATGCTGCCCATGCTCAGCTGGTCAAACCGCACAAGTAGTCCTGCCAGTGACTGGCTCCACATGGGTGGTGGGAAGCCCCACTCTCTAGAGTCACTGAGATCAGCTGGTTCTGGTACTCTTCACTTGAGGGACTGGATCTGCTCCACTCTGCTCAACCACATCTGCTGTTCCTGCAGAATCACCCCAGTCATCAAGTCTTGGGGCACTGCAGCTCCCACAGCTTTGCCCCACAGATAGGGATCCGGTTGAGCATCTTGCCAGGGCACCAGCTCTTTGGGGTGGGTGCCCTGTTAATGTTCTGCTTTGATGGCCTCCGCTGCCTTCACCACAGATTCAGATTGGGAGTAGAGGGTCTCAAAGTGGACCATTGAACCAGTCCTGGGGGTTCACTCTGTGGTTGCCATTTTCTCCTCTATCTTCCCTGAGTTTTGATGCCACCTGGTATCGGATCGGCGCTCAGGACTCAGGACAACACCCGAGCAACACCCTGGAGATCAGAGAGCTGGGTGAAGTTTTAATGCAGATTTGGGTTAATGACAGGGTTTCAAGTAACACCCCCAATGAAAGAAGACTCCAAGGCCAGAAATTCCTCAAAGTTTCATTTTATTATGGAACATCTGGGAAAACTTGAATTTGAAAGCTTCCATGTTTTCCCTACCCAAAAGAAAGTCCAAGTCCCTTTCCCCTGCATCCACAAGTCCATCACATAGTCCAATCGATGCACCATCCCAACTGGAGATGCCTCCCAGTCACGCCACTCCAGGTGCAGGCTGGATGTCCTTGACTCTCAGAGAAAAGAATGTTATTATGGCTAGATATCCTTGCAATTCCATGCAATCCCCTCTCCCAATTTCCCTCAGCTGTAAGTGTGGCAGCCCTGAAAATCCAAAGAAAAAGATGGCCTCCAGGGCTGACAGGGATCAGCCCTTATAGGATCTGTCTATAATTTTCATGTACATTAAATTTGCTTACATAGATGTGTTTTAATGTATTAGTACATTATTAGTACACTATTATTTTGTTTTAAGAAGCCTTTGAAAACACTGGCTGTTAGTATTTCTGAAACTTAGTCAAGCACAGTTGATTTCCCTTTTTTATTATACTTTGAAAAATTAGATTTATTATTTTTAAGTTCTATTGGATATAGCAAGATACAAATTTTTGATAGCAGATGACATTTAAGACATTTTTATTCTTCACTTTGTGGATGTTGTCAGGAAAAATAATTCTCATTGGCTAAGCCAAAAAGCAGAAGAAACTAATTTAAAAGTATATTTTTGGAAGAAAGTTGTCATTGTTGTGCAAATGTCACACAAAGATGAAGACAGATTTTTGTAAGACTTTTGATACAGTAGTACATGATAAACTGCTGTTGAAATTAAACTCTTACGGCATTTTGGACCTTTGCCAAGTGGATTGCTGCTTTTCTGTCTAATAGACTGCAGAAAATCAAAATAGGGAAGTAGCTGTCTAATCCTGTATCAGTTAACAGTGGTGTTTTAGGTCCCACACTTTTCTTGCTCTATATCAATGACTTATGGGATCAACTTAAAAGCAGTTGTGTCCTGTTTGCTGATGATATAAAATTATTTAATACTTCAGATAATTCTGTTGTTTTACAAAGTTATCTTGACTATGTATCTGAATGGTCATCTATTTGGTAACTTTAAATTTTGATTAATAAATGCTCTGTCTTGTGGATAATCAGAATGCTAAGTATAAGCTAGGTGATATTGATCTAGCACAGGGCTGGGAACCTGCGGCTCTAGAGCCCTCTGCCACTTTTCCCTGCCCCACCCCTCTTATTTCTTTTTTGGACTCCAGCCCAAAGCAAAGTCCGAAATTCACATGTAAATGTGGTGTGAAGGCAGGTACAGGGCAGCTTCACTCCTGCATTTTCCTCCCCCCCTCCTCTCATAATCCCCTGGCCGGCTGTGGCTGAGTTGGGACCGTGTGCACGCACAGATAGACCCTCTGTAAGCGAGCCACTGCCTGCCCCAGGCACGCCTTTCCTGAGCTTTGGTGCTCACTTGAGCAGGGTCTCCCCATGCGTGCACATTCTCCTGGCTCAGCCACAGCTGTCCCGGATGTCCTGAGAGGAGGAGGGGGAAGAGGGTCACTGGAGAGTGCAGGAGCAAAGCTGCTCTTCATGCCACATTTGCACATAAGACAGCCTTCGCTTCTTGCCACTTCAGGCTGGAGTCTCCCTGTGCGTGGCTCAGCCACAGCCAGCCAGGGAGTTACAAGAGGAGGGGGGAAAGAGGAGGAAGGTCACCCGAAAGGAGGACACACACCCACACACACACACACAGATATAGAGAGACACATACAGAGTGTCTCACACAGAGAGTGGGTGAGAGAGACATAGCGACACACATACAGAGTGATACTGAGAGAGGGAGGGAGAGAGGGGGGAGTGGGAGAGATACAGGGGGAGAGAGAGACACAGGGGGGGAAAGAGGGGGAGAGAGACATAGACATTTTTTTTGTGGCTGGGTAGACATGGCTAGGTGGTCATGTGACTGGGTGGGAGTGAGTGACATCGAGTTGGCCACACCAACCCAGGTTTTGTGGCTCCCTGTGTGTTTTTTTCTTCTAGGAAACAGATCCAAGTGGCTCTTTGAATGTTTAAGGTTGTCCACCCTGATCTAGCAGATGACCCTCACTTTGTCAAGGACCTAGGTGTATTTATTTCTGATGATCTATGTTCCAAAGTTCATTGTAACAGTATTGCTAAAGAAAGCATTGAGTTGTAAATTTAATTTTGCAAAGTTTTTTTTCTGGAAAATCGTATTACTAGTTAGAGCTTATAAAACATATGCTAGACCAATCTTAGAGTATTATTCAACTGTTTGGAATCCCTACCATATATCTGACATCAATACAATCAAGTGGGTTCAAAAGTATTCTACGAGAAAGCTTTTGCACTCTTCTGTACACAGTAGAATTCTATATGCTACTAGACTCAAAATTCTCAATTTGGATAACTTAAAACTGTGTCACTTATGGTCAGACCTAGGTATTGCATACAAAATTATACAAAGTAATGCTTTACCTGTAAAGGACTTCTTTTGTTTTAATCGCAACAATACGCATGCAAACAACCACTTTAAATTTAATGTATATCGTTCTAAACTTAACTGTAAAAAATGTGATTTCTGTAATACAGTTGTCGAAGTCTGGAATGCTGTACCTGATCCAGTTGTCTCAGCTACAATTTTTTTTTAAAATTTGAATTTATATCCCGCCCTTCTCCAAAGACTCAGGGCGGCTTACATTGTGTTAAGCAATAGTCTTCATCCATTTGTATATTATATACAAAGTCAACTTTTATTGCCCCCAACAATCTGGGTCCTCATTTTACCTACCTTATAAAGGATGGAAGGCTGAGTCAACCTCGGGCCTGGTGGGACTTGAACTTGCAGTAATTGCAAGCAGCTGTGTTAATAGCAGCCACCAGAGGCCCCAAATTTTCATAGTTTCCATCACAAATTGACTTCCGTGGACCTTATTTATTTATTTATTTATTTATTATATTTGTATACCGCCCTTCTCCCGAAGGACTCAGGGCAGTTCACAGCCAGTAAAAAAGACAAAATACATACAATACAAATTAAAAACTATTTAAAAAACTGATTCGATAATGACCTAAAAATTTTAAATACAATTTAAAACCCCGTTTAAACCCCTAATTTAAAAACCCTAGATTAAAACTATGTTCAAACTAGTCCTGCACGTCGAAACAACAGCATCTTCAGCTCACGGCGGAAGGTCCGGAAGTCGGGGAGTTGACGAAGCCCCGGAGGCAGCTCGTTCCAGAGGGCGGGAGCCCCCACAGAGAAGGCCCTCCCCCTGGAGGCTGCCAGCTGACATTGTTTGGCTGACAGTATCCAGAGGAGGCCCTCTCTGTGAGAGCGCACTGGTCAGTGTGAGGCTACTGGTGGCAGTAGGCGGACCCGTAAATACCCCGGTTCTAAGCCATGGAGTGCTTTGAAGGTGATAACAAGCACCTTGAATTGGACCTGGAAGATCACTGGGAGCCAGTGCAGACTGCGCAGGAGAGGTGTCACACGGGAGCCACGAGGTGCTCCCTCAATCACCCGCGCAGCCGCATTCTGGACCAGTTGAAGCCTCCGGGTCCCCTTCAAGGGGAGCCCCATGTAGAGAGCGTTGCAGTAGTCCAGGCGGGATGTAACAAGGGCATGGGTGACTGTGCATAAGGAAGCCCAATCCAGAAAGGGGCGCAACTGGCTTATCAGGCGAACCTGATAAAAAGCCCCCCTGTCGACGGCCATCATATGTTCTTCTAAAGACAGCCGTGCATTACTTCATATTTAAGTGGTCAGAAGAGGGGGCATGCATAAGTGCACTAATGTGACTATTGTCCCTGTCATTGTATTTTTCTTTTATTCTTGTCCTCATTTTTGTTTGACAAATTCTAATAAATTAATAAAATAAATAAATGTTCTTCACAATTGCAGAATTGTATGAAATATGTTAGGGATATGGCTTTTAATTTTTACCTGCATATAAAATGGACATGTCCAGCTTTATAACTTATATTTATACCTTATGTTTGGACTCATAGGAACATAGGATTAAACTAATATATTAGCCATCAAAGACAATATTATTCCCCTAACTCTTGAGAAAAAGTTAACAGTGATCTCAAGCCACCAAGAAGAATCCAGTGCTTTAAGTAAACATATGAGTTCCATGCAGTGATGAAATATAAGCCAGTTTACTACCGGTTCACTGGCTGCACATGCGCATTGCATGAGCATGCACCATGCACCACGTGTAGTGCATGCCAAAAGAAGAAATGAGGTAAGTAGAACAGCGCGCATGGGGGTGATCAGCTGTGGCGCATGATACTTTTAAAATACTTTTAAAAGCATTTTTTTACAACCTCTTCAGTTGAAGAGGTTGTAAATTTAATGCTTTTAAAAGTAAAAAAAAGCTTCTGACAATCAGGCAAATCAGCTGGGATCATCAAAGCCTTTTAAAAGTATTTTTACAACCTCTTCAGCTGAAAAGGTTGTAGAAAAAATGCTTCTAAAAGTAAAAAAAGGCTGTGATGATTGCGTGGCTCAGCTGGGCATGTGGGGGGGGGGAGCAGGGATTTTTGCTACTTGTAATCTGAACCCCCGCCACCCCCGCTATTGGACCGGCTGATCCAGTCCAAACGAAGAGCATTTCACCCCTGGTTCCATGGAGTTAAAGTTGTGCAAGCCATATATAATTTTACAGGTAAGATTGCAACTAATTAAAATTGTATTTGTAGAATTTCTCTGAACCATCATTTCAGTTAGTTTTAATTCATTTATTATGCAATTCTTAGCAAACATTTCAGTCACAGTAATGTGCTTATTCTTAATAGCTTTTATCACAGAAATGGCTTATTGTCACAAAGAAATATGATGAATAATAAATATGATGAATAAATAAAACAGTGTATAACGCACAGGTGTCGTCTTGTTGGTGTCATGTTGCCATCATGTGATGTTTCACAATGTATTTTTCCCTTCATGGAGTTGAGGTGGGCATGGCCTGCACATGACGCATCCAGCCTGTGGGCTACCAGTTTGACAATCCTGGATAGCACATGAACTGAACACTTAAGTTTAGAAAGCAGTAGTTTCCATCTTCATACCCTTTGCAAACATCAAAGATATTTAAAAGAGGGCTGCAAAGTTGAGTAGCCTGGTTCAGCTCTGTCTATTTACAGCAGGTTGTCTCCTCTACTGTATGCAGCAGCTATTTGGGTTCCATAATAAAAGTAGTGTTTGAATGTGAGACATGTTTAACTGTTCTCTCCATTGTTTATCTTCAGATCTGCATAACTTCAGAAAAGGAACATGACGGGTTTATCAAAGTATGCAGTGGGAAAAAAAAGGGCTTTGTCCCAGTAGACGTCTTAGAAAACATCTGAAATTTGCCCACTCAGCAACTGCAGTACAGTAGCAAAGTTTTGCCAGGAAGACCTGTCTGCTTCATTTTGCACTGTGTCTACAAGCTGTCTTGGAGATGACTAGGGGAATCAGGAGACAACTACAAAGACCAACTGCTATCAAGCATTTAATCGCTTTGAAGCAACAAACAGTGATCAATAATGAAGTGTATTATTAGAGAAAGAACCAAATAAAGGTAGTATGAGTTTTAGGTGAGGGATGGGCTGCTTTTCTAAAAAGACAAGTAAAAAATTAAACTTGATGGTGGGTTTTGTTTTCTTTTGTTTCATTTTTTTTCCTGAGCAAAGCTGCTACCCATGTTTCTCTGAAAATAAGACCTTATACATACATACATATATATTATACTTATTATATAAGTATAAGTATATAAGTATAATTTGTGTGTATGTGTGTGAGAGAGTGTGATAATTCCATACATATTTTGTGGACAGACAGTGTATTGACTGGGCCTAATGTTTTTTAAACAACACTAACAATAATAATACAAATAAGTATGTATAATTCTATTCTGCCAACTTCAACAATACTATTCTCTCTTCATAATCCTTTATCATTTTCCCATTAATTCATTTAAACATAGATAACATTTCTTTATGCCATGTATTTGTTATCCCCTCCTAAATTACTATTATTTAATATTTTAAGAATTACTCATTAAACCATAACTTCAATTTTCCAAATGTGTAGGATAACTACTAATCCCAAATATTAACAATATTTAATCAATCCCGGGAGTGTATTTCAAAATCCCCACAATTTCTAATCCTTAATATTTTAAATTCACAATATACTTTAACACATTATTAATATTAATAATTCAATTAAATTACCTAATCCTACATTTCCATCTACTAATCTTAACTTATTTTTAGTTATAATAAGTTATATTATCTATTAATCAGGGATGAAATGCTCCCTGTTTGGACCGGATCACCTAATCTGGTAGCGATGGTGGCGGGTGGTTCGGAGAACTGGTAGCAAAAATCCTTTCCCCCCCCATGCCCAGCTGAGCTGCGTGATCATCAGAGGGCGTTTTTTTAAACTTTTAAAAGCATTTTTTCTTCAGCTGAAAAAATGCTTTTAAAAGTAAAAAAAAAGGCCTCTGATGATTGTGCAGCTCAGCTGGGATCATCAGAGCCTTTTCAGCCAAAGAGGTTGTAAAAAAATGCTTAAAAGGCTCTGGCGATCCCAGCTGAGTTGCCTGATCGTCAGAGGGTTTTCTTTTCTTTTAAAGGCAAAAAAACCTGCTTTTAAAAGAAAAGAAAAGTAGAAAAAACGCTTTTAAAAGTAAAAAAACAAAGTTGGCTATACTCAGTCACATTACACCCCCCACCAAGCCACACCCACAGAGCCAGTAGTAACAAATTTTACATTTCACCACTGCTATTAATGTATATACTACTATTTTCCCTATTTGTATTTTCCCATTTTATTAATATATTTTCTCATTATCCATTATCTTTTAACCTCTTTAAAATTCCATCATTTATTGACTTTTTAGTCAGCCTTTTATCTCTCCCTCTTGGAATCTTGTCATTTTTTTTTTATATTTTTGTGCCTAGTGAACATTCCCTTCTGGATATCCTTTGTTTCTTTCTGCTGTATTGCTGTATTATTTAAACACCTATCAGCAAGACTTCCCCCTTTTTAAAAGAGATTTTTCTTTTCTCTCTCTCTAAATCTTTCCTTTTTTTGAAAAAAAAAATTCTTTCTCTCTGTTCTATTATAAGCTTTTAAGGATTTATTTAATTGATTCCTACTTATTAATCCTTTCTCTTCTTTATTTTTATTTCTTGCATCATTTTGATTTTCCCCTTCCACTGCTTCTTCTAATTTCTCATCTATTCCTTGAATATTGTGTTCCTCTTTTTCCTCCAATTGTTGTGACTTCTACATTCATTTCTGTGTCTTTAAACAATCTCCTTGTCTCCTTATTGTTCTTTATAGATTCACGTGCACTTTTTAGCATAAAAATATTTCTTCATATGCCTCTATTATCCCCTGTAAATCCATTTTATATCAATTTAATAAAAATTATTCAGTATATTTCTATAGTTCCAATGTCTCTATATTTAAAAACTTCTGCTTAATAAAATTTAATCAATCCCATAATTATACCTCCAAAACCCCTAAATTTATGATCTTTAAAATTCTTTAATAATTTACAGCCTTAGTATATCTTCCCAATTGTCCAGATTTTAAAGTCTTATTTAACTTTCCTTCTTCTCTCTTCTGTCACCTTTCTTCTTTTGTCTCATAGAATGTTCTGTTGAAAGACATTAATAGTCCAAATCCAAGTTAATCCACTAGATTCCTCCAGCCTTTCAGATCCATAATCCAATAGCCAATTTTAATAAAGCTTAGTTATTTGCAATTTATTTCCTTTTAAAAATCTTCAGAAAGGAAAAAAAAACCTCATTAAATATTCTCAAATTATCCAAGTCGTCTTCTAACAGTAAAGTCAAGGTTAGGCCTTCTTCCAGATGTTATTACTTCTATTTTGTGTATAAGACTTTGTGTGTATTGAGTTAACTTTCATAGAGTATATTGCAGTTATAGTGCTGTAGTATTACTCTTCCAGTAAATGGGTCTCTTATTCCCAAATCCAATGTTAAACAGTCTGTCAAAAACAACTGATTATCCGATAAATCCAGGGGGTTTAAAAATACAAATAAACAAGACAGTTTCTCCTGAAAATCACCTTTTGAATTGTTTAAGCTTTTTTCAAGTTTTCTGTGTTTTAAAGCTTCCCTTGGGCTTCTTTTGTGTCTCTATTTTCAGGGGTTTTTTTTTCTCCATGTATTTGGTTACTACTTTTTAGGCTTGAGAGTTATCTTTTAAAATTCTTGTACTTAAATCAGGTCTTAGAGTAAAAGTTGTAATTATCTTGCCCAGTTTCAATGCTCTGCCCATGAACCACTTCAGCATAAATCTTGTGGTCCCAGTTGTCCCAGCTTATGACTGCCAAAAATGGCCATCGTCCCTGCTGTCATTTGGGAAAGCTTGCTTCAGACCTAATGAGGAAATTGCAAATTCCTCATGGTCAGTGAAGCACCTCTCCTTCCTTCACCACCCGTACAAGGCAGCTATGACCCCTTAGGGTCTCCCGACAGTAGTTACTAGCTGGATTTTACAAGCCCCCATGGAGCCCACTATTTTCCAGCTGTTCTCGCTCTGATGTCAACTGGAAGTCCTATAAGACCCTGTCTTATATATATTTTTGTCACCAAAAAAGGCACTGGGTCTTATTTTTAGGGGAGGGGATGTCATCCACTGACTCATCTCACTTGTGTGCATCTCCACTGACCTCTTTTTCGCTATCAGAGGCCTTCAGGAACTTCTTTGTCTGGCAAGGCCAGCAAGACTTTCCTGAAGGCCTCTCTAGCTGATAAAAGAGCTCCAGATCGATTAGGAAAGGCCTTTTCAGCCAATAACACAGCTCCAGATCGATCCGGAGCTGTGTTATCAGCTACAGTGGCCTTCAGGAAAGCCTTGCCAGCTGCAGCAAAGCAAATAGGCCAAGATATGCAAGGCCTGGATGAAACTATCTGAAGGTAAGTAGTAAGGCAGCTCCACCACCCCCAATCCCCACCCTAGCTTAATTTTTATCTATGCACTCTTGACTGGGCAGGGACTTAATTAGGGTTTATTTTGGAGGTAGTGCATGTGTAAAAAAACAAGGTAGGACTTACTTTCTGAGTAGATCATATTTTCTGGTAATTGTTACCCTTTGGCAACAGGCAACTGACCTGTAAGGCTGTTTTTCTCTTATTTAGATGTCTTAAGAAAACTGATAGGAACTTTTAGTCAATGTGACTCACTAGGAAGGATCAGACTTTTTCTCTGAACCAGAGGTGTCAATGTTAATTTTATTGAGGGCCGCATCGTGTTGTGACCTTGGGGGGCTGGGGTGGGCATGGTCAGGGTGGGTATGGCCAGCTAAACATCACTCATGTCAGGGGCGCCTGTGGTGGCCCGAGTGCTCTGCCAGCAAAAAAGGGCTCCCGAGCTCCATTTTTAGATGGCCTACTGCAACCCTCTTTCAGTGAAAATGGATGTCAAACGTGCCTCCTTTCAAAACTCTTGAGTTTCAAAACTCAAGAAAGAAAACCCCCAACTCCATTGTTTGTAGAGAAAGGTATCTTTTACTGAAAATGAACTGATTGCAATGAAAGTAAAGCAAGTTCTGAATAATAGATGTGGTTTACACATACAACTTCCCACATTAATCCCTCCTCCCCCCAAAGGTCAGGCAGTTGTGTCCAATCCACCTCTTCCTCAGGTGTCACATGAGGGTCATCTTCAGATGGTTTCATTCCTCTGGTATGCACAGATCGTTAGCTGCGAGAGTTATCAGCCCACTTCCTAGACTTTGAATACATTTTATTTCTCTGTAGCAAGTTAAGTTTTGTTTCTGCCTTAAACCCCTCCCTTGACCCTCCATTACATGGCAGCCGAAGCAGCTAGCCCTTAATTAAGGAAACATTACCCCTTCCCAATGCCTAGCACTAAAAGATAGCAATAAAACAATTAACTAACAGTAATAAAACAATAAAGGTAGCATGCAGAGATTGACATTCGGCCCTCTTGCGGAAAGGACGTTAGTCCTAGAAAAGAAAACAGATTAATCAGGGTTTATCAGGATATTTGTCATAGAACAGTGCCAGTTTCTTTGGGGCCCTCACATCCTCCTTATTCACCCATTCAGCTTGGGACAATGGAAAATGTTTCCAAGCTACCAGATATTGCACTTTACCCTGTGTCTCCTAAAATCTAGAATCTATTTAACTTCAAAATGTTGTTCCCCGTCAATGAGAATTGGCACAGGAGGATTGGTCGCTATTGATCGGAGAGGGGATGTGTGTTCAGGTTTCAATAAACTAACATGTAATAAAGGGTGAATTCTTCGCAAGGTTTTTGGTAATTCTAATTGTACGGTGACTGGATTTATCACCCGCACAATGGGGAAAGGACCCATTTCCATTTCCAATATTTTGGGCCAAGTTTCTTCAATTTTTGGGTTGTTTGCAAATATTTGGTAGATAGAAACACTTTATCTCCCACTTGGAAATACTTGGCTGGAGCTCTTTTTTTATCCACCTGCTTCTTATGTGATTGATGTGCTTCATCTAAAGCCTTGCGAGTTATCATCCAGGTGCTTTGTACCTGTTCGATCCACTCAGCCAGTGATGGAATAGATGATTTCTCTTCAGGCAGCTCTGGGATTGGTACAAAGTCTTGCCCAGAAACAACCTTGAAAGGAGTGAATCCGGTGCTGCCATGAATAGAATTATTATAGGCTACCTCAGCGAAAGGTAGCAGGTCTGCCCAGTTATCTTGTTGATAGTTAATGTAACAACTCAAATATTGTTCCAGGACCAAATTGGACCTCTCACAAGCCCCATTAGTTTGAGGATTATGGATGGAGCTTAACCCCTGGGCGAAGCCTAATAATTCCAAAAACTCCTTCCAGAATTGGGAAGTGAATTGGACCCCTCGGTCTGAGATTATATGTTCAGGGACCCCATGTAGTCTGTAGACATGTTGGACAAACAGTTTAGCTAATACTTTAGCTGAAGGTATTTTAGGACATGGGATGAAATGCACTTGTTTGGAGAATAAATCAGTTACCACCCAAATTACAGTGTTCCCTCTAATCTATGGGCAATTCCACTATGAAGTCCATGGATATTTCTCTCTATGGGGCTCCAGGGCGGGCAACAGTTTGCAACAGTCCTGGTGGTTTTCCAGGTGGTCTCTTAGCTGCTGCACATGCGGGACAACTCACCATGTAAGACTCAATGTCTGTCTTCAGGCCTGGCCTGGCCACCAGAACTGTCTTTTCAATAGATGTAGGGTTTTCATAAATCCGAACTGTCCAGCCATTTTGGCATCATGGCAATGCTGTAATATGGTTCCCCTTAAGCTAGCAGGGACATATAGTTTAGCCTCCACCCAAGCCAGACCATCGCGAATGGTACATTCATTTGAATGGACTAAACACCAGGCATCCGTTTTTAATGCCTCCTTCAAAAGCTTGGTCAGGTCATCCGGCAAAGAATCATCAGTCTTTACCTGGCATCGGGTAACCGCTGGGGCTGCAAGCTGTTGCACCAGGACAATAGGGCATGCAACATCCATGCAGGCACTATTATATTGTGGTAAGCATGAAAGAGCATCTGCCAGGAAATTCTTTCCTCCTGGAATATACCACAAGGAGAAGTTAAAGCGGTTAAAATATTGGGCCCACTGGGCTTGTTTTGGTGACAGTTTCCTGGGTGTTTTCAAGGCTTCTAAATTCTTGTGATCACTCCATACCTCAAACAGGTGCTTAGCTCCTTCCAGAAACTGTCTCCACATTAGAAGAGCCCATCGAAGAGCAAACGCCTCCTTCTCCCATATAGCCTACTTTCTTTCAGTATCTGTTAGTTTCCGAGAGGTATACACACACGGTTGCAACTTCCCTTCGGCATTTGCTTGAAGCAGGACCACCCACACTGCAATGTCACTGGCGTCTGCCTGAACCACAAATGGGGCCTCCATATCTGTGTGCTTAGGGACTGGTTTTGCAGCAAACAATCGTTTCAACTTCTCAAACGCAGCTTGGCATTCCATTGTGTTCATCCATGGTCTCTGTGTAAATAAGAATGTCATTGAGATAAACCAGAACCCCTTTAAACAGGTGCTCATGGAGAACTCATTTATCAATTGCATGAACACCGCAGGAGCTCCTTCTAATTCAAATAGAAGCACCCGGAACTGGAAACAGCCCAGGGGACAGTTGAAAACAGTCTTCCACTTGTCTCCTTCCTTAATGCGCACTCTATAGTAAGCCTCTCACAGGTCAAGTTTGGTGAAAAACTTTCCCTTTTTCAAAGGGGCTAACATGTCCTTCATAAGCAGCATAGGATAAATATTTTCTACACACACAGCGTTGAGGTTTCTATAGTCTACCACCAGGTGAAAGGACCCATCCTTCTTTTCTCTGAACATCACCGGAGCAGCAACTCGTGACCTAGCTGGTTGAATAAATCCTCGGCTTAAGTTTTTATCAATAAAGTTCCATAATTCCTCCAATTCTTTAGGCATCATGGGGTAGGACTTTGGTTTAGGAAGTTTTATCCCCGGAAGAATTTCAATGCTACAGTCTGTGGGCCTATGAGGAGGCAACACATCAGAGGCCCTCTCATTAAATACCTCCCGAAGGTCCCAGTATTCCTTGGGAATTCTTTCCTCCCCATCCAAATGTTCTATTACTGTCACCATTACTTCGGTTGGCATGGTTTCCTCTCTTTTGGTGGTTCCCTTCTCTACCCTGTGTGGTTTGGAGTGAAACCGCAATACATCATTCTCCAATTTATTCGCGTGTTCCATTTTCGGAGCCAGGGCAATCCCAACAAGATAGGTTGGTCCATCCCTGGTGTCACAATAAAATTCAATTTTTCTCAGTGATCTCCCATGATCATCTCTATTGATTCAGTTACAAAGTGGGCTGGGCCTCCTCCTGCTACCGACCCATCTAACTGGCAAAAGGCTATGGGCCTACTTAGAGTTTTTAGTCTGAGTCCCATTTTCTTTACAACCTCGGGGCTGATGACACACCTGGTACACCCCAAGTCCAAAAAAGCTAATCTCCCCCTGGGCTCCAGTAGAAGGGACATGCAATTTCACTGGGATCGTCAAGGGTCTCCCTTTCCAACTCACCAAGAGGTCTTCTTCAGAATCGGACCTGGATTGCTGTCATCAGAGCCAGTCGGAACTCCCAACTCCTCCTGGGCAGAAGGAGCGACCTCGACGATGTCAGCTCCCTTCTTAGCGACCTCCCAAGCCTTGGTGAGTGGCTTCACAGCTCCTTTTCCACCACCAAGAGTCGCCTTGGATGGTAGCTTGGCCACACAATCGGCTGCCTGATGACCTTCCTTTCCACATCTGAAACATGCCATAGACCTCTGCTTCATGCTGGCGGTAACCCCAGTACCTTTCGGAGCTCCCTTATGGGGCAAGAGAGGGGCCTGCCTCCAGGTGCAACTGCCCAGGATGCGATCTCTGGCCAGGTGGATCTCCACCTCTGCAGCCAGGACATACCAGCCTTGCAGGGTATGGGAAGCCTCACACACCCGGCAATTTGTATAAATTTCTTCATTCAAGCCATCTTTGTAGTTTTCCAACAATGCAATTTTCGACCACCCTCTCATGTGAGGCACCAACTCATGAAATTCTTGAGTGTATTCTGCAACCGGCCTTTTCCCCTGCTGAATGAATTTCATCCGGATTCTCACCTTTCGCTCAGCCAAAAGATCCTCAAATCTAGCTCTTACGGCTGCCATAAATTGGTCATAATTATTTAGTAATGGGGAGTCCTCATTATGAAGGGTCACAAACCAATCTGATGCCACCCCTTCCAAAGCTCTGGTCACGGACCTCACATGAGCTGCATCAGATAGAAAATCCTCTCCCCAATCTCGCATGTGATTCCACACTTGAGCTAGGAAAGGTCCAAGTTCCTTTGACTCCCCACTATCTTTTCCAGGAAGAGGGGAATCTTTGGCTTTTTCTGCCTGCGTGGCAATGCCTGCCCAGAAGGGGGAAACCAGGCCTCTACTGGATGCTAAGATCCCTGGGGACTGACCTGCATCCTCTTGGTCTCGTTGCTTCTTCAGTGTAAGCAGCCTCTTTAGCACTTCCCAGGTCTGGCTTTTCTCCTCCCTTCCCAGAGACACCCTGAGTAGATAATTCATACCTCTCACGAGCTCTTCGACTCTCAATGGCATCTTTATACAGCCTCACAGCTTGTGCAATTTGAAGGTTCTCTTTCATTTTCTCTTCCTGCTGGGCAACGTGTCCTCCTTTTCGCCTTCTTGTTGTAACTCCTGGAAGGGCCTCTCCCAGCTCTGGCAACCTTCCAACCCCCATGCACCATTTGGGTTTCTCCCTTTTTTCTTCAAGTTGCAATTTAGCCAACCACTCTGAGCTTTCCCAGTCAGTCTGTTGATCGTGTGATGAGCTGCCCCCCCATCTCTTCCTGGTCACTTCCAGTGTCCGACATTCCTTTCTTCTTCTTTTTTTTCTCAGGCCCCCCCCCCTGTGTGTTTTCCTGGATGGCTGATGATGAGAACTTGCTTAATGTCAAGCATGCCTCCTTTCAAAACTCAAGAAAGAAAACCCCCAACTCCATTGTTTGTAGAGAAAACTATCTTTTACTGAGAATGAACTGATTGCAACGAAAGTAAAGCAAATTCTGAATAATAGGTATGGTTTACACATACAAGTTCCCACATTAATCCCTCCTCCCCCCAAAGGTCAGGCGGTTGTGTCCAATCCATCTCTTCCTCAGATGTCATGTGGGTCATCTTCAGATGGTTTCATTCCTCTGGTATGCACGGACCATTAGCTGCGAGAGTTATCAGCCCAGTTATCAGTTATCCTAGACTTTGAATACATTTTATTTCTCTGTAGCAAGTTAAGTTTCATTTCTGCTTTAAACCCCTCCCCTCACCCTCCATTACATGGCAGCTGATGCAGCCAGCCCTTAATTAAGGAAACATTACCCCTTCCCAATGCCTAGCACTAAAAGACAGCAATAAAACAATTAACTAACAGTAATAAAACAATAAATGTAGCATGCGGAGGCTGACAGTGGAGCCTGTGAGGGTCACCTGTGCTCCGTTTTTGCTGGCAGAGGCACCGCGGGCTGGTCCTTCATTGTTTCCAGGGCAGCCCCATGGGCCAGATCTAAGCACCTTGTGGGCTGGATCCAGACTCTGGGCCTTGAGTTTGACACCCCTGCTCTGACCTGTGATTTGATGATTGAAATAAGTAGTATGAGGCTGGTCTTTAAAATATTGTTCCTCATTTTAGGGAATCAGGATAATATTTGGTTCTGACTTTTAATTTTTTTTAATTAAAAGGCAGTTTAAGTGAAATATATAAACATCAGCTTGGGAAACATCCTGCTCTGCAGGTTTCTTTTAGATAGATTAAATTGGTGAGCATGTATACATGCAAACATGTTGCAGTTCACAGATGTAAATTCTGATTATGCAGCTGATGAATAACGTTTTCCCCAGTGAGGCCAATTAGATGCTGTTGTTGTTGCCAAAAGAACATTGCTTGTAACAAGAAATTTATCTGCAGACGTATTAAATATATTTTCTATTTTAAAATATTGTGTGTGTGTGTGTACGTGGATGTGAACATTTGAGGATACATGCATACACACACAATATGGGCTTGTTTCTGTGGGTAATCAGTTCCTTTCAGAATGAAAAATGCATATATGTACAGAAGAAAAATATATGTGCTAAAAGAAAAAAAGATTAACTGGACAAATTGAAAAATGAGCACACATTCAAACAGCAAAGTTTGACAATTCACTTAAAAGCAAGAACCAGCTACAATTCAACCCAAACTCAGATGTGAGTATAAAAACTTCTATTAAATCTAATAGAAATAACACTGCCTTGGGATAACAGCCTTTGACAGAAGCCAAAATTTTGGTCCTTTCACATTGTTTTAACACCCAGTACAAACAATATCGTTTTGATTCCAGCTGAAGTTTGGAGTCAACTTTTTCTTTCTTTTTTATGCAAGTGGATGAGAGATTGTCCTTGAGGCTGTTTGCATAGCATTTAAGGAGAATCCAGTGTGATCACTATTGAGAAATTCTAAGCCCTTTGTTAATTTATGATTTTCTTGTTTGATTTTAAAATGTATTAGAATTTTTTGAAATCTGTGCTAACCATGTGCTAGGATACACTTTTACATTTGTTAGAGAGATAAGAGTAAGTAGTGTCCTGTTTTTATTAATACTGACTTGAGAGCCTTATGACCCAAAAGAAAATCACAACTTGGTTTATGATTCAATATCTGACTGGATCTTGATGTGCATTTGCTACCAGAGAAGATGCCTTTGCAGCTCTCAAGTCTTTTCTTAGCATTTATCTGAGTTGCTATGACCGGCATTGACTCTGAAGATACATCTGGAACCATGGTGTGAACATCATGAATGCTTTGGAGATTTTATCATTTATTCATTTGAAAAGCCTAATTTCCAGAATTGTGAAATGCTATTATACGGTATTGATAGCCATTCAATTTTCTTATACTTGTTCATGTAAATAAAGCCACCCCACAGGCAAAATCGTAATAAATGATCCTTTTAATGCTAGAAATATTTATTACATTTTATTTTATTTTTTGAAAAGGGAAGCCGGACAGTTTTAGTTACTAAACATTTTGCCTATGCAGCAGTACAGAAGAGACACTATTAACATAACCTGCTTTATATCATTGGTTTCAAACCACTGACCAGAATTAGAGGGTTCTCAAATGATTACATTGTATTTTAGTATGCAAAGACTTGATAATATTATATAATCATTTGTACATGCTATTATTTATTTCAATGCAATATATTGCCATTCTGCCCTACTTTAATTGCTTCTCTTAGTTCAATTTCTCCTTCATTCCTGCCTCATAGGATAAATATTAATATTAGTTTCAATTTACAATGGCCTTTAATTATTGTCATTTCTTTTGATACTAAGCAATAAAGTGATTTTTAAAAGACTTGGGTTTTTTCATACTGATTCATGTTTCCGTTCCAAGCAAATAACTTTCATCTTTTTCCCTACCACCAATGATGGTATCAATCAGAATTGCATGTGCACATACACACATCCTTTGCTATGGCTGATCAAAGGCTTTAATATCCGTACAGTATTCAAGTTTAATGTTGGACACTGTTTTAAGGCACTGCATGAATCAACTTTTTGTTAAATGGTCATCATATTTAGACATTGCATTCAAATACATCTTAATGTCTCTATTCAACCATATCTTAGTTATGTATTACTTTGCATACTTGTGGACCAGAAAATACACTTAGAAATAAATGCAGATAATTCATTAGGATCATCACTAATACATCACTGTCCTCAAGACAATGTCAACCAGGTAGACAGAACTTCTTCAAGATACCTGGCCCTAATCTGGCCCTTCAAGTCTCCCAAAAGCATGCCCATTTCCACTATTTCTTTGACCTTTCTCAGCACTATGGACTTCTTAAGAGAACTGGTGTTTGCATAATATGTTCAAAATTAATGTTTCTAAAATTAGAGTAGTAATAGTAGAGTAGTAGAGTAGTAGCCCATTAAATAACCACTGGTTGTTGTTAGACTAATTCATTTAGGATAATGGAATAGGGAATTTCATGTAAATCGGGTGTCAAACCAGTGGTGAAATCTAAATTTTTTAGTCACCGGTTCTGTGGGCATGGCTTGGTGGGTATGGCTTGGTGGTGGTCATGTGGCTGGGTGGGTGTGGCCAACATTTTTTACTTTTTAGAGCATTTTTAACTAGTAAAAATGCTTTAAAAATAAAAAAAGGTTCCGATGATCAGCACCTGACCAGCCTGACCCCTCTCACCAAGCCAGATTCAATGGCTCCTGGCCCTGAAGATTGCCCGCCTTTCCACCTCGGCCACCCAGCCTGGGAGATGACGGGGGGGAGGGGAGAGAGAGAAACAAAGTGCTCGCTGCGCCCCCTTTTCATTCACCCCAAGCTTCCTGCTGAAAATTTTCACACCTTGCTTCACATGCCTGGGATTGTCGCCCTCGTCTTCTTCTTCCTCCTCCTCTCCATCTTCCAAGTGGAAAAATGCCAGGAGCAAGTGCAAAAAGAATTGCTTGTTTGCTCCTGACATTTTCCCATTTGGAGGAAGTTTTTGTACTTCTGGTTAGCCTCCAAGTTTACGCAGCAAGGAAAAGGAAGGCTGTGCATGTGCGCTCCCCCAAGTTCCATACCATGGCCTGCCTTTCCTTACCTCAGCCCCAGATCATGTATGCCCGGCTGATCCTATATTCTGGGTGGCGGAAGGGGGGTGGAAGCAAGAGAGAGGAATAAGTGGCTATGAGCATAGGACATAGCGGCAGGGAGAAAAAAGTGGGAGGGGGTGCTTTGGTAGCCCGGGGAATCGTTCCCTCTATCAACTCTTGTTAATTATGAACCAGTAATCGATCGCCTCTTCCCCTGCGACAAGGGCACGGTCGCTCACTTCCCATGCATACAAGCATCCCTCCTCAGCAGCCATCTGCTACAACTTCACTTTCCCTTTGAAGGAAATGAATAATAAGCTACTCTTTTATAAAGTATAATGTATTAAAAAGCTATGATGTTCTTACTGTCGTAAAATGACCACAAATTGTATTCAGTGAAACAGTACATGATGACAGGAACATACGTCCAAGGCAAGGCCACAATTCAGTTAGATAGGAACATCCACCCAGGACGAAGCTACTAGTAAACAAGATAAGATATCTGTTCCTCCAGAGAAAGTGTCATGATGACCCTTTAGAAGATGAAATGACTTAAAGAAATGACTTAGTAGAATAAGGGGGTTAAGGGGGAGTTTCTTAGGCGTGGTGTGCATTTTGTAAGAGTATAAAATGTGTAGCTTCTTGAGCTCTTTGAACTCAATCCATTTGGGAAGGGCCTAAGAGGTCACGCTTGCAACCGCTTTTTATTTTTCTTCATTTTATCTCCAATAAACCTTTGATTCTGTGAACCAGACTTGTTTATGAATTCTGAGGATTAAAATATTTGGGTCTTATATCTCACACCTTCCTCTCGCTCTCCCTCAGGTGACCAACCGTGGCTTTGACACATAAGCAGTTCAGCCTGTCAACAACGAACCTCGGGGCGCAGCCAGGGAGTGGCCAAGCAAGGCTGCACTGAATGTCAGTGTGGATACAGAGGGTGAAATGACCCCTCCAAATGTCAGCAGCTGAACTGCTTATAGTCAAACTCACTTTTTCTCCCTGCTGCTCTGTCCTACGCTCATAGCCACTTCTTCCTCTCTCCTGCCACCATCCCCCCCTCCCGCTGCCCAGAATACAGAATCAGCCTGGCACACATGATCTGGGGCTGAGGTAGGGAAAGGCAGGGCATGGCATGGAACTTGGGGGAGTGCGTGCTCACAGCCTTCCTTTTCCCTGCCATGTAAACTTGGAGACCAACCAGAAGGTACCCCAAGTCATTCTAAAGGTCTTTTAAAGCCTGTATGTGTGTGTCTTTGCTCCTGGTCTTTTGCAGCAGCCCATGCCTGACGTACACACACACACACACACACACACACACACACACACATGCCATGCACACAGCGGTACTGGTGAGATTTTTAGTGAGCAGCGCAGGAAACCAAACTTACCTTCACAGGTACAAAAGCTTTCTCTAAATGGAAAAACGCCAGGAGCAAGCAAGCAATTCTTTTTGCACTTTGCTCCTGGCATTTTTCCACTTGGAAGATAGAAAGGAGGAGGAAGAAAAAGATAAGGGCAACAATTCCGGGCGCATAAAGCAAGGCGTGAAAATCCGTAGCAGGAAGCTCAGGGTGAGTGAAAAGGGGGAGCAGCCGAGCACTTTGTTTCTCTGGAACCGGTAGTTTAAAAATGCTTAAAAAGTTTTATTTTTAAAGTTCCGACCATCGCACATCGCTCAGCATATCGTCAGAACTTTTTTTTACTTTTTAAGCATTTTTTTACTACCAGTTCTCCAGAAGTAAAAGCAGGAAGTAACGATGACCGAGTGGGTGGGCAGAGCCTTGAGCTGCCATCATTACTGGTTCTCCAATCCACCAGCCATCATCGCTATCGCATTGGCCGAACTGGTCCAAACTGGGAGCATTTTATCTCTGTGTCAAAATCAAGGCCTGTGGTCAAGATCCCGCCCCACGATGAGGCCAAATCCGGCCTGCATGGCCACCCTGGAAACTATAAGTGTCCAGCCTGCATCACTTCAGACACACACTTCAGACACTATGCCATCCTGATGGATGTGCACACGCACAGGCCCAGTTCTCTGTTGCTGTGTGCAGAGCAACTAAAGTAGTCTATGAGTTGGAAAGTCAAATTTTTTTTTTACCATAGTCCCACAGACTTCTTTAGCGACGGGGAATGGAGCTGGAAAGGTTAGTGAAGGGATGTGGCTGTCCTGGATAGGGGATGAGGGGATGGGTGTTTGGCCTGGATGGCCTGGCTGAAGGGCTCTCAGGTAAGCTGAGGCAGGGCTGGTGGGGCAGCTCCGCACACACTGCCTTGCTTTGTCCACCACAGCAACTAGCCTCGCTTCGATCTTCGTTCTTTACCACTTCTTCTCTTTGCTCACCACTGTAACCTAGCAGAGGGCTAAGCAATGCATTGGTGTGGCAACCACAGAATGAGGGGATGGGGGTGGAAGATGAAGCAAGGCAGGGGGTGCAAAGCTTACCCCCATGCCCTGCACTGGATTACCGGACCACCTCATCAGTCAGGTATTGAAGTGCTGCAATTGCCGCCATGGCAAGACAGAGAGAGAGATTAGGGGGGCTCTCCAAACTCTCTCTCTCTGTGTATGAGAGTGAGTGTGCGATCCATGCATCTGGTGAGGCACCCAAGCTGCTGGCAGCGGTGGGGGTGGCAGGAATCACCATGATTCCCCCCTCCCCAACCAGCCAGCCCTGCCTGACCTGGTCCCTGCTTGGTTAGCCAGCTGGCACAAAGCCTTGCTGTTCTTTTCATCATCGTCGTTCCTGCTCAAGTAGCTCAAGTAGCTCCGAGGCCTCATTCAAGGTGTTCGGGAGATGTGGGCAGGCCCAAAACAGGCTACAGGGGGAGCAGGAGGCCTCTGTGTGCCTCATTTTGGCTGCCAGGGTGGTGCAGGAGGCATCCAGGCCAGTGGTGGGATTTAAGTAATTTAACAACTGGTTCTCTGCCCTAATGACCAGGTAAGTAGGCATGTGTGGGTGTGGCCAACTTGACATCACTCACATCGATGGGCACTTCTCCCAGGCTCCTATGATTGTGGGGATACTGCAATGGTTGTAAGTGTGAAAAATAGTCATGTCACTTTTTTCAGTGCCATTGTAACTTTAGGTAAGGTAAAGGTTCCCCTCGCACATATGTGCTAGTCGTTCCTGACTCTAGGGGGCGGTGCTCATCTCCGTTTCAAAGCCGAAGAGCCAGCGCTGTCTGAAAACGTCTCCGTGGTCATGTGGCCGGCATGACTCAATGCCAAAGGCGCACAAAACACTGTTACCTTTCCACCAAGGTGGTCCCTATTTTTTCTACTTGCATTTTTACATGCTTTCGAAACTGCTAGGTTGGCAGAAGCTGGGACAAGTAACAGGAGCTCACCCCATTACACAGCAGCATTAGGAATTTGAACCGCTGAGCTGCCGACCTTTTGATCAACAAGCTCAACGTCCTAGCCCCTGAGCCACACGTCCCCTAATTGTAACTTTAATGGTTACTAAATGAACTATTGCAAGTCAAGGATTACCTATACAAAAATACAAAAAGCTTTCTTGCTTACAAAAAGGTGCCCTAAATACCAATCATTAGATTAGAAATACCTCTAACCAAGAGTTACAAATCAGGCAGCTACAAAGGTGCCAGAGCACCTTGAGGAATTAAAATAGTTAAAATGCAATGATAACTATCAGCAGCCAACTCTTGCTCATAAAGTGAAACCTTTAGCAAAGAGATCATTTAAGCTCTCCAGAAAGTGGGTGGGCATATTTGGCCTACAAATGCTGAGCCAAAGAGACAAATTAACAAATTGTATAGAGAATCAACCCAGGATCAAGTCTCTGCCCTCCCAAGTTTGTCAAGCATGGCTGGTCTCACTCACCTCACAAGATATCCTAAGGAAAGCATCCAGATAAATGGAAAGATCACATGCCACCCAGAAAGGCAGTAAAAAAATCAGTACCAAATTTGCATTCTGTTTCTTGGAAGCACACCCCAAAAGGACACTGCTTTAATGCCAGGGACCATTAAAGCAGGGAAGGAAGGCCTCCCTCTCCAGATAGAAAAAGAAACCATGAGACAGGAAAAAACTCAAACACAATACAAATAATTAAATCACAACAGTTTAAATCCTTTTAAAACTAAAACAAAAGCCTTGTCTGGCTCATTGCCAGAGCTCACACCCCAGGAAAGCTCAAGTGGAAACACTTAAGATAAGCCTAACTACAAAGAAATCAATTAGCACTACAATGTAGCAGAAGAGCAAACACAGTAGCTGTTGCTTGTTAACCAATTACCAGAACAAATAGACACAGGAACTAGCCAGATTTCTGAACCCTGCTTCTTTTCAGGAACAGAAATTAACCTTTCCCTTCCAAACAAAGCTGAATAGGGAAAATTATCCCATCAATAAACACAGGATTAAATGTTACCAAGCACAGAATTAAACTTTACAAAAAACCAGTTTCAGACCAAAACTCAGAAAGGTATGTAAACCCCTGTTTGAATGTCAATCTTTCTAGCAAGCCAAGAAGCCTTGCTGAATGTTGTGGTCCGCCAGCAGCCTGCGGAGCTGGCTACGGAGTCAGACAGTGATGAGGCTGTGGAAGAGCATGGGCCAGTCCTGGAGGCTGGAGAAGGCCCGGATGAGGGCTCTGCATCGGAGGCTGAGGTGGGGCCAGGGCCATCAGGGAGTGAGTTGCAGACTCCAGAGCCTCCAGACAGTAATGAGCTTGTTCCTAATGCACACATGAGAAGAGCTGCCAAAAGGCAAGAGCAGCTCAAGCAAGAGGATGACTCGGGAGTAGGGCCAAGAGATGATTGGCCCCTCCCATAAAGCTTAAAAAAGACGAGCAACAGTATTTGGGCTTTGCCGGAAAACAACATTGGTAGTTTTGTCTTCTTGCATTTATTTTTGTATCGGTGTCTTCTGAATGTTTGTCAAGAAAGACCTTTGGCAGTCTGCCTAATTGGACCAAGGTTTGTGATGGGACTGAGGAATTTGTGTTGGGAGGAATTTGCTTTAATTTAGTTGAACTACGCTGAGAATGAAGTAATTCTCAGCTGTTCAAATAAAGTTTGTTTGTTTTTCACTGACTGAGTTTCCTTTTTTAATACATACATAATTTTTATTGTAGTTTTTCTTTTTCATAACTCTAATTCATAGTCAAATAGACAGTGTCATTTTTATATGTTTTGGATTAACAGTTCAATTAAAATCTTATATATGTATATATGTTCTCAACTTCCTTATAAATATTACCTATTTTTGTTTCTGTTGTCTATCCACTTATACCATTTTTCCCAAATATTCTGAATCATCTTTTTCTTTTAATTCTATGGTTAGTTTATTTATTTTGGCACATTCAAATATTTTCTGGATCCCTCTGGTGGTAAATTATGTTCCTTCCAATATTGCGCAAACACAATTCTTGCTATTGTTAGTATAAGCAGGATCAGATTTTTTTTTCAAATTTAATTTTTAATATTCCCAGGAGAAATGTTTCCGGATTTAACTCTATTTGGCAATTTATTAAATATTGTAGCCAACCTTGTATTTGGTTCCAATACTTTTTCGCTTGGGGCATAACCACTAGGCATGAAAGAAGATACCTTGATGCTGGCTGCATTTCCAACACTTGAGGCTTAGGTTTGGGTACATTTTAGCCGGCCTTGCTGGGGCCAAGTCCAATGATAGAGCATTTTATAACGGTTTTCCTTATAGGCAACCAATTTTGTTAGCATGTAGTTTTTGTTCCAGATTGTATCCCAGGTTTATATTATGCCTTATATTTTTAGCCCATGCAATCATCGGTTCTTTCACCACCTCCTCTGCTCTGTCGAATTCTAATAAATAATTTGGATATTAAATTTATTTCGGGGCCAATCAGCAATTTAGTTGTTTTGGTTCCATGTCAATTCTGTATTTTTCCACATCTTTCTTACATCTGGATTGCAATTGTAAGTATGGCTACCAATCAATGGATATTCCCTGTTCTTTTAATGCCTGATTATTTTTAAGTTTTCCCTGTTTATTTAGGATTTCTGAGTATCTAGGCATTTTGCTGATGTCTAATGTATTGGGGTGGATCATAGCTTCCATAGTAGATAGCCAACCAAGAATTTTCATATAGTGTTTCTTTTTTGTATCTTCTCAAATTGTTATTTTGTTTCTGTAGAAATAATAGTGTATCCTAATCCTTCTGTCCCACATAAAAGCATGCCACCCCTTTTGTAGACCTGTCCTTCCAGAGTTCTTGTTACTTAAATTAACCCAATCCCTTATCCAAACTAATGTAGCTTCCTTTTGGTATAGTTCCCACACCGGTAGACCAAAACCAAACCCCTATTTCTACAATCTTGGAAAGAGCATAGTTTTATCCTTGCCTTTTTTCTTGACCAGACAAATTTAATAATAATTTTATTAAGTTCATTGAAAATTCTTCTGTCTAATGGAATGGGGATTGTTTGAAATAAATATAATAATTTAGGTAGGATATTCATCTTGATAGTTGATATCCTACCTAAAAGCTATATTTGTAACATCCCGCACTTTTCCAAATCCTTCTTTATTTGTTGGATCAAACCTGTATAATTATCCTCCTTTAGGGATGAGCACCTCGCTGTTAACCATATCCCTAGATATTTAATTTTTTTTAACAATTTGTAAGTCTATTTCTTTTTTTAATTCTTTTTTCTGACTTGTTAAGCTTTTAACTATCATTTTGGTTTTCCCTTTATTAATTTTAAGTCCTGATACTTCCCCATATTTTTCTATTTCTCATATTAGAATAGGACCAGATTCCAGAGGTTCCTCAATGATAAATACCATATTGTCTGCAAAGGCCTGTGCCTTGTACTCTTCTCTTTTAATTTTCATTCCCTTTATTTCTCAATTTGCCCTGATCCTATTTAGTAGTATTTCTAATGTTAAAATAAAGAGCAATGGTGACATTGTCATACACCCTTAGTTATCTGAAATATGTTGGTAATATCCCCATTTACCCTTTCCCTTTGTGTCTTATAAATTGCCTTTATTATATTTTCAAATTTAACTCCCAGTTTAATTTGTCTAATATGCCTAATCATAACTTGCCAATTTAGATTGTCAAAAGACTTTTGGGTATCCAGAAAAACAAGCGCCACTTGTTTCTCTGGATGAGCTTCGTAATATTCCAGGGTGTCTACAATTATTCTCGTATTTGTCTATTGGGGAGGAATGTCATTTTGATCCAGGTGTATAGTCTCATTCAATACTTTTTTCAACCTTTGTGCTATTATATTCATAAATATTTTGTAATCTGCATTTAAAAGGAATATTGGTCTGTAATTTCTAATTTGACTCTTACCTGTACCTTCTTTCGAGATTAAGGTGATGTATGCCTCCCTCTACGATTCTGGTATTTTCGCTTTGTATAGTGCTTCATAACAAAATTTTAGTAACACTGGTTCTATAATTTTACTCAATTTTTTATAGACTTCCCCTGGGAGACCATCCAGTCCTGGTGTTTTATTATTCTTAAGTCTTAAAATTGGTCCTCTCAGTTCTTCTGGTGTTATTCCTTTATTTAACAATTCCCATTTTTTCTCCTCAAGTGGTATGATTTCTTCCTCCAGTAAATAATTTTTTTGGTGATATTTTTTTTAGACACAGACAACACAAAAAATACAGGTACATGTCAAATCAAATTTGTTATTTTCCAATCCTCCTTCCAAGTCTTCATCAATATATTTTCTCTCATTTACCCTTTCCTTGTTTACAATCTTCTTAGAAATCTAATTGCCTTTTGCCCCCATCTTTAATCTTTATCTCTAATTATACTTCTTTTCCCCCTTTTCTCTATTCTCATTTATATCAAACCCTTTAATTCCCTCTTATAATATGTTCTATTACATCTTCCAGTTAGACATCATCATAAATCATATCTTTATGTTACAATAACGTTTTGTTAATTATGTATCATCCAGAGGAAAGAAAAGGGAGAAGAAAACAAACAAAAATTCACTTCAGAAGATTTTACAAAATAATTTTTCCAGTATCATTATAACAAAAAAATTATCTTAACCTTCAATTAACTTTTCTCATACTAAAATCCACAATCATTAATTAGGTTTTTTCTTTTTTTTTCTTTCCCCTTCTTATCTTTTTCTCCTTCCTCCTCTTTATATATTTTATTTATTTTATTTATTTATATTTATTTATTTTGTTACAACAGTATATATAAGCATAAGCATGAAATAACCATACAATATATAAGCATATATTATATATAAGCTATATATAATATAGTATGTAATAACTATATTAATTGGATATAATGAAAGGAAACAATAGGACAGGAATGGTAGGCACCCTTGTGCTCTTATGCATGCCCCTTACAGACCTCTTAGGAATGGGGTGAGGTCAATAGTAGACAGTTTTTGGTTAAAGCTTTGGGGATTTTGGGAAGAGACCACAGAGTCAGGTAGTCTGTTCCAAATATTAACAACTCTGTTACTGAAGTCATATTTTCTGCAATCAAGATTGTAGCGGTTAACATTAAGTTTAAATCTATTGTGTGCTTATGTATTGTTGCAAATGAAGCTGAAGTAGTCTTTGACGGGAAGGACATTGTAATAGATGATTCTATAAGTTAAACTCAGGTCATGTCGAAGGCGGCGTAGTTCTAAATTTTCTAAACTCAGGATTTCAAGTCTGGTGGCATAAGGTATTTTGTTGTATTCAGAGGAGTGGAGAACTCTTCTTGTAAAATATTTTTGGACACGTTCAATTGTATTGATGTCTGAAATGTGGTAAGGGTTCCAGAGAGGCAAGCTGTATTCAAGAATTGGTCTAGCAAATGTTTTATATGCTCTGGTTAGTAGTATAGTGTTTCTGGAGAAGAAGCTACACAAGATTAGATTTACAACTCTTAAAGCCTTTTTTGTGATGTAGTTGCAGTGGGCTTTGGCACTTAGATCATTTGATATGAAAACTCCAAGGTCTTTAACAGGGTGGGGGTCATCTGTAAGGTAATGTCCATCGAGCTTGTATTTAGTGTTTAGATTCTTTTTTCCAATGTGTAAGACAGAGCATTTGCTGGTTGAGGTTTGGAGTTGCCAAGTTTTTGACCATTCTGACACAAAGTCAAGGCCTTTTTGAAGGGTAGCTGTATTGTTGGTGGTGTTAAATACTAAATTTCTTCAATCTCTTTATTTGTCCTATATTTCCATCCACTCTCCTTTTCTTCCCTTCCTCCATTTTTTTCTTTTCTCCACTGATCCCTAAGTAGTCTCTTAGCCTTGTAACTTTTTCCTCCCTTTTTGCTATTCTTTGTTCTTTCCTTTCTTTCTTCTTATCTTTACCCAATATTATTTGCAATACTTTTCTATTTAAAGTTCTCCTCTTCCTGTTAATAGTTTATTTTTTCTTATTATTAATCCCAATATAGCCTTCTGATTTCTCATTATATATCTTATCCTCTTTCTCTTTAAACTCATTTAAATTTCCACCCTTATTTAAAAATTCAACATCAACATTTTTTCTCTTATCTTCTAATCCTGTTTCTTGATTCATGATTTCTTTGTTTGGTGTAGGCTCCAGTGCTGCTCCAATTTCCTCTGGTTCTTGCTTTCCATATGGTCTTAAAATTATTCCTTTTATTTCTTGCCTAAAAGTCATATGCATTTTTTTCATCATTTCGATTATTCCTGTGCCATTCTGTATTTCCAAAATTGTATTTCTTTTTAGCATCAGAGTCAAAGTCAGATAGTACACAGGGAAAAACCTCCCTTTCGTTTTCTCACCAGTCTTATCTTTTCTGCAGAGGAATTTTCCACAACTAAATGCTAAATGCTAGTCAATGCAATTTCCCTTTCTGTCTGAAGGTATTTTTTTGGAATCCACAACCTAATCAACAATTAGCAGAAGTATCCATTTTGTTTCTTCTGTTTAAAACCGCCCTTTGTCCAATTTCAACTTTTATATATATTCCACTTAGTTCCAAATTACTTCAATTTAAAGTCAGTTCAAATTTGTTTAGTTCCAATTTACAATAGAGGAGAAAGGTCAGAAAAATCCCACATCTTTTCCAGATATTCCTTCTTCTTCTTCCTTTCTTCCCGCTTTCTTGTGTTCCAATAATAAATTTTAAAACTCCCATTTTTTACCAACTTTATTTAAAGATTTTCTTTCTGACACCCCCTTTTTTTAGAGGTCTCCGCTTTAATTTTTTTTTTATTCAAAAGGTTTTACAGAAAATTCCCTCCCCTTTCCCCCCTCCTCCCCCTCCCCCTCCCTTCACAACTCCCCGACTTCCCGGAACGAGCACAAGGTATAGTTAAAAATAAAACAAACATATGCTAAAAAATTTTCATCCCAACTTAATTATACCCCTACAATCATCAATTCCTAACTTCCCCCAAAAACAATCAAAAATAATACATCATAATCATTCAAAAACAGTCTGATAACTCTTAGTCTGATATCTACTTTGAATATAGTCAATCCATTTTTCCCATTCCTTTAAGTATCTTTCTTGCGTATTGTCTTTCAAAAAGGCAGAGGTCTCCACTTTAATTTAAAAGTTCCAGGTCTCCTCAAATCTTAGGGTAGTGTTTCTGTTTCTCTTAATTTATACTTTTTGTATTCCTTCTTAATTTAGCTGCTGTTCCACCGCCAAAATTTTTTTCCTCAGATATCAAATAGAATATTTTCATGGGAGTTGGTATTTACTCACTCACCCGGCTTCGACACTTTGCTCAAATCACCGCTCCTGTTCAAATTCTTTTTCGGTTGCCCCAGCTTATTGATGGCTGCCCTAGCCCCCACCCCCGCCACTGAGTCAGAGAGCTTTCTTCTGATCTTCTAGAAACTTGCCAGTTCTCTCGGTCAAATGAGGTGCCTCTCCCTCTTCACCATCCCTACAGGATGGTTCTGGTCTGAAGACCCCTCAGCAGCGTTTCGTCAGCCCGGGGAATTCACAAAGCTCAGCGGAGCTCACTCTTCCCTGTCCATCCCGCTGCAACACTTCCGGTTTTTCCTTCCAGTAAATAATTATCGATTTTATCCTTTGATATTTTCTCTTGTTTATAAAGATCTGCATAATAATCTTCTAATATTTTCTTTTTTTCTTCTTCATTGTTTTGTGTGATTTCAATCTCGTCCTCTAATTGTTGCATAATCTGTCCTTCTTTCTCTTTTTTTCAATTTATAAGCCAACCACCTTCTGGTTTTGTTAGCATGTTCGAAATAGAATTGTTTAGAATATTTTAAATTTCTTGCAATCTCCTCTTGCTCTAATATATTTAATTTATGTCTCACAAGGCTCAAATTTTCTTTAACAAATTTATCTCCTGGTTTTGTTTGGATTTCCAATTTTGTCCATTTGGTATTATGCTGCTTCCATTTTTCCTTATTTTTCTTTGCATTGTAAGCTATTGTTATTTCCCTTATTTAAGCTTTCATAGTATCCCATAAATTTATTAAGGAAGTATGGTGTTTTTTATTTTCTTTAAAGAATAATGTCAGTTGCTTCAACTATCCTTTCAATATACTCCTTTTCCTTTAAGATTTGGGGATTTAACTTCCATCTTCTGAGTTTTCTTTTCTGATACAGGGCATCGTTCTATCTGATTCCAAAATTATTCAGCATATACAACCACTAACTATCAAAGAATATATAACTATAAATATACGGATAGATATGAAAAACAATACCAATGTACTGTATTAATTAATCAGATTATCTTAAATCAATAAATATGTCTATATAAGTATGAAAAATGGAATCAGGGTTGGAAGTTAGGGTGGGGTAAGTATTGGGAATCAATTAAATATATATCTCAAATTAATTCTAATTATCAATTTGTACAAAGTTAAGCAAATTCATTACTGTTATCAATATGTAGTAAATTCAGAATATCAATAGTATCTCTATCTAATATCTATAAAGATACTTTCACTCTCTGTGTAGTACAAATATTATCAATATTGTTACTACCTAAAATTAGTAATTGATAAAATAAATAATACTGAATATAAGTTTATTTAAATCTTCTTAGTTAACTTGCTGTTACTCAATGAATCATTAAGGAATTGTAAATATATATTAAATATACATTCAGCACAAAGTTCAGACAATTAATTTTAGAGGAGTGTGTCTTTGTGTCTTCTCTCAGTTACAGCTCTTTACTTCTCCCAGGTCTTTTATGCCTCAGTTATCTATATAATATTATATCTTTCCTGTAGTCTCTTCAGTCAATTTTTCCCCTCCTTCCCTTTATTTCTGCCTTGATTTCCTTTGAATCTTCTGTTAAACCACTTTCCCATTCACGTGTTTACTTTGCAATTAGAACACAATACTTATAATCCAAAAACCGAACTTCCGAGCTCACATCCAAGAATTCAATTAAAATGGAGAGTTTTCACACACGTTTCAATTCTTTCTTTTCTCTTTTCAGTTTGGGCACTTGTCCACTCAAGCTTCTCTTACTGTTAAGTCACACCAATGTCTGTCCTCGCTTCTTCTTCCTCTTCCTCTTCTTCTTCTTCTTCTTCTTCTTCTTCTTCTTCTTCTTCTTCTTCTTCTTCTTCTTCTTCTTCTTCTTCTTCTTCTTCTTCTTCTTCTTCTTCTTCTCCTCCTCCTCCTCCTCCTCCTCCTTTCCTTTCCTTTCCTTTCCTTTCCTTTCCTTTCCTTTCCTTTCCTTTCCTTTCCTTTCCTTTCCTTTCCTTTCCTGTCGCTCTAGTATGCAAGTCTCTCTCTTTCTTCACTTTCTCTTTTTCTTCAATTCTCAGTTCTCACCAGATAATCACCATCATGCCGAAACCTCACTATCTTAAACACTTTTATCCTTCCTCCTTGTCACCATCTTAATGGTTGAATGTGTTGTCATTATCCCTTCCACCAAATCGCCGCTCGCTCTCTTTGCTGGAAATCTTTCAATCAGGAAAAACAGGACACTTGTCAAAGCGATCGTTAACCTTATGGTTTAAGTGTGGAAAGTGTGAACTTTCCGCACTTAAAACAGCCTGAAGGTCTCAGCACCAACGCGGTTTGTGGCTTGAATGGCTCCCTTTTTCCCTGAGTGGGGATCTTCTCCAAACTCTGCCAGTACTGGTTTCGGGTCATGTTAATCTCAGCTTCCTCCACCATTAGATACCACTCATGCAAGTGGTTAGGGGCCCTGCGGGCCAAACAGGCAATGTATAGATTATTATTTAGTTCATCTTTGAACCAGCTCACAATATGTCTTCTGGTCAGTCCACTCGTGGAACTCCTTGGTGAATTTGGCCACCAGCCGGCGACCCTGTTTCATGACTTGGATGCAATCGTGGGCTTGTGGTCAGTGAGGGAGTCTTCAAATTGGTGCAACAGGGCCATCATGAAATGGTCAAAGTTTCATAGCTCCAGGGCATCGGCATTGTGAACAGTTACCATCCACTTGGCAGCTTCCCCTTCCAGGGCTAGGGTGAAAACTCAAACTCCCTAGATTGGGAAGTTTCGCCCATACTCCTGCATGTATGTGAGGACTTGGGCTAGGAAGAAGCCCAACTTCTTGGGGTCTCCATCAAATTTGATGCTGAGAGGGAGGTTTCTTTCCAACTGGATCCCTCTGGGTTGGCCAGGGACAATTGCCTGAGTTGGGGCAGCAAAAGGCAGGATCTCCAGTGTGGCAGCTGCTCCAGCCGCAGCACCCACCTGGTCAGCTGTGGCTGGGTCCAGGGTGACAGCTCAGGCACCCTCTGTGATTGGCAGTTTGCCCATTCTCCTCTGTTGGTGACCTTGCTCCCCTCAGATGTTAAGGTTCTCCAGGGCTTCCATCACTAGTCAGTTGATGTGCCGCTTCAATTGGTCATCCCCCAATGGTTCCTTGATCAGTTCTTCCTGGTCGGACAGTGAATTCTCTACATACATACATACATACATACATACACGCAGGAAAACAAACACTTCAGCCTCAACCATTCAGTGCATCCCTTTCAACCAGGAGACTGTATCATAGTGAAGTCATAGAGGCTTAACTCCCCACTCCAGGAGAAATGGAAAGGCCCATTCCAAGTGTTGCTGATCATATATACTATCCTGAAGGTGAAAGGCCTGTCCTTATGGATCCATCATTCCCATGTAAAGAAGTGTTCAGACCAGGAGATGCCGAAGTAGTGGACTGTGACTCCTCAACACAGGGCTCCAGGGCATTGGCATTGTGAAGACTTACCATCCACTTGGCGGCTTCCCCTTCCAGGGCTAGGGTGACAACTCAAACTCCCTAGGAGATTTGGGACTGAAGTTTCTTTTCAAATGAAAGGCCATCACCTAATCTGCATTTCCACACCTTCCTCTTGACTTTGCTGACTGGGCCCATTTTGAGGAATGATAGGACTGCAATATACAGCTATAGGTGCAGCGAGTTTGGCCCTAGTGTTGCTGATTACGCTGATTGTGACTTGTCTTATTGGACATTTTTTATTCTGAATCCGTCCCATCCCCAAGGAAGCAGATGTTGCCCCTGAGAACACAGATTGTGACAGTGACAGGTATGCAATCCCTCTGGACACTCATTTTTGAAGCAACTGGGGAATGGGTCCTCTGGAGTCTGTTGCGAGTCTTTTAATTGTAGGGCATTATACTTGGAACAAAAAACCTAGTTCTGTGGGAAGCCCAGGACTGAGACTACTACTCTCCAGACCACACCTAATACCTCCCAGCTCCTGATGTGTTGGTTTTGTGATTGCAACTGCATCACTGAATGTTGTTGTTGTTCCCATTGCTGTGACTGTTGTCCCATGTGTGTGGACTGCCAAACTGAGTGTGATATTGTAATTATTGAAGACTTGTTGTGACCCCCATGTGACAGGACCTTAACCAGAATACCAGGGGCTTCCACAGGCTAAGGTGTGCCACTGTGATTAGGACTGGGCTGAACTCCTTGAACCTGAACCACAGGGGGAGGAAGTTGAAGTTCCCAATTTTAATGTTATACTGGTGGAAGAAGAGATCGTCCTCTCAGACCTAGACCCATCAGACTACCCTATTTTAAAATTGGCAGGCATGAGTTCTCTATGACTTTGTTTGGTGTTTGTGTGTGCCCTGCTGGTGGATAGGGCTTTAAACAACAGCTTCGAGTGTTATGAATATGGCTAGTTACCTACTCCCACTGATGGGGGGCCTCTGGGGTTGTTAACCATCCTGAGGAGGGAGGAAGGATCAGGGTCCATGGTTTGGGGTCCTTGGCAACACCAAACAAAGAGAGACAAGAGCCAGTCCACTCCCCCCATCTCTGCTGCTGCATCCATTGTGTCCTTCACTTCCCCAAACCCAGCCCATCATCTAAACCCAAACCTAAGTTGGAAAGAAGGAAGGATATCATCTAAGATAAAAAGGGGCCCATGCGACATTTGAAGGAAGAGGACAATATGCTGAAAATACTGGAAATAGCTCAAAGTCTGGTCAACCAGTCTGACCCGACTTTAGCCCAATGATGCTGGTTGTGTTTGTCTGCATCCCCATCGGCATACCACACAGCCCCTGTTGTACCTGAACTCTGGACAAAAACCAATGCCACCCTAGTCTTTGAGAGAGGTGCCAGGTTTGGGGGGGGGGATCCTGGCAGATATAAACCTACATGATGACCTCTACAACAGCTTGGTAAAGTTGGGAGTTAGCCACCTTTCCATTGGCCCCATAGCCATTGGCGTACGCCTCCTAGGGCTACCTCCCTTATGTGTCAAAAGGAGTCAGGACCCTTGGGAAGGCACTCCAGTGGGGGAAAGGATGGGGGACCACTAGCAAGGGTGCCAAATGGAACTGGCCATAACCGTCCCCAGAAAAAGCATGAGGAAGTCAAAATTTTCCCTTCCACTTAATTTCCCCATCCACATACAACCTCTACAGAAACAAGGTCACTTTCTCTGTTTGACTGCAACTGCACATTACCAAAATGGGGAAAACACCGCAAAGGGAGCATGCAAAAGCAAGTCTGCACCACCCCACTATGGCTAAGCAGCAACAAAGTGGGCACATATGGTATTCTCTTTCTCTTTGGAAATGAGAACTCCCACTATTTCCTGAAGCCTGGGCCTCCCTTTATCGTTGCTACTCCAGCCACTAACTGGCATATTTCTGGCAGGGACTTGGGGCTCTGGAATAATGAGCACAACCGCTGTCACACTTTCTCCATGACCCTGATAGTTTGTTTGGAAGAAAATGAGGTCTTCTTCCTGTGTGGGGGGAATACGTATGTATCAGGGGTGAAATGCTCCCTGTTCAGACCGAATCGTGTGATCTGGTAGCGATGGGAGTGGGTAGTTCGGAGAACCGGTAGCAAAAATCCCTGCTCCCCCTGCCTACGTCTCGCTGTTCCTCTTGTCTGTCCCTGAAGCTCTCGGTGGTGATGTAGCTGCAAACTGCCTAAATGACTGCTGCGGCACTTCAAAGAGCCACACTACAGCTGATCAGCACTGTAGGTGGCTAGTAGACAGGTGCTGTTGATTCTGGACATTGTTTGCTGTAAAGTCTTATCAATCATCTTCAGCCTCTGGGCCCATGCAACATTTGGCGCCCGAACAGGAACCCCTTACTTTGTCCGGCAAGGACAGGTGCACCTTCAGCCTTCGGGCTTCTCAACCTTTCAAGGTTTCTGTAAGTATGGGGTCTTCGCTTTCAAATGGACAGAGAAAGCATGCAGATGAATTGTCTTATCTTCTTAAACAATCTGGTTTAGCTGTTTCACAGAAAGCTCTTTTTCGGCTGGTACGAGAAATTGCTTTAAGATGTTCATGGTATCCTGAAAACGGTTCTTTAAAATTGTCAGAGTGGGAAAGAATTGGTAAAGCTTTGCATTCTGAGCCAAGAGCAGAGATAGAAATTTTGCATGTTTGGCATTTGTGTAGGCATGCTAGAAGTAATGGGTCACTTACCCAGAGGCTGAAAATGATTGATAAGACTTTACAGCAAACAATGTCCAGAATCAACAGCATAGAAAGTCTAGAATCAACAGCACTTTATTGAGCATCAGACAAAGTTTATATAGTTTCTCAGTTTCTCATTTCTCACCTAACATATGTGTTACTTCATTATTGGTTAATTAGTCTCCAAGGCACAATAATTGATTAGTAATCAATTAGTAAGGGCCGTGATAGCTCAGGCTGGTAAGAAGCCTGTTATTAGAACACAGCAGCCTGCAATTACTGCAGGTTCAAGCCCGGCCCAAGGTTGACTCAGCCTTCCATCCTTTATAAGGTAGGTAAAATGAGGACCCAGATTGTTGGGGGGGCAATAAGTTGACTTTGTAAATATACAAATAGAATGAGACTATTGCCTTATACACTGTAAGCCGTCCTGAGTCTTTGGAGAAGGGCAGGATATAAATGTAAATAAATAAATAAAAAATTACATAATTGGCTTTTTGTGAGAATACGTGTTTATGCTAGAAAGCAAATGCAACAGTGTTTCAGGGCTACAACGTTGTTTCATCCTATATTCTTGTATATGCTGGGAACGCTGCTTAAATGAGGTTTGCCATCCAAGATAAGAGCGCTACCCGCATTCCAAAATGCATACATGATGAATAACAAAATGTTAGCCCTTCCCAAACCCTTCATTTCCGCGCTTTTTATTTTTAATGAAGAAAAGAGAGATTTTTCAATAGCACGCAATTGAATTGGATGCAAAGTAATTGGAGAAGGCTTACCGAAAAGAGCACAAAATGAAAGAATGCATTGCATGAAACAACCACAACTTATAAGAAAAACAAATATAATCAAACCATAGAAAAACAATAGTTTCAGCCAAGAAAAATCAGGTAACCAATTAGTTAACCAATCAAAAGGAGAAAAATTTTCATGAACATTATCTTTTATGGAAGCCTGTAAATTAGCTAGTTCATCCTCAATAGTTTTATTAAGTGAATGAAAATGCACAGCACAAGCACGCTGACCAACCAAGGTACAAAATCCACCTTGACGAGCCAACAAATAGTCTATAGCAAAACGTTGTTGAAGCATATCTTGATTTAACTCTTCAATTTCATTCTATAAATCTCTGATGATTGCAGCAGTAGCATTGATTGATTTTTCTAAACGACATGTAAGTCCTAAAATAGAATGTCTATTTTCTTGAGCAATTATTCCTGGATATGATCCCAAGGTAATGACTCCAGTTATTGCTCCAGCAATTGCACGTCTGTAGGTAGACAATGCAGAAAGTTGAGTGTCCATGATGACTTCATCAGAACATGCTGGTCCCAAGGCTGCATGCTTCCTGCGAGATGATAATCGACCAGGAACACCTATTTGTACTGGTAATGATAAATTTCCAATTGCAGCACATTGATAGTTCTGAGGGTGTACGTTTGTTGCATATTTATCAAAGAAGAACCACATAGTACGATCTTTTAACTGCCAGCCAGCACAAATTGATCCAACATTAAAAGAATCTTTGGCTTCAAAAAGAGGAAAATTATCAGGATACATATCAGGTACAATATTATGACCCTGTGATGTTTTATTAATATTACTCCATAACCAATATTTTTGAGTACAATGATTATAATTTCCCAAGTTATCTAAAATACGTTTTGCTTTTGGGTAATCAGACCAATTATTAAGCCAAGTTTGTTTAGCATAACAACAAAAACATAAACCTCGAGTAAACTGATTAATATGAAGATAATTCCATTTAACAAAATTCAGTTGACTTGGAGGTTTAGAAAATAACCAAGAAGAAGAAATATGTTGAAGTTGCGAAACAATAAAAGTAGAAGAGGTAAGTAGATTAGGAATAAAAGCAACTTGACCAAGAGCCATAGGAGATTCATAATATAAATTTATGTTACGGCCATGAATTAAAAACATATATTGAGCATGACGAATCTAAAGGTTAGGACTGAGGGAAAAAGCAGGAGTTGTTTCAGAAATAGTAGAAACTATAGGAGGAAAACAAAGAAAACAACACAAAAGAATAGTAATAGAATTAGCAGTTATAACAGCAAAAACTGCAGCTACAAGATTTTCTGGAGTTTGTGGTAAAGAAGCTTTCTTTAGTTGTTGTTGAGCTTCATAGGTAGTAGCTTTAACTTGACCCCAAGTCATGGCAGGAGGATGTGGCGACCTGGGAAGACGAGATCTCCGTTTTGAGATTCGGATTGAAATTTGGAATGGGATTGTGAAGACTCTGATGCCACGCCATGATAAGGACGAACACACCGGCCTGGAATCCACATAGCTTGTTTTGCCTGCGGATCCTCAATTGCAGCATAATCACGACCCCAGGTTATAAGTTTAGCAGGTCCATGCCAAGCGGGATCAGGAGGTTGATGATAGGACACCAGAGGTCAAGAGACAAGATCCTGAATATCAAAATGTAAATTGATTGGAATTTCTGAAAAGGAATCTGAAAAGGTTAAGTAATTCCAGGCATAAAGAGCAATAGAGATCAAATTTTGAATCTTTTGCAGATTGTATGGACCAGATTCAGTTTTCAGTAATTTAGTTAATGTAGATTTAAATGTTCAATGAGCTCACTCAATTATAGCTTGCCTTTGAGAGTTGTAAGGAATTCCATGAGTCAACTTAATATTCCATTGTTGACAAAAGGAAACAAAGTCCTTACTAGTGTATGCCAGACCGTTGTCTGTTTCAGTTGAGTCAGTCGGCCCATTGCAGAAAAAACAGAAAGACTGTGAGACACTGCATCAGAAGTGTGTTCATGTCTAGAAGCAGTAACCCACAAAAAGTGAGAATATGTGTCAATGGATGCATGCAAATAAGTATACGGCTTAAAATTAGGAAATTGTGTGACATCCATTTGCCAAATTTGATTAGCTTTTGTTCCACGAGGATTTACTCCCATAGGAAGAGGAACAGCAAATTGTTGACAAGAAGTACATCCTCGAACAATATCACGAGACTGAGAAAAAGGAATATGAAATTGTTTAGCCAAAGTCTTAGCATTTTGATGAAAATATGAATGACTAGCAACAGGATCAGAAAATAGTATTGCAATATTTTTTAGAGCTTCATCAGCTCGTTGATTTCCTTCTGTCAAAGAATTCTGAAAAGGAGTATGGCTTCTAATGTGTTCAACATATAAAGGAAAAACACGTTCTTCCAAAATATGTTTTAGAGATAAAAATAAAGATAAGAGATTGACATCAAGAGAAGCTGAACAATAAGCATAAGGAAGGGACTGCATTGTAAGAAATACATGTTGTGAATCAAAAATTAAGTTAAGAGATTGGTCAGAAAAGCCAAAATAACAGCAGCCAACTCAGAACGTTGAGCAGATGTCTGAATTGAAATGTATTTAGAAAACCATTGTTGACCATCTGTCCAAACCACAATACCTCGAGTAGGTGATACATCTGTGAAAACTGTTAAAGTTTCAGGAAGAGGAGAACGAACAAAAATAGAAGAAAAAGAAATATTTAATGTATTTGTAATGACTATGCGAGGATCTTTAGGCAAAGAATAGCTAATATCACCAAGATACTGAGAAAAAGCAACATTTCTCCTGTAGAGATTTGAAAATATGGACAAGCCCAATTAATTATGTCTAACAATTTTTGCCTTTTTCAGGAACTATATAGAGACCCTGCTGGCCACAATGGCTATCAATTTTTTCTAGTGAAGATCATGTAAAAATCTCCATTTTCCACTTTTCTTTTTGATAACAAAAACAGGAGTATTCCACGGACTAGTGGAAAGCTCAATATGGCCAGCATCCAATTGCTCCTGTACTAAGGATTGAAGAGCAATCAATTTTTCAGACGATAAAGGCCATTGCTTAATCTAAACAGGTGTAGAACAAATCCATTTAAGAGGAAGTGCCATCGTCTAAAATCAAATGAGCGTTGAGAAGAGAAAGAAGGTCCCTGTCACCATATATTAGTATGAATATCCCTATAGAAAGAGAGGTAGAGCCAAAACCAGAATCACCATGGTGCCCTGTGCCAGAAGCAGGAATCTCATATGGAAGAAAAAGAAGTAGTGCCACAGAAAAGCCTTTAGAGAGAAGTTGTGGAATATTAACCCAAATTTGCATCAGAATAACTTCAGTATAATCAGAATCAATAACTCCTGGAACCACAAAACATCCCAATTTATGAGCAGAAGAACGTGGTAAAATAAGACCAACTAATCCAGAAGGTATAGGACCAGAAAACTGTGAAGGAACAAGTTTAACTTCTAAGGAAAATTTAAAATCCAAATCTTCTTGAGTAATTAAATCAATCCCAGCACTACTGGCTGTGGCTAGGGCTGCACAAGTGAGAGAGGAAGAGGGGGAGAAAGTATGGTTACGGGAAAGGCGCGCTTTGTTTTCTGGGTGGGTGCCACACCCATTGGCAAGTTTCTCGAATGAAAACTTAATGCCTTCTAACAAACCCTTTGTAAAATTTACACTAACTCCATAATCAGTAACAGTTAACTTCAACTGTATGGCACTGCTAGGATAAAGCAAGCATGGTAGACCAATATATTTCCTGATTAGAAAAAAGATTTTTTTTGGTTAAAAAAAACTCTGAAAGAATTGAACAGAAATGGACTGGAAGTCAGATTGGGTAAGGTGCAGCTGTTTTTACATTGTGTGTGAGTCAGTTGTGTTGTGGGGTGTGTGTGTGTGTGTGTGTGTAGAGTGTGAAAATTGGTTTTTGGTATCTCTTATTGTTTTGTGTACTTTGTTTATTATTTTTATTATTTATTGTTATTGGCCACACCCACCCAGTCATCTGACCACCAAGCCAAATCCACCAATTAAGACACGGCCACCAAACCAGTAGGGAAAATTTTTAGATTTCACCCCTGGTATGTATGTTTGCCTTCCAACTGGACTGGGATGTGTACTCTGGTACACATCCTCCCAAAGATGGGTGTTGTTGCTGGGTAACAGGCAGTTCTCAGTCCCTCTCATAGGACATGTGCAAAAAAGAGTGCCAATAATGATCCCACTGTTAGTGATCCTGGGGATAGGTACAGCAGTTGGGACAGGGGTGAGTGGCCTAGCTTATTCTCAGTGCAGTTTAAGAAGCTGTCAGAGGAGTTCCAACATAGTCTAGGTCAGATCGCCCGGACTTTAGTCAAAGTGCAAGACCAGGTAGACTCCTTGGCAGCAGTGGTCTTACAGAACCAGGACAGCCTAGACCTCCTAACAGCCAAGAAAGGTGGTTTGTGTTTGTTCTTGGGGAAAGAATCCTGTTTCTACATGAATAAATCAGGACTAGTCAGAGAAGCTACAAAGGACCTGCAAGACAGAGCATTCCAGATTGGACAGAGATTACTAGGGACAAACCAGTGGTTTTCATGGTTGCCAGGAACAACCTGGGTCAAACAGTTGTTGTTCCTGTTGTTGTGTGGGGTAGCAGGACTAGCTTTCATCCTGTGTATGATACCTCTACTAAAAAAACTGGTTATGAGGTCAATAAAGCAAATAATGGTTGGAAAAGAATTGATCGTCTTAGGAGGACCTTTGGGAAGTCAGCCTTCCTAAGGTCCTCAAGGGGGGAATGAAGTCCTTCGGGAGATAGGGCGGTATATAAATTTGAATAAATAAATAAATAATGAAGGATCAAATGATGGAATGAATGTACAGATTGTAATGTATCTTTAAGAGTTTTGGAGGGAAATTAGAGCGGGAAATAGCACGTTGCTGATTGGCCGCTGCCTCCGACTGAACTGTATATAAAGAGGGGTTTTTCAGTTGTTCGCTGCTGGGTTCACTATAAACTAAAGAGCTGTTGTCACTCATCTGGTCTCCTGCCTCGTTATTGCCCGAATCTAACACTGGCGACGAAGGTGGGATCTTGAGGCAAAAGAGCGCCAGGAAAGAGCTGAGCTAACCAGGAATACGCGAACCCAGCAAAATAAGGGCGGATAGCAGCGATGTCCAGCTACACACCGCCAGCGCCATTCGACCCAGCCAAAGAAAATGGGGGTCATACATGGCTCGTTTCGAGTGTTTCCTCGAGGCAAACGAACTCCAGGGGGTCTCCGACAACAGGAAGAGAGCGTACTTCCTAAGCCACTGCGGTTCGGAAGTTTTCGACACCGCAGAGTCGCTTTCGGAGCCAACGCCGGTACAGTCAGTACCGTGGCAAACCCTGCAGACCGCCCTTCGGGCTCACTACGCACCGACGCCCTCAAAATTTGTTCAAAGGTTCGAATTGCGGCAACGGATGCAACGAGAGGGCGAATCGATTCGCGTGTACATGGCAGCGCTGAGAAAAGCCGCCAACCATTGCGAATATCGAGACTTGGAAGACGCATTATTCGACCAACTCATTTGCAGGGTCAGAGACATCTGATTGCGACGGCGGCTGCTGTCCAGAAGCAACCTAACACTGGCAGTCGCCTTGGACGAGGCCAGGGCTCATGAGATGTCCACCCAAGCGGCAGAAACCCTGCAAATGCCGATCGCGCCGGGGACGGGGGTGAAAACAACCCCGGTCCACAATGAGGAAGTCCAGGCCGAGGAGGAAGGCGAGGAAGAGGAAGAAGTCTTCCACACCGGGAGGCCAGAGAAAGAAGACTGCGCGAGTTGCGGGGCACAACACAAACGACAAGATTGCAAGTTTAAGGATGCGACTTGTCGGCGGTGCCAAAGGAAGGGGCACATAGAGCAGGCCTGTCGAGCGCCCCAACCTTCCCGCCAAAAATTCAAACTGACCAATCAGAGCACGGGAACGACGAAGAGGCCCGTGATTGGTCGATTCAAAAAAGGCGCGAAACTTAATCAGACTGCCATGAGAGTAGGCCAAGCAGCCACGTGCCTTGAAAATTTTTTTTTTACTAAAACACACATTGAAGGGGTGCCGTGCCGAATGGAAGTGGACACTGGTTCATCGATCACGATCTCCTTTAACCTTGACCCACAGGTTGCCCTATCCGGTTAAAGGCTAGGAGGGTTCCGTTCGCCCTAAAGCCCAAAATTGACCGGGAGCTGGACAAACTAGTAAGCCAGGAATACTAGTGCCAGTTGACCATGCAAAGTGGAGACACCCATAGTCACCCCAATCAAACCGGACGGGTCGGTCCGGTTGTGCTGACTACAAGGCAACGCTTAATAAAGCGTTGCAGAAGAGTGCCTACCCCGTCCCAGTAGTACAACACTTACTGCACTCTTTGGGGCAAGGCCAGGTCTTCGCCAAGCTAGATTTGGCCCAAGCCTATCAGCAGTTACCCGTAGATAGCAACACGGCCGAAGCACAAACGATCGTAACGCACAGGGGTGCTTTTAAATGCACCCGGTTACAGTTTGGGGTTAGTGTGGCTCCAGGGTTATTTCAGAACCTAATGGAGCGGCTATTGCAGGGACTCCCCGGGGTGGTACCGTACTTTGATGACGTACTGGTATCCGCCGACAATCTAGAAGACTTAGGGGTACGGCTGAGAAAAGTTTTGGGCATTTTCCGGTCCGCCGGTCTCAAAGTCAAACTGAATAAATGCCAGATCGGGGTAGGATCCGTGGAATTCCTGGGCTATCGGATAGACAAGGAAGGAATCCACCCCACTGAGAGCAAGGTTAGGGCAATCAGGAAGGCCCCAGCTCCCCAAAACAAAACGGAGTTACAGGCATTCTTAGGTCTGGTCAACTTTTACGCGGTATTTTTAAAAAATAAGGCGACCATAGCCGAACCGCTACACAAATTACTAACGAAGACAGCTGTGTGGTCTTGGGGAAAGGCGGAAGCTAGGGCATTCGAAGCAGTAAAAAACCTTCTGTCTAGCGATAGCCTACTGATTCAATACAATGGCACGCTGCCATTGGTGTTAGTTTGTGATGCATCTCCCTACGGGGTGGGGGCTGTGCTCAGCCACAGGTTGCCAAATGGCACAGAAGCCCCTATAGCATTTTACTCCCGAACAATGTCATCGGCTGAAAGAAACTATAGTCAGCTTGATAGAAGCCTTGGCCATAGTTTCCGGGTAAAGAAGTTCCATGAATATGTATTTGGCCGTGATTTCAAATCGTCACAGACCATAGACCCCTACTAGGCCTGTTGGCAGGCGACCCAACGCCCGTGGCACTTTCGCCTAGACTGACCCGATGGACTATCTTCTGGCTGCGTATTCTTACAAATTGTTGCATCGGCCAGGAAAGAGTTAGGGCATGCAGGCGCTTTGAGCAGATGCCCACTACCAGAGACTATCGAAGACCCCACTCCAGGCACACCGTCCTGCTAATTGACTCTTTGGACTCGGGTCCAGTCACTTCCAAGGAGGTGGCTCGGCTTCTTACAAGGACATTACAATAAGAACTGTAATTGGTTGGGTGCAAGAGATGGCCGCTGCCGGGCGAGAGGTTTAAGGAATATGTAAAGAAATGCGGGAGTTGTCGGCTCAAGGAGGGTGTCTGCTCTGGGGGATAGAGTGGTGATCCCGGAGAAATTATGGAAAAAGTTTTGGAACTCCTGCACGAGGGCCACCCTGGGATCGTGAGAATGAAGGGTTTAGCAAGGAGCTATGTGTGGTGGCCCTTGATGGACACGGAGATTAGTGACAGGGTAGGAAAATGCCAAGCCTGCCAGGAGTCAGACCACTACCACCAACGGCCCCAACTCGAGTGGGAGAGACCCCAGGGCCCATGGTCTAGGATCCACATCGATTTTGCGGCCCTTCCATGGGCAAACATTCCTAGTGGTAGTCGATGCCTATTCCAAATGGCTGGAAATCATTCTTATGAGATCCATGACAGCCGAGGCCGTAATCTCAGTCCTGCGGCGCCTATTTGTAACCCACGGGTTACCCGACACCTAGTTTCCGACAACGGCCCTCAATTCACAGCGACCCTGTTTGAGGGTACTTGGCAGAAGAGGGCATCCGCATGTCCTCTCGGCGCCGTTCCACCCTGCGACGAACGGCCTTGCAGAACGTTTCGTACGGAGTGCAAAGGAAGCATTGTCCAGAATCAGGCCAGGCGATTGGCAATTAAAAATTGACACCTTCCTAGCAGTACAACACAGAACCCCCTGTGTAGCAACTGGCCGCAGCCCAGCAGAGCTACTGATGGGCAGGAAGCTTAGGTGCCCATTAGACTGGTTAAACCCAAACTACACCCCAGACGGGTACAAAGGGACAAACGGTAAAACAAGAGAAATGACAGTGGGAAGTCCAGTATGGGCACACAATTACGGAGAAGGCCCAAATTGGGTAAAGGGGACAATCCTTGAAACAACCGGACCCAAATCGTATCGGGTAGAGATAGAGGATGGCCGGGTTTGGAAGCGCCACATAGACCAATTAAGAAAAAGAACAACCAAAAGTCCAGAAACAGGCCCTGACTATCCAATGTTTGAATCCACAGCTGACTCAAACCGGGGCAAACGCGGGACTAATCTGAGTTCGATGAGGTCCAGCGACACCAACTGGTCCCTCCTGAAGAAAGCAGGATGATTCTGCAATAATCCAGGGCCGGATGGCCTAGAGGAGGAGCTGAGAGGAACAAACAGTCCCTCCGGCCAGCTCGACTCACTCCCAGAGAATGAATTGCGCAGGTCCGAAAGAGTTAGGAGACGCCCAGTCTACTTGCGTGACTACGTAGAGAAATAAGATGTTAATTTGATGCAAATAGGGGTAAAATGTTTTCTGGGAGGGAAGGAGTGTAATGTATCTTTAAGAGTTTTGGAGGGAAATTAGAGCGGGAAATAGCACGTTGCTGATTGGCTGTTGCCTCCGACTGAACTGTATATAAAGAGGGGTTTTTCTGTTGTTCGCTGCTGGGTTCACTATAAACTAAAGAGCTGTTGTCACTCATCTGGTCTCCTGCCTCGTTATTGCCCGAATCTAACACAGATGATGTCCTGGGGGTCAGAGGAAGGGTCATTTGTGAAGATAGGACCCAGGTGTGGATGTAATGGATATAACAGTGAGAAATATGAACTCTGAAAAAACATTTTCTCTTGTCTTCATTTTCACTCTTTTTCCAGAATTTGAACTCTAAATTTTACTTTTGACCTTTCCAAAAGAAGAAACTTAGCAACTTGTTTGGGAATCACTACTTTCCATCTTACCAGCTTCTGCTGCTGGTGGTGCCCAGGTTAGATAGATTAATCTTCTCAATGTCACATACATAGAATTCTATTCAGTGTATAGATATCCTTATATCTCAGGAAACTGTGACTTAATCTCTCCTGCAGCCCATTTTTTTTGACAACACCATAATAGATTATTCTTACCTATATTGATATTGGAACACCCATAGTACTTGATCCATTGTATTTACAACACTGATACATGATATCTTGTAACAAGAGAAACATACTAAGTTGGGAAAATTACTTTACCATTTACTTTTAGAACATTTCCATTTAGAATCCAAATTCCTTATGTTTCAAATAGCATTGGAACTGTAGGAGAAACAGAAGATTATGCTGTCATTTCAAGTACTAATTTTTCCCCGCAGGTAACTCTGTGAAAGCTGCAGTGGCAGTGGGGGTAACCAAAAAAGAAAGTGAAAGAAAAATAAGTGAAACACATTTTATAGCTTTAGAAATATGATGAGAAAAACACACACTAACATAACATATAGAAGTAGAAACAGGACTAAGAGACCAGATTGATAAATTTAGGGCCATAAGAGCAACCCAGTTAGTACAATGATGGGAATGTCTGCAATAGAGGTTTTTAAAAAATCAAATGACAATGGTGATTATGTCATTAAAACCCTACTTTCTTTTTATGTGCTGCCATCTTGACTTGGACCTTCTGCACCAGGATAAAACACTAGATTAAGCTTTCCTACATCTATTTGTTTGTGCAATAAGTAACAGGGAGGGGGCGACTGGAGGATGTAGAATTCTCTACTACATTTACAGCTCAGATTATTATCAGTAGGGTGATGATGCCACCAAAGGATTGGAAATGGTGTTATATATTGTAAGAAAAAGAAGACCTTGAATCCAATATTGCAATTGCTATTGCCCAGACTTGTGAAGCTCTGGCAGTTTAGCATTACCTGGTCAAAGAAAGGAATTTAGGGCTGGTTTATTGGATCAAAGTTAAATTAAATATGTTGTTATCTCCCATAAATTCATGGACTTTTACTGACATCAAGACTGAAATGACAATGTTTTACGGATTTGTAGATAAAGGTTAGGATATGAGAAAAAGAGATCATATGTTATTTTAAGAAGAAGATGGTAGTTCTCGGCTTATGACTGGTTGATTAGTGACAATTTGAAATTGCAATACCCCCCAATTAAAAATAGTATTTACAATCCAGTTCCAAAGTTCTGATGGTCACCAACCCTTGCAATCATATGACCACATTTTAGGCACTCAGCACCTGGCTTGCATTTAAGGCCATTTGCAGCATCCCATTGTCAAATGACCACAATTTACATTTTTTTTGCCAAAAATCAACATTTACATCCAGTTTTATGCAAAAATGCTGCCTAGCAAACAATGCGTTTGCTTAACAATCATGATGGTTACTTTATGACAATGGCATTTGCTTAAATACCACTGCAGACAAAAACAAAAACCCCAGGTCAGTAACCAGTAAAATGGGTAATCCATTTTACAACTATTATTTATTTATTTATTTATTTATTTATTTATTTATTTATTTATTTATTTATTTATTTATTTATTTGTCAAACACAACAGTATATATAAGCATGAAATAACCATACGAATTGGATACATTGGGAATTATTGGAAACTAGCACCATTTATATGACTATGTTGGCAGGTTCCATTACCATAATAATCCAGGACTACCTATTTACTTGTGATGAAGAGGAAAGTCACTTTTTTATATATTTCCTCTATTTTTCTTTACTGTATTTTTTTTCAGTTTTTCTTTTTCTTTTTTTTCTGCATCTTTTTTCTTTTATTTTTTTAGTTTCTGATACTTTTTATTGTTGGAATAAATGACTATTATAAAATGACTATTATAAAAAAGAAAATCTATGTTGTCACTAAGAGTTAACATCAGTTGATGGCACATAATCAATCAACACAGGACTTATTCAGTCATGGTACATTCAAATTATTCAAATTATTCAACTGACTGCAATTCCAAAATTCTCTTTTTTACCATTTGCCCCCATATCACTTCTCTACCCCCATTTCTGCATTCAGTTCCTACTTCTTCCCTCCTGTTTTTTTCCATGATCAAATGGTACCTTACAATCACTGAAATGTTGTTCCTTCCTCCAGGTTTCTTTAAAAAAACATGCAGCTGGAAAAGGAGACCTTGAACTTGAACTGCTCTTCATTAAACTCAATGCTTTTTTTTTCTTATTGATTAGCACCATGCCCAGTTAGACACACATAAAACATTTTTCAAGCTTAGGTTTGGAAAAAGAGAAATCAGAAGGGAGAGGAGGCAAAACCTTAAAGTTGCATGGCCACAGACCATGTTTATTCTCTCTTTAAACAGGAAGTTTCTCAGGTTGTAATTATGTCCTGAATTTAGCCTAGTGGAGATTTTGACTCGTTTTTGAGAGTTAGTACATTTCTTCTTTGGTGAGCAGTTTTATGGTTTCTCACTTTTGTAATTGATATGAGTCTTTATGGATGGGGGGTTCCCTCCCACTAAAAATAAGGTTGAAATGAAACTGCTTGGTTTCTGCTTGTTCAGAATCAACACTGGACTTCTTCCTTGATAAAGATCTAGTAAACAAAAATAAAAACAAAAAAGGGGTTTTGAATTTATTTATTTATTTATTGTTCAAATTTATATACCGCCCTATCTCCCACAGGACTCAGGGCGGTTTACAGGCATCTAAAAAAACAGATAAATACAATCTAAAAAACAATTAAAAAACTTATTATAAAGCCTAACAATTAAAATAATTAAAAATATAAAAAATAAAACCCCACTTAAAACCCATTAATTAAAACCTAACTCAGTCCTGCGCAATGAAATAAGTATGTTTTGAGCTCACGGCGGAAGGTCCGAAGGTCCGGAAGTTGACGAAGTCCCGGGGGCAGTTCGTTCCAGAGGGTGGGGGCCCCACAGAGAAGGCCCTCCTGGGCGCCACCAGGCGACATTGCCTCGCTGACGGCACCCTGAGGAGTCCCTCCTGTGAGAGCGCGGGTCGATGAGAGGTATTCGGTAGCAGTAGGCGGTCCGTAGATAACCCGGCCCTATGCCATGGAGCGCTTTAAAGGTGGTCACCAACACCTTGAAGCGCACCCGAAGGCCACAGGTAGCCAGTGCAGCCTGCGCAGGATGGTGTTATGTGGGAGCCACGAGGGCTCCTCTATCATCCGCGCAGCTGCATTCTGGACTAACTGTAGCCTCCGGATGCCCTTCAAGGGGACCCCCATGTAGAGAGCATTGCAGTAATCCAGGCGAGCCGTCACGAGTGCGTGGTGACCGTGCACAGGGCATCCCGGTCCAGAAAGGGGCGCAACTGACGGACCAGGCGAACCTGGTAAGCGCTCTCCTGGAGACGGCCGTCAAATGGTCTTCTAAAGACAGCCGCTCATCCAGGAGGACGCTGTTGCGCACCCTCCATCGGGCCAATGACTCGCCACCGATGGTCAGCCGCGGATTTAGCTGACTGTACCGGGATGCCGGCATCCACAGCCACTCTGTCTTGGAGGGATTGAGCTTGAGCCTGTTTCTCCCCATCCAGACCCGTACGGCCTCCAGACACCGGGACAGCACTTCGATAGCTTCGTTGGGGTGGTCCGGCGTGGAAAGGTACAGCTGGGTGTCATCCGCATACAGCTGATACCTCACGCCGAAACCACTGATGATCTCACCCAGCGGCTTCATGTAGATGTTAAACAGAAGGGGCGAGAGGATCGACCCCTGCGGCACCCCACAAGTGAGGCACCTCGGAGCCGACCTCTGCCCCCCTGTCAACACTGACTGCGACCGGCCGGAGAGATAGGAGGAGGACCACCGATAAACGGTGCCTCCCACTCCCAATCCTCCAACCGGCGCAGCAGGATACCATGGTCGATGGTATCGAAAGCCGCTGAGAGGTCTAATAGGACCAGGGCAGAGGAACAACCCCTATCCCTGGCCCTCCAGAGATCATCCACCAACGCGACCAAAGCCGTCTCCGTGCTGTAACCGGGCCGGAAACCGGACTGGAACGGGTCTAGATAGACGGTTTCATCCAGGTGTAGGGGAAACTGATATGCCACCATACTCTCTACAACCTTCGCCGCGAAGCGAAGGTTGGAGACCGGACGATAATTACCTAAAACAGCCGGGTCCACGGGAGGCTTCTTAAGGAGGGGTCTCACCACCGCCTCTTTCAAGGCGGCGGAAAGACACCTCCACCAAAGAAGCGGTCGAATCGCCTGAGCCAGCCTCGTGTCACCTCCTGAGTGGCCAGCACCAGCCAGGAGGGGCACGGGTCCAGTAAACACGTGGTGGCATTCAGCCTACCCAACAACCTGTCCATGTCCTCGGGAGCCACAGGGTCAAACTCATCCCAGACAATGTCACCAAGACCACCCTCGGGCACCTCACCAGGGTCACCGCAATTTTGGTCCAACCCGTCCCGCAGCTGAACGATTTTATCGTATAGATAACCGTTAAACTCCTCAGCACGTCCCTGCAACGGGTCATCCCGCTCCCCCTGATGAAGGAGGGAACGAGTCACCCGGAACAGGGCGGCTGGGCGGTTATCTGCCGACGCAATGAGGGAGGAGGCGTAGCAACGCCTCGCTTCCCTCAATGCCACTAGGTAAGTCCTAGTATAGGACTTCACTAGTGTCCGATCAGCCTCAGAACGGCTAGACCTCCAGATGCTCTCTAGGCGTCTGAAAGAATAGTGCCAAAGATGGTCTGGAGTGAGGGCATTGAATGTGAATGTTGTTATAATTGGCAGAATTTTCATGAAATACTTTTTTTATTTCTCTTCAAAGATAAAAAAAAGTTAAACATGCAGAGAAGCTTAAAATAAAACAAGTGCCATTTCGTTCTCAGAAATACTTAGTCCTAAGTATTTCTAATATACTAATAAGTATAAATACTTAGTCCTTAGTCCTATATTTCTGACATCAATATAATTGAACGTGTCCAGAAATATTTTACAAGAAGAGTATTCCACTCCTCTGAATACAACAAAATACCTTATGCCACCAGACTTGAAATCCTGGGTTTAGAAAATTTAGAACTATGCCGCCTTCAACATGACCTGAGTTTAACTCATAGAATCATCTATTACAATGTCCTTCCTGTCAAAGACTACTTCAGCTTCAATTGCAACAATACACGAGCACACAATAGATTTAAGCTTAATGTTAACTGCTCCAATCTTGATTGCAGAAAATATGACTTCTTTAACAGAGTTGTTAATGCTTGGAATACACTACCCGACTCTGTGGTCTCTTCCCAAAATCCTCAAAGCTTCAACCAAAAACTATCTACTAGTGACCTCACCCCAAGCGTGCCTACCGTTCCTGTCCTATTGTTCTTTTCATTATGTCCAATTAATATAATTATTAACATACTCATGCTTATATATATGCTTATATATTGTTTAGTTATTTCATGCTTATGCTTATATATACAGTGTGGCAAAATAAATACATAAATAAAATAAATAAATAAAAGTTGCCTAGCTTTTTTTTTTGCTAATGCTACAATACTGGTCACAAAAGAAAATTGACCAAGAACACTGTTTACTGCTCAATGGCTTTACCAACAACTATTTAAAAGGTAAACATTTGCTTTTAGTTGCCAGCTGATTGAAATCATGGGCATTTTAAAGTCGCCAGCCTGGGGAAAGCTTAGTTAGAGGCTGCTTCAAATCTAAGGTCTCCAAAGTGGCAGGCCAACTGCTGATCTTGCCTGCCTGACACCAAACAGACAGTTGGCCTGCCGCACCACGCTACCCTGCACCTGACTCTGCCTGCCTGATAATGGGAGCTGCGAAGACCTCCGTGGGGCACAGACACCCTTATCCATGGGTGTATCATGCCACCCCACACTCCTGGTCCTGCCCCAGGTTGTTTCTGATGCTAGGGCATCAGTGCTTGCATGAGGCTGGGGAGGGTGCCTGCGGGTCTAACAGTGATGGAGCATGGTGAGGGGGCAGTTCCATTCAGTTTTAGACTGGAGTTTAGGCGGAGAGGTAAAATGGGAAACTGGCCCACTGCTACCTGCCCATTGCCTGCTGCGGCTTCCTATTTTTAATCCTGCTCCCCATTGCAGTTCCTGCAGTTCGACTGCCCCTCTCACCATACCCCAGCATTGACCCCCTGAGCACCCTCCCCAGCTGCACACAAGCACTGATGGTATAAAAATTGAAACAGTTTCTTAATATCTTAATGAACTGCTCAAGTTCTTGATAATCCACCATAGTCCGCTCTGTATTTCTCAAATGTTTTCCTTCTTTCCTCTTCTGCTCACTATCTATCTATTTTTATTTTTCCTGATTCCTTGTAATATTGCTTTTGGGTCTCACTCAGAAATTTACATCCTCTCTCCTCTCTTCCTTCTTACAGTTAAAGTTAGAATGCTGAGTCACTGCTCTCCCACCGGGTCACCACTCATTCTTCAGGGGATTCCCCCAGCTGGAGCTTCCATTTTAACCGGATAATCGGGACTTACTTTATGGCCTTTTATCACTGTTGCAGCTCTGGGATTTTCGGCCAGATGGAATATCACAATCTGTTAACTAGATCTTCTCTTCCTTAGCCTCTCTGGCTCGTCATAGCCTCAGGTTCGCCATGGCATGATGGCAGGCACTTTTGTGTTGGGTTGACAGGGATTTTCTTCATTGCAGCAGGTTCACCTTTCACCTCGCTGCCCTTCAGGCTTCCCCTCTATTCCGTGTGGCTCTCCAAGGCTCACCGCGCCCCAAAGGAAACCCCAAACATAAAAAATTCAGGGTCTAGGAACAGAGACTGTTCTCTTTCCCCTGCACCGCTATGACATCACCACTGGAAGGGCCTTAAGTTTAATGCCCCTGTCTAGATGGTTGTGCAATTAGATACATGATGTGTATAACTCCCATTAATCAGCACTAATTAGCTGCTCCATATCCCATCAATGTTTGTAAAATCTGGTTTTATGCAAAGCACAATTGAGCTGAAACCACATGGCATCTTTTTTTTAAAAATCACACGAAATTTTCTTTATTTTGGGGTTTCCAGTGACGTCACTGCTCCTGCAGGGTGCTCTAACAGGGCACTCCACGTTAGAAGATCGTAAAAGTCAGTGAAACAGTATAAATCATTGTTCACTGACCTTAGCATACCCCTTGGGCATAAGGGGGTTTATGCAGAGCTGTGGGGGAGTGGTAGATCTATCCAGGGGGTTTGCTCTTAAGAGCGAATTTTTCTGGATTTATGATCCCACCAAACTTCATTATCTCTGACTTCAAACGTGCTCCTGTTTTTTTTCAGGAAAAAGGAGTAGGGATCACTTCTGCTCAAAAGGACTTGTTAAATTGATTGATTTTCTAAGCAGACAGGAATTTCACAAGCGTTCGATCTTTGAAGTAGAAACAACACGGCAAGTATACCAACTCCCCTTTTGAAACTTGAAACTTCTCTTTGTCTCTGCTTAACTGACTTTTAAAATGGCGTCTGAAAGTGAAAGTGAACTTTTTTAGTACAACAAAGTAGCGTTATTTGTGGATTGTTACAAACGGAGTTCTCTTATACTGAAAGGAGTAAAGGAAAGTTGTTAAGTTTAAATTCCTGATTCTTTTGAAAAAAGAATGGCAGCTAAACCTTTAAAGCCTTCTGGAAGAAGGAGATCTGAACCAAGTCTTGAGGATATATTGAAAGTACAATTAAAACTTTCTGAAGATAGGCAAAAAGAGATGATGGAGAATTTTAATGCAAAAATAAGAGAAGATATTCTCATGGCTGTTCAAGGATTGAGTAAAAAAATTGAGGGATTGGAAGAAGAAATGCAACAGATCTCTCAGTCAAATAAGCATTTAGAAGACAAAATGCAAGGTGTTCAGAAAAAAGTGGATCAAAATGAAGATCAGGTTGTGATATTACAATATAAACTTATGGAAGGAGCTCTTAGAATCCGTGGTATGCAAGAACAGCGAGGAGAGGACTTAAGAAAAATTATATCATAAAATAAGTTCGCATGCCATCCATATAACAAGTCATAACCTTCTATATTCAAAATTCTTTCCTCTGTTAAGTTAAACCAGTCACTTATTACTGAAAGGGTTACTGCTTCATAATATAGTTTAAAGTTAGGCATTCTTAAACCACCTCTTTCCCATGAATCCTGTATTATTTTCATTTTAACCCTCGCCTTTTTACCCTGCCATATAAATTTATTAATCCCACTCTGCCAATCTTCCAAATTTTTATCCTTTTTAATTATAGGTATCATCTGGAACAGAAACAAAAATCTAGGTAACACATTCATTTTAATAGCCGCAATCCTTCCCAATAGGGATAACTGCAATTTCTTCCAGCCACTCATATCATTCTGAACTTTTTGCCATAGCAAGTCATAATTATTCTTATAAAGTTCCTTGTTCGATGAGCTAATATAGACCCTAAATATTTAACCTTTTACTACCTCAAATCCTGTCATTTCCTCTAGTTTTGTTTCTGTTGTATAGACATATTTTTAATTATCACTTTTGTTTTATTCTGATTTATTTTAAATCCTGATACCTTTCCATATTTATCAATTACTTCCAACAAAATCTACTTGAATTATAGGATTAGTTAACGTAACCACTACATCATCTGCAAAAGCTCTAACTTTGTACTCATATTGTCTAATCTTAATTCCTCTATTTTCATTAATTCTCGATTTTATCTAATAATGGTTCCAGAGTCAAAACAAACAATAATGGTGATAAGGGACATCCCTGTCTTGTTCCTTTCGCAATCTTAATAACTTCTGTCAAACTACCATTTACTATAATCTGTGCTGTTTGCTCTCCATAAATCGCTTTAATTATTCTAATAAAACAGTCTCCAAATTGCATTTTCTATTAATTTAAATAAAAATCCCAATGCAATCGATCAAAGGCTTTCTCTGCATCCAAAAAATAAGTGCCGCTGAAGTATTCTTCTTCCAAATATTCCAATATATTAATAATCTGTCTAACATTATTCCTCATCTGCCTCCTTTATAAAACCAGATTGATCAGTATGAATTCTTTGTTGTAAAACTAACATTAATCTATTTGCTATTATTTTACAAAATCTTATAATCATTATTTAAAAGTGAAATCGGCCTATAGTTACCAGGTTTAGAGCAGTCTTGCTCCTCTTCGGTATCAGTGAAATAAAAGATGTTTTCCATGACGGGGTATTCTACCCTAATTGTATCTGATTAAATAATTCTTTAAGTGGGCCTAATATTTCATCCTGTGTTTTTTTATAATAAGTTGCTGTAAGACCATCTGTACCAGGGGTTTTCCCCATTTTTAATTGTTTAATTGCCTCCACTATTTCTCCAGTAGCTATCGGCCGGTTCAGCTCCTCCCTCTGTTCTAATGTTAGAATATTCACCTTATAATCTATCAAATAAACATAAATGTCCCTATCAATATTTTGTCTTTTGCATATAGTGCAGTATAAAATTCTGAGAATGCCTTTTAATTTTATCCTGTTGGTATATCTCTTTACCTTTATATTCTATTTTTTGTATGACACGTGCTTTCTGTTTCTTCCTTAAATTATATGCCAACCATCTCCCAGGTTTATTTGCATTACAAAAGGTATTATGTTTAGCATATTGTATATTCGTTGCCACCTGGTCTACCATTAACATATTAAATTGACTCTGTAATATTTTATAGCCTCTTTAAGTTTATGATCTTGTGGGTTTTGAATTAATAACTGTTGCTTCCTTTGAATTTCTTCTTCCAAATATACGCTTTTGTTTATTATTCCTTTGCCTGTTGTCCAAGTAAATCAATATCCTCTAATAAACGCTTTGCTCGCCTACACAGTTCCTATAGGTGTCCTTTGTACATATTAAAATCAAAAAATTCTTTTAACTGTTTCTTACAATAAGTTACATTATCCTCATATCTAAACAGATTTTCATTCAACCTCCATGTTCTACCACCTTTTTTCCCTTGTAATAATTCCATCCATCCACCTATGGTCAGTTAAACACCTCGGAAATATCTTCGTTTTCTTCACCCTAGAAAGCAAGTCATTAGAAATTAAAATAAAATCAATGCGTGAAAAAGATTGATGCCTATCAGAAAAAAAAGTAAAATCTCTCTCATCTGGATTCCGTAACCTCCATATATCTCTAAACTCAAAGTCTTCCATCATTTCAAAAAAGGATTTTGGTAATTTTGCATGTATAGGTATCTTCTTGGAGGAGGTTCTCTTATCCCTTCTTGTATCAATTACTCCATTCCAGTCTCCTAATAAAATAAACGAACTATAATCCCAGAGGGTCAACCTCTCATGTAACATTTTGTAAAACTTTTCTTGTTGCTGATTAGGTGCATAAATACCTATCAACAAAGTCTTTTTTGCATCTATCACCAGTTCAATAGCAATAAATCTTCCTTGAATATCTGCCTCAATTAGCTTAGCTGGTAAATCCTTCCTGATATATACAATTCCATGCTTCTTTTCCAAAGCTGATGCAACAAAATGGTTACCCAATTTTGAATTAATTAAATATTTTTGGTCTGATAATTTTATATGTCTCTTGCAAACAAATCACATCATTTTAAATTGTTTCAAGTAGTGAAATATTTTCCTTCTTTTCTGAGCTGAATTCAAGCCATTAACATTCCATGACAAGATTCTATTTGCCATTGGCCTCCTGAAGCTTTGAAGCAGACAACAAGCTCCTCCTCCGGTATCTTCCGTCTAGCTCCTCCCACAGCTTCCATAATGGGATCCTGACTTTTACTTTGAGACTGTTGCTCTCTTTACACTTAAGGCTCCTCTTGTCACCCTTTGCTCTTGTGGTTCCTAATACTGGCAGCAATAAAGGCTCTTGGGTCACCACGCCTTCTTGAGTCTCTTGAAGTTTTCTATCACTTCTATTTCGACTTTCAAAACTGTAGAAATAAAATCAATGCGTGAAAAAGATTGATGCCTATCAGAAAAAAAAGTAAAATCTCTCTCATCTGGATTCCATAACCTCCATATATCTCCAAACTCAAAGTCTTCCATCATTTCAAAAAAGGATTTTGGTAATTTTGCATGTATAGGTATCTTCTTGGAGGAGGTTCTCTTATCCCTTCTTGTATCAATTACTCCATTCCAGTCTCCTAATAAAATAAACGAACTATAATCCCAGAGGGTCAACCTCTCATGTAACATTTTGTAAAACTTTTCTTGTTGCTGATTAGGTGCATAAATACCTATCAACAAAGTCTTTTTTGCATCTATCACCAGTTCAATAGCAATAAATCTTCCTTGAATATCTGCCTCAATTAGCTTAGCTGGTAAATCCTTCCTGATATATACAACAATTCCATGCTTCTTTTCCAAAGCTGATGCAACAAAATGGTTACCCAATTTTGAATTAATTAAATATTTTGGTCTGATAATTTTATATGTGTCTCTTGCAAACAAATCACATCATTTTAATTGTTTCAAGTAGTGAAATATTTTCCTTCTTTTCTGAGCTGAATTCAAGCCATTAACATTCCATGACAAGATTCTATTTGCCATTACTGGCCTCCTGAAACTTTGAAGCAGACAACGGGAGCTCCTCCTCCGGTATCTTCCGTCTAGCTCCCACAGCTTCCATAATGGGATCCTGACTTTACTTTGAGACTGTTGCTCTTCTTTACGCTTAAGGCCCTCTTGTCACCCTTTGCTCTTGTGGTTCCTCTAATACTGGCAGCAATAAAGGCTCTTGGGTCACCACGCCTTCTTGAGTCTCTTGAAGTTTTTCTATCACTTCTATTTCGACTTTCAAAACTGTAGAAAGAAAATCTTTGCCTTTAAAACAGTGTCAATTCTATATCTCCTTCCTTGATAGAATAGTGTCAGTCCAACTGGCACCTCCCATCTGAATTGAATCTGATGTTTTTAAGTTCTTGTGTAAAAAGCAAATTCCTTCCTGTCTCTTAACATCTTTGAAGGAATCTCTTCAACACCTTCAACTCCTGTTCTCCAATTTTAAAGTTGTCTGATATGAAACTTGCAGAATTTGATTTCTCATAGTCCTTTTCACAAAATAAACCACAATGTCCCGAGGAAGCTTTCTCTGTCTTGCAATCCAAGAATTAACTCTATATATTTTATCAATTTGGTAAGCTACCTCTTGGGGTCCGCTTCAATAAATTCAGCCAATGCTTCTGATATAATTTTCTTAAGTCTTCTCACGCTCTTCTGCATACCACGAATTCTAAGAGCTCCTTCCATAAGTTTATATTGTAATATCACAACCTGATCTTCATTTTGATCCACTTTTTCTGAACACCTTTCATTTCGTCTTCTAAATGCTTATTTGACTGAGAGATCTGTTGCATTTCCACTTCCAATCCTTCAATTTTTACTCAGTCCTTGAACTGCCATAAGAATATCTTCTTATTTTTGCATTAAAATTCTCCATCATCTCTTTCTGCCTATCTTCAGAAAGTTTTAATTGTTCTTTCAATATTTCCTCAAGACTTGGTTCAGATCCCTTCTTCCAGAAGGCTTTAAAGGTTTAGCTGCCATTCTGTCTTCAAAAGAATCAGAATTCAAACTTAATAACTCTCCTTCCTCCTTTCAGTATAAAAAACTCCGCTTTGTAACAATCCACAAGTAACGCTGCTTCATCGCTAAAAATTTTACTTTCACTTTTAGACGCCATTTTAAAAGTCAATTAATCAAAGACAAAGAAAGGTTTCAAGTTTCAAAAAGGGAGTCGGTACTTGCCGTGCTGATTCTGCATCAAAGTTCGAACGCTTGTGAAATTCCCGTCTGCTTGGAATATCAATCAATTTAATAAGTCCTCTAGAGCAGAAGCAACATTCCTCTCCTTTTCCCTGATAAAAACAGGGGCGTGCTGAAGTTGGAAGGAGTGGAATTCGGTGGGGTCATAAATCCAGGAAAATTCGCTCTTGAGAGCAAACCCCCTGTCAGACCTGCCACTCTTCCACAATTCTGATAACCTCTTTCACCCAGAGATTATGCTAAGCTCAGTGAACAGTGATTTATTTTCTGTTTCACTGACTTTTACAATCTTCTAACACGGAGTGCTCTATTAGAGCACCCAGCAGGAGGGTGACGTCACTGGAGCCACAATTTTTCCTTTTGGGAATTATAACGGATTGTACAGGGATTGAGACTAAATTGATTTTGAACTTAATAACAGCAGCAAGAATATTGATTGGACAATACTGGAAGAAAGAAGAGATACCTACAATAGAAGAATGGATATTGAAAGTTATTAATTTGGCTGAGATGGCTAAAATCTCAGTGTTTTTAAAAGACAATACGCAGGAAAGATATTTAATTGAATGGAAAAAATGGATTGATTATTTACAAAACAGATATCAGATTAAGAAATATCAGATTGCCTTTGAATAATTAGAAAGTTATTTTATGTAATGGGGAGGGGGTTGGGAGACGAAAAGCTTTGGATGTGGTTATTTGGATTGGAAGGGAAAATTTTATTCTATGTTTGGTTTATGTATAACTTTACTCAGGATTGACCGGAAGCCGGGGTGGGGGAGGAGGGGTGTTTGTTTTTTGTTTTTTTTGGGAGGGAGGGGGAAAAAAGGGGGAAAAATGTTTTTGTTTTTTTAAAACTCTTTCAATAAAAAAAAAAAAAAATTATATCAGAAGCATTGGCTGAATTTATTGAAGTGGAACCCCAAGAGGTAGCTTACCAAATTGATAAAATATATAGAGTTAATTCCTGGATCGCAAGACAGAGAAAGCTTCCTCGGGACATTGTGGTTTATTTTGTGAAAAGGACTATGAGAAATCAGATTCTGCAAGTTTCATATCAGACAATTTTAAAAATTGGAGAACAGGAGCTGAAGGTGCTGAAAGAGATTCCTTCCAAGATGTTAAGAGATAGGAAGGAATTTGTTTTTTTTACACAAGAACTTAAAAAACATCAGATTCAATTCAGATGGGAGGTGCCAGTTGGACTGACAGTATTTTATCAAGGAAGGAGATATAGAATTGACACTGTTTTAAAGGCAAAGGATTTTCTTTCTACAGTTTTGAAAGTCAAAATAGAAGTGATAGAAAAACTTCAAGAGATTCAAGAAGGCGTGGTGATCCAAGAGGCTTCATTGCTGCCAGCATCAGAGGAACCACAAGAGCAAAGGGTGACAAGAGGAGCTCTTAAGTGTAAAGAAGAGCAACAGTCTCAAAGTAAAAGTCAGGACCCCAGTATGGAAGCTGTGGGAGGAGCTAGACGGAAGATACCGGAGGAGGATCTTCCGTCGTTTGCTTCAAAGCTTCAGGAGGCCAGTAATGGCAAATAGAATTTTGTCATGGAATGTTAATGGCTTGAATTCAGCTCAGAAAAGAAGGAAAATATTTCACTACTTGAAACAATTTAAAAATGATGTGATTCGCCTGCAAGAGACACATATCAAATTATCAGACCAAAAATACTTAATTAACTCAAAATTAGGTAAACATTTTGTTGCATCAGCTTTGGAAAAGAAGCAAAATGGAATTGTTGTATATATCAGGAAGGATATACCAGCTAAGTTAATTGAGGCAGATATTCAAGGAAGATTTATTGCTATTGAACTGGTGATAGATGTAAAAAAGACTTTGCTGATAGGTATTTATGCACCTAATCAGCAACAAGAAAAGTTCTATAAAATGTTACACGAGAGGTTGATCCTCTGGGATTATAGTTCATTTATTTTATTAGGAGACTGGAATGGAGTAATTGATACAAGAAGTGATAAGAGAACCTCTTCTAAGAAGATACCTATACATGCAAATTTACCAAAATTCTTTTTTGAAATGATGGAAGTCTTTGAGTTTAGAGAGATGTGGAGGTTACGGAATCCAGATTAGAGAGATTTTACTTATTTTCCCGATAGGCATCAATCTTTCTCACGTATTGATTTTATTTTAATTTCTAATGACTTGCTTTCTAGGGTGAAGAAAATGAAGATATTTCCGAGGTGTTTAACTGACCATAGCCCAGTATGGATGGAACTATTACAAGGGAAAAAAGGTGGTAGAACATGGAGGCTGAGTGAAAATCTGTTTAGATATGAGGATAATGTAAATCATTGTAAGAAACAGTTGAAATAATTTTTTGATTTTAATATGCACAAAGGGACACCTATAGGAACTGTGTGGAAGAGTAAAGCTTTTATTAGAGGTATATTGATATACTTGGACAATAGGCAGAGGAATAATAAACAAAGGCAGCGTAGGTACTTGGAAGAAGAAATTCAAAAGAAGCAACAGTTATTAATTCAAAACCCACAAGATCACAAACTTAAAGAGGCTATAAGAATATTACAGAGTCAATTTAATATGTTAATGGCAGACCAGGTGGCAACGAATATACAATATGCTAAACATAATACCTTCTGTAATGCAAATAAACCTGGGAGGTGGCTGGCATATAACTTAAGAAAAAAACAGAAAGCACGTGTCATACAAAAATAGAATATAAAGGTAAAGAGATATATCAACAGGATAAAATTAAAAAGGCCTTCTCAGAATTTTATACTGCTCTATATGCAAAAGACAAAATATCGAATAGGGACATTTATGATTATTTGAAAGATTATAAGGTTAATATTCTAACATTAGAACAGAGGGAGGAGCTGAATCGGCCGATAGCTAATGGAGAAATAGTGAATTAAACAATTAAAAGGATAAAAATTTGGAAGATTGGCAGATTGGGATTAATAAATTTATATGGGGTAAAAAGGCGAGGTTAAAATGAAAATAATACAGGACTCACGGAAAGAGGTGGTTTAAAATGCCTAATTTTAAACTATATTATGAAGCAGTAGCCCTTTCAGTAATAAGTGACTGGTTTAATTTAATGGAGGAAAGAATTTTGAATATAGAAGGTTATGACTTGTTATATGGATGGCATATTTATTTTATGAAAAAAGTGGATAGGGCTTTTAAGAATCATGTGTTGAGAAGTGCTCTTTTGCGGGTCTGGAAAAAATATTCTTATAAATTAGATTACAAGATTCCTATATGGGCAAGCCCCAGACATGCAATAGAGAATATAAATATAGAACATAAACAGGAAATGATTACTTATAAAGAACTTTTGTATGCTGAAGGAGGTAGATTGCTATTAAAATCATTACAGATATTAAATGAAGAAGGGAGGAATTATACTTGGTTTCAATATGGGCAAATAAGTGCTAGATGGAAAGAAGATCAACAAATTGGTATAATGCAAAGGGAGGAAAATTTAATAAAGCAAATTAGAAATCAGACCCAGGAGCATATAAAGAGATTGTATAATGTGTTGCTTGAAATAGATTCGGAAAAGGATTTGGTAAAGGACTGTATGATAAAATGGGCACAGAATATTCAGGAACCAATAATGTTGGAAACATGGAGAAAATCTGGGTTAGAAATGTTAAGTTTACACAAGCACAGAATTTAAGGAAAATTTTATAAGATGTTTTATAGATGGCATAGATCCCAAAAATTATCATGTATGTATCCTGATATCCAAGAAATGGAGGTGTGATTGTGATGATACATATTTTCATATTTGGTGGACTTGCAAGAAAATTAAGGCCTTTTGGATAAGAATTTGGTGGATTATTCAAAATGTACTGAAGAAGAAGATAAAGTTCCAATTTTTCCTTTTGGGAATTATAACGGATTGTACAGGATTGAGACTAAATTGATTCTGAATTTAATAACAGCAGCAAGACTGTTGATTGGACAATACTGGAAGAAAGAGGTACCTACAATAGAAGAATGGATACTGAAAGTCATTAATTTGGCTGAGATGGCTAAAATCTCAGCTTTTAAAAGACAATCAGGAAAGATATTTAATTGAATGGAAAAAATGGATTGATTATCTAAAACAGATATCAGATTAAGAAATATCAGATTGCCTTTGAATAATTAGAAGTATTATTTTATGTAATGGGAGGGGTTGGGAGATGAAAAGATTTGGATGAAGTTAATTGGATTAGAAGGAAAATTTTACTCTATGTTTGGTTTATGTATAACAATACCTTGTGATTGACCGGAAGCCGGGGAAGGAGGGAAAGGGGGTTTTCTGGGAGGGAGGGGGGAAAAAAGGGGGGGAAATGTTTTTGTTTTTTTTAAACTTTTTCAATTAAAAAAAAAATTCTTTATTTTGGGTTTGATGGGGTTTAGAGTGGATAAAGACCCGAAATCTCTGTATATAAATGAAAAAAAAAATTATTTATCACATTTTGGAACTGCCCATCTCTCACACCACTGTGGTGCCGCTGACAGATTTCTGCCTCATTTTGTCAAATTTGTGCTAAATACAAATTCAGGGTCATCCAAAAAAGCAGTACTTATACTAACACTGAAATAATATAGAGCTGAGTGGCCAGAAGTTGAATACAAAGAGAAATACTGTTCCAGGCAGGCCATGGTTTACCTCAAAATGTACTTTAACACAGGTATATTAAAATATATACCAATATTTTAGGGAGCTTAGAAGTTTCACAAAAGCATTCAAGTTGTGTGATTTTAAACATTGGTTGAGTTCATCTATTACACCAGGGGTGTCAAACTCAAGGTCCATGGGTTGGATCCGCTCGCAATGAAGCTGAATCCGGCCTGCATGGCCATCCTGGTAACTGTAAGTTTAGCCTTATCCTTCAGCATGCCATAGATGTGAAAATTCTTGACTTGCAGAGACTGTAGTCTGTGGGACTATGGTAAAAAAAATTAGTTCAGACCTTCCAACCTTACAAGATTTTTGTGTGTGTGTGAGAAGTTGAACTATTTTTTTCAACAATAGCCCCACAGACTACTTTAGTTGCTTTAGTTGCTCTGCACGTAGTGGTGGCAAAAAGAGCTGGAAAGGTTAGTGAAGGGATGCAGCTGCCCTAGGTGGCATGGGATGATTTGGTTTATGGCTTCTGAACTCAGGTAAATCTTTCTCTGTGCTGCCTTTGTTCTCTACCCCCCTGCCTTGCTTCATTCTTTGCTTTGTTCTTCAGTTGGAGCATTCAAGCTGTTGGCAGCAAAACCAGCCATTTTCTGCCTCCCAACTCAAGCCTCTGGGGACAGAAGGGCATCCCATTTCTAGTGGTGAACTCCAGAGTTGGGGCATTAAGCTGCTTGGTCAGACACCTGAACCAATTGTTTAACCAGCCAGTCAGCACTGCCTGATTTGCTTCCTACCTGGCCAGGCAGCACAAAGCCTTGCCATTCTTCTCCTCCTCCTCATTCTCATCCTCACCACCCAAGCCACATCAGGATAGGGTCTCATTCCTGGCCCCACAGTGCCTCCTCGCTCAGTTGAAGGTTTTCATTCAGCCAGGCCCTTCACACCTGTGTCCAGCCCGCCGGGGTTCATTGCGCTGGGGCAGGAATGAGACCCTGTTCTGCTGCAGCTTGAGCGGGGAGGAGAACAGTGAGGCTTTGCACCAGCTGACCAGGCAGAAACCAGGCCAAGTGGTGCTGCCTGGCTGAGGGGGGAGCGGGCAATCATGGCTGCTTAGGTGGCTGCCTTCACCAGCAGCTTCAATGCCCCCACTGAAGCTGGAGTTCACCACACTGGGGGAGAAATGAGAGGCCCTGCTGTCCTGCAGAGCCCACCACTGCTTGAGTGAGGAGGGTGGGGAGAAAAACAGCTGCTCAGGTGGCTCCTGCCCCCCCCCACTGCTGCCAGCAACTTGAATGCCCTGACTAGAGCAGGACTGCACTCTCTCTCTCTCTCTCTCTCATACACACACAGTTTGGAGAGCCCCCCCACTTCTCTCTCTCTCTCCCTCTGTCTCTGTGCTTGCTGGCGGGGCACTCAGGTAAGCCAGTGCAAGGTATTGAGGAGGGCAGCTCCATACACACACACACACACACCTTGCTTTGTACTTCACCACCTCACCACCTCACCGCTCAGGTGGCTCCTGCTGCCTGTGACACTGCCAGCAGCTTGGATGCCCTAGCTGAAGATCACTCTCTCTCACACACACACTGAGAGGTTGCATTGGATTGCTCTTGGTCGCTCTCTTGCTCTCTCTCTCTGTTTCACCCCATTTGCATGCAAGCATGCTCCATGGGACAACGAGGTCTTATTAAGTAGTTAAGTGGACAGAAGTTTTGGGGGGAGGAATAGGAGCACAAAGAATGAAAGTTTCTGGGTCCCTGACTCTGTAAAAGAGGATGGGTGGCCTGAATCTGTGTGATATTATAGTACCTAGGAGTGTCCAGTCTCAGCATGAAAAAGAGAGAGACTGATGTTTGCAAGGGGAATCCTTGTGGCAGGAAGGGAGGGAGAAGCATGAGGTATCTTAGTGGGTCAGGGAGGCAACACAGTTGTGAGTTATTTAGATCAATTTCCTGTGTTAGAGGGCCATGAATTAAGGTTTGGATGGCACGGCTACTTATGATAAAAGTAAAGTTAAGGTTCATTTTAATAACCATTTTGTTAGATGTGCCATACTAAATGTGGAATAAATATAAAACAAGGCTCTCTTCGAAGCTGTCCCTTTGGGTGTCACCACTGGAAGCTTTTTTTAGAAAAAAAATGATTGGAAAGCCAGACTGGCTGACATACGGTAAAATTTTATCTCTCAATTCTGGTGACCCAATATTAAAGTCGAGGGAAGAACTTGAATCAGAAGGTTATGCTTGTCATTGGTTTACCAGTTTATCAACAATTGAAAGAAAGGTTTAAACTGGATAAAAAGTGTTATGGATTTGACTTTGTTAAAAATGAATTGGAAATTTCATTATGTGGCAATGATGAACATATTGCTAAGATCTATAAAATGTTATTGAAATTGAATTTGGAAAATGAACATGTAAAACATTGTATGATTCAGTGGGCAAGGAATTTTGGATATAATGTGATGCTTGAACAATGGGAAAATATGTGGACGAAGGGTTTAAAATTTACATTAAATTATAATCTAAAAGAAAATTTCTATAAGAATATGTATCATTGGTATTTAACACCAGATAAATTATATAAGATGTATAAAGGTATGTCAAATGAATGTTGGAAGTGTAAAAGTAAGGAAGGCACTTTTTATCATCTATAGTGGATATGTGATAAAGCAAAAAAAATTTGGAGTATGATTCATATTTTAATTCAGAAAATTTTGAAAATGGAGATAAAAATGAAATCAGAACTTTTCTTTTGGAGCCTAATGGAAAAAGAACTGAAGGAAAAATTTGGAACTTAGTTACTCTGTATGTTGACAGCAGCAAGACTATTGAATGCACAAAAATGGAAGGACACTTCAGTTCCTTATGTGGAAGAATGGTTGCAGAAGCTGATGGAGTTGGCTGAAATGGCAAAATTGACTACTTTGATTAAAGAAAAGAACATAAATATTTTTGTTTCCACATGGAGACCACTTCTGAACTTCATGCTTGATGAGGAAAAGAACAAAATTCTGACTTTGGGGTTTTACAGATTAAACTGATAGATCTTTATAGAAATGACTTGTTTATACTATTATGGAAAAGCAAAAATTTGTGATTTGATGTTAATGCCTTATGTTACTGTAACAGAAAGCCAGAAGCCAATGCTTCCGCCCCATCTTTCCTCATTTCTCTTTCCCCTTTCCTCCCCCCCCACTGCTTTCCTCCCCCCCCACTGCTTTTCCACTGTATTTTATTTTATTTTTTTATTGAAAAAGTTTTACAATAATTTTTTTTAACAATTATCTCCCCCTCCCCCTCCTTTCACCCTCCCCCTCCCCCCCGAGACTTCCCAGAGCAAAATACAGGGTATAACATCTAACAAGCATACACTAGAATACTACAAAAACCATAACCCATAATCTCTTCTCCCCCGTTGATCCCTTAACTCCCCTTTCCCCTTTTAAACAAATACATTTCCTACAATCACCCATAAGCTATTTGATATTTTTTAGTCTGATACTTATTTTGAATATAATCAATCAATTTTCTCCATTCTACTATATATCGTTCTTGTGAATAATCTTTCAGGTACGCAGAAATTTTTGCCATTTCTGCTAAATTTGAAACTTTAAGTGTCCATTCTTCAACTGTAGGCAATATTTGCCTTTGCGGCCTCTGACCCGGCGTAGATCTCAATTGGCTCCCTGGTTTTCCGAGGAGCTGAGAGAGATGAAACGCCGGAGAAGACGCCTAGAGAGTATTTGGAGGTCCAGCCGTTCCGAGGCTGATCGGACACTAGCGAGGTCTTATACTAAGACCTACCTAGTGGCAATGAGGGAGGCGAAACGCTCTTACGTTTCCACCCTCATTGCATCGGCAGATAACCGCCTGGCCGCCTTGTTTCGGGTGACCCGTTCCCTCCTTCATCAAGAGGGACGGGATGACCCTTTACAGGGACGAGCTGAGGAGTTTAACGGTTATCTATACGATAAAATCGTTCAGCTTCGGGATAGCTTGGACCAAGATTGCGATGATCCGGCCGAGATGACGGAGACACGTCTTGTTGAGGCTATTTGGGATGAGTTTGATTCTGTGGCTCTCGAGGACGTGGACAGGTTGTTGGGGAGGTTACATGCAACTACATGTTTACTGGACCCGTGTCCTTCCTGGTTAGTGCTATATCTCCGACCGGTCGCAGACGCTGTTGACAGGGGGGCAGAGGTCGTCCACGAGGCGCCTCACTTGTGGGGTGCCTCAGGGGTCGATTCTCTCGCCTACCCTGTTCAATATCTATATGAAGCCGCTGGGCGAGGTCATCAGTGGTTTCGGGGTGAGTTATCATCTGTATGCTGATGACACTCAGCTGTACTTTTCCACCCCGGACCACAGCAGGCGGTCGAAGTGCTGTCCCGGTGCCTGGAAGCTGTACGGGTCTGGATGGGGAGAAACAGACTCAAGCTCAATCCCTCCAAGATGGAGTGGCTGTGGATGCCGGCACCCCGGTACAGTCAGCTGCATCCGCAGCTGACTGTTGGGGGCGAGTTAGTGGCCCCAAAGGAGGTGGTTCTCAACTTGGGCATCCTCCTGGATGGACGGCTGTACTTTGATGAACATCTGGCGGCCGTCTCCAGGAGGGCCTTCTACCAAGTTCGCTTGGTTCACCAGTTGCGTCCCTTCCTTGACCGGGATGCCTTATGCACAGTCACCCACGCTCTGGTTACGTCTCGGTTGGATTATTGCAATGCTCTCTACATGGGGCTGCCCTTGAGGTGCACCCGGAGGCTGCAGTTAGTCCAGAATGCGGCTGCGCGAGTAGTAACGGGAGCCGCTCGTGGCTCCCACGTAACATCACTGCTCCGTAGTCTGCACTGGCTTCCTGTGGTCTTTCGGGTGCGCTTCAAGATTTTGGTTACCACCTTTAAAGCACTCCATGGCTTAGGACCCGGGTACTTACGAGACCGCCTGCTGTTACCTATGCCTCCCACCGACCCGTACGCTCTCACAGAGAGGGTCTCCTCAGGGTGCCATCTGCCAAACAGTGTCGGCTGGCGACCCCCAGGAGTAGGGCCTTCTCTGTGGGAGCATCAACGCTCTGGAATGAACTTCCCCCTGGCCTACGTCAAGTACCTGATCTTCGGACCTTCCGTCGTGAGCTAAAAACACACTTATTTATTCAAGCGGGACTGGCATAATAGTTTTGATTTTAAATTGGGGTTTTATTAATATTTAAAAATTTTAAATTTAAATTTAAATTTTTAAATTATCAGTCTTTATAATTTGCTATGTTTTTAATTGTTGGTTTTAATTGTATATATCTTGTTTCTTATCTTTGGCTGTACACCGCCCTGAGTCCCTTGGGAGAAGGGTGGTATAAAAATTTGATAAATAAATAAATAAATAATAAATAAATACTTCTTTCTTCCAATATTGCGCCACCAAAAGTCTCGCTGCTGATATTAAGTTCAATATTAATTTAGTCTCTATTACTGTACAATCCGTAATTATACCTAATAAAAACAGTTGTGGAGTAATCTTTTTCAAGATATTCTGCATAATCCACCATATTTTAATCCAAAACGGTTTGATTTTTTTTACAAGTTCACCATATATGATAGTAAGTAGCATCATCACAATCACATCTCCAGCATTTAGGTTGCATATTTGGATACATACATGCCAGTTTTCTAGGGTCTAAATGCCATCTATAAAACATTTTGTAGAAATTTCCTCTTAAATTTTGTGCTTGAGTAAATTTAACATTTCTAACCCAAATTTTCTCCCACGTTTCCAGCATTATAGGTTGTTGAATATTTTGTGCCCACTTTATCATACAATCCTTAACTAATTCCATTTTTGAATCTATTTCTATTAATACATTGTATAACCTTTTAATATGCATTTGACCTTGATCTCTAATTTGTTTTACCAAATTTTCCTCAGTTAGCGCAATACCAATTTTCTGGTCAATACTCCATCTAGATTACAATTGTCCATACTGAAACCATGTTTAATTTTTCCCTTCTTGTTTCAATATATTCAAAGATTTCAATTGTAATTTACCCTTTTCTACAAGAAGAAGCTCTTTTTTTTTTTTTAATTCAAAAAGTTTTACAAATTTTTTCCCCCTTTCCCCCCCTCCTCTCCCCTCCCTTCACAACCCCCCTCCCCCCCCCCGACTTCCCGGAACGGGCACAAGGTATAGTTAAAATAAAACAAACATATGCTAAAAAATTCATCCCAACTTAATTATACCCTACAATCATCAATTCCTAACTTCCCCAAAACAATCAAGAATAATACATCATAATCATTCAAAACAGTCTGATAACTCTTAGTCTGATATCTCGTTGAATATAGTCAATCCATTTTTCCATTCCTTTAAGTATCTTTCTTGTATTGTCTTTCAAAAGGCTGATATCTTGCCATCTCAGCCAAATTGGCAACCTTCAATATCCATTCTTCTATTGTAGGTACTTCTTTTTCTTCCAGTATTGTCCTATTAGTAATCTTGCTGTTATTAGGTTTAAAATCAATTTAGTCTCAATTACTGTACAATCCGTAATAATTTAACAAGAAAAATTGCGGCAGGAACTTTATCTTCTTTTTCAAAACATTTTGTAAAATCCACCAAATTTTTATCCAAAAGGCCTTTATGTCCTTACAAGTCCACCAAATGTGAAAATATGTAGCGTCATCACAATTACATCTCCAACATTTTGCTTGCATATCTGGATACATACGATAATTTTTAGGATCTAAATGCCATCTATAAAACATTTTATAAAATTTTTCCCTCAGATTCTGTGCCTATGAATTTAACATTTCTAACCCAAATTTTTTCCCAAGTTTCCAATAATATTGGCTCCTGAAAATTTTGTGCCCACTTTATCATACAGTCCTTTACCAAGTCCCTTTAAGAATCTATTTCAAGTAACACATTATACAATCTCTTTATATGCTCCTGAGACTGATTTCTAATTTGCTTTACCAAATTTCCTCGTTCTGCTCTATACCAATTTTCTGATCTCCTTCCATCTAACGTAGTTGCTCATATTGAAACCAAGTATAATTTTCCTTCTCTCTTAATACTTGCAGAGATTTTAACTGCAAATTACCTCTTTCAGTATACAAAAGATCTTTATATGTAATCATTTCCTGATTCTGTTCTATGTTTATATTTTCTATTGTATGTCTAGGACTTGCCCATATAGGAACCTTATAATTTAGTTTATAAGAGTATTTTTCCAAACACATGAAGGGCATTTCTTAGCACATGATTTTTAAAGGCCTTATCCACTTTTTGTCATAAATTAAATATGCATGCCATCCATATAGCAAATCATAACCTTCTATATTCAAAATTCTGTCCTCTGTTAAATTAAACCAATCACTTATTGCAGAGAGAGCAGCTGCTTCATAATATAATTTAAAATTAGGCATTTTAAACCTCCCTTTCCGAGAATCTTGAATTATTTTCATTTTAACCCTAGCTTTTTACCTTCCCATATGAATTTGTTAATTCCTTCTGCCATTCCTCAAGATTCTTATCTTTCTTAATTATTGGTATCATCTGAAGAGGAATAAAAATCTAGGTAAAACATTCATTTTAATAGCAGCAATTCTCCCCAGCAAAGATAATTGCAATTTTTTCCAAACAATCAACTCCTTCTGAACTTTCTGCCATAAAACCTCATAGTTATTCTTATACAATTTCACATTTGATGTAATATAAACCCCTAAGTACTTAACCTTCTTTACAATTTCAAATCCTGTTATTTCCTCTAGTTTTTCTTTCTGTTGTCTGGCCATATTTTTTATTATCACTTTTGTCCTTTTCTGATTTACCTTAAACCCTGAAACATTCCCATATTGATCAATTATTTCCAACAAAGATTTATTAGAATTTATAGGGTTTGTTAAAGTAATCACCAAATCATCTGCAAAAGCTCTTAGTTTATATTCATATTGTCTAACTCTAATTCCCTCTATCTCCTTTACTTCTCGTATTTTATCCAATAATGGTTCTAGAGTTAAAATAAACAATAATGGTGATAAAGGACATCCCTGTCTTGTTCCTTTCGCAATCTTAAAAGGTTCTGTTAAGCTACCATTGATTATAATCTGTGCTGTTTGCTCTCCATAAATTGCCCTAATTATTCTTAAAAAACCATCTCCAAATTGCATCTTTTCTATTAATTTAAATAAAAAATCCCAATGCAATCGATCAAAAGCTTTCTCTGCATCGAGAAAAATAAATGCTGCTGGAATAAAATTTTTCTTTTCTGAGTACTCCAATAAATTAACAATCTGCCTAACATTATTCCTCATCTGTCTCCCTTTTATAAATCCAGATTGATCATTATGAATTCTTCGCTGCAGAATCAACATTAATCTATTAGCTATTATTTTAACAAAAATCTTATAATCATTATTTAAAAGTGAGATTGGCCTATAGTTCCCAGGTTTAGAATAATCCTGTTCCTCTTTTGGTATCAATGAAATAAAAGAGGTTCTCCATGAGGGGGGAATTCCCCCTCCTAGTTGTATCTGATTAAATAATTCCTTAAGTGGACCTAACATCTCATCCTGTAAGTTCCGGTGGCGCCACCTCTTCGCTGAGCTCCTAATTAAGGGGCTCCGTACTGAACATCGTAAAGCCAAGAAAAGCCGGCTTTAATCTCTTTCCCTGGATGAAAGGGAAAAGATAAGAGCAGCAGGGAAGTGTTGGTAGACCTCCCCAGGGGCTTTGTTTTTAATTAAGCAGAGCCCTGAAGGGTCGACGGTCCCATAAATATTCCTGCCATGCTCCGACTTCAGTGCGTGCCTGCAAAAGCAGGAAAAGAAGAAAGTGTCCATCTCTGCTAATTGTCTTATCTTTATGGATCTCTTTAAGCAGACGGAATGAGTGCGAGCAAACAATTACTGGATTGCAAGTATTTTTGATTTCCTGACTTCTACCTTTTAAAAAAGAGAAACTTTTTTTTCTTTGTTTTAATTGACTCTTAAAGATGGCGCCTGAAAGGGAGTGAAAGTGACGAATGGAATTTCATACAGCCTGTGTAACTAAGAAGATAAGAAATGTTATGTGTGGATTTTAATGAAGTGAAGTGAGCTCTCCTATACTTAAAGGGAAAAGAAGTTTCTAGACTTATATTTTGTGAATTTTAAAACTGAAATGGCTACTAAACCACCTAAGACTGGGGTAGAAGGGTTCTGAACCAGCTTTAGAAGATCTGATTAAAGAGCAAGGAAAGTGTCTGAAGAAAGGTTTAAGGAGATTATGGATAATAATGAGAAAATAAGAAGAAATAAAGAGAATAATAAAAAATAAGAAGATATCTTGATGGCTTTTCAAGGTTTGGCAAAAAGACTGGAGGTGGTGGAGGAGGAGGTGCAAGAAATTGTTCAGTCAAATCAACAAATAGAAAATAGAATGGGGGGAATGCAAATCAAATTGGACAAAAATGAAGATCAAGTGGTGGTGATGCAGTATAGAATGATGGAAGGAGCTCTGAGAATTAGGGGCTTGAATGAGGAGAAAGGGGAAGATTTAAAAAAAAATTTATCAGAAGCTCTGGCTGAATTTATTGAACTTGATCCACAAGAGGTTGCTTATCAAATTGACAAAATTTATAGAGTTAATTCTTGGATTGCTAGGCAAAAGAAACTTCCTAGAGACATTGTGGTTTATTTTTTGAAAAGAACAGTGAGAATCAAATTTTGCAAGTTGCTTTTCAGAAAAACTTGAAAATAGGAGAACAGGAGTTGAAGGTTTTGATAGAGATTCCTCCCAAGATGTTAAGGGATAGAAAGGACTTTACATTTTTTACACAAGAACTTAAGAAATACCAGATTCAATTTAGATGGGAGGTTCCAGTTGGTTTGACAGTGTATTATCAAGGAAGGAGATATCGTATTGACACAGTGCTTAAGGCCAAAGATTTTCTTTCTACAGTGCTGAAACTTGAAATAGAAATAATAGAAAAAAGAATTCAAGAGACTCAAATGGGTGTGGAAGCTGAGATGATTCCAGTGATGTTACCATCTGAGGAACAACCACAAGAACAAAGACTGACGAGGGGAGCCCTTAAGCGTAAAGAAAAAGAGCAACAAACTCAAAGTAAAGTTCAGGATTCTGCTACAGAAGCGGTGGGAGGAGCACGGCCGAAGATACGGGAGGACAATCTTCAGTTGATTGCTCAAAAGCTTCAGCAGCCCAGTAATGGCAAATAAAATCTTGACTTGGAATGTCAATGGTTTGAATTCAGCTCAGAAGAGAAGAAAAATATTTCATTATTTGAAACAATTTAAAAATGATGTTATTTGCTTACAAGAAACGCATATTAAACTATCAGATCAAAAGTACTTAATAAACTCAAAGTTAGGTAAACATTTTGTTGCTTCAGCTTTGGAGAAAAAACATGGCATAGTGGTTTATTTGAGAAAAGATATACCAGCCAAGTTAATAGAGGCAGATATTCACGGAAAATATATTGCTATTGAACTTACAATAGAAACAAAAAGGACTCTCTTGTTTTGTATATATGCACCCAATCAGCAACAAGAAAAATTTTATAGAATGTTATATGATAAGTTGATTCTATGGGATTATAAATCGTGCATTATATTGGGAGATTGGAATGGAGTAATAGATACACGAAAGGACAAGAGAATTTCTTCCAAGAAGATACCTGCACATGCAAAGCTGCCTAAATCCTTTTTTGATATGATAGAAGATTTCGAGTTAAGAGATGTATGGAGACTGCGAAATTTGGAGGAAAGAGACTATACTTTTTTCTCTGATAGGCATCAATCCTTCTCACGTATTGATTTTATTTTAATTTCTAATGATTTGCTTTTTAGGGTGAAGAAAACTAAGATATTTCCAAGATGTTTGTCTGATCATAGTCCTGTTTGGATGGAATTGCAATATGGAAAAGAGGGTAGAAGAACTTGGAGATTAAATGAAAATTTGTTTAGATATCAGGATAATGTAAATCAATGTAAAAAGCAGATGAAAGAATTTTTTGATTATAATTTGAATAATGAAACATCGATAGAAATGGTTTGGGACTAGTAAAGCTTTTATGAGAGGTGTATTAATATATCTTAATAATAGACAGAGAAATAAGCAACAAAGACAGCGTAGGTATCTAGAAGAGGAAATTTATAAGAAACAACAATTATTAATACATAATCCACATGATCAAAAACTTAAAGATGCAATAAAGTTATTACAGAATCAATTTAATATGATAATGGCTGATCAGGTGGCAACAAATATACAATATGCCAAACATAATACTTTTTGTAACGCAAATAGACCTGGTAGGTGGTTAGCATACACCTTAAGGAAAAGACAAAAATAACGTACTATAGAAAAAATAGAATACAAAGGCAAAGAGAGATATCAACAGGATAAAATTAAAAAAGCTTTTTTAGAATATTATACAAATTTATATCTTAAAGATAATATATTGAATAGGGATATTGATAATTATTTGAAGGAATATAAGGTTAAAAATTTAACTTTAGAACAAACGGATGAACTGAATCGGCCTATAACCTCTGAAGAAATTATTTTGGTAATTAAACAATTAAAAATGGGGAAATCTCCTGGTACGGATGGGCTCACAGTTAGTTATTATAAGAAGAAGCTCTTTAAAGCAATCCTCTCTTGTTTTTGTTCTATATTTATATTCTCTATCGCATGTCTGGGGATTGCCCATATAGGTATCTTATTGTCTAATTTATATTGATATTTTTTCCAAACCCTTAACAAAGCATTCCTGAGAATATGACTTTTAAAAATATTATCTATTTTCTTATCATATACTAGATAAACATGCCATCTATATAACCTTCTATATTCAAAATTCTTTCTTCTGTTAAATTAAACCAATCACTAATCAATGACAAAACAACTGCTTCATAATATAATTTCAAATTAGGCATTTTTAAACCCCCTCTTTCACGTATATCCTGCATTATTTTTAACTTTATTCTCTGTTTTTTACCCATCCAAATAAAGTTGCTAATCCCTTTCTGCCATTCCCGCAAATTTACATCCTTTTTAAGTATTGGTATCATACTTTTTAAGTATTGGTATCATTTGAAAAAAAAATAAAAACCTAGGCAAAACATTCATTTTGCTATTCTTCCCAGCAAAGATAATTGTAACTTCTTCCAATTCTCCATTTCCTTCTGTACCTTCTGCCACAACACCTCATAATTATTTTTATATAATTTCACATTTGAGGCTGTAATATATACTCCTAAATATTTGACTTTTTAAACTATTTCATATCCTGTAACTCTCTAATTCTTCTTTTTGATGTATATTCATATTTTTAGTTATCATCTTTGTCTTCCATTGATTAACTTTAAAGCCAGATACCTTACCATATTGATCAATTATATCTTTCAAATATATAGCTGACTGAGTAGGTTGGAATAAAGTAACAACCAGGTCGTCCGCAAACGCTCTTAATCCATAATCCTGCTGTTTAATTTTTATTCCCATTATTTGATTTGAACCACGTATTTTATTTAATAAATTTCTAAAGTTAATATAAACAATAATGGAGACAAGGGGCATCCTTGCCTTGTTCCTTTTTCAATTCTAAAAGATTCTGTTAAACTACCATTAATTATTATTTGTGCTGCTTGTTTCTGATATATTGCTTTAATTGCTTGTATAAAATAGTCTCCAAACTGTATCCTTTCTATTACTTTAAATAAAAATTGCCAGTTCAATCTATCAAAGGCTTTCTCAGCATCCAAAAGGAGGAACACTGTGGGGACTTGGCTATTCCTTTCCAAGTATTCCAATAGATCTACAATCTGTCTCATATTATATCTCATTTGTCTCCCTTTGATAAACCTGATTGATCACTATGAATCGTTTGACTCATGACTGACATTAATCTATTTGCTAATATCTTAGCAAAAATCTTATAATCAGTATTTAAAAGCGATATTGGCCTATAATTTTCTGGTTTACTACAATTTTTTTTATTTGAATTTATATCCCACCCTTCTCCGAAGACTCAGGAGGCTTACACTGTATTAAGCAATAAAGAACAATCTTGTTCTTCCTTCGGTATCAGCAAAATAAAAGCCGTTCTCCATAATGGAGGCACTCCTCCTCCAGACTGAATTCTGTTAAATAACTGCTTAAGCAGCTCTACCATTTCCTCTTGTAAATTTTTATAATAAGCAGCCGTTAGGCCATCTGTACCTGGAGCTTTATCCATTTTCAACTGTTTAATTGCTAAAATTATTTCCTCTATTGTTATAAGTTGATTTAGTTCCTCCCTTTACTCTAATGTAATTTCATAAATGCCTTCCTCTTGTAAATATCTATCTATATCTTTTTCTTTAATTGAATCTCTAACATATAACTTTGTGTAGAATTCCCAAAAAGCTTTTTGAATCAAATTCTGTTGGTATACTTCTTTACCTCTATATTCTACCTTACCAATAGTACGTAATTTCTGTTTTTTCCTTAGTATATAAGCTAACCACCTACCAGATTTATTGGCATTATTAAATGTATTATGTTTAGCATATTGTAAATTAGTTGCCACCTGATCTGCCACCACCATATTATTGCCCTCGTAATATATTTATTGACTCCTTAATTTTCTTATCTCCAGGACTCTTTATGAGTAACTGTTCTCTCTTTTTAATTTCCTCCTCTAATTCCGTTGTCTTTTTCTGTAATTTGCATCTATATTTGTCATTCATATATATTAAAACTCCTCTCATATAGGCCTTGCTTGCATCCCAAACCATTTCCGCAGAGGTACCCTTGTGCATATTCATAACAAAAAAATATTTCATTTGTCTTTTACATTCATTTACATTTTCTTCATATCTAAACAAATTTTCATTCAGCCTCCACGATCTCCTAACACCATTCCCCTGATCAAATTCTATCCACACAGGACTATGAACCATCAAAATCCTTGGACATATCTTAGTCTTCTTCACCCTGAAAATCAAATCATTGGTAATTAATATGAACTCAATCCTTGAAAAGGATTGATGTCTGTCTGAAAAAAAAGTAAGGTCTTTCTCTTCATTATTCCGTTCTCGCCAAACGTCTATTAATTCTAAGTCATCCATCATATCAAAAAAGGCTTTAGGTAATTTTGCACGACTTGAAATATTTTGAAATACGGCTTTTTTATCTTTTCAAGTATCCAAAACTCCATTCCAATCTCCCATCAGTATATGCAATTTATAATTCCAATGTGTTATTCTATTATGTAAAAATAAAATAAAAAATCTTGCTGTTGATTGGGTGCATAAACTCCAATTATAAGTATCTTTTCCCCTTCCCATAAAAGTTCAATTGCAACATATCTTCCTTAAGTGTCTGCCTCAATTAATTTTACTATTAAGCCCTTCTTTAAATATACAACTATGCCATTTTTTTTCTCTGGAGCCGCTGCAACAAAATGTGTACCAAGTCTCGAGTTTATCAGATATTTTTGATCTGACGTTCTAATATGTTTTTTCTGTAGACAAATTACATCATTTTTAAACTGTTTCAAATAATGAAATATTTTCCATCTCTTACATGATGAGTTTAAACCGTTAACATTCCAAGATAAAAATCTAATTGCATTTTTTGCAAACGGAAGCTTTTGGAGCATCAGCTGCCAATCCTCCCAGATCTTTGACCTAGCTCCTCCCACTGCTTCTGTTTTAATAGTATCTTAAGCTACCCTTGGAGTTTGTTGAATCTTTGCTTCTTGTTGCATACGCTTAGTGGCAGCGCTGGTCTGCCTTTATTCTTTTGAACTTCCTGAAACTTGCAGCAAATCTTCCTCCATAATTATAACCACAGAGTCGTCACGTGCCATTTCTTTCCTTTTTTCTCTCTCATCAGAATCCCTTCTACTTCGTCTTTCTTGTGATGAGGGGCTTCCAGCTTTTAACACATTAACATAATAGTCTCTTGCTTTCAAAACTGCATTAAGTCGGTGTACTTTCCCTGCTTGGAAAACTATTATCCCAGCTGGGATGTCCCATCTGTATTCTAGCTGTTGTTTTCTAAGTTCATTTAACAGAAAGGCAAACTCCTTTCTTTTTCTCAGCATTTTAGGAGGAATTTCCTTCAATATTAAAATTTCTTGGCCAGCTACTTGTATTTTCCCTTTATAAGATGCCTGTAAAATTTGATTTCTGACTCTCCTAGTAGTAAAATAAATAACCACATCTCGTGGCAGCTGTTTTTGTCTAGCAATCCACGAATTAACACAGTAAATTTTATCAATTTGAAGAGCCAAATCTTCTGGTTGTTCCCCCAAAATCTCTGCAAAGGCCTGTGAAAATATTTCTTTTAAATTTTCTTCTTTATTTTCTCTGACTCCTCTTATCCTCAAAGCAAATTCCATTGCCCTGTATTGTATCAAAACAATTTCGTCGTCTGTCTTCTCCACCTTAGTTTGAAGCTCCTCTATTTTATTTTCTAACTTTAAATTAACTTGCTTAATTTCCTCCACACTTTCCTCTAACTGTATCATGTTTGATACCAGACTTTGAACTGCTATATTAATTCCTTCTCTTATTTCTTATTTTCTTCCTTAATTTCTGAAACCTCCTCTTTAATTTCAGAAATTTCCCCTACCATCTCTTTAAATTTCTCCTCAATAAGGGAGGCTTGTAAACCTAGAGACATTTTCACAAAATCCTTCAGGTTATCTTGTAGTGTCTCTAAGCTTAATGCTTTTGTTTCAGCTGTATGAGCTGGGGATACCCCAGCACCCTTAGTAGAGCTTGCTTTAATTTGTTTAACTGCCATCTCTAATTTTATATTTTAATCAAAGTCAATAAAAGACATTAAAAATTCTTCAATCTTCAACAACTATCATAAAGTCTCTCCTTTTTTCTTTTTATTTTTAAAAGCACTCCGACAGTCTCTGGTTATACAGCACTTTAAACAGTAAAAACTTTCCCACTTTCACTTTCAGCCTGTTACTTCAATGGCTGTGTTTCCGTTCTTGTCTTTAACAAAAAACAAAGTATCTGGGAAGCTAAGGATTATTACTTGCCACAGCTCGTCCTCCTGATTCTGCTCCGCCTGGTAAACAATCAATTTATAATCCAATATTGGTCCCAGGAGTGGACGTGATGATTTGTTCTGCTAACGAGCAGAAAAGCCTTGGATCCGGAGTTTTTCAGGGTTTCCTAGGGAGCCGTCCCCTCCAAACCCCTGAAATCATCCCAGGAATTCTTGGGGTGCTCTACCTCTACCCCTTAACTCACCTTCCCCTCTTTTCCCGAGGGGAAGGTTTTCCGAATCGCTAGACAGTTGATTGGCACTGTCTTAGCGATTCCACATGATCCCAAAGCTGGCAGTCTAAAAGACAGTTGCCATCACGAATGGAGCCACCCAGAAGTCTGAGTATTTTACAATACTTTATAACTCAATAAAAACATTAAACCCTAGAGAATGTATTTATCATTTTATTCAAGTCTATCCTTTTGATACTTAGGACTGTGTTTCCCCGAAAATAAGACCCTGTCTTTTTTTTTTTTGAACCCTGAAATAAGCGCTTGGCCTTATTGCCATGTGCTCAAAAGCTCAATTGGGCTTATTATCAGGGGATGTCTTATTTTGAGGAAAGCAGGGTATTGGACAAAATTTTAGGCATACGTAAATTTATAATTCAAAGTGGTGTTCAGTTAAAAAAAACAGTGAAATGACCTGTTTGAGAAATTATTACAGCTAAACTTTTCATCCATCTATTTAGTGAGTATGCAAAAGACACACTTTAGACAATAGTGAATATTCCCTCATCTGCATTAGCAAATCTCATTTTTCAGTGCTGAATTCATATGATAATTCATTATAAAATGTTATTTCCTTATAATTTTGCATTATGAAGATGATGCCAAAATTTTTATTTATTTCTGAAGAATACAGGGACACAACAGATAAGGCAAAAGGAAACCTCTGCAAACAAGAAATCATAAAAGAGTAAAATGTAAGATAGTAAGAAAGGTGACAAAAAGATGTTATGCTTAAATTCCAAAGATGAGGTATGCTGCACAAAAGTATTCAATGTTCTATGATGAGACACTTTAGAAAGCAAAATATATATACTAGATAACCTATGAAAATGCTTTTAATTTTGTACCTGCATTGCATAATCATGACAAATTTTCCTCTTTAAATTTAAAAAAGATAATGAATATATATTTAAGTTTCATTTTTTAACTAGGTCCTAGAAAGGAGGCTCCCAAATGAACTAAGAATTACTAATTCATCCAAATTAACCATAGGGAGGACCAATGCTTTCAGAATGAGCTTTCTGATATAGAGGTAATTATGCGGAAGATAAATCCAAAGCATATATAATGTATTACTTTTAAGGATTTAATTTGGTAAGTGTCAGATCCCTAATGTGATACTGCCTTTCAAATGGAGAGAAAGGGGAGCATGGGAATAAGCTATATTTTTATAACCTTTTTCCTGGCGTTTAACCGCCTTGCAGTATTCTCACCTTCTTTGGAATGTAATAAGGAGGGAGGGCCATAGGAAGAAGATCCTGGGAATGGCTCCTTATCTGTTTGCTGAAAGCGGAAGAAGATCCTGGGAATGGCTCCTTATCTGTTTCTCAGGACAGCCATTGCAATAAATATCTTCATACCTGTGGATTGGCTAAATCCACATTCAGATGAGAGGGAGGGATTCTAAAGCCCTATTTCTAATAATGTAGTTTGGGAGGGAATTTAGAGTCTGCTTCGCCTGTTCTGCTATCACCTCTTCTCAATAAAAGGTTCCTTTTGAAATACCACATTTCAAGAGTCTATATTTCTTGGGAAAGGAGGAGAGGCAGATCCTTACAGAAAGCAGACTCTGCAAAATAAGTCAACCTGGAGAAGCACATTTCGCTCTACCATGGGGACCTTGCAATAATATCTGAGCAAAGCAGCGAACGAGGAGAAATTGAATGCTACACAGATATCTCCACCATCATTCAACTCAAAGCATATTCCTCATACCCAGTCGTGGAGTTGGGGATACCCCAAGAGGACTCCAAGAAACCGCACTCAGAATTGGGAGAAAAAGAGACAGGTGGGAAAGGAGGTCCGAGAAGTCTAACCTGAGGCAGTTGAAAGCCCGGCTGGAAATTAGAGCTAGAAGCCCTATTCAACCAAGAAGAAACTTTCGAAGAAACCAGGATTTATTTATTTATTTATTTAGATTTTTATACTGCCCTTCTCCCGAAGGACTCAGGGCGGTGTACAGCCAAAAAGATAAAAACTCAATATATATACAATTAAAAACAAAAATTTAAAACAGAGCATATTACAAAAGGCCGACATTAAAAATTTAAAAATTTAAAAATTTTAAAACCCAAAAACAATAAACCCCAATTAAAATTTAATAAAACTATTAAGCCAGTCCCGCTTGAATAAATAAGTATGTTTTTAGCTCACGGCGAAAGGTCCGAAGATCAGGCACTTGGCATAGGCCAGGGGGAAGTTCGTTCCAGAGCGTAGGAGCTCCAACAGAGAAGGCCCTGCCCCTGGGGGCCACCAGCCGACATTGTTTGGCGGACGGCACCCTGAGAAGACCCTCTCTGTGTGAGCGTACGGGTCGGTGGGAGGCATAAGGTAACAGCAGGCGGTCCCGTAAGTACCCGGGTCCTAAGCCATGGAGCGCTTTAAAGGTGGTAACCAAAATCTTGAAGCGCACCCGAAAGACTACAGGAAGCCAGTGCAGACTGCATAGCAGTGGTGTTACGTGGGAGCAACGAGTGGCTCCCGTTACTACTCGCGCACCCGCATTCTGGACTAACTGCAGCCTTCGGGTGCACCTCAAGGGCAGCCCCATGTAGAGAGCATTGCAATAATCCAAACGAGAAGTGACCAGAGCGTGAGTGACCGTGCATAAGGCATCCCGGTCAAGGAAGGGATGTGTTCTGTTTCCCTTCCCCCAATACTACCAGCAAAGAGTCAGTCAGAGGCCTCCTTTTCTGATTTATTTACATATATATAAATGTCCTGGCCATGTCTACCCACAGGCCTGCCAAGTTTCTGGAGATAACAAGGAAATTACAGATAAGGCCAGAATTACTCACGAATATATTCTTCCCTCCATTGATACAGTTTGCCTGTGCAAATTCATTGCTTTGTCCAAGACAAAAAACCAGGAAGTCCCGCCTCCTATTTATAGTCTCTGCAGATGTCACTGCATGACAATTATGACTTGGCTTTATCCCAACGCTGCTTCTGCTGCGCGCGCCGGTCACGCCTGCGCAGTCTTGCATCACTCCAAAACTGTTCTTGGGGCGTTGCCAAATCAGAAGAAGGCTCAAGAGAATCAGGCCTTGCCGGCCCCTCCTCCTCCCTTTGAGTGGGTGCCAGGGAGGGAAAGGGCTCAAGAGAAGCAGGGCTTGCCAGGTCTTCTCCCTCACTTTCTGAATCATCCGAGTCCAGGAGTCCGGGTCCAGGTTCCGAGGCGAGGTCTGGCCGCTCCCAACTCCATGGGCTCTTCCGCAGCGGTTACAAAATATGGGCCGACCCGGGGTGCTGGTGGTGCAGGAAGTGGGGGTGCAGATGTCGACGGTGGGTCCCGGGGGGTGCAACGGGAAGGTCGCAGTTGCAGACGGGCATCGAGTCGGAGACAAAGGGGTACCAAGTTGTCGAGGGTCCGCGGCGCCTCCACCCGGGCCAGCTCATCTTGCAATTCCTCTGAGAGTCCCTCCTGGAACGTGTCCACCAGCGCTGCATCATTCCAGTCAGAGTCCTGGCACAAAAGACGAAATTCGGCGATGTACTCCTGCAGGGGGCGTTTCCCTTGACAGAGTTCCTTAAGGCGCCTGGTTGCCGTCAGCATTCGAACGGGGTCCTCGTACATGGTGCGCAGGTGCTGCCAAAAACGCTGTTGGTCCGCCAGCAGGGGGCTGTCCTGGAGCAAGAGGGGCGTGGCCCATCGAGCAGCCGAGCCAGAAAGAAGGTTAATCACGAAGGCCACCTTAGCCCGGTCGTCTGGGAAATCCTCTGGCCGCATAGCCATGTAGAGCTGGCACTGTCCCAAGAAGGTCGGGAACATCTCAGACTGCCCAGAAAACTTATCCGGCACGGTTATTGGGCACTTGCGACAAGGAGGAGGAGTGGGAGGACGGGGGGGGGGCTGCAGGCACATTTCCGGCAGCAAGTTGGCCTGCCAAGTGAGCCACTTGCTGCTGGAGCTGTTGATTAGCCACTTGTAGCTGCTGTAACTGCTGTTGTACCTGCTGCTGGTCCATCTTTGGTGGAAGATGTTTTAGTCGGGGTCTTGGACAAAATGTTCTGTTTCCCTTCCCCCAATACTCCCAGCAAAGAGTCAGTCAGAGGCCTCCTTTTCTGATTTATTTACACATATATAAATGTCCTGGCCACGTCTACCCACGGGCCTGCCAAGTTTCTGGAGATAACAAGGAAATTACAGATAAGGCCAGAATTACTCACGAATATATTCTTCCCTCCATTGATACAGTTTGCCCGTGCAAATTCATTGCTTTGTCCAAGACAAAAAACCAGGAAGTCCCGCCTCCTATTTATAGTCTCTGCAGATGTCACTGCATGACAATTATGACTTGGCTTTATCCCAACGCTGCTTCTGCTGCGCGCGCCGGTCACGCCTGCGCAGTCTTGCATCACTCCAAAACTGTTCTTGGGGCATTGCCAAATCAGAAGAAGGCTCAAGAGAATCAGGCCTTGCCGGCCCCTCCTCCTCCCTTTGAGTGGGTGCTAGGGAGGGAAAGGGCTCAAGAGAAGCAGGGCTTGCCAGGTCTTCTCCCTCACTTTCTGAATCATCCGAGTCCAGGAGTCCGGGTCCAGGAACCTGGGTCACAACAGGATGCAACTGGCGAACCAAGCGTACTTGGTAGAAGGCCCTCCTGGAGACGGCCGCCAGGTGTTCATCAAAAGACAGCCGTCCATCCAGGAGGATGCCCAAGTTGCATACCCCCTCCCTTGGGGCCAATAACTCACCCCCAACAGCCAGCCGCGGTTGCAGCTGACTTTACCGGGGTGCCGGCATCCACAGCCACTCCGTCTTGGAGGGATTGAGCTTGAGTCTGTTTCTCCCCATCCAGACCCGTACGGCTTCCAGGCACCGGGACAGTACTTCAACAGCTTCGTTGGGGTGGTCCGGGGTGGAAAAGTACAGCTGAGTATCATCAGCGTACAGATGGTAACTCACCCCGAAACCACTGATGACCTCCCCCAGCGGCTTCATATAGATGTTGAACAGGAGAGGCGAGAGAATTGACCCCTGAGGCACCCCACAAGTAAGGTGCCTCGCGGACGACCTCTGCCCCCCTGTCAACACCATCTGCGACCGGTCAGAGATATAGGAGGAGAACCACCGATAAACGGTGCCTCCCACTCCCAATCCCTCCAACCGGCGCAGCCTTTGATACCATGGTCGATGGTATCAAAAGCCATTGAGAGATCTAATAGGACCAAGGCAGAGGAGCAACCCCTGTCCCTGTCCCTCCAGAGGTCATCCACCAATGCCACCAAAGCCGTCTCCGTGCTGTAACCGGGTCGGAAGCCGGACTGGAACGGGTCTAGATAGACAGCTTCCTCCAGGTGCCGGGGAAGCTGCCATGCAACCACACTCTCTACAACCTTCGCCACAAAGCGAAGGTTGGAGACTGGACGGTAATTTCCCAAAATAGCTGGGTCCAGGGAAGGCTTCTTAAGGAGAGGTCTCACCACCGCCTCTTTCAAGGCAGCGGGGAAAACCCCTTCCACCAAAGAAGCATTTATAATCCCCCGGAACCAGCCTCGTGTCACTTCCTGAGTAGCCAGTACTAACCAGGAGGGACACGGGTCCAGTAAACATGTAGTTGCATGCAACCTCCCCAGCAACCTGTCCACGTCCTCGAGAGCCACAGAATCAAACTCATCCCAAACAACCTTAACAAGACGTGTCTCCGTCATCTCGGTTGGATCATCGCAATTTTGGTCTAAACTATCCCGAAGCTGAACGATTTTATCATATAGATAACCATTAAACTCCTCAGCACGTCCTTGTAAAGGGACATCCCGTCCCTCCTGATGAAGGAGGGAATGGGTCACCCGAAACAAGGCGGCCGGGCGGTTATCTGCCGATGCAATGAGGGTGGAAACGTAAGAACGTTTCGCCTCCCTCATTGCCAGTAGGTAGGTCTTAGTAAAAGACCTCACTAGTGTCCGATCAGCCTCGGAACGGCTAGACCTCCAAGTGCTCTCTAGGCGTCTTTTCCGGCGTTTCATCTCTCTCAGCTCCTCGGAAAACCAGGGAGCCAATTGAGATCTATGCCGGGTCAGAGGTCGCAAAGGCATGACACGGTCCAAAGCCCCAGTCACGGCCCGTTCCCAGGCCGCAACTAGTTCTTCAGTCGTGCCGTGGGCCAGATCCTCAGGGAACGGCCCAAGCTCCATCTGGAACCTCTCCGGGTCCATCAGGTGCCTGGGACGGAATCAACACATTGGCTCCATCTCCCTGCGGTGGTGGGCAGCGGTCCGAAAGTCTAGGCAGAGGAGAAAATGATCTGACCATGACACCGGTTCCATCACTATATCTCCTAATCCAGATCATTAACCCACTGACCAGAGATAAAAATCTAGTCTAGTGCACCTCCCCCAATGTGTGTAGGGCCATCAGTTACTTGAATCAGGTCCAAGGCCATCATGGAGGCCTGGAACTCCTGAACCACTGTTGATGACAAGCCGGCCGATGGCAAGTTGAAATCCCCCAAGACTAAAAGTCTGGGAATCTCAACCGCCACCCCAGCGAGCACCTCTAGTAGCTCAGGTAGGGCTGTAGTCACGCAGCAAGGAGCCAGGTACATGATCAACAGACCCATCTGATTCTGATGGCCCCACTTCACAAGGAGGGAGTCACAACCAGCTATCTGAGGTACAGTGGACTCCCTCGGCTCCAGACTCTCTTTAATCACAACCGCCACTCCCCCACCCCTACCTTGGGCCCTTGGCTGAAGGAATGCACGGAAACCCGGAAGGCACAGTTCAACCAGGGGTACACCCCCCTCTGTGCCCAACCAGGTCTCCGTAATGCCCATAAAGTCCGCGGACTCCCTCTGAATAAGATCACAAATCAGGGGAGCCTTATTGACCACGGACCGGGCATTGCAAAGCATCAGCCTAAGACCCAAGCTCTGAAGATCCTGACCATCCGGGGAACGAGTAAGGACTGAGGGGCCGGAGCACATGATCGCTTTTAAACATCGAACATGTGCTCCCGAAGAACGATACGGCCCCTTGCCTCCGCCATGTCTGCCTCTCCCACTTACCGTACAGATGGAATGACACTCTCTGCTCTGAACACTCCCCTTCCCCCTGTCTTTGGACCAACTAAAGTAATGCCGTGAGCACGTGCTGGGACTGGACATACCCCCCCCCCGACGGGTTTCCCCCAACATCCACCCTTACCCTCCCTACCCTTAAAAGGAGGGAAACTGGCTGGTAATAGAGGCGCTAGAAAACATCAACCTGAGGGGGGAACTGGAACATCCATCCAAAGGAGCTGAAGCCCCAGACCCCCCCCCCCCGCAGGGTTCTAGTTGACGCTGCTGAAATAGCTACGAGCTACCCAGAGGCCCGCAGTTGGAGAGATAGGCACCACCATTAGAAGTGAAGTTCGATGGAAACCCACAACAGCTAGGATTCTTCATGGCACATGTACTCACTTACATGCAAGAATACAGGCACGCATTTCAAACCCAAGGCACTCGAGTACGAGTTGTGACACTTGCATTAGAGGGAGATGCAACCAGATGGATGGTCAACGTGGATACCACAGAGTTGAGAAACTGTTGTGACCCAAGCCCCCAGACTTGGCCTCCTGGAGGAGGATGAATCAGAGAGTGAGGAGGAGGAGCTGGCAAGGCTTGCTTCCCCTGGGCCCTCTTCCTCCCTGGCACCGTCCCAGGAGGAGGAGGAGGGGCTGCCAAGGCCTGATTCTCCCGGGCCTTCTTCTGATTTGGCAATGCCCCAAGACCAATCTTGGCTCGATGCAAGACTGCGAAGACATGATCAGCGCACGAAGCAGAGGAAAAAGAGGGACAGTCCTAGGGAGTGCTGATTCATGAAGCAACACCCACAGGGGATAAAAGCAGGAGGAGGAGCTTCGTGGCTCTTTGTGTTGGACAAAACTGCGAATTTCGTGGGCAATCTGTTTCATGGATGGAAGAATCACTTTGTGAGTGACTTTTGCTTTATCTGTAATTTCCTGGTTACCTTGGTAACATACTGTTTCAGAGATTTTGGCAAGTGTGTGGGGAAACATGGCCAGAACATTTCTGTGCCAAAAAGGAACCTGGCCAAGTGTAAATAAACTGTTGGCAGAAGGCCTTTGACTGACTTTTTCTTGGGAGTGTTGGGGGGGAAACAGAACATTTTGTCCAACACCCCAACTAAACCATCTTCCACCAAAGATGGACCAGCAGCAGGTACAGCAGCAGTTACAGCAGCTACAAATGGCTAATCAACAGCTACAGCAGAAGTGGCTCACTTGGCAGACCAACTTGCTGCCAGGAATGTTCCTGCAGCCCCCCTGTCCTCCCACTCCTTCTCCTCGTTGCAAATGCCCGATAACCATGCCGGATAAGTTTTCTGGGCAGCCTGAGATGTTCCCGACCTTCTTGGGACAGTGCCAGCTCTACATGGCTATGCGGCCAGAGGATTTCCCAGATGACTGGGCTAAAGTGGCCTTCGTGATTAACCTTTTTTCCAGCTCAGCTGCCCAATGGGCCATGCCCCTCTTGCTCCAGGACAGTCCCCTGCTGGCAGACCACCAGCGTTTTTGGCAGCACCTGCGCATCATGTACGAGGACCCTGTTCGGACTCTGATGGCAACCAGGCGCCTTAGGGACCTCCGTAAAGGGAAGCACCCCCTGCAGGAGTACATCACTGAATTTCGTCTTTTGCGCCAGGACTCTGACTGGAATGATGCCGTGCTGGTGGATGCGTTCCAGGAGGGCCTCTCAGAGGAGCTGCAGGATGAGCTGGCCCGGGTGGAGGCACCCCGGACCCTTGATGACTTGGTGCCCCTTTGCCTCCGCCTCGATGCCCGTCTGCAACAGCGACCATCTTGTTGCACTCTCAGGATCTGCCGTCGATGTCTGCACCCCCGCTTCCTGCGCCACCAGCGCCCCGGGTCACCCATTGTTTTGTAGCCGCTGCGGAGGAGCCCGTGGAGTTGGGAGTGGCCAGATCTTGCCTGACAGCCCAGGAGCGGAACTGGAGGCACCAAGGGGGATTGTGCCTGTGCTGCGGGGAGCCTGGCCACTTCACCGCTTCTTGCCCCAGAAAGTGAAGTGGGGCGTGCATGCCAGTCCCCAAATCAAGGCACAGAAACCCTAGGTCGGGCTCATACCAAGCCCCCACTGGACGCTGCAGAAGTAGACTCTGGGGCCCCTCAGCATCTGATTCTGGACACACAGGTGTGGTTGGGGAACCGGTCGGATGGGCTCCAGGCGCATGCGCTGGTGGACTCAGGGGCCACAACAAACTTTATGGACCAGGCCTTTGTGACCCAGTTTGCGGTCCCCATGGTTCCGGTGGACCCTCCAATGCGGGTAGAGACAATTGATGGGTGAGAACTGGTGGCTGGCCCCATTAAATTCATCACCCAGCCTTTACGCCTGGCCATTGCGGACCATGAGGGGGCGATCCAGTTTTATGTCACGGCAGACCTTTATTTACCCTTTGTCCTTGGGTTGGCCTGGATTCGGACCCACGATCCTCAGGTGGCCTGGTCACGGAACGCCCTCTCCTTCCTGATTCTGCTGTGCATCGACCACATCCGCCACCTTTGTGCCACCCCTGCCGTCTCCTTGCCTCCTGTGCTGACGGACTTTGCTGACGTGTTCTCAGTGAGAAGGAGGTGGACCAATTACCCCCGCATTGGCCCTACGGTTGCCCCATGAATCTTCTGCCCAACGCACCGCTGCCTGTGGGACGCCTGTATTCAATATCGGAGTTGGTCACCCTCAGGGACTTCCTGGACAAAAACCTGGCCCGAGGGTTCATCCGGCCTTTGAAGTCCCCTCTCTCAGCCCCGGTCCTCTTCGTGAAGAAGATGGGGGACTTGCGCCTGTGTGGCAATTACAGCTGGCTAAACACCATTATGGTGCGGAATCGCTACCCCCTGCCGCTCATCCCAGAGCTGCTGGAGAGGTTGCGGGAGGCCTCAATCTTCACCAAGCTCGATCTCCGGGGGGCTTACAACCTGGTGCGGATACAACAGGGAGACGAATGGAAGATGGCATTCGGCACCCAGTACGGACATTACGAATATACCGTCATGCCATTCGGGTTGACCAATAAATAAATAAAATATTTACAGATCCCTCACATCCAGGACATAAACTGTTTCAACTCCTACCCTCAAAACGACACTATAGAGCACTGCACAACAGAACAACTAGACACAAGAACAGTTTTTTCCCGAAGGCCATCACTCTGCTAAACAAATAATTCCCTCAACACTGTCAAACTATTTACTAAATCTGCACTACTATTAATCTTCTCATCGTTCCATCACCAATCTCTTTCCACTTATGACTGTATGACTGTAACTTTGTTGCTGGCAATCCTTATGATTTATATTGATATATTGACCATCAATTGTGTTGTAAATGTTGTACCTTGATGAACGTATCTTTTCTTTTATGTACACTGAGAGCATATGCACCAAGACAAATTCCTTGTGTATCCAATCACACTTGGCCAATAAAAAATTCTATTCTATTCTATTCTATTCTATTCTATTCTATTCTATTCTATTCTATTCTATTCTATTCTATTTTGTCACACAGTATATATAAGCATAAGCATGAAATAACTATACAATATATAAGCATACATATGAGTATGTAATAATTATATTAATTGGATATAAAAATGGTTGCAGGTATTGAGTTTGTCTAGCTAGTGAAAAGAAGGTGTGACATTATAGTAGTGTTCCAATATTAGAGGGGCTGCCACAAAGAATAGAATAGAATTATTTATTACCCCAGTGTGATTGGACGCACAAGGAATTTGTCTTTGGTGCATATGCTCTCAGTGTACACAAAGAAAAATAAAATACATTCATCAAGAATTATCAGATACAATACTTAGGGATAATCATAGGTTACTAATAAGCAATCAAATCATACTAGGAAATAAATAAAACAATATAAATTGTAAAGATACATAGGAACATGGTTATAGTCATATATGGGAAGAGATAGGTACTAGGAAGGATGAGAAGAATAATCGTAATACAGTCTTAGTAAATAATTCGTCAGTAGTGTGGAAATTATTATTTAGCAAAGTGATGACATTAGGGAAAAAAATGTCCTTGTGTCTAGTTGTTCTGGTGTCCAGTGTCATATAGAGTCATTTTGAGAGTAGAAGTTGAAACAGTTTATGTCCAGGATGTAAGAGGTTTTGTTGTGACCCAAGCCCCCGGACTTGGCCTCTTGGATGAATCAGAGAGTGAGGAGGAGGAGCTGGCAAGGCTAGGCCCTCTTCCTCCCTGGCACCGCCCCAGGAGGAGGAGGAGGGGCTGGCAAGGCCTGATTCTCCCGGGCCTTCTTCTGGTTTGGCAACACCCCAAGACCAATCTTGGCTTGATGCGAGACTGCGAAGACATGATCGGTGTGCGCAGCAGGGGAAAAAGTGGGGCAGGCCTAGGGAGTGCTGAGTCATGGAGCGACACCCACAGGAGATAAAAGCAGCAGGAGGAGCTTCATGGCTCTTTGTGTTGGACAAAACTGCAAATTTTGCGGGCAATCTGTTTCATGGATAGAAGAATCTCTTTGTGAGTGACTTTTGCTTTATCTGTAATTTTCTGGTTACCTCGGTAACAGACTGTTTCAGAGATTTTGACAAGCGCATGGGGAAATGTGGCCAGAACATTTCTGTGCCAAAAGGAACCTGGCCAAGTGTAAATAAACTGTTGGCAGAAGGCCTTTGACTGACTTTTTCTTGGGAGTGTTGGGGGGGGAAACAGAAACTTTGAGATTTATGATGGCTCTACATCACCATTTCGCGGAAGATATCCTGGTGAGCTGCTTCAAAGATGGATTAAACGATGACCTGTATTGCCAGAGGAGCACTGGATCACCTGCGTAAGTGGTACTTCACTACGGACAAAGCTGAGATTGACATGGTTAGGAACCCATACCAAACAAGCCAAGGTTGGAAGAGATCCCTACCCCAGGGCAAAAGAGAGCAATTCAAATTGCCACCCCACTTCACCCTAAGGTTGTTTGTCTGTTTTAACTGCAGGAAGGAGGGGCACAGAGCTGCAGAGTGCTGCTGGAAGATGCCGGTGAGAAAATCAGAGTGTCTTTTGAGGGGAAACCCACATAGCCAAGCCCTCGAGGGAAGGAAACTGCCCTGCAAAGCAAGGCAACAGTTGAATTTCAGGACCCCCACCCCTTGGGGATCAAAACTCTGGAAATCCAACCAGAGGAGCCAGTTTTCACTGAAAGTGACCCAATTGAAATGCTTACCCTCCCCCTAAGACTGTTTATACCCACTTGAGGCAGTGAAGTAAAAATCTCTGCTTTTCTAGACTCAGGATGCACAAGTTGCCTGATAAATCCCACCTTAGTAGGGAAACTGGGAATAAATCTAAGGAGACTAAGGAACCCGATCAAATTTTGCCAATTAGATAGATCAATATCTGGGGGGAGAACTGCAATACTACCGAGCCCCTACAAATAACTATGAATTATTTCAGAGACAGAGTAATGTCAGAGACACTGACATTTGTAGTGGCACCCGGCACAGAATGGGCATTTGTATTGGGGTTAGCATGGCTGAGAAAATGGAATTCCAAAATTAACTGGAAGCAAAAGTCAATCAGATTTCAGTTACATGTAACTTTCGTTGATGACAAAAAGGGAGACCGGAAGGGGGGGGCTGACCGCAAAACTGTGATGCCCGGTTGGAGAAATGCCAAACGGGGATATACGAAAGGAATACAGAGACCTAACTCAGATTTTCAGTGAAAAGGCATCTCCCCTCCCATCTTCTGCGCAATCGAGATCCTGTGAGGGGCAAAGCTTCCCAAACCAAAGATGTCCCCTAGAGAACTGTCAGAATTAAGAGCTTTCATTGACAAAAACCTGTCAGTTCCTTGAACATTTATATAAAGGGGTCCTAGTTTACTTAGGCAACATTTTAATCTATACGGAGACAAAAGAACAATATGTAAAATTACTCAGGGCAGTCCTAAACAAACTCCATGCAGCAAAGCTCTATGCCAAGCTCTCTAAATGCAAATTCCACCAGGAAAAGATCGACTACCTGGGATATCGCATTTTATTCCAAAGGATAGAAAAAGCCAAAATCCCCAAAAAGCCAAAGCAGTAATTGAGTAATTGACTGGGAAACGCCCCTCACATGTAAGCAAGTACAAAGCTTCCTGGGATTTGCTAACTTTTACCACCAATTTATCCCTGCCTTTGCTCAAATAGCCCTTCCAATAACCAACCTTCTAAAAACAAAAGGGGAAGGGAAATCAAAGCCTAAACAGCTGTTGGACTGGAGAATGGAATGCCAAGTGGCATTTGAGAAACTCAAGTGGCTTTTTTCGGCTGAACCAGTTTTAAAACACCCAGACCCAGAGAAACCATTTGTAATACAAGCGGGGCAGTCCTATTGCAAACAAATGAGCAGGGACAGCTGCAACCCTGTGCCTACAGATCAAAAAACTAACAGAAATTAAGCAAAGGTGGACTATCTGGGAAAAGCCTATGCAGTTCCCTGGGCACTTCTCACATGGAGACAATTCTTAGAGGAAAGTAAGATCTTTTGAGGTCTGGACTGATCACAAAAATTTGGAAGCTCTAAAAACCCCAAGGAAACTCTCCCCAAAACAAGTCAGGAGGGCTCAATATTTCAAATGGTTTGACTTTACCCTTAAGTATCTCCCTGGGAGGAAAAACTTCTTACCAGATGCCCTATCAAGGAAACTGCAATGCAACAGCTAAAGTACTACTAGATCACAAACCAAACAAGAAGGGACCACTGATAACGCAACCACCCAAGCATTTAAGCAAGCCTTAAGCAACGACAAGTGGTTCCTTAACCACAAAAACCTCTGCCTCATCAAAGGACTTACCATGGGTGGGAGGAAAATTATACGTACCAGCCAGTCAATGATTAGACCTTACAAAATGCTGCCATGACTCTAAACTGGCTGGTCACTTTGGATTTGTCAAAACATTGCACCTCATCAAAAGACAATTCTGATGGCCGTCACTGAAAGAGGAGATTGAAAATTATGTGGCTACCTGTCCTATCTGCGCTGCAGCCAAAAGACAGCAAGGGAAAAGCCCAGGATTGTTACAAACAGTAGCTGAACCTTCAGCACCCTGGAGAGAGATCTCTATGGATTTTATAGTAGAATTGCCAGAGAGAACAGGGAACACTGTTATTTGGGTCATAACAGACTTATTTTCTAAACAAGCTCATTTTATTCCTTGTCAAAAGATCCAAAAGCAAAAGCCTTAGCAAAATTATTCCAGATACACATTGTTTACATGGAGCTCCATAGAGAATAATTTCTGATAAGTGGGGTCCAATTCACCTCAAAATTTTGGAGAGCGTTCCTAACACTATTTGGCACCACCCACGGCTTGAGCTCATCACCCGATGACTAATGGCCAATGTGAAAAAACAGAGTGAACAGAGTTTTAGAACAATATTTAAGGTGTTTTATTAACAAGATAACTGGACTGAACTATTACCTTTTGCAGAGGCAGCATTCAACAACTCCGTACACTCTAGCACAGGCTACATCCCTGTGCCAAGATTTCACCCCCATGCCAGAACTACCAACCCACCATCCACTCCCTGAAGGAATGGATGGAAACCCTACAAAACACTTGTCGTGTAGTCAAATTAGCACTAAAGGATGCTAGAGAAACATTTAAACACCAAACAGACAAGAAGAGAACACAACCAAAACCTTTCCAAATTGGTGACAGAGTATACTTATCCACAAAATTCTTGCAAACACTACAACCCTAAAAGAAATTAGGGTCAAAATTGTGGGACCATTTCCAATCACCAGGATCAGCAACCCAATGACAGTAGAATATGCACTCCCCAAGATACTCAGAGAAGTACATGCAGTCTTTCACATCAGCCTGTTAAAAAGAGAAGTCATATCCTCACTTAGACCTCAAACCCAGGCATCACCCACACCCATAATGATTGAAGGTGAGCAAAATTTTGAAATCAAAGACACCCTCAAATCAAAGACGCCCTTGAAAACCTTCATGGCGCCGACGAAGGCTGCCTCGGTGAAATGCTCTCTAATTGTTTCTTTATTTCTAATTGTTCTCTGTGACTCACTACGGATTTCCTACTCACGAGACCATCTGCTAAAAATTAAGGAACATTTCTTTAAGGAGCAGCTTTCTTTAATCTCACCCCCGCCTGTCTTTACAAACACGGAGGAGATTCTAACACAGGAGGAGGCAATTCCCACGGAGCCATGGATTACTAAAAAAACCAAACGACGGAAACGAAGGAAAAGAGGTAAACGATCTGGGATCTTAAACAGATTAAGAAGTCGCATTAAAACTCCTCTGCCTTCAATTTTCCTAACAAATATACACTCACTTGCAAATAAGATGGATGAAATACTCCTCTTAAACAAATACTATTCTGATTTTCACAATTCAGCAGTCCTATGCTTCTCTGAAACCTGGTTAAATGAATCAATTGAAAATAGCAGCCTGAACATTCCAGGATTTCAAATTGAACGATCAGACAGGATTCCAGAAACATCTGGTAAAAAGAAAGGAGGAGGCTTATGCCTATATATTAATTCAACCTGGTGTCAAGATTTTAACATAATTTACAAATTCTGTGATAACAATTTAGAGACTCTAATTATCAACTGCAAACCTTACTATTCGCCTCGTGAATTTTCCTCATTTCTTCTAATTGCTGTTTATGTCCCACCACAAGCCTGTGTAAACAAGGCATTACGAACTCTAGCTGACCAAATCATGGAGGCTGAAGCCAAACACCCTGATTCACTGGCCATTGTTTTGGGAGATCTAAACAAGGCAAACTTAAGGAAAGAACTACCAAAATACTTTCAGCATGTCAATTGTCCCACCAGAGGCAAGAATACTCTAGACCACTGCTACACAACACTAAAAGATGCCTATCGGTCTTTACCACGTGCAGCTGTAGGACACTCTGATCATTGCATGATTCACCTTGTACCTGCTTACAGGCAAAGACTTAAAGCCATAAAACCAATAATTAAATCAGTGAAAACCTGGACGGAGGAATCAGAATTAAAGCTACAGGCATGTTTTGACTGCACTGATTGGAATATTTTTAAAGATACCTCTGCAGACCTGGATGAACACACAGATACTGTAACATCATATGTCAGCTTCTGTGAAGACCTATGTGTACCTACAAGGAACTTGCGAATACACAGTAACAACAAACCTTGGTTTACACCTAAACTTAAGCAGCTACGACATTCCAAAGAGGAAGCCTACAGAAAAGGTGATAAAATGCTGTACAATCAGGCCAGAAATGCACTTACAAGGAGATAAGAGCAGCAAAAGAAGCTACTCTGAAAAGCTAAAGAATCAGTTTTCAGCAAATGAACCAGCAAACATGTGGAAAACTCTTAAAATATCACCGGCTATGGCACACCTCCTTCCCAGGCTGAAGGTAATCAACAACTGGCAGATGACCTGAATGAGTTTTACTGCAGGTTTGAAAGGAAACTACAGCCACCTATCTCCACAACCCCCATCTCAGACACACCAACAACAGCCAAGCCTCCTACAACTGACCCCATTTCATTGGGTTCACAACCCCTAGTGATCACAGAAAAGGAAGTGCAGGACCTATTTCACAGACAAAAGCCAGGAAAAGCTCCAGGCCCAGACAAGATAACTCCTTCTTGCTTAAAAGTCTGTGCTGACCAATTGGCCCCCATCTTCACCCATATTTTCAATAAATCACTAGAGATGTGTTATGTTCCTTCTTGCTTCAAACGCTCTACCATCATCCCAGTGCCAAAGAAGCCCACCATCAAGGAACTGAATGACTACAGACCAGTTGCTTTAACATCTGTAGTCATGAAAACCTTTGAAAGGCTAGTGCTTTCCTACCTGAAAACCATCACGGATCCGCTGTTAGACCCCTTGCAATTTGCATACCGAGCAAATAGATCAACAGATGATGCTGTTAATATGGCTCTGCACTACATCCTACAACATCTTGAGTCTCCAAAGACCTATGCAAGGGTCCTTTTTGTAGACTTTAGTTCAGCATTCAATACCATCATTCCAGACATTCTTCTAACTAAGCTAAACCAGCTACAGGTACCGGAACAGACTTGTAAGTGGATCACAAGCTTCCTAACAAACAGGAAGCAGCAGGTGAAGCTAAGCAAGATCACATCAAATACCTGTACAATTAGCACAGGGCCCCCCCAAGGCTGTGTGCTCTCCCCACTTCTCTTCTCTCTGTATACCAATGACTGCATCTCCAATGATCCATCTGTTAAGCTACTGAAGTTCGCAGATGACACAACAGTGATTGGTCTCATTCGAGACAATGACGAATCCGCATATAGACGAGAGGTCAAACGACTAGCCTTGTGGTGCAACCAAAACAATCTGGAACTGAACACACTCAAAACCGTAGAAATGGTGGTAGACTTTAGGAAAACCCTTCCATACTTCCACCTCTCACAATACTTGACAACACAGTATCAACAGTAGAAACCTTCAAATTTCTGGGTTCTATCATATCGCAAGATCTCAAATGGACAGCTAACATCAAAAACATCATTAAAAAAGGACAACAAAGAATGTTCTTTCTGCGCCAACTCAGTAAGCTCAAACTGCCCAAGGAGCTGCTGATCCAATTCTACAGAGGAATTATTGAGTCTGTCATTTGCACCTCTATAACTGTCTGGTTCGGTTCTGCAACCCAACAAGAAAAACACAGACTTCAGAGGATAATGAGAACTGCAGAAAAAATAATTGCTACCAACCTGCCTTCCATTGAGGACCTGTATACTGCACGAATCAAGAAGAGGGCCGTGAAAATATTTGCAGATCCCTCGCATCCTGGACATAAACTGTTTCAACTCCTACCCTCAAAACGACGCTATAGAGCACTGCACACCAGAACAACTAGACACAAGAACAGTTTTTTCCCGAAGGCCATCACTCTGCTAAACAAATAATTCCCTCAACACTGTCAGACTATTTACTGAATCTGCACTACTATTAATCGTTTCATAGTTCCCATCGCCAATCTCTTTCCACTTATGACTGTATGACTATAACTTGTTGCTGGCAATCCTTATGATTTATATTGATATATTGATCATCAATTGTGTTGTAAATGTTGTACCTTGATGAACGTATCTTTTCTTTTATGTACACTGAGAGCATATGCACCAAGACAAATTCCTTGTGTGTCCAATCACACTTGGCCAATAAAAAATTCTATTCTATTCTATTCTATTCTCAATTCTAGAATCCACCAAGGGAAAACATAATACTTAGTAGAGTGGAAACACTTACCCCCTTCCCAAAATGAGTGGGTGGACAAAAAATACGTCATCACCCCCACACTCTTAAAGAAATTCCACACCCAATACCCTCACAAACTTTGCTTAAATACTATAATGGTTCCTTTTTTTATGTTTTACAGGTGGATCTATCTTTTTTCTAAGAAGGGCAGTATGTCAGATGCGTAATGTGATATTGCCATTCAAATGGAGGGAGAGAGGAGCATGGGGATAAGCTATATTTTTCCTGGTGTCTAAGCACTCTGCAGCATTCTCACCTTCTTTGGAATATAATAAGGAGGGAGAGCCACGTGGATTGTTTCAGTTTGCTGAAAGCGGAAGATCCTGGAAATGGCTCCTTATCTATTTCTCAAGATGGCCGTCACAATAAACATCTTCACACCTGTGGATAGGCTAAATCCACATTCAGATGGGAGGGATGGATTCTAAAGCCCTATTTTTGTGTAGTTTGGGAGGGAATTCAGAGTCTGCTTTGCCTGTTCTGCTATCACTTCTTCTTAATAAAAGGTTCCTTTTGAAATACCACATTTTAAGAGTCTATACTTTTTTGGGAAAAGAGGAGAGGCAGGTCCTTACAGTAAGCAAAACTTCAGCTAACAATTTCTTCTTGAAGAGGATACTTCTATAGAAGAGTTTTAATAGAAACAGCTATATCTACAGATTGATGTTTATTAAGACAGCATAAGAATTCCTTAAGATTTGGAATATGGTTGATGGTAATATATGATGTAGAGAATTTGAATTTATTTCCCTATTCGATATCATAGAAAATAAACTGGTGAGGACAAGTATACATAAGATAAATCCCTCCTACATAGAATTATGGACATGAATGAGGCAAGTACATAAAGAAAGAACTGTTAGTTTTAACCTGCAGTTAGTTTTTTCTAGTGCTGACCTTCCTGAAATGTTGGGCTCTTTTTATTACTCTAGCGATCATAGCAAAATCAGGCTGGCTAGTAATTATAGGGGTTTAAATCATGTGTATTTTGATGACACCAGCTTGGAGAATAGTTAAGTAGATTGTCCCTGGAAGAGTGGTTTTTTTTCATTCATTAACAATAAAATACTAAAATACAGCAAAAATTACCATTATACATTAAATATTGAATATAATTCAATTCCATTGAAGTAGATGATCATGGAAATAAACCCATATCAGATAAAGTTCAGGAATATTTGCAAGTGTCTTATCCTTTAATTATTTACAATTCCAATCATTTAAGAAATACTTTTCTCAAGACCAATATTTCATAAAAATACAATTACCATTTTTCTGACAAAAACAAAACTGAGATATTCCTGCTTTTTTAAAAAAAATCAGCTCATCAAGCCATTTTTTTTAAAAAAAGGGCAAAGATAGAGAAGAAAAATAGCCTACAAATATACAACTGAGATATAGCAATAATTTTCTGATTCACCAGAGAGGTTCAAAGAACATGAAAATGTTGTGCATATTAGTGGTGGAATTCAATTTTTTTTATTACTGGTTCTGTGGGCGTGGTTTGGTGGGCGTGGTAGGGGAAGGATACTGTAAAATCTCCATTCCCTCCTCACTCCAGGGGAAGGATACTGTAAAATCTCCATTTCCTCCCGATCAGCTGAGACTCTGGAGGCAGAGAATAGATGGGGGTGAGGCCAGTCAGAGGTGGTATTTACTGGTTCTCTGAACTACTCAAAATTTCCACTACTGGAGCTCCAGAACTGGTCAGAACTTGTTGAATACCACCTCTGATGAATACTGTGACACAAACATCTATGCTACACAGAAATGTACTGTACAGATTTGGACATCTGTTCCACATATTCTTTTACAGCAATTTACCATACTTTTCGGAGTATAAGACACGCTTCCTGGCACCGTCTTGCTGAAGACGGTTTTTTTAGACCGCCAGCCCCATGATTGCATAAGAGCTGCTAAGACAGCGTATATCAGCAGTCTAGCAGCTTGGAAACCTCTCTCTTGGGAGAAGAGGGGGAGGTGAGCAATCAGGCGGAGGTAGAGCCTCCCTCCAGGCTCTACCCAGGAGTAGAGCCTGGAGGAGTAATAGCCCCAGGAGTAATTTGTGGGGCTTGAAAGGTGAGCTTCCAAGAACCCTGAAGAAGCTCCGGATCGGGGGGCGTCTCTGCACAAGAAGAGCAAAGCACCACGACCACCTCTGGATCAATATTGGACATTAATCGGATTCTAAACCAGACGGAGCAAAAACAGGAGCACCAGTAGCTGCAAGTAACAAATCCTAACTCCTTTGATACTTTGTTTTTTGTTGGAGCGAAACGAACTGAGAAGGCTAGAGGAAATGGCTAGAGGAAATGGTGCCTGTGTTCTAACAGGGTATGAAAGTGAAAGTTAAAGAAGTTTTTATTACTGTTGCTGGCGAGTAGCTCTTTTAAGGCTGCTGGATTTTATGTTTAATTGAAGATTAATAGCGGGAAAAGGCTAAAAACATTGAAAGGAAAAGATTATAGAACTGTGTCTAAGAAAAGAATTAGAAAACTGTTTTTACTGACTTTATTATTGCAAGTACAAATATAAAAGATGGCATCTAAACAAATAAAACCTGGTCTTTCTAAAAGTGCTGGAAGTTCTCCAGCCCATACGGCTGATCCAAAAACAGTGAATTTGGAAGCCTTACAAGACTCTTTGAAAGAATCTATGAAACAATCTCTGAAGGAAGCGTTAGAGCTGTAAACATCAGTTATTGAGAAGAAATTCAAGGAAATTACAGAGGAGATATCAGAAGTTAAAAATCTAGTTGAGGCAAGAAATAAAGACATTAGAGATGACATTGTGTTAGCATTTCAAGATTTGACAACAAATATGGTCCAGCTGGAAAGGGTGGAAGAAATTAGTCAATCTAATTTGAATTTGGAAAATAAAATGGAGGAAGTTCAGACTAAGGTAGACAGGGCTGATGAAGAAATGATTTTGCGTACAATATAGATCTATGGAATTTGCACTGAAAGTGAGGGGCCTGAAAGAAAATAAACAGGAGAATTTGAGAGAGATTTTTTGCAGAGGCCTTTGCACAGATTTTGGAAGAACAACCAGTAGATCTTGTATTTCAAATTGACAAAATTTATCGCGTTAACTCCTGGGTTGCCAGACAGAAAAATTCGCCAAGAGATGTAGTGATTTATTTTACAACCAGAAGGATTAGAAATGAAGTGCTACAGGCAGTTTACAAAAACAAGATTCAAATAGCAGTATTAGTGCTGAAAGAAATTCCACCCAAAATGTTAAGAGCTAGGAAGGAGTATGACTTTTTGGTGAATGAACTGAGAAATCGACAGATGCAGTTTAGATGGGATGTTCCAGCTGGAATATCATTGATATATATGGGTCAAAGATATCATCTCAATACAGTTTGGAAGGCAAGAGATTTCTATGTTAATGTATTAAAGGCTGGAAATCCACCATTTCCAGAAGCCAGGAGGAAGATGGAGGGAGAAGGAATGCAGGCACAAGCTCAAGTTGTGGACGTAGCTGTTGATGAAAGTTTGTTGCAACTTCTGGATACATTTCAAATATCAGAAACCCAGGGAAAAATAGAAGAAGCAAAGGAACAAAGAATGACTTGAGCAGCTACTAAACATAGAGAACAAGGAACAAAAAGTCAACAATCACAAGTGACAACCCAAGATTTCACTAAAACAGAAGCTGTGGGGGAGCAAGGCCTAAAAGGAAGATGGGGGAAGATTTTCAGGTGATGCTCCAAAAGCTTCAAGAAGCCAAGAATGGCAACTAAATTTTTAACCTGGAATGTTAATGGTTTAAATTCACCACAGAAAAGAAGGAAGATATTTCATTATTTGAGACAATTTAAAAATGATGTTATTTGCCTACAGGAAACACATATTAGAATCAGAAATATTTGATAAACTCTAGACTTGGCACTCATTTTGTTGCATCATCACCAGAAAAGAAGAATGGTATAGTTATATATTTAAAGAAGGAATTAATAGCTAAATTAATAGAGGCAGATCCTCAAGGAAGATATATTGCAATTGAGCTTTTAATGGAAGGGAAGAAAATACTTCTAATTGGATTATACGCGCCTAATCAACAAGAATTTTTTTTTAATTATTGCACAATAAAATAATACAGTGGGATTATAAATCATCTATATTAATGGGAGATTGGAATGGAGTATTGGATACCCGTAAAGACAAAAAAGGTTTATCACAAAAATTTTTAAGTCAAACGAAATTGCCCAAAGCTTTTTTTGATATGATGGAAGATTTGGAGTTGAGAGATATTTGGCGAGAACGGAACCCTGAAGAAAAGGATTTTACTTTTTTCTCTGATAGACATCAATCTTTTTCTAGGATTGATTTTATATTAATTACTAATGATTTTCTTTTCAGGGTGAAGAAAACGAAGACATGCACAAAAATTTTGTCTGACCATAGTCTGGTATGGATAGAATTTGATCAGGAAAAGGGTGTTAGGAGATCTTGGAGGTTAAATGAAAATTTGTTTAGATATGAAGATAATGTTAAAGAATGTAAAAGACAAATGAAGGAATTTTTTATTATGAATATGCATAGGGGTACACCTATGAAAATGGTCTGGGATGCAAGCAAAGCATATATGAGGGGAGTTTTAATAAATATGAATAATATTCTTTATTTTATTCTTTATTTATTTTATTTATTATTTATTTTATTAGATTTATAAACCGCCCTTCTCCCGAAGGACTCAGGGTGGTGTACAGCCAAGGTAAAAAAGAAACAATGTACAGTTAAAAGTAAATTAAAAAACTTATTATACAGTGTGGCCGAAATTAAAATAGTTAAAAATCTAAAAGACCCCAAATTAAAACTAAATGAAGTTTAGAATTTAAAATCTAGACAATTTAAGAAAGCCCCGCACGAACAAACAGATATGTTTTCAGTTCGTGGCGAAAGGTCCGAAGGTCAGGTATTTGACGTAAACCAGGGGGAAGTTCATTCCAAAGAGTAGGAGCCCCCACAGAGAAGGATCTTCCCCTGGGGGCCGCCAGCTGACATTGTCTGGTGGACGGCACCCTGAGAAGGCCCTCTCTGTGCAAGCGTACGGGTCGGTGGGAGGCATGAGGTAACAGCGGGCGGTCCCATAAGTACCCAGGCCCCAAGCCATGGAGCGCTTTAAAGGTGGTAACCAAAACCTTGAAATGCACCCGAAAGGCAACAGGAAGCCAGTGCAGTCTGCGCAAGAGAGGTGTCACATGGGAGCTACGTGAGACTCCCTCTATCACCCACGCAGCTGCATTCTGGACCAACTGAAGCCTCCAAGTGCATCTCAAGGGGAGCCCCATGTAGAGAGCATTGCAATAATCCAGGCGGGAGGTAACAAGAGCATGAGTGACTGTGCATAGGGCATCCTGATCAAGGAAGGGGCGCAACTGGCGAACCAGGCGAACCTGGTGAAAGGCTCTCCTGGAGACGGCCGCCAAATGATCTTCAAACGACAGCCGTGCATCCAGGAGAAGAGTGGCTGCAGCTGACTGTATCGGGGTGCCGGCATCCACAGCCACTCTGTCTTGGAGGGATTGAGCTTGAGCCTGTTCCTCCCCATCCAGACCCGTACAGCTTCCAAACACTACGACAGCACTTCGACAGCTTCACTGGGGTGGCCCGGGGTGGAAAAGTACAGCTGAGTATCATCAGCGTACAGCTGATATCTCACCCCGAAGCCACTGATGATCTCACCCAACGGCTTCATATAGATGTTGAACAGAAGGGGCGAGAGAATCGACCCCTGTGGCACCCCACAGGTGAGGTGCCTCGAGGTCGACCTCTGCCCCCCTGTCAACACCGTCTGCGACCGGTCGGAGAGATAGGAGGAGAATAAGCCTCCCACTCCCAACCCCCCCAACCGGCGCAGCAGGATACCATGGTCGATGGTATCGAAAGCCGCTGAGAGATCTAATAGGACCAGGGCAGAGGAATGACCCCTGTCTCTGGCCCTCCAGAGATCATCCACCAACGCGACCAAAGCTGTCTCCGTGCTGTACCCGGGTCGGAAGCCGGACTGGAATGGGTCTAGATAGGCAGCTTCATCCAGGTACTGGGGTAGCTGCCGTGCCACAGCACTCTCTACAACCTTCGCAATAAAGCGAAGGTTGGAGACCGGACAGTAGTTACCTAAAATAGCTGGGTCCAGGGAAGGCTTCTTGAGGAGGGGTCTCACCACCGCCTCCTTCAAGGCGGCAGGGAAAACTCCCTCCAACAAAGCATTGGTTATCCCCTGGAGCCAGCCTCGTGTCACTTCCCGGGAGGCCAGCACCAACCAGGAAGGGCACGGGTCCAGTAAACATGTCGTAGTGTGCAGCCTCCCCAGCAACCTGTCCACGTCCTTGAGAGTCACAGGATCAAACTCATCCCAAACAACATCCACAAGACGCGACTCCGCCCTCTCACCTGGATCATCCCAATTTCGGTCCAAGCCATCCCGGAGCTGAATGATTTTGTTGTATAGATAACCACTGAACTCCTCGGCACGGCCCTGCAACGGGTCCTCCCACACCTCCTGATGCAGAAGGGAGTGGGCCACCCGAAACAGGGCGGCCGGGCGGTTATCTGCCGATGCAATAAGGGTGGAAGCGTAGGAACGCCTCGCCTCCCTCATTGCCACTATGTAGGTCCTAGAATAGGACCTAACTAGTGTTCGGTCAGCTTCGGAATGGCTGGACCTCCAGACACTCTCTAGGTATCTTCTCCGGTGTTTCATCTCCCTCAGCCCCTCAGAGACCAAGGGGCCGGTCGAGATCTACGCCGGATCAGAGGCCGCAAGGGCACGTCACGGTCCAAAGCTCCAGCCGCGGCCCTTTCCCAGGCCGCAACTAGCTCTTCAGCCATGCCATGGGCCAGGTCCTCAGGAAACAGCCCAAGCTTCATCAGGAACCTCTCCGGGTCCATCAGGCACCTGGGACGGAACCAACGCATTGGCTCCATCTCCCTGCAGTGGTGGGTAGCGGTCCGAAAATCTAGGCGAAGGAGAAAATGACCTGACCATGACACAGGTTCTGTTTCTAACTTATCTAATTCCAGATCATTTAGCAACTGACCAGAGATATAAATTAAGTCCAGTGTGCCACCCCCTGTGTGCGTGGGGCCATCAATTACTTGAATCAGGTCCAAGGCCGACATGGAAGCCTGGAACTCCCGAGCCGTTGTCGATGACAAGCCCGTCGATGGCAGGTTAAAGTCCCCATGACTAAAAGTTTGGGGGTCTCAAGCGCCACCCCGGCGAGCACCTCCAACAACTCGGGTAGGGCTATAGTCACGCAGCAAGGAGCCAGGTACGTGATCAACAAGCCCAGCTGATTCCGATGGCCCCACTTCACAAAGAGGGATTTACAACCGGCAATCTGATGTACAGTGGCCTCCCTCGGCTCTAGACTTTCCCTAATAACAACCGCTACCCCCCCACCCCTACCTTGGACTCTCGGCTGATGAAATGCTCGGAAACTTGGCGGGCATAACTCCACAAGGGGAACCCCCCCCTCCAGACCCAACCAGGTCTCCGTAATGCCCATAAGGTCCGCAGCTTCCCCCTGAATAAGATCACCAATCAGGGGGGCCTTATTAACCACGGACCGAGCATTACATAACATCAACCAGAGACCAAGGCTCTGAGGACCATGACTGCCCGGGGAAGGGGTAAAGACTGAGGGGCCGGAGCGCGTGATCGCTTTAAGACAGCGAGCACGTGCTCCCAACACTTGATATGGCCCCCCACTTCCGCCATATCTGCCTCTCCCACTTACCGTACAGATTGAACAATTCTCTACTCCTGGAACGAACCCATCCCCCTCTGCCTTTGGACCAGATGGTATAGTGCCGCGAACAAGCATGGGGGCTAAATCCCTCCCCGACGGGTTATTCCCCCCACCCGTCGTATCCCTCCCTCCCCTTAAAAGACCCCTGTTTAAAAACCTATTTAAAATCCCCCCAAAATTCTATATCTATTCTATAATAGATATAGAATTAGACAGCAGAAGAAACGAATGGAATTAGAAGAGGAAATTTAAAAAAAGAGCAATTACTTGTTTTCAATCCAGGAGATAAGAAAGTAAAAGAAGTTATAAATATGTTACGAGGGCAGTTTAATATGTTGATGGCTGATCAGGTGGCAACTAATTTACAACATGCTAAGCATAATACACTTTGTAATGCTAACAAACCAGGTAGGTGGCTAGCATATGTAATAAGGAAAAAACAGAAATCACGAACTATTGTAAAGATAAAATATAAAGGTAAAGAGGTATTTCAACAGAATATGATTAAAAAGGCTTTTTTAGAATTTTATACAAAGTTATATGCTAGCGACTCAATTCAAGGTATAGATATAGATAGATATTTACAGGAAGAAAATATTTGTAAACTCACAAAGGAGCAAAGGCAAGGATTGAATCAACCTATAACTTCTGAAGAAATTACATTAGCAATTAAACAGTTAAAAACGGGTAAAGCCCCAGGAACAGATGGATTAACAGCTGTTTATTATAAAAATTTACAATCTGAAATGGTAGAACCGCTCAAGGACTTATTTAACAAAATCCAATTTGGAGGAGATGTGCCTCCATCTTGGAGATCTGCGTTTATCCCATTGATACCAAAGGAAGATCAAGATTGTAGCAAACTAGAAAACTATAGACCAATATCACTTTTGAATACTGATTATAAGATTTTTGCTAAAATATTAGCAAATAGACTAATGGTAGTTATGAGACAAATGATTCATAATGATCAATCAGGATTTATAGAAGGTAGACAAATGAGATATAATGTGAGACAGATTGTAAATGTATTGGAATATTTGGATAGGAACAACCAGGTCCCAGCAGCGCTCTTTTTTTTGTATGCTGAGAAGGCATTTGATCGACTGAACTGGCAATTTTTATTTAAAATATTAGAAAAGATGCAATTTGGGGAACATTTTACACAAGCAATCAGAGTAATATACCAGAGACAAACGGCACAAATAATAGTTAATGGTAGCTTAACAGAAGCTTTCAGAATTGAAAAGGGGTCACGGCAGGGATGTCCTTTGTCCCCATTATTATTTATTTTAACTTTAGAAGTTCTACTGGATAAAATACGTAGGTCAAGTAAAATAAAGGGAATTAAAATTAGACATCAAGATTATAGGTTAAGAGCATTTGCAGATGACCTGGTTGTTATCTTATCTCAACCAACACAATCGGTTACATATATGATGGATATAATTAATCAATATGGGAAGGTATCTGGATTTAAGGTGAATCAACATAAGACAAAGATAATAACTAAAAATATGACCATAGACCAAATGGAAGAATTGGAAAGAGCAACGGGATTTGAAGTAGTGAAAAAGATTAAACACTTAGGAGTATATATCACAGCCTCAAATGTGAAATTATATAAAAATAATTATGAGGTGTTATGGCAAGAAGTGCAGAAGGAATTGGAGAATTGGAAAAAGCTACAATTATCATTGCTGGGAAGAATAGCAGTAATAAAAATGAATGTTCTGCCTAGGTTCTTATTTCTGTTTCAAATGATACCAATACTTAAAAAAGATGCAAATTTGCAGGAATGGCAAAAAGGGATTAATAAATTTCTTTGGATGGGTAAGAAACTGAGATTGAAACTAAAAATAATACAGGATATACGTGAAAGAGGGGGTCTCATTTAAGACTATATTATGAAGCAGCTGTTCTGTCATTAATCAGTGACTGGTTTAACCTAACAGAAGAAAAAATATTGAATCTGGAAGATCATGATCTTTTATATGGTTGGCATGCTTACTAACTATATGATAAAAAAGTGGATAAGATTTTTAAAAGTCATATACTTAGAAGCGCTTTGTTGCGGGTTTGGAAAAGGTACCAATATAAATTAAATTATAAAATTCCCATATGGGCAATCCCTAGGCATGCGATAGAGAATATAGAGAATATAGAACAAAAACAGGAAGTGGTTACTTATAAAGAGCTCCTCTTTATGAAGGAGGGTAAATTACAATTGAAACCTTTAAATATAATGAGAGAAGAAAGGATAAATGATACTTGGTTTCAATATGGGCAGCTGCAAGCTAGATGGAGAGAAGACCAAAAAATTGGTATTATGCAACACGAGGAAAATCTGGTAAAGCAAATTAGAGATCAAAGCCAATCGCATATTAAAAGGTTATATAATGCGTTGATTCAGAAGTAGAATTAGTTAAGGACTGTATGATAAAATGGGCACAAAATATTCAACAACCTATAATGATGGAAACATGGGAAACAATATGGGTTAGAAACGTTAAATTTACGCAGGCCCAAAACTTGAGAGAAAATTTTTATAAAATGTTTTATAGATGGCATCTAGATCCAAAAAAATTGGCATGTATGTATCCGAATTTGCAAGCTAAATGTTGGAGATGTGATTGTGATGATGCTATTTACTATCATCATATATGATGGACTTGTAAAAAAATCAAAGCATTTTGGATTAAAATTTGGTGGATTATGCAAAATATTTTGAAGAAGATAAAATTTACCCCATAATTGTTTTTATTGGGTATAACTACGGACTGTACATCAATAGAGACTAAATTAATTTTAAACTTAATATCAGCAGCCAGACTACTGGTGGCACAATACTGGAAGAAGGAACAACTGCCTACTATTGAAGAATGGACACTAAAAGTAACGAATTTAGCAGAAATGGCAAAAATTTCAGCAAGACTATTCACAAGAAAGATATATAGTGGAATGGAAAAGATGGATAGAATATATTCAAAACAAATATCAGACTAAAAAGTATCAAATAGCATATGAATGACTAGAAAGTAATAATTGTATTTGTATACAGTATTTCCTTTTTTAAAAAACCTTTTTTGTTATATGAAATAAGGGAGTTATGGTTCTAGGGGAGGGATGGGAGTTTATGAATAATTAGCGTATTTTAGCTTATGAATGGTAAATACTATACCCTGTATTTGCTCTGGGAAGCCGAGGGGGGGGGGAGGAGGGTTGGGTGAAGGGGGGAGGGGGGGAGGTGGAGGGAGGAGGAGGGTAATTAATTGTTAAAACTGTGGTAAAACTTTTTAATACTAATAAAAGACACACTCCCCCCCCAAAAGAGGATGGAAATGTTGGTGTATCTTATACACCAAATACAGCCATTTTTGGCCTCCCAAAACCCTTCCCCGCACATTCCGTTTTCACCAAAAACACCCATTTTTCACAAAAATGGGACCTGCAGAGGGATTGGGAGGCCCACAGAGTGCTCCTAGGGACTGGGAAGGGCAAAAACGTGACATGTTGGGGTTTGGGGAAGCCAAAAATGGGGGTGTTTTGCCCTCCCCAGCCCCCAGGAGCACTCTGCTCGCCTCCCAAACCCTCTGCAGGCCCCATTTTTGCAAAAAAAGGGCCCATTTTCATGAAAAACAGGCCAGGTTTTGGCCTACCAAACCCCCATGTGTCACATTTTTGCCCTCTCCAGCCCCCCGGAGCACTCTGCAGGCCTCCCAAACCCTCTGCACATCCCATTTTTGTGAAAAATGGGATGCACAGAGGGTTTGGGAGGCCTGCAGGGTGCTCCTGGGGGCGGGGGAGGGCAAAACCTTTTTTTTTCTTGTTTACCTCTTCAAAATCTTGGTGCATCTTATACTCCAATGCATCTTATAGTCCGAAAAATATGGTACTATTTCTGCTGGAACTGGTGTTTGCATTTTGGGAACAAAGGGACTCATACACAAAATTCAATAAGGATTAGAAATTTATTTTAAAAAATCTCTCGTTTATCACAATGTTGGCAGTAAGCCATATTCAGATCTGTATCAAGAATCAGACACAGAAGTTGGATCGCTATAAGGAACACACGGCAGTGACAATTAAATTAGGAACAATGGTCAACTCTACATTACTTTAAAAAGACATGTACATATCTCAGGATTCATATTGCCAATTCATCTTTGAGATCATAATCTAGCCAGAGCAGTTTACTATTCTAGATTGCAACCTCAGAGAGTTCTCATTTAAGGCCCATATTTTTTTACAAGTTTTATCAAAGCAGTAATTTTATCTGATGCATAATTCACAGTACCCATTTAAACATGAAGGTCCTAAAGAAAAAAAAATCACAATTATCAAAAAAATCTGTTCATGTAATATTAGAAATAACCAAAACATGTACATAGACATAGATAAATCCAGAATACATATATCAGCTTAATTAAGAGGGCCATTTTCTTTACTTAATCTCATCCTTCTTTCTTTCTCTTTGAATAAAGAAAAGTAAATAGTTTTTCACATAATCTCTAAGTATAGTATCTATCTATGCACAATTAAAACAAAGCCCTGGCATGGATTATATTTAGTTTGTACAAGAAATCACTTCCATCCTTGATATATTAAATATTAATAATAATATTTTAAATATTAACAATATAAAATATCAAGGATATTGTTAAGTTTGGGCAATGACGAGGCAGGAGACGATACAAGTGACAACAGCTCTGTAGTTTATTGTGATCCCAGCAAAAAAGCCAACAGGCAAAAACCCCTCTTTAAATAGTATTTTGGCTGAGGCATCAGCCAATCAGCAACGTGCATTTTCCCGCCCAAATTTTCCTCTTAAAGTTCAAATACATTACACTCCTCCCCTCCCAGAACACATTGTACCATATTTACATAGTTTTTTGCATGTTATTTTTCCATGTAGTCACGCAGGTAGACAGGGAGTCTCCTAACTCTTTCTGACCTGTGCAATTCATTCCCTGGGAGTGAGTCGAGCTGGTCGGAGGGACTGTTTGTTCCTCCCAGCTCCTCCTCTGGGCCATCCGGCCCTGGATTATTGGCAGAGTCGTCACTGCTCTCCTCCGGAGGAGCCGGTTGGCGTCGCTGGACTTCTTCAGACTCAGCTAAGTCCTCCGATTGCCTCGGGGTTGAGTTAGCTGTTGGTTCAAATATTGGGTAGTCAGGGTCTGGCTGTTTGGTTTCTGGATTGTTTTGTATTCTTTTTCGTAATTGATGTGGCGTCTCCACACTTGGCCATCCACACTCGGCCATCCCCCATGTCCACTATGTATGACTTTGGGCCCGTCACTCCTGCAATTGTTCCCTTTAGCCACGCTGGGCCCTCACTATAGTTATGTGCCCATACTGGGTCACCTGTTGTCATTGTTCTGGTTTTTTCCTTTGTGCCTTGGAACCCATCAGGGGAGTATGTTGGGTTTAACCGATCTAGGGGGCACCGAAGTCTTCTACCCATTAATAACTCCGATGGGCTGCGGCCGGTGGTCACACAGGGAGTCCTATGTTGGACTGCCAGGAAGGTATAAATTTTGGATTGCCAATCTCCTGGGCTAATTCTAGATAGCGCTTCCTTGGCACTGCGTATGAAACGTTTTGCAAGTCCGTTTGTCGCCAGGTGGAAAGGCGCCGAGAGGACATGTCGGATGCCCTCTTCTGCCAAGTACCCCTCAAACTGGGTGGCCGTAAATTGTGGGCCATTATCGGATACTAGAGTGTCGGGCAACCCGTGTGTCACAAATAGATGTCTCAATACTGTGATTACAGCTTCCGCTGTCGTGGTTTTCATAAGTAAAATTTCTAACCAATTCGATAGGCATCTACCACAATTAAGAAGGTCTGCCCATGGAGCGGCCCGGCAAAATCTATATGGATCCTGGACCAAGGACCCTGGGGTTTCTCCCTTATGGGGGCTGTTGGGGGTAGTGGCCTTGATTCTTGACATGCTTGGCATTTCCCTACCCAGTCGCTAATGTCTTTATCCATTTGTGGCCACCACACGTAACTTCTCGCTAGGCTTTTCATCCTTACAATCCCCGGGTGGCCCACATGCAATAGTTCCAACACATGCCCTCGTAATTTCTCCGGAATAACCACTCTATCCCCCCATAACAGACAACCCCCTTGTACCGACAGTTCCGAATGCTTTTTTGTAAATTCTTTGAAACGATCCCCCGGTGCAGTGGGCCATCCCCTCTGCACCCAACCGATCACAGTTCTTATGACAATGTCTTTGTAAGATGCCCTAGTCACTTCCATAGATGTGACTGGGCCAGAGTCCAAAGAGTCAATTAACAAGACGGGCATCCCTGGTGTCAGGTCTTCAATTGTCTCTGGCAACGGGCATCTACTTAAAGCGTCCGCATGTCCTAAATCCTTGCCCAGTCGGTGAGACAGTTTGTATGAATATGCTGCCAGGAAAATATTCCAACGGGTCAGCCTGGGTGATAATGCAACCGGTGTTGGATGGTCCCCCGCCAATAGTCCCAATAATGGTCTGTGGTCTGTGACTATTTTGAATTGCCGCCCAAACAGGTATTCGTGGAATTTTTTAACCCCAGAAACTATAGCCAGGGCTTCCCAGTCTAGTTGGCTATAGTTCCTTTCCACTGCGGACATCGTGTGGGAAAAATATGCGTTAGGGGCTTCTGACCCGTTCGGTAATCTGTGGCTGAGGACAGCCCCTACTCCATAGGGTGATGCATCACAAACAAGTACTAGTGGCAATGTCCCATTGTACTGAATAAGAAGGCTATCGCTGGACAAGAGATTCTTAACTCCTTCAAATGCCTTAGCTTCAACCCTGCCCCAAGTCCAAACAGCTTTCTTCGCTAACAGTTTATGTAGCGGTTCGGCTACCGTTACCTTATTTTTTAAAAATACTGCATAGAAATTTACAAGCCCCAAAAATGCTTGCAATTCTGTTTTGTTTTTTGGGGTTGGGGCCTTTCTAATGGCTCACACTTTGCTCTCCGTTGGGTGGATGCCTTCCTTATCTATCCGGTAACCCAAGAATTCTACAGATTCAACTCCTATCTGGCATTTGTTGAGTTTAACCTTAAGCCCCGCAGACCTGAAAATGCCCAAAACCTTCCGCAATTTGACCCCTAATTCTTCCAAGTTTTCTGCCGATATCAGTACATCGTCGAAATATGGGACTACTCCTGGTAGACCTTGCAGGAGTCGCTCCATTAGGTTTTGGAATAACCCGGGGGCTACACTAACTCCGAACTGAAGTCGAGTACATTTAAACGCGCCCCGATGTGTGACAATCGTCTGCGCTTCCGCCGTTTCATTGTCTACCGGTATTTGTTGGTAGGCTTGAGCCAGATCGAGTTTGGCGAAGACCTGTCCCTGCCCTAACGAGTGCAACAAATGTTGCACTACGGGAATGGGGTAAGCACTCTTTTGCAATGCTTTGTTAAGCGTTGCCTTATAGTCAGCACAAATCCGGACTGGGTCACTATTGGTGTCTCCAATTTTGCATGGTCGACGGGGACTAGTATTCCCTGATTTACTAATTTGTCTAGTTCCCTGTCAATCTTGGGTTTGAGGGCGAATGGGACCCTCCTAGCCTTTAATCTAGGGTCCAAAGATCTAGGCCACCTGAGGGTCCAAATTGAATGAGATGGGGGTCCCCACGTACTTGCCCAGGCAGTCTTGGAAAACGTCCTCGAATTCTCTCAATAACTCGTCCTTCAGGTTGACTCCATTTCTGTGAATCCCGGTTACTTCTATGCCCAAGGCTCTGAACCAGTCCAGACCTAGCAAACTGGGCAGGTTTCCATCTACGATGGTGATCGGCAGGGTTTTCTTGAATTGTCCATATTTCACTCTGACGGATGTGACCCCTCGAACAGGGATTCGGTTCCCCTGGTAGTCTTGCACTCTCAGCTTTTGGGGTTGCAGTTGGCGTTTCGCGACGTCTGGCAGGTCCTTTGCGATTGTGTCCCAAGACATAATCGTGATTGATGAGCCGGTATCCACCTCCATTTTACACTGCACTCCTTCGATGTATGTCTTGGTGAATATTTTCTTTTCTAGCTGTGTCGATGCGTGGCCCACTCTCACAGTGGTCTGATTCAACTTCGCGCCTTTTTTGAATTGGCCAATCCCTGGCCGCTTCGCTGAACCGGCACCCTATTGATTGGCCGGTTTGAATCTTTGGCGGGAAGGTTGGGAGGCTCGACAGGCCTGAGCTATGTGTCCTTTCTTTTCACACCGCCGACAAATCGCGTCTTTGAACCTGCAATTCTGTCGTTGGTGTTGGCCTCCGCAATTCATGCACTCGTCCTGGTCACCTCTCTCCGGCCTCCCGGTGTGGAAAACCTCTTCCTCTTCCTCACCGTCCGATTTGGCCTGGATTTCTTCGCTGTGGACTGGCGTTGCTTTCGCCGTGGCATTCGGCGTGTTCGGCTTTTGTAAGGTTTCCGCCGCTTTGGTGGACATCTCGTGTGCCCTGGCCTCATCCAGGGCTATCGCCAGGGTTAGGTTGCTTTTCGACAGCAGCCGCCTCTGTAGTCAGATGTCCCTGACCCCACAAATGAGTTGTTCTAATAGAGAGTCATCCAAGTCCCTATACTCACAGTGGTTTGCGGCTTTCTTTAATCCGGCCATGTAGACGCTTATCGATTCGCCCTCTCACTGAACTCTTTGCCTCAACTCGAACCATTGTACAAACTTTGATGGCACCGGCGCACAGTGTGCTCGTAGCGTCGTCTGTAGCGTTTGCCATGGCACCGACTGTACCGGCGTTGGTTACGACAGTGATTCGGCGGTATCGAAGACTTTTGGCCCACAGTGGCTCAGGAAGTAAGCACGCTTCCGATTATCCGATACTCCTTGCAATTCGTTAGCTTCGAGGAAACACTCGAAACGAGCCATGTACGACCCCCATTTCTCCTTGGCTGGGTCGAATGGCGCTGGCGGCATATAGCTAGACATCGCTATGTATCCGCTCTTACTATTGGCTGGGTTTTAAACTAAGTCGCTCCTTCAGCTCTTTTCCTAGTCTCGCTGCCTTCAAAATCCCATCCTCGTCGCCAATGTTAAGTTTGGGCAATGACGAGGCAGGAGACGATACAAGTGACAACAGCTCTGTAGTTTATTGTGATCCCAGCAAAAAAGCCAACAGGCAAAAAAATAAATAGTATTTTGGCTGAGGCATCAGCCAATCAGCAACGTGCATTTTCCCGCCCAAATTTCCCTCCTAAAGTTCAAATACATTACAGATATCTTCAATAACATGGTTTCAAAAAATTAATATGCCCCCAAAGGATTTTTCTTTTAAGCAACTCATACCACAACAAGCTTTTGAAACTAAGATTTGTTTAATAAACAAATCAAACATATTCATGTCTTTTAATTTAAAAATCTAGGTAGCTGGTTCAATTACCAGGATATTAAGTATACTGAAAATAATTCTCTGGATTTTTGCCTTTATGTAACAATATTTAATACATGTGAATGATTCAAAAATAGATTCAGTCTTACCCATTTTAACCCAGCAGTTTGACAAGTTCTTGGGTAAGTCACATTTTCAAAATGTTTTCAAAATATATTTCAGTAACAAGACTGTATTTCTTAATTCCTAAAGTCAGGTGTAAGATAGAAACATACAAAATTAATACTAAATAACTTAGTATCTGTGGAAAAAAATACATATTTCTCTTTGGAGACCAAAGAGAAGTGTCTTAATCATCAAAATGCATGACAAAGTCAATCAAAATCTTGCCTTACATGTGGGAGTTCTTTTGTTCACTTAAAAAGAAATCCTTTTTCAAAAATGAAAAATTGCTATGTTCAAAGAACCATGAAATGACTGTATGATACCACATAAAATCAGTTAAAGTGATATATGTTCAGCAGACTTCAACTCCAACAGAAGTAATGAATTTGCCTAAAACCTTAACATTTGATCTCTGAAATAAGATCGTACGGATACAGAATGAAAAAACATTGTCCTTGGTGTGTATGATCCCTTATGAGTCTTCTTTGGTAACTTCTGACTTGCACTGACTTCTAAAGTGGTGCTCGAGATTGATGGTCATCTGGCTTTGGAGATTTCTACAGTTGTTTTTTCCAGCTGTGTGGATCCATAGATGCTGAAGAACCTGTTGAGCAGTATAGCGCTTTTTCGGATCAACTACCAGAAGTCGGTTTATCAGGTCTTTTGCAGCTATTAACAGTAAAAACAAATATAATTAATATGACTTCACATTGAAATTTCATAGAATTGGGAAAAAACTTAATAAAATGTAAAAATTTAATATTGGGCCAAAATTTGGAAGACCAAAATTACAAAAACATTCAATTGTACTGCACCAACAAAGATTTATAGATAGACTTCGGAAAATCTTTCCTCTGTCTGTCAAAATTTTAGAATAGAGTATTAAAAGTAGTATGAAATATGCTTACAATAGACTTTCACTTTTAATGAAGCTAAACTTTTCATTCAAAAAACATGCAGCAGAGAATCAGAAAAAAAGCAATGCTTTGCACTGAAAAAGACCAGCATTAAGCACCATAATATTTCAGATTTTGCACAACCAAATTATTATATAGACAAATCACAGCTTGACTGTCCCACAACAACCCCAAACCCCTATGATCGCTTATTGCCCATCGCATGCTGGGCAGCAGAAACACCATGGCTTCTGCTTGTCACCCGATTGTCCTAAAGGTCCCACCCATTCTGTTCCCATGCGGGAGTAGGGGTGGTCCTGGTGAAAGGAAAGCCTCACAAGCTGTGAGGCCAGGTGAGGTATGGAGGGGATGGTGCAGGTGCAGCGCAGTTGTACAACTTGGTACAGCCATCTGGGTTGGAACGTCAGCCTTAGATCTGATCCATGTAGCTACCCTGGAGCCAACAAGTGGCAGCCCCTGCCATTTTAGCCCTGCCCCCTGGGCACATGTACAGGAGGCGCTAAACACTGGTGTCGGGTGACAGGGAAGCGCTCAAAATGCAGTCGGGGGGGGGCAAGATGATCCCCATGGATGCCAGGCTCCACGCGCTTGCTGCCTTCTGTGTGCTACTGGCTCCAGGGCTGACTGTGTTCTGGCCCAGATGGTCACCATCCACTTGACTGGCATTCCCACTAACAGGGAGAACTGAATGTCTCTTTTACTCTTCTCATTGTTTTAAACAAGTTTTTTCTATGTTTTGTTATTTCCAGTTATTTAAGCTAAAAATACAAACAAACAAAAAAAAGAAAAATATTTCTTATAGTTTATACTTATTTTGTTTACCCATTAATTCACTAATATAATATGAACAAATCTTATAATACAAGGTATCTTACAATAATCACTGAATCTCTGCCATAAAAACACAACTTGCTGCTTCCTTTTGTTAGAAGAGAATATTGCCTCCCCCAAAACAGATAAATCATTTGTTTCCAACAACCATTCCTTGATATCTGGAATCATACCTCTCTTCCAATTTCTTAATGTATCCTAATTCTTTCTGTCACCCACTATGGTCAATACAAGCACAATTCCTGATAAACAGACAAATTCTAGATAGATAATTCCACAGTTACATTAACATATTTAGTATTTATAGATTTTCTCATAAATCTATTAATATGCTTCATAACACGATCCCAAAATTTACCAAATGATCACATATTGTATCATATTTATTACTACTGCACAAAAGGAGAGAACAGACAGAAAAGAGGAAAGGAAACTCCGGCTTGGATTTATCCTGAGAATTGAGTAAAGTGGTGACTATAATCTAAATATATTTGTTTTATTAAGGCTAGTTTTTATAGCACTATGAAATTTATGGGACAAAATACAGATTTAGAGACTTGAGTGGTAATTTGAGACATGGCGTTCTAAAAGAGGCATAGAAGGAACAGAACGGGAAAATAACAGGATTGATAATTCCTAATTAAAGTTTTTGAAATTGGACATTTTGGACACTTTTGGAGACTGACGCTGATGTCGTGACGGTACTACAGATGATCTTGGAGCTCCAAGATCACCGTAGATATCTTCACTGCTGGACGGTCCTTTTTGGACCTCACTGCCCCATAGAGACAGTGATAGAGAAGGACACATCCTGTTGATCCCAGGGACATCCCAAAGTCCCTGGTTGATCCAGGAGAAGCCCTTTTTTCCGGCGGAGAAGAGGCAGCCATCAAAGCTGTTGAAGTTGGGACAGCTCTGAAACGGCAGAGAGTGAAAAAAGCATGTCAGCTTAGTAAGATTTTTTTTAAAAAAACCAGACTATTAGAGAGAACACCCTGAGACTAAAGTAAAGTTAAAATTGATGACAGAAGAAACTAAGTGGCGAAATTAAGCCTGAGCCTAAGGTAGTTCTTCCTGCCTTTTTAATTTACGCTTCTATGTGGATGTTTATGGAGGACTTTACGTTTTAATTTGGACTGGACTGAAAATTTCCATTTCATTTTCTTAGTTTTAAACCCTTAGTGTCTTTTTAGAACATTTTTTCTCTGGTGCTACTTTTTGTCTATTTTGTCTTTCTCTCTTTCTCTCTTTTTATTTTTAACTTTTTGTATATTGTGTATTGGATATGGAAAGGAGGGAAAGTGGAGGAAAAGCAAACAATATCGCTATCTAGTGGACTGGAAATATTGTTTCTTTTTTTCTTTTCCTTTGATTTAAGAAAGTAACATTGTGTATGTTTCAAGGACTCTCGATACTATTTTAGATAAGATAGAGGGGAGTCCATCAAAGACGTTTTGCAAGACTGTTTATTCAGGTGCTCTTCTGGGAACTATCAGTGGCAGGAGTCTGAAATTGAAAAGGAGAAGATTGCAGTGACCCTGGAAAGAGAGCTGTAAACGCTATTTGAGAATTAACAGAAGAATTTTCTCCTTTCCCTCTTTGGCTTTTTTCTTTTTCCCCTTTCTTTTTGATTGGAAATTAATTGGATTAAGACATATACGAATCTGAAGATATTTTTTCCCCCTTTTCGTTTTTCCTTTTCTCTTGTTGTTTCATTTGCCCCTTTTTACGGTTATTTGGGAGAATTTCTATTCTACATATAAGTGGATTAAGATATAGAAGAACCTGAAGACTACGTTAAAATGAGCAGAAAGATAACAACTTTTGGTTCTGCCACATCGACTCCTTCTTCACCATCTGCGGGACAATGACCAATACGGATGATGTTACAACAGGAAAAGGAAAAAGAACGAGAAAAGGAAAAGAAGTGACATTGCAGATGATTTGGAAAGGAATCTAAAAAATACAAATGAGAGTGGAGAATATTGAACAAAGAACAGAAAAAACAGATGAAAAGGTGGAGAACATACAACAAGTGATGACAAAATATGAGGATAGATTCCAGAAAATTGAGGAGAAAGAAGAACAAAGAGACAAAAAAATCAGAGATATTGACAGTAGATTAGATAAGGTTGAATGAGACAAGAGTGGAATACTGGGATGGGAGATGGACAGATCAGAATTTTACCTCAGATTCCAAAATATAAAAGAGAAGGGAGAAAACTTAACGGAAAAAATGATAAAAATTTTAGCAGAATCACTGGAAATTAGTAAAGAAAAAATGATGGATGGCATAGATGAGATATTTCGAGTATACACAATGAGAAACAAACTATCAAGAGAAGTCCATATAAGATTCACCCAAAAATCGATTAAAGCGCAAATACTGCAAATTGCAAGAGAGAAAACATTGAAATACAAGGAGAAGGAAATTGTGGTTCTGAAGCATATACCGAGATGAGTGAGAGAGATGAGAAGAGAATATCATTTTTTAACCAAAATACTACTTCAGAAAGGCGTGAACTACAGATGGCTGATACCAGAAGGCCTGCTGTTTACATGGCAACAACAAAAGTATAGAATAGATTCAATCGATAAAGCCAAAGCATTTTGTACTGAATACTTCAGAGAGAAAGAAGTTGTTGTGACCCAGGTTCCTGGACCCGGACTCCTGGACTCGGATGATTCAGAAAGTGAGGGAGAAGACCTGGCAAGCCCTGCTTCTCTTGGGCCCTCTCCCTCCCTGGTACCCACTCAAAGGGAGGAGGAGGGGCCGGCAAGGCCTGATTCTCCCGAGCCTTCTTCTGATTTGGCAACGCCCCAAGAACAGTTTTGGAGTGATGCAAGACTGCGCAGACATGACTGGCGCGCGCAGCAGAGAAAGCGTTGGGACAAAGCCAAGGAATGATGGTCATGCAGTGACATCTGCAGAGACTATAAATAGGAGGCGGGACTTCCTGGTTTTTTGTCTTGGACAAAGCAATGAATTTGCGCGGGCAAACTGTATCAATGGAGGGAAGAATATATTCGTGAGTAATTCTGGCCTTATCTATAATTTCCTCGTTATCTCCAGAGACTTGGCAGGCCCGTGGATAGACGTGGCCAGGACATACCTATGTAAATAAAGTAGAAGAGAAGGCCTTTGACTGACTCTTTGTTGGGAGTATTGGGGGAGGGAAACAGAACAGAAGTGGAGATAAGAAGAGAAGATACACTGATTGAATTACAAGAAGAAGAATTATTAGCAATGATTGAAAAAGAAGAAGGTGCAGTGGGAGGTAATGCAGAAGGTAGAGAACGACGTGAACCAAGATCGACTAGAGCAATAAACCCTTCTTATAAAGTATGAACATGGAAGAGAAAAAAGGTCTCTTCCATGTTCTCTTTAGAGGTCACTAAAAAAAGAAAAATATTCCATAAATTAGAGAAATTAAAATTTGATATAATCTGCTTACAAGAAGTACATTTTTAAAAGCAATATGAATAATTATTGGTTCAGCCTAAATTGGGGAAAACATTTACCTCATTGCCACAAGGCAAGAAAAGAGGAGTAGTTTTATATAGGAGATACAATTTCAGCGGAGCAAGTTTATACAGATTAAGATGGAAGAATTTTGATGGTGAAAATAACAGATAACAATAGGAAAATACTCTTAATAGCAATATACGCTCCAAACGACAATCAAGAAGAAAACTACACATGAAAATAATTGACTTGGACTATGACAATTTCTGCATGATGGGAGACTTTAATGGTATTGTGGATGAGAAATTAGACTATAATACACAGAAGACAACAAAACAAAGTAGAAAGACTCTTCCAAAATCCTTTTTTAAAATGATAGAGGAAATAAACTTAAAAGATGTATGGAGAGAAAGGAACATAGAAAATAGACAATATACTTTTTATTCAACAGACATTTATCATGGTCTAGAATAGACATGATGTGGATGACAATGGAATTGACTTATAATATAACAACTTCTAATATAGAAGAAGAAGAAATTGAAATAGCAACCAGTACCTGGGCAGACCATAATCCTATGATGATGAAATGGAAAGGACAAAGGAGAAGATCTAGATGGACTTTAAACAACACAGTATTAAAAGACAAGGCATTTGTACAGAAAACGCAAAAAGAATTGGCTTTCTTTTTTAAAGAAAACAGAAAAGAGGACATATCAATACAAAATCTTTGGGATACAATGAAGGCCTATGCTAGAGGTCTGATAATAGATTATACAAGAAAAAGAAATATTAAGAAAAGACAAGTTTATAAAACACTGGAGGATGATCATAAGAAACTTGAAAAAGAATTACAGAAATCGCCACAAAAAAAGGACATTAAAACAAAAATGGAATTAATTAAACATAAAATAGGATTAATAGAAAAAGAGGATTTAGCGCAAAAAATTAGAAGTGTGAAACAAATATTTTGAAGACACCAATAAACCAGGTAGATGGTTAGCATACAAATTAAAAAGAGAGAGAGAATCAAGAAAAATAACACGGCTTGTGGATAATCAAGGACAAATCAGATATGGGAATGAAGAGAAGAAAAAAATTATACAAGATTATTATAGAAAACTGTATGAGCAAGAAAATATAGAGGAGGAAAGTATCAAACGATACTTGCAGAAAGCGAATTTAACTCAGATTCCTAAGGATACTGAAATGATGTTAGAAGGAAACATAACAATGATGGAATAACTGAAGCACTAAAAAAACAAAAGAACAGGAAGGCACCAGGCCCAGATGGATTACCAACGGAATATTATAAGACACTACAGGAATTGTTGAGTCTCCCATTGTTAGAAGTTATGAATGAAGTTATGTCAAAGATGAAATTAACCACGTCTTGGTCAGAAGCTTATATTACACTTATTCCACAGGACACTGACTCACAGCAAATTAAGAACGATAGGCCTATATCTTTGTTAAACTCAGACTACAAATTTTTTGCTTCAATATTGGCAGAAAGACTCAAAAGGTATTTAAATAATTTTATACATTCTGATCAATATGGGTTTCTGCCAAAAAGACAGATTAAAGACAATATGAGGATAATTCTGGATACCTTGGAATGCTATGAGACACATCCCGAAAAGCAAATGGCTTTGATATTTCTTAATGCACAGAAAGCTTTTGATAATGTGAATTGGCGATTTATGCTACTACAATTGGAACAGATGAGCTTTGGTAGAAAGTTTATACAGGCCACAGAAGCCATATATTATAAACAAGCAGGAAAAGTAATGATAAATGGAGAACTGACAGAATCTATTGAAATAAAAAAGGGACAAGTCAAGGTTGTCCACTGTCACCCCTGTTGTTTGTATTAACATTAGAAGTGTTAAACAGAAATATTAGAGAAGAAAAAGATATAAAAGGCATAAAAATTCAAAAGGAAGAATACAAATTGCAAGCATTCATGGATGACCTGGTTTATATTCTTGAAGATCCATTAGAATCAATAACTATATTGATAGACAATATAGGAGAATATGAAAAAGTTGCAGGATTGAAAATAAACAAAGACAAAACAAAGATCTTAACAAAAAATAGGTTAATAAAACAAAAAGAAGATCTGGCGGAAAGATCAAAGATGCAGGTTACAAATAAGGATAAATATTTGGAAATATATTTGACAGCAAGATGCAGTACACTTAAAGAAAATAATTATAGTAAACTCAAACAACAGATAGTGACAGACTTGGCAAAGTGGGAGAATTTGCAGCTATCATTGATAGGGAGAATATCAACGATTAAGACGAATATATTGCCTAGAATTTTATATTTGTTCCAGACAATTCCAATTAGGTTGGGGAAAGGATATTTTGAAGAACTGAATAAAATTGTTGAAATATATTTGGCAGGGCAAAAACCCGAGGATAAAATTAAAATTGTTGCAAGATGCCAGAATACGAGGTGGTTTTGTTCTGCCTAATTGGGAACTATACTATCAAGCAACAAATTTGTTGTGGATCAAGGAATGGATAATGCTCAGAAATACTAGAATATTGACCTTAGAAGGACATGATTTGTTGTTGGGATGGCATGCTTTCTTATGGTACAAGGAAGCAAAAACACAAGGGTACTTCAGAAGACATTTTATACGAGAAACCTCGTTATTAAATTGGGAGAAGATTAAGAAACAACATTATTTAAAAATTCCAGTCTGGTTATCAACTATTGAAGCAGTCTCATATTCAATAACATTTAGAAAGGAACAAATTGTTAGATATAGCGAACTATTGAATGAAAAGGGTGAACTTAAATCTATGCAAGAATTAGAAGTACAAGGTATAAAAATGAATTGGTTTTCTTATTTGCAAATACATTCTAGATACGATAAAGATTTCAAGATGGAAGGTTTTTAAAACAATGTGACTAACCTAGATAAAATTTTAACAGGCACTGATGAAAATGTAATTAAAAAATTATACGGATGTTTATTAGAGGTTAAACTGGAAGAACAAGAAGTTAAAGAAACAATGATTGCTTGGGGGGAAAATTTTGGACATGGGATTGACTTAGAGAAATAGCAAAAATTGTGGTCGCAATATTATAAAATTACAATGTCAACTGTGTATAAAGAGAATTTATATAAGATGTTTTACAGGTGGCATCTACCCCTGACGAGAATAGCCAGAATGTTCAAGAATAAATCCAAAAAATGTTGGAAATGTCAACAGCTCATATTACCATATGTGGTGGACTTGCATAGAAGCTAAAAGATACTGGACTAAAATCCACACGTGGTTGGAGAAAATGATAAAAAAACACATAAGATTTTAAACCAGAGATTTTTTTTACTGGGGATCATACCTGAAACATATAATAAAGAATTGTGATACTTGATTGTGAATGTAGTAAGAGGGCTAGAATTGTGTTTCTAAAAACTGGAAAAATGAGAAAATACCAAAGCAAGAGGAAGTTATTAAGAAAATAATGGAATGTGCTGAAATGAGTAAATTCACATCTGAAATTAGAGAACAGGAAGATAAACAGTATTATAAGATATGGGGCTTATTTTACCAATGGTTAGAAAAAAATATGGTAATGAAGTTTGATAGAGGTTTCTATAATACAAGAATCATATTTTGAAATACACAAAATATAATGTATCATTATTGGTTTGATTTAGGATGAAATGAATGATACAATATAAGCTATAATAATACAATAAAATTTAGAACATTCATTATGAAGTGCGGGAAGAAATATTTAGTTAAATAAATGACTAATGGATCAAACAATTGGACACGTATTAGATTGGTAAAATGTGAGATTAGATAAATTATAAGTTATGAATATGATGAAAATGCACAAAAGATTTGTAACCAACCGACACACTGTTGTATTTGTATTGAAGATGTTTTTATGTATGTATGTCTAAAAAAATATTTTTTTTGTTTAAAAAAAAGAAAACCTATTAGTAGAAAGAATTGAAACAGAAGAAAGACTGGAGGTGACTAGACTGAGAATGATGCAAGATTGAGAGAAGATTACATGAAAGTAAAGCTAAAGAGACTTTCACTTTGTGGAATACAACAAACATAAAGTGACATAAAGTTTATAGAATTTTGGAAGATTAAGTAGTTGTTGTTAGTTGCGAAGTCGTGTCCAACCATCGCGACCCCATGGATAATGTTCCTCCAGGACTTCCTGTCCTCTACCATCCTCTGGAGTCCATTTAAACTCTTGCCTACTGCTTCAGTGACTCCATCCAGCCACCTTGTTCTCTGTCGTCCGTGTCTTCTTTTGCCCTCAATCTTTCCCAGCATTAGGCTCTTTTCCAGTGAGTCCTTCTTTCTCATTAGGTGGCCAAAATATTTCAGTTTCATCTTCAGGATCTGGCCTTCCAAAGAGCAGTTAGGGTTGATCTCCTCTAGGACTGACTTGTTTGTTCACCTTGCAGTCCAAGGGACTTGCAGGAATCTTTCCCAGCACCAGAGTTCAAAGGCCTCGATTCTTTGGCACTCAGTCTTTCTTATGGTCCAGCCTTCACAGCCATACATTGCAACTGGGAAAACCACAGCCTTGACTATATGCATTTTTGTTGGCAGGGTGATGTATCTGCTTTTTAGTACGCTGTCTAGATTTGCCATAGCCTTCCTCCCCAGGAGCACGCGTCTTTTAATTTCTTGGCTGCAGTCCCCATCTGTGGTGATCTTGGAGCCCAGGAAAATAAAATCTGTCACTATCTCCATTTCTTCCCCATCTATCTGCCAGGAATTGAGAAGTCCGGATGTCATGATTTTAGTTTTCTTAATGTTGAGTTTCAAGCCAACTTTTGCATTCTCCTCCTTCACCCGTATCAAGAGGCTCTACTGTATATTCATCAGGGATAATCCATTGGATTATTGAAGAAACTACTGAAATATATATGATTATTGATAGTAGAAAATTAATTATTAGTAAATAATCTAAATGTAGATTATAAACTATTTACATTGATAATGGTGGAAAGATTAAAGAAAGTAATAAATGAATACATACATTCTGACCAGAATGGTTTTATGCCAAAAAGACAAATAAAGAACAACATGAGAAAATAATAGATGTATTGGAATATCACAAAGCAAACCCAGACAAACAAATGGCATTAATATTCTTAGATGCACAAAAGGCCTTCGATAATTTAAATTGGAGATTTCTTATTTTATAATTAGAAACTATGAAATTTTGTGATAAATTTGTAAATATGATAAAGAAGATATACTCAACCCAAACAGCAAAGGTAGCAATAAATGGAGATATGACTGAACAATTTACAATAACAAAAGGAGTGAGGCAGGGATGTCATTCTAACATTAGAGATACTGTTAAATAAAATTAGAAGCGATAATGAAATAAAAGGACTGAAAGTAAAAAAAAAAGAATACAAACTTCAAGCCTGTCAGCCTCCGCTTATTACTTTCAGTGTTGAGTTACTTAGTAGGGTGTTTAACTGTTTTATTACTTCGTTAAGTGTTTATTGCCTACTTCAATGTTTTATAGCTACTTTGTTGTCATGCATGATTAATGGGGCTGTGGCTCTTTAAGAGCGCTTCTGCTGTCATTTGAAAAGAGGAGGGAGAAGGAATTCAAACAGTCAGACGCGCGCTGGCATCGACAAACTTTGCATACCAGACAGAAGAATAATATTGGAAGAAAAACACCACGTGGCCCATGAATAGAAAGGCATTGGACTAGACCTGTTTGACCTTTGAAGGGAGGAGGGATGAATGAGGGGAAATGCATCTGTAAGCCACACCTACTCTCAGATCTTACTTTTATTTGTTTGCATTCAGTTCGACTCAGTAAAAGTACCTTGCTCTAAACATATGGAGTTGGGAGTTTTCTTTCTTGGGTTCTGAACAGAGGCATATCCGACAAAGCCTTTGCTGATGACTTGGTCTTCATCTTGGAGCAACCGATATCGACAGGACCCAAACTACTATCACAAATAGAAGAATATGGGAAGGTAGCAAGATTCAAAATAAACAGGCTAAAAACAAAGGCACTAGCGAAAAATTTTACAAAACAACAGGAGAAGGAATTAGAAAACAAAATAGGTAAACAAATGACAAAAAAATTAAAATATCTAGGAATTTGGCTAACAAATAAAGGTTCATCAATCAGAAAAGACAATTATAATAAATTAACACAACAGATAAAGACAGACTTAGAAATTTGGAGCAAATTACAGCTTGGGAAAATAGCATCAATCAAAATGAAAGTGTTACCAAGAATATTATTTTTATTCCAAGTAATACCCATAAAATTAGGGAATTTTTTTAAAAAGACTTCAATAAACTTATAGTGAATTATATTTGGCAGGGGAAGAAACCAAGGATTAAAATAAAATCTTTACAAGATAGCAGAGAAAGAGGAGGATTCAGACTCCCAGACTGGGAAACCTATTATAAAGCAATATCATTGATAGGGATCAAGGGTTGGATAGAATTAAAAAATAAAAGAATTCTAGCATTAGAGGGGTACGATTTACAAAGAGGGTGGCATGCATTTCTGTGGGAGGGAAAAAGTAGACAACATAGATATTTTCAGAGGCATTTAATTAGAGAAGCACTGTTACAGACATGGCAAGGGATAAAAAAGAACCACTATGATAAAATTCCGCAATGGTTATCTACAATGGAGGCACAAATTTACTCAAACGCATTAGACATTGGTAAAATGAAAAGATACAAAGTTTTGTTTCTTTGGTTTTTTTGAAAAAAGTTTTTATTTTTATTTTTTTAAAAAAAACCCACATACAAATCTTTTGAACAAGATATCAGTCAGGTACATAATTAAACACTTTTCAAATTTTACCCCCTCATTGTATTGTTTATCCAATATTTTTTCCTTCCCCTTAACATTTTATTATTTGCACATTTCAATCAAAACATCTGTTCTACCCCTTTATCCTGAATGGTATTGAATCAAATCTAGTTCCATATTTTTGTCCCCTTTCTTGCTCCTCCCTTCTTCATTAAACAAAATACAGCCATACTTATCCCTAATGTTATCAAAGACAGACCAGTAACAAAAAATAAATAAAAACAAGGTAATCTCTATAAAAATCTCTCCTACATTAAATCTCACCTTAATTTCAAAAAGGTCTCCCATCATTTATTATTTCATAAAATCATTCCAAATAAGAAAAAAATTAAAATAATAAACAAGATAAAAAGAACAAAATGAAAAGGAGCAAACATATCCCATTTCACATAATTCCATGGTTATATTCAAATATTCTATTGGAAGTTTTATCTCAAATTATTTCAATTTCACTACATATGCTTAAAAACTGCATATTTTCTTAATTTATTAGATTCCTTGTTACCTCATTCCTCCTCTTCTCAACATTTTTATAATCCTCTAATCTTTAACATAAATTTTAGTTTTACATTATTATTATATCATGCTTTTTATATTCTTCTCTATCATTGCTGCATGCAGCTCATTTTTTTAATATTCCAGTTCTGTAATCATATTTCTTGCTTAAGTGACAGTTGTATACTTCTTATTATCCATTGTTTTCAACTTTATTCTTTGATGTTATGCATCTTAAAGGTCAATCATCTGGTTACAAAATCCTCCTTTGAAATCGTCCTGAAATCACAAAGATATTTCCCTCCTATATTTCTTCCTCTGCCTTTAGTTGTCAGTCTTTAGTGTTGTTTTCTGTTTTATTCTTTGATGTTATGAGTCTTAAAGATCATCCATTTAGTTGCTGAAATCCTCCTTTGAAGTTGTCCTGAAATCACAAAGACATTTCCCTCCTTCTGCCTTTAAGTGTCAGCTTTAGTCTACAGTTACAATCCACAATTAATAAAGTATCCATTTTCGAACCACAACTTTTTTCACTTTATTTCAATTTGTTGTCTCTTTTCAGTCATGTTTAAATAGTTTCATTATAATCCTTTAAATCCAAATTTATAAAGAATAGAGGAACTGGGAGATGCTCAATTAAAACCCATTTTTAAAATCTTAGTTAATTCCTCTCTTTTTCTTCTTGCTTATAATCTTTAAATAATCGAAAAAAGCCTTCAAAATTCTCCAAAGTCAATTTTAATTAACAGTCATATTTTTCTGTTTTCTCATTTCAGTTAGGGCTCTAGACTTAGGTTCTAAGCCAACTTTTGTCAGGTTTTAGATATCATTAATTATTTCCCTCCATTTTCATTTCCTGTTTAAAGTAGCCGCTATTTCTCAATTTTTCTTTAAATGCTTGTTGGCAAAATTGCTCCTAGTGCCTCTTCATGAGCTGGTATTAACTCACCCGGCTTCAACATCTTGTTCAGTACTTATGCTTTATCCTCCTGCCCGTTCTTGTGGCTGTCCCAACTTCAGGCAGCTAGTGATGGCTGCGGTCCTCCTTGCTTGGTCGAGGGGGAAAAAACGGAGCTACAGGGAATTTGCAACTTCCCTGTCCACTCCAGCGGCAGCCTCATTCTTCACTGCCCCTGCAGGGCAGCTATGGTCCAGACTGGACCCCATATCGAGGGGATTTTCGGCACTCATCCCGGAGGTCTTGGGGTTCGTGTCTGTTCCGTTGCAACACTGGCCACGCCTCATCACAAAGATTTGTTAAATAATCAAGGGGAACTAAAAACAAGACAGGAATTAAAAGAACAGGGTACAGACATTGATTGGTGGCCTTATATGCAAATAAAATCCAGATAGAAGACAGATTTGATACAATTTGGACTCCAAAAGGAAGTATATGAATTAGATAAAATTCTTCAAGTACAGAAGACAAATTGATTAAAAAAATTACAATTATTTATTAAGATGCACATTGGAAGAAGTGGTAGCAAAAAAAAAACCATGATAATTTGGGCAAAAAATTTCAGCTATAATATTGAATTAGAAAAGTGAGAGAAATTATGTAATATAAATTATAAATTAGCAATGTCTGTACCCTAGAAAGAAAATATGTATTATCATATGTGGTGGTCCTGTCATAAAGTGAAACAATATTGGCAAAAAATTAAATTAGAAATAGAAGAAATTATAAATCAACATATAGAAATGAGACCAGAAACATTTTTACTGGGAATAATTCCAGGGTCGTATGAAAAAGAAATATGGTATTTAATGATCCACATAGTTACAGCAGCATGAATAGTCTACGCACAGAACTGAAAAAAATAACAATATACCATCTGAAGACAATGTAATTAGAAAAATCATGGAATGTGCAGAAATGGATAAGCTTACGAAGGAGATACAAGAAAAAGAGGAAAGAATATTATTTAGTATGGGAAAGATGGTATAAATGGTTGGAGAAAAGGAGGGAGAATGTGCAAGGAAAGATTAAATAACGGATAAACAAGGAGTAGAAATAGAAGAACAAATAGGAAGAAACAGAAATTGTGGAAAGGAAATTGGGTACAAGTGTATATCTAAGTATATATGTAAATAAAATAATTAGAATAATATATATTATAATGATATACATATGATTATATATATAAAAGATACATTAGGATAAGAGAGAAAATGTATAAGTATTGATTACTGATGCGAAACTGTTGGAAAGAAAAAAGTGTTAATATTTCTTTTTTGTTTTTGTCTTTTTTAAAAAAAATCTGTTTAATAAAAATTATTTTTAAAAAAATATTTATGGACACATATTTCAGCAACCTATTTGTTTTGTTTGATTTTAATTTAGTGTGAGATGTGACTTTAATCATTTTGGTTTATAAACTATATTAACAGTTTCTGTGTGAATCCAGTTATTTTAACATTCCCCAAATCACACTTAGAATAGAACAGAATAGAATTCTTTTGGCCAAGTGTGATTGGACACACAAAGAATTTGTCTTTGTTGCATATGCTCTCAGTGTACATAAAAAGAAAAGATACATTTGTCAAGAATCATAAGGTACCACTCTTAATGGTAGTCATAGGGTACAAATAAGCAATCGATTTAAATTTAAATTTAAAGCAATTAAAGATAAACCCAGTTATGATTTAGCATTAAGTGGGTATAAATTTTACTTATGTAATTGCTTCTATTTCTGCTATTCAAGGGGTATTATTAAAGAGGGATGGGAAGGAAGATAGAGAAAGATGGGAAGGAAGACAAACTCAAACACCAAATAAGAGACATTGGAAGCATACACAGCATCAGACATAAAGATCACAAGTGCCTATATACAAATGCACAAAGTCTGGGGAACAAACAGAGTGATCTAGAATCACTAATACATGAAGGTGGTTATGATATAGTTGGAATAATAGAAACTTAGTGGGATGAAACCCATGACTAGAACATACTGATAGAACAATACAAACTGTTCAAAAAACCCAGACCCCATAAAAGAGGAGATGGATTTGTACTGTAGGTAAAGGATCATTATATTGCTACAGAAATGCACGAAACCAAAGACGAAAACCTCCTAGAATACATATGGATCAATATAAAAGAAAAAAAAATGACATGGCCATAGGTGCATACTATAGGTCACCCAATCAAGCACAAAAAATATATGTCCTTTTTGCCAACCAACTAACAAATATATGCAGGAAACACACTACAATAGCAATGGGGGGCTTCAATTACCCTGATAACAACTGGAAAATTAATTCTGCACCAAGTGAGAAATCAAATAGCTGACAACTTTGTTGTCCAAAAGGTAGAGGAGGGAACTATAGGGACAGCCATATTGGACTTAATTCTTACAAACAGAGAAGAAGTCATAAAGGGAGTTGAAATTGCAGGAACCTTGGGTGAGAGTGACCATGTCATACTAGAATTCAACATAACGCAAACACAAGCAATAGAACATAATGATACCAGAGATTTTAAAAGAGCTGATTTTAACAAACTCAGAGAGAAATTCGGAAAGATTCCTTTATTATGAAAATCCTAAAGGGGAAAACAACTCAAGAATCTTGGGAACTCTGAAAAGTATAATCATAAAAGCCTAGACAACCACAATACCACTGAAGAAAAAAAACAAGAAATCGAAGAAGAAACCAGTATAGCGAGTATAGCACAAAGATCTCTCTGACAACTTGAAAGACAAAAAGGACAAGTACAAAAAATGGAAAGAGGGACACATAACTAAGGCAAAATATCAGCAGCTAGCCAGAATCTGCAAAGATGAAGTCAGGAAAGCAAAGGCTCAGAATGAACACTGACTTGCAATAAAAGTCAAAGATAATAAAAAAAAGTTTCTTCCATCATATGAATAACAAGAAAAAAATCAAAGAAACAGTCGGTCCACTAAAGAGAGAAGAGAGCAAGGAAGTAACAGGCAACATAGAGAAAGCAGAGCTGCTTAACTCATTCTTTGCATCGGCCTTCACACAAAAAGAAACTATAGCCCAACCGACCAAAAATATAACTGTAAAAGACAGACTAGAAATAAAAATTTAAATAAGCAAAAAAATAGTAAGAGAACACCTGTCTGGTCTTGATGAATAGAAATCACGGGGATCTGACAGATTACATACTTGTACCCAACAAGTAGTCCTTAATGGGTCTAAGTCTACATGGAGGGAAGTTAGCAGTGAGGTACCACAAGGTTCTGTCTTAGTACTTAGTACTAAGTACTTAGTACTTTTCAATATCTTCATAAATGACTTAGATGAGGGAATAGAAGGGAACTTACCAAATGTGCAGATGGTACTAAGTTGGCAACAATAGCTAACACCCTAGAAAATAGGCTCAAGATCCAGATAGATCTTGACAGACTTGAACATTGGGCCCTATCTAACAAAATGAAATTCAATGTAGAGAAAAGTAAAGTCTTACACTTAGGCAAGAAAAACCAAAAGTACATGTATAGACTGGGTGAAGCCAGGCTTAATAGCAATAACTGTGAGAGAGATCTTGGAGTCTTAGTGGACAACCAGCCAGCAATGTGCAGTGGCAGCCAAAAAAGTGAATGCAATCCTAAATTGCATTAACAGAGGGATACAATCAAGATCCAGTGAGATACTAATATCACTCTATAAAGCCTTAATAAGACCACACCTAGAATGCTGCATTTAGTTTTGGTTACCACACTATAAAAAAGATGTTGAGATTCTAGAAAGAGTGCTGAGAAGAACAACAGGGATGATTAGGGGACTGGTGGCTACATATGAAGAACATTACAGGAACTGGGCATGGCTAGTCTAGTGAAGAGAAGGACCAGGAGAGATATGATAGCAGTCTTCCAATATTTGAGGAGCTGCCACAGAGAGAAGGGATCAAGCCATTTTCAGAAGCACCTGTAATGGATGCAAACTGAACAAGGAAAGATTCAACCTGGAAATAAGAAGAAATTTTCTGACAATGAGAACAATCAACCAATGGAATAGCTTGTCTTTGGAAGTTATGGGAGCTTCATCACTTGAGATTTTCAAGAAGAGATTGGACTGCCATTTGTCAGAAATAGTGTAGCGTCTCCTGCTTGGGCCCCCTGGGAGGGAGGACTAGATTTTTATCCACATCTGAGCTTGCTAATTGCCAATCATACCTGGGGATGGGGAGGAGATCCTCTCCTTTCTCTGTGGATAAGTCTCCAAACTTAAAATGCGGTGTGCATGTGGGTATGTGTGTGTTGCATGCTTGGCTGCCAGCAGTTTGGGAAGGCAAAGAGCTTGTGGGGCACTGAATTGTTCCCATGTCAAGTTAGCCAGTGCGACTTATTCCATTTCACCCAGCCGTTCCATGCCCAGTGAGTGGCGTCAAGCCAGCCATGCCCATCTAGTGACCCAGTTGTGACCAGTGACCCAGTTGTGACCAGCCAGCCACACCTACCCCAGCCATGCCCACCTGGCCGCTGTGTATCATCATAATCTTACATGCAATTGGTCCTTTGAGGGCAACCATAATGCTGACGTGGCCCTCAATGAAATTGAGTTTGATACCTCTATTCTAAAGGTTTAATAGATACACTTCTTCAGTGCTATCTTTCCACTCTTATGTATATATATATCTTTAAAAATTAAAACAGCTTCCCAGATTATTACATTAGATATTGACTCTCATCTCCTACAATTCCAAGAATATGAAATAAATATAGCAACAATTACAATCTGTTCCTTCCCACCAAAGTGGTACCTGTTTATCTATTCGCATTTGCATGCTTTTGAACTGCTAGGCTGGCAGAAGCTAGGGTGAGCCCAGAGTCACCACCCCCTTTAGTCAGCAACAACTAGCAAAATAAAATAAAATAAAATAAAATAAATAAAATAAAATAAATAAAATAAAAATAAAATAAAATAAAATAAAAACCTGTTTAGCCTGCTTACTAAAGGAAACTTACCAGATGAAATGTTTTCCCAGTACGGAGAGAGAAATTCATACTGTCCAAGCTGTATAATTTGAAATAACTCTTCCTGATCTCGTTCATGACTTCGGAAAGGTGGAAAGCCACAAAGTAAAATATAGAGTATTACACCAGTAGCCCACATATCAACTTCTAAACCATAGCCTGAGAGAAAGAAAAAATATTGACATTGGCAAATGATTTAATTTTTGCTTTCATGTTTTAAAATATGAATAAAATATACGAATAAATTTCTTATGTCTTAAGTCACATGCAATTCTAAGTATATTTAATAACCTTCTAATCATCCTAAACTTAATCAAGAATGATTTGGATCCATTATCATTTCTTCTTGCCAGGCTTATACAGAGGCAGTTGCTATTATAAATAGGGCTGTCAGCCTTATCAGGAAACCCAATAAGCTAATGATAATGTTGTGCCTCGTCCTCCCTCCTCTCCTCAGCCGGGCCCCTCCCATCTCGTCCCGGGTCTGCTATCAGACTCTGAGTCTGATAATGAAGATGAACGGCCTGTCATGCCTCCAGCCCCCGGCCCTGGCCCCATGCCCAGACAGGATGTCAGGAATGAACAAACAAACCTCACTCATGCAGCGTGTGTTCCTTTGGCTCAGCCATCGGGGGAGGTTGGCCACAGATTGGAATTGCTCGGGCCTACTCCTCCTGACCCCTCCCTTTCTCAAACAGCAGAAAACAATTCAAAGTGGGAGGATCCTTGCTTCCGGAGATCTGAGAGGAGACGTCAGCAGAAGGAAGGGAGGGGCAGGCCTGGATAAATGCTGAGTCATGGAGCCACACCCACAGCCTATATAAAGGACCTGCTTTTGGCATTCCTTGAGTCAAGCAAAGTCTCATCTAGTTTGCTGAAGTCACAACTTGGATTCCTGCCTGCCCTGAGAAATCTGAAAGGAATTTGGCAAAGCTGCAGAGGCTTCGTGGCCACGCTTGATACGGACTTCCTAGACCCGGTCATCGGAGGGGTAGGGGGACACGACAGATAATGATAACCTGATGAGCTAATTCTACTTTACTGAATCTAGTAATAGATTCTTGCAAGTTTGAAGGGAAGTGTCCTATGGTCTCTATTTATAGACTACAAGTTGTAGGGCAGTAATGGCTAACCAAATGCGCATGTGCAAGGCCGAACCCCCCAAAATGCAATGGACATGCGGTCCCTGCACATGCAAACACGCACCTGTGCGGCCCCCTGCATCTGCCCCCCCCGTGCATGCGCTCGTGCCTCCTCCCCTGCACACACCACCCATGCGCAGCACAGACCTGAAGACCAGCTGGCCGGTGGGGAGTGCACATGCATGTGCAGTGGAGCTGAACTGGGTGATGGCTTGCATGCCATCAGAGAGGGCACTATGTGCCACCTCTGGCACACGTGCCATAGGTTCACCATCACGGTTATAGGGGATCTTTTCTAAGTTTCTTTCTCTGCTCTTTAGACAGCTGCAGGGACCACCCCACTTATCTGATCATTTCCAGGGCAGCATCTCTTCGCACCTGTCTCTCACGGTTATTCTCACATACAAGGACTGAATGAACCCATGTTTTCAATTCACTCATATCATAATATAGTATCTGTATATTTATATGTATGCCATTACGTGTATTCAAAAACAGATTCATATATGTGTACACACATAGACAGGGATGAAGACCTTGTACTTCTCACCTACATATGAAGCAATTTGGATTGTCAAGGTCTTAACTAAAACATAAGAAATATGCCAGCAATTTTTGGGTTTATCCCAGCTTTGAACTTCAAAAGCCACTGTCTCTCAAAAGGCTGTTGGTGTCTCATAAACAATAAAAATTGCCAGTTTCTTGAGCATATTGTTTCACATGATATATAAAGAAGAAACGATGAAAAATAGGTAATAATATATAAACAATTTACACCAGTGTGGTGTTAGTGAGATCACTGAGCAACACCAGCAAATTTCTATACCATGCACCACTTTTGTTTTCTCTCCCCTCTCCTTTGCCCAAATCATTTTTGCCATCTGATTAATACATAGTGAAGAACATGATGGCACACAGTTATTCATTTATTTCATGTCTCCACTGAAGGCAAAGGGGCAACTAACCAAAGTAAGATCAGTTACATATCAAGTAAAAACTTCCCTGTCCTTAAGAAGTAAAATACAACATTAAATAACTACAGTCTACTGAACTCAGAAAGTACAGTACTGCTTGAAAGACTAGCTCTGCTGAAGTATGTAAAAAAGCACATCATTGCTTTTGTATACTGTATACATTTGTATACAGACTGTTATTGTGTACTGAATTGCTCATTTTCCTAATTAATACTGTCAACAAAACACAAAGACTACATAATCCAATTGTACTCCCATAGCATAGAAATTCCTACTTTTTTCAGGAAAAGAAAGGGGACTGATGTAAAACAATTCCTAAAGTTTATCCCTATCCCCATTTCTGTACCAACCTTTTGTGCATTTTCAGACATGCATTCCTGGAGACAATTCAGCATTCCTCAATAATTACCTTCCTGTTTGACTTCCTGTTTGGCACCGTAGGTGATGGCGGTGATCTTTATGATCGCCAACCTCTGGATTATGTGGAATCGCTAGGACAGCTTAAATCTGCCATCCAGCGGTTCGAAAAAACCCCTCTTCGGGAGAAGAAGAGGAGGTGAGCTGCAGGGTAGAGGTAGAACTTCCCTAAAACCCCTGAGAAAAAAGGGGTTTGAAGGGTTAAGTTCCCTCCAGCAACCCAAAGTGCTCCAGATCCGAGGATTTTTTTGCTTTGGCGGAACCAATCACCACGACCAAACGCCAAGATTTATTTTGGACAATAAAAGGATTATACCGGACAGAACGAAAGTGGGAGAACTTTATGCAAGTAGCCAAGCCAATTCCCCGTTACTTTGTAACAAGCTTGAAAATAGCAAGAAAATGGAGGCAAATTGTTAACAAGCTAACGAGTGGAAAGCGAAAGTGATACATTTATTGCTTGCCATCTACTGCTGGTAAATTGCATGTTATTTGCTACTTTAACTACTTGCTGCCTGCTGATAGAATCTAGGGGAGATTTTTAAATATTGCTTTAAAAAGACTGTGTTTTTCAGAGGTTAAGATTTAAAGTGAATATTAAGTTGGAAATAAATAAATAATTTTATAGAAGATGGCAGCCAAACAATTAAAGTCTACTGTAACAAAGGGCTCTGGAATCTCATCAGCTGGCGCCTCTCCAGCTCATACAGCAGACACTAGAACATTGAATTTAGAGGCATTACAAGAGAACTTGAAGGACTTTATACAAGAAAAATTTAAAGTAATAACTGATGAGATGTCTGAAATGAAAGAGCAGATATTAGAAATTCAAGTGGGAAATAAAGAAGTTAAAGAAGGATTTGTAATTGCAGTACAAAGTTTGGCAACAAATGTGATTTTATTAGAAGAGGAAGTTGAGGAAATCAAGCAATTTAACTCAAAATTAGAAAATAAAATGGATGAATTTCAAAGTAAAATGGAAAAAACAGATGATGAAATAGTTTTGATACAATATAGAAATATGGAATTTGCTTTAAGAATCCGTGGCTTGAAAGAGAATAAAGAAGAGAATTTAAGGGAAATTTTTTCTGAAGTATTTGCTGAGATATTAGCAGTCCGTCCAGCAGATGTGGCTTATCAAATTGATAAAATATATCGTGTGAATTCTTGGATAGCAAGGCAAAAAAAGTTGCCAAGGGATGTTGTTATTTATTTTACAAATAGAACAGTGAGAAATCAGATTCTGCAAGCCTCATATAAGGGGGAGAAGATACAGGTTGCTGGTCAAGATATTTTAATATTAAAGGAAATTCCACCAAAAATGTTAAGGGCTAGGAAGGAATTTGCCTTCCTGGTGAATGAACTTAAAAAACGTCAGATTGAATATAGATGGGATATTCCAACTGGTATAATAGTATATTATGCAGGGAAAGTACATCGTCTCAATACAGTTGGAAAAGCAAGAGAATTTTATGTTTAGGCATTAAAAGTTGGAAGTCTTCCCCCATTGGAAGCTAGAAGAAGGGAGACTGAAGTGAAGGAAAGAGAAGTGAAGCAGGTACAAGAACAGATTGTGATGGAAGAAGATTTATTACAAGTGTTGGAAATACCTACGACGGGTTCAGATTCAAAGGAACAAAAGCCGACAAGAGCTGCTGTTAAACGCAGGGAACAAGAGATGAAGGCACAACAACAACTGGCAACTACTACAACGGAAACAGTGGGAGGAGCAAGGCCTAAAGCAAAATGTGATCTGCGGCTGGTGTTCCAAAAGTTTCCTTTGGCTGATAATGGCAATTAAACTATTATCTTGGAACGTTAATGGTTTGAATTCACCACAGAAGAGAAGGTAAGTATTTCATTATTTGAAACAATTTAAAAATGACATTACCTGTTTACAAGAAACACATATTAGATCTTTAGACCAGAAATATTTGATAAACTCAAAACTGGGAGTACATTTTGTTGCCTCCTCTTTGGAAAAAAAACACGGTTTAGTTATATATATAAAGAAGGATATATCAGCAAAATTAATTGAGGTGGATAAGCAAGGAAGATATATTGCTATTGAACTTTTGTTGGAGGGAAAGAAGACATTATTAATAGGAGTTTATGCTCCGAATCAACAACAAGAATTTTTTTTCAAGTTTTTACATAAAAGAATAGTATTTTGGGATTATAAATCATATATATTAATGGGTGATTGGAATGGTGTGTTGGATACTCGAAAAGGCAAAAATGTTTAAGGAAGATTTCAAGCCGGGCGAAATTACCAAAGGCTTTTTTTGAAATGATGGAGGACTTGGAATTAAGAGATATTTGGAGAGAACATCATACAGAAGAGAGGGATTTTACCTTCTTCTCTGATAGGCATCAATCATTTTCGAGGATTTATTTTATCTTGATTCCTAATGATTTGTACTCTAGAGTGAAGAAGACGAAGATTTGTTCAAGAACTCTATCTGATCATAGTCCGGTTTGGATTGAATTTGATCGGGAAAAGGACGCTAGGAGATCATGGAGGTTGAATGAGAATTTGTTTAAATATGAACAAAATGTAAATGAATGTAAAAAGCAAATGAAAGAATTTTTTATTATGAATACGAAAAAAGAGAAATCTATAGAGATGATTTGGGATGCTAATAAAGCTTATATGAGAGGAAATCTTATACAAATGAATAATTAAATATAGTATTATATATAGTATTATATTTATTATATTTATATGAATATATAATTGCAGAAAAAGAAAAAGGAATTGGAAGAGGAAATTAAAAAGAAAAACCGGTTATTGATAAATAGCCCAGGAAATAGTAAAATAAAAGAATCAATAAATATATTAAGAAGTCAGTTTAACATGTTGATGGCAGATCAAGTAGCAATTAATTTACAATATGTAAAACATAATACGTTTAATAATGCCAATAAGCCAGGAAGATGGCTTGCCTATTTAATAAGGAAAAAACAGAAATCACGAACGATTGATAAAATAGAATATAGGGGTAAGGAAGTTTATCAAAAGAACTTGATTAAAAAAGCATTTTTAGAGTATTATAGTAAGTTATATACTAGGGATATGATTGATGATACAGAGATAGAAAGATATTTACAACAACAAAATATTTGTGAGCTTACAGAAAATCAAAGAGAAGAACTGAATCAATTAATTACTTCAGAGGAAATTTTGTTAGCAATTAAGCAACTTAAAATCGGTAAAGCACCAGGTACAGATGGTTTAACAGCTGTTTAACAAAATAAAAATTTACAAAATGAGACGGTTGAACCACTTAAAGAGTTATTTAATAAAATTTAAATGGGAGGGGATGTTCCCCCTTCATGGAGGACAGCCTTTATTTTGTTAATACCGAAAGAAGATCGAGATGGTATTAAAGCAGAGAATTATAGGCCCATATCACTTTTAAATACTGATTACAAGATATTTGCCAAGATACTTGCTAATAGATTAATGCCAGTGATGAATCAAATAATTCATAATGATCAATCAGGATTTATTAAGGGTAGGCACATGAGATATAATGTGAGGCAAATTGTAAATTTACTTGAATATTTGGAACGAAACAACCAAGTCTCAGCGGCACTCTTTTTTTGGGATGCTGAAAAAGCCTTTGACAGATTGGACTGGCAGTTTTTGTTTAAAGTAATAGAAAAAATGCAATTTGGGGATTATTTTATCCATGCAATTAAAGCAATATATCAGAAGCAAACAGCACAAATAATAGTAAATGGTGGGTTAACAGAAACTTTCAAAATTGGGAAAGGGATGAGACAGGGATGTCCCCTGTTCCGATTACTTTTTATTTTAACTTTAGAAATTCTTCTGAATAAAATACGTGGTTCTGATCGAATAAAAGGAATTAGAGTTAAACATCAAGATTATAGATTAAGAGCTTTTGCAGATGTCTTGGTTGTTACTGTATCCCAACCAATATACCCAGCTACTGGTTTAAAAGATATAATTGGTCAGTATGGTAAAGTATCTGGATTTAAGGTAAATCAGCAAAAGACAAAGATGATAACTAAAAATACGAATATACAACAAAAAGAAGAGTTAGAAAGAACTATGGGTTTTGAAATCGTTAAAAAGGTTAAATATTTAGGAATATATATTACAGCTTTAAATGTCAAATTATACAAAAATAATTATGAGGTATTGTGGCAGAAGGTATGGAAAGAAATGGAGAATTGGAAGAAGTTACAACTATCCTTGCTGGGAAGAATAGCGGCTATAAAAATGAATGTTTTGCCCAGGTTTCTATTTTTGTTTCAAATGATACCGGTACTTAAGGATGATATCAAATTACAGGAATGGCAAAAGGGGGTTAATAACTTTGTATGGATGGGCAAAAAACCAAGAATAAAATTAAAAATAATGCAGGACACAAGGGAAAGGGGGAGTCTTAAAATGCCTAATTTAAAATTGTATTATGAAGCAGTTGTCTTATCATTAACTAGTGATTGGATTAATTTAACTGAGGAAAGAGTTTTGAATATAGAAGGTTATGATTTGTTATATGGGTGGCATGCCTATTTATTATATGATAAGAAAGTAGATAAAATATTTAAAAATAATATAATTAGAAATGCATTATTGAGGGTCTGGAGGAAATATCAATATAAATTAGATGGAAAGATTCCAATATGGGCAATCCCGAGACACATGATAGAAAATATAAATATATATCAAAAGATGGAGGTAGTTACCTATAAAGAACTCCTTTGTATGGAAAAGGGGGAATTACAATTAAAATCCAGAGAAAAGATGGAGGAAGAAGGGAAAAATTATACATGGTTTCAATATGGACAATTACAAGCTAGATGGAAATTAGATCAAAAAATAGGTGTTAAGCAAACTGAGGATAATTTGTTAAAACAAAAGAGAGATCAAGGCCAACAGCATATTAAGAGGTTGTATAATGTATTAGTAGAAATAGACTTAGAGACTGAATTGGTTAAGGATTGTATGATTAAGTGGGCACAAAATTTTCAGCAACCAATAATGTTGGAAACTTGGGAAAGAATTTGGGTGAAGAATGTTAAATTTATACAAGCACAGATGTATAATAGATGGCATTTAGACCCAAAAAAGTTGTCATGTATGTATTCTAATGTACAGGCTAAATGTTGGAGATGCGATTGTGAAGATGCCACTTATTACCATATATGGTGGACTTGTAAAAAAGTTAAAGCATTTTGGATTAAAGTATGGTGGATTATGCAGAATATTTTGAAAAAGAAGATTAAATTTACTCCACACTTCTTTCTACTAGGAATAATTATGGATTGTACAGCTATAGAGACTAAATTGATTTTGAACTTAATAACAACCGCGAGACTTTTGATTGCTCAATATTGGAAGAAAGAAGAATTACCTACAATTGAAGAATGGACACTCAAAGTATCAAATCTGGCAGAAATTGCAAAAATTTCTGCTTACTTGAAAGACTATACACAAGAAAAATATATTTTAGAATGGAAAATGTGGATTGATTATATTCAAAATAAGTATCAGATAAAAAAATATCGAATAGCATATGAGTAAATTTAGGAAATATTTTGTATTAGATATATTTCTGAAGGAGAGGGGAATTGAGACTGTGATTATGTGTGGAGTGACTAGAGATTATAATTTAGGAATTATTTTGGATTATGATTGTTAGTTTTGATACCCTGCATTTTGTTCTGGGAAGTCGGGGTGGGGGGTGGGGGGAGGGGATTTGGGGGGGTTGAGGGTAGAGGATGGAGTGATGGTTAATGTACAGGGATTATTGAAGATGTATAAATATAATTAGTGTAGGGTCGGGTCTGCCCAGTTACCATTTTAGAATGGTGGGGAGGGAGAAAAGAGGAGAGAGTAGGAGGTAGGAAAGAGGAGAAGAGGAAGGAAGAGGGGTAGAAGAGGGAGAAGGAAGGTGTAGGGTGGAGGGAGGAGAGGATGTAGATAAGAGAAGGAGAGGAAGGTCTGGAAAGTAGAAGAAGGTAGAAGAGGGAAGAGTGTTAAAAAGGGGGGTGGTGACTGGGCAAGCCCGACTAATTGTATATAACTGTACATTGGATGAGCTGTTTGATATGATTGTAAAAATAAAACTTTTTAATGAAAAAAAAAATTACCATCAGAAAGAGACAACTGAGCAATAAGAGATCAAACTGACAACTCTGTAATATAACACAATCTTTTGTGGAGGACAAATTCATAGTGTTGTAAGAATGGACAGCACAAAGGAACAATCTTGGGCCTCTGGTGGCTCAACAGGCTAATGTAGCCTGTTATTAACAGCAACTGCCTGCAATATTGCAGGTTCAAGTCCCATCAGGCCCAAGGTTGACTCAGCCTTCCATCCTTTATAAGGTAGGTAAAATGAGGACCCAAATTGTTGGGGGGCAATAAGTTGACTTTGTATATAGTATACAAATGGATGAAGACTATTGCCTGACATAGTGTAAGCCGCCCTGAGTCTTCGGAGAAGGGCGGGATATAAATGCAAATTAAAAAAAAACAAAAAACAATCTTGGCCATATCAATACGTTCATAGTTAAAGAACATCTACCTGGATAAAAGCTAAACAAAATAAAACAAAATTAATCAAATGCTTACATAACATAAAATTTTTACAAAAAATTATATTCACCATTCTCAGCAAGTATTTCAGGAGCAACATAAGTTGGAGTTCCACATACAGTGAATATTGGTCTTACCACCTGTTTTGCAAGACCAAAATCTGCTAGTTTCAATGTGGTAGTTTTATCTGGATTACGCTGAACCTGAGCAGGAAAACCAAAATTAGGCAGAAATCACTAGTGTGAATTACACGTAAGCATCAACTGAAAATTGAAATACACAATGGCTCTCTATTGCTACAAAACTGATAGTGGGATAGAACCTATCCTATCTAATTGCCTATCACAAATAATCAGATATTGATTGTTATGGAGCAATTCAAAGGTTTTAATGGACTAGGTTGGTTAAATCTCTATAGAAATCTACCTCTTTTGCTATGGTCCTCAACTTATACCATTCATTTACTTACCAAAGTTACAAAGGCACTGAAAAAAGTGACTTTCAACTGGTTTTCATACCTACCATATTTTTTGGACTATAAGACACACCTAAATTTAGAAGAGGAAACAACAACAAAAAGTTTTTGGCCTTGCTTTTTTCAGGCCTTTTTTCGGCCCTTTTCCAGTCTTTTTTCAATCTGTTTCAAGGGCTTTTTTCAACCCATTTTTGAGGCTTTTTTCAGCCCGTTTTTGAGGCTTTCTTCAGCCCATTTTCAAGGCTTTTTTTGGGCCCTTTTGGAAGGGCCCACTTTTGGGAGACAAAAAAGTGTATTCTTATAGACCGAAAAATACAGTAACAACTCTTGCTGTAATTCCTTGTCACATCTTCAAAATTCGGATGCTTAACAACTGGCATGTAGTTATGCCTAGGGTCATGTGATCATCTGTAATCTTCTCAGTTAGCTTCTGACAATCAGTCAATAGAGTAAGATAGATTCACTTAATGACAGCATAATTTGTTTAACAATTGCAGTGATTCACTTAACAGCTGTGGCAAAAATGTCATAAAATGGAGCAACAGAAATGTTGGGCTCAATTGTGGTCATAAGTTGAGAACTACCCAGACTGAAGTTCCTTGAGTAGTAACACAATACTGTTGCAATAACAAACCTCTCAATGACACCTTATGGTGCCTCAGTTGAAGAGAATCTTGAGAAAAATATCAAGGAATTCTTTGGAAGTTAGTTTTAGAATATGAAGTGATTTGTGTAATAAACCAATGATGAGAATCAGCATAAGGCAAGTGAAAATCTAAGCTTCAGATGCCTCTAACTTATATTAAGAAGTGTACACTTCGAATATTTTTTCTGAATAACACTGGAGTTTTGATAAATGAAACTGTGTGAAATTTTATGAGCCACTGTGTTCCTCCTAAAGCCACTTAAATGAATGAAGAGTTTCGCCTTTGATTTTCTTTTTGGTTTCTTTGGACATGGTTCTGATATATCTCCTGAATACTTATATGAAAACAGGAAGGCAAAAAGTTTATTAAAAATGAAGGCATGTAAATCTACATGTGTTTGAACTGATGAGCCAAGAAAGCTATCAGTGACTTCAATGAATATCTCTAAAGGTATATTCATTCAGGGCCAGAATAGCTCAGGCTGTAAGGAGCCTGTTATTAGAACACACTAGCCTGCAATTACTGCAGGTTCAAGCCCGGCCCAAGGTTGACTCAGCCTTCCATCCTTTATAAGGTAGGTAAAATGAGGACCCAGATTGTTGGGGGGGCAATAAGTTGACTTTGTAAATATACAAATAGAATGAGACTATTGCCTTATACACTGTAAGCCGCCCTGAGTCTTCGGAGAAGGGCAGGATATAAATGTAAAAAAAAATAAAAAAAATTTCTTCTATACATAAGTTACAACAGGCTCACATTTTTCTCTTCCACATAAGATGGAATATTGTCCAATCCATATAAAATTTTGCTATGCATCTATCCATTCCATTTCTCAAACACACTAAAGCTTATTTACATACTGCAAATTATTAAGCTCATCAGAGAAATTAATCATGTTTCACTTTTGCATTCTATTTTGTAGAATAGCTGAGTAAAACCTATTTACCAGTTTCAAAGAGGGGGGTATACTCTAAGTCAGTGGTCACCAACCGGTGATCTGCAGATCACTGATGGTCCATGAGAAAATTTTGGTGGTCTACAGTGCACCCGAGTGGAGGAGCAGATCTGGGATGAGCAATGGCCAGTCCTGTGACTAGGACTCTGGAATATGGGTGTCGTGTCCCACTCCTCCGCTGACAGCTGGGTCAGGGAAATCCGAATCAGGCTTGCCTCTGCAGCTCTGCCCAAAGTCCTAGCAAAGTCCTCAGAGCAGGCAGGAGACCAGTAAGTGACTTCAGCAAGATAAGTTCGACTTTTGCCTGACTCAGAGACTGCCAGAAAGTAGATCCTTTATATAGGCCATGGGGTGTGGCTCCATGACTCAGCACTCATTAAGGCCTGCCCCTCCCTTCCTTCTGTTGCCTCCGCCTCTCCAATCTTCTGATGCGAGGGTCACTCCAATCAGCTGTTGTTGGGAGTAAACCCTCCTCAGGCTCACCTGCTGTGGAGGAGGGGGAGGGGTCTAGCTGCTCCGTTTGCCTGGGCATGGAGTCAGGGCTGGGGCAGGGAGATGCTCCTTCTTCTGCAGTTTGTCTGGGCATGGAGCCAGGACTGGGGCTGGAAGGCATACATTCCTCAGTGTTCGGGAGCAGGTAAGAAGGCCCCGGCTGCTCTGAGGGCGGGCAAGACACAACAATGGGACTGGCCAGGCAGCTCATGGTGGGGCTGTAAATCTCCACCATAGAGGGAGGTTTGTGCAACTTGCAACTTTGCAGCGCACCCCTCACCAGCTGGAGTGAGGTAATGGTGCAATGGGGGGTGGCGGTGTAGGCGGACCAAAGCAATGGGTGGCGGGAACCTCAGCTGTTTCTTCCCCCTGCTGTAGCTTCCTGTCGGCTGAACCCACAAGTGGCTGTCCCCGCCCCTCGCCCTCCCTTCCCAGTCACTCCTCGTCTGGCAAGAGAAGGACGGGGGATGGAGATTTGTTCTATATTCCAGAGTGGGAGCAAAGCTTAGTCTCTTGCTGGATCTCGCCAGCCCTTGTTGATGCTCCGTGCACCTTGGTCTCTCAGGGAGATTCTTGACTTCCTCTCAGCCCCAAGACACTGGCTGGCCCATGAGATGAAAAAGAGAGAAAGATAATTGGGGGGGGAGAAAGAGAGAGAATGAGAGAGAAAGAGAGGGGGAGAGAAAAAGAGAGAGAGAGAAAGAGAGAAAGAGATAGAATGAAAGAAAGAGAAGGAGCATTGGTTCTTACCTGACATGCACCTTCTCGTTGAGTGAGCAGCAACCAAGAATGGGTTGTGCCCTTTTCAAACAGAGGATTGAGCTTGTGCAAAGTTGTTCAGTCCCACCCTTGTTGCCAGGGATCCCCAGCTTACGGCGAAGATGAAGATTAACAGACTCGATGTGTTGGAACAAGGTAAGAAATAGAAAGGAGACAAGAGAAAGACCAGACATCCAAGGGAGGGACTGGCTGCTGTCTCCACTCAATGAGAAGGTGTGTGTCAGGTATGAACCAACACCCCTTCTCCATATTGGTGGAAACAGCAGCCAGGAATGGGACATACCAAAGCCTGCAGTCCCAACTATGGGTGGGCCCTAGTCTGGTCTTGGGACTCCCCACTAGTATGAACACTTTGCAACACCCTGTGGCCAAATGCTGCCTCAGCAGAGGTGAACTAATCTATCTTGTAATGCTTGATAAAGGGTGAAGGAGAAGTCCAGATGGCCACTCTGCATATTTCCAGCAAGAACGCCTGAGTGGTCCATGCTGCTGATGTAGCTGCGCTGCGGGTCAAATACGCTGTTACACGAATAGGCCGCTACAGCAAAAGCAGTTTGTATCCAACTTGGACCGCGAAGCTCTTGTAGCCTTCTCACCCTGCCTGCTTTTTCTTCTCAGGACGATGTTAATCCTTGAGGATTAATCCTTAATCCTCTAAGCAGCAGGCAAAGCCCACTGCTAAGAAGAGAACTTCCTCCCCCACAACTCTATCCAAGGGAGGGAATGAGAAAAACTACTCACAACAATCGACAAAGAAATTTCAGGAATTTTTCAATGAAAGAAAGATGAGGCAACAGCCAGAAAGGGGGGAAAATTCCAACATATCCATCCAGTCTGAGGACTGAGCCGAAAGCTGGGGGACCCTGGCAACAAGGGCGGGACTTAACAACTTTGCACAGGCTCAGTCCTCTGTCTGAACAGGGCACAACCCATCCCTGTCTGCTGTCTCCACCAATACGGAGAATGAGAGAGAGAGAGAGAGAGAGACAGAATGAGAGAGAGAGACAGAAAGAGACAGAGAGGGAATGGGAGAGAGAGGGAGGAGAGAGAGAAAGAGAATGAGAGAGAAAGAGTGGGGGAGAGAAAGAGAAAGGGGAGAGAGAGGGAGAATGAAAGAAAGAGAAAATCAGAGAATGAAAGAGAGAATCAGAGAGAGAGAGAATGAGAGAGAATAAGAAGACAGAGACAGAGACAAAGAATGAGAGAGACAGAATGAGAGAGAGAGAATGAGAGACAGAATGAAAGAGAATGAGAGAGAGAATAAAAGAGAGAGACAATGAGAGAATGAGAGAGAAAGAGACAGAATGAGAGAGACAGAGAATGAAAGAAAGAGAAGGAAAGAGAGAGGGAAAGAAAGAGAGAGGGAATCAGAAAGATAATGAAAGAGAATGAGTGGGAGACGGAGAGAGAGAGAGAGAGAGAGAGAGAGAGAGAAAGAGAAAGAGAAAGAGAGAGGAGGGAGAGTGCCTGAAGGACCCCATCCTATCATTGGGAATCCAGGCGCTTCAGCAAGCAGCGCACTGAATTCATATTAGTGATCCACAGGATTTAAAATTATGAACTTGGTGGTCCCTGAGGTCCAAAAGGTTAGGGACCCTGCTCTGTTATTTGTTTTTGTTTTTTTAAATAATGTATTAAAGTTGAATGGAATTACATCTAATGCAAATCACAAATTCCTTTTCTCAAGAAAGTACTCCAAGCTTTTTCAGTGAGCTTAATCAGAGAATGTAATCCATTCAATCAATCCAAATTCCTACATTAAGCCTTAAAGGGATAGGAACAATTTGTACCATTCTACATATTTTTCATACTCCTGTGCTAGATCATTTGTTCATATAAACCGAAATAATAAATTGCAATAATCAGTTTATTAGAAGACACAGTGTATTTTGCAATTCTTACCAGAAGATTTTCAGGCTTGAGATCTCTGTGAACTATGTTCTTGCTGTGGATATATATAAGGGCTTCACACAGATCTGTTATCATGAGAGCAGCATCATGTTCTGTGAATTTCACACTCTCTATAATGGCATCAAATAAGTCCCCACCAGGGACATATTCCATGATTAAGTAAATTTCTTCTTCACTTTCAAACACTTCAATCAAGCTTACAATGTTGGGGTGGGAGAGGCTCTTGATTATCAAGATTTCATTTTCTAGCATATCCTCCTTTCCCTTCAGCTTTGATTTATCAATGATTTTCATTGCATAGATCTGATTAGTGCTTCGATGATGACACTCCATCACAACAGCAAAGTTCCCATCTCCAATAGTTCTGCCAATTTCATAGCAATTTTCCATATCTGCTCTGCTAGAGACATCATGTCTCAATTTTACATCACTGGACTTACACTGGTTTTTCTCTTCTTTGTTAATTTTAAGTTTTTCCTCCCTTTCCTGATTCATCTGTTTACTCTCCCCCTGCTCCATTTTCTCATCTCTAGTATTTCCTTCTTTTAACTTCTGTACCTCTTTTTTTTCTCCTTGAAATTTTGTTTGCTTCTCTCCATCAGCCTGGGAACTTTTTATCAACCAACAGCTCTGATTCATTCTAGAACGTTTTCTATGTTCCTTCTTTAGCTCATAGATATCTCCTACTATAGTGTGCTGACTTTCTAGTGGTTTTGTCTTCATTATTCCTAATTCTTCATCCTGGTTCTGCAGGATCTGATCTCTGTAAATACTTCTTTTTTGCTTCTCAAGATCTTTACTGGTATGATTATGTGAAGTTGTCGATGTACTCTGACAACCAGCTTCCTTCCACGTAACTTCAGCTTCTTCTACTGAGTGTTCTAGTAATTTCCTACAACTTCTCAATTTTGCAGGTTTTTCAACATGGTATCTCTTACATGCTCTTACATTCAAGTCTCTGTTCCTAAACTGAAAATCATTCTGTCTTTCTTTTTGCAAATTTTGTTTCAGCTGTCTTTCTCTTTCACATTTCTCACATCTGATAATTGTATCCGAACTACTTTCAGTGTCACTTTCAGGATTTCTCTCTTTGTTAAAATATTCCTCAATTTCTTTAGGTTTTCTAGTGGGTTTCAACTCATGTTCTCCATGCCAGTTGTCTCTTATCCATCTCTTTTTGGGCCTCAATTTCTCTTCCTGTCTGTTCCTAGTCTGAGCTTTGATGTAATGCTTGTTAAATAGTTTAGGAGATATGACATCCATGCAGTTGTTAACAACTGTGGGTTCAAGGCTCTTTTCTAACTTAGAAGTTTTCTCATGCATTCTGTGTTTCAGCTTCTGAGGTTGTTCCCAATTTTCTGAAGCCCTAGTAAGAAGAACGTAAGGCTTATCAGGATAAAGTTCATGGATTGCCATTTCAAGGGTTTTCAGGGTTAAGTGTTCCTTTCCCATAGCTATAAATGTATCACCCTCTCTAAAGAAATCAGAAACACTTCTGATTTCCCTTCCCTTTAGATTGTATAATTTTCTCACACGATCATTCTTCCACCGTGGAAATCCCAAGGCTTCTGAGATGTCAGCAATCAGCTGTTCAAATGTTTGAACAGAACGCCGATTTAAAAGCAACGTTATCTTTCTTACGGCATGTCCACAGGGCTTCACTACTGTGATAATCCTTGGCTTTACTGGGCTGTTCTCAGAATGGATAGTGTGGAAAGCAGTCCGAAAATTTGTAAAAGGAGAACTGAAACCATTTGTACCAAAGTAGGGCTTTCCATAACTTCCATGGGCAATTGGTGGGCAAGTACTTTGTAATATTCTTTCAGTCACACGTGATCTCATGCAGCTTAAAGTGGGATCAAAAATTCCTTGAGGTTCTGCAGGAAAAGAAAATAAACAGATTAAGGAATGAGGTCAAAAATCTTATCATTGATGTTTGTAGCATATTTTCTACCTGCTGGTTTAAGAAATAAATAAAGATATTCCAGATTAATCAATATTATAATAAAAAAATATTTTTAGATGAATAAATTAAAGAACAGGATTTTCTGATGAAGATACAAAAAACAAACAAACACCCCAGTATAGTTAACACTTAAAAGTGTTTTGGAGTATCCCAAAATGCAAATCCAAAATATTTTTTTAAAAACTATTTTCTCAGAAAAAAGGCTTTTATCATAACATAAAATTCATCAAGCATATATAAATCCTTCATGGATTACTGCCTTGTCTTGGCGAAGGGGCTTGCATGGCTCAATGAAGCTATGAGCTATGCTGTGCAGGGACACCCAAGACGGACAGGTCATAGCAGAGAGTTCTGACAAAACGTGATCCACTGGAGAAGGAAATGGCAACCCACTTCAGTATCTTTGCCATGAAAACCCCATGGACAGTACAAAAAGGAAAAAAGAGATGACGCCGTAAGATGAGCCCCTCAGGTCGGAAGGTGTCCAATATGCTACTAGAGAAGAGCGGAGGGCTAGTACTAGTAGTGCCAGAAAGAATGAAAGCCACTGGGCCAAAGCCGAAACGATGCTCAGCTGTGAATGTATCTGGTGGTGAAAGGAAATTCCAATACTGTAAAGATTTTTTCTCCATAGGACCCTGGAATGTAAGATCCATGAATCAAGGTAAGCTGGACATGATCAAATTAGAGATGACAAGACTGAACATCGACATCTTAGGAATCAGTGAACTAAAATGGACAGGAATGGGTGAATTTAATTCAGATGACCACTGCGGGCAAGAATCCCTCAGAAGAAATGGAGTAGCCTTCATAATCAATAAAAGAGTAGGGGCTTCCGTTGGCGCCACCTTCTTCGCTGAGTGCCTAATTAAGGCGCTCTGTACTGAACATCATAAAAGCCAGGAAAAAGCTGGCTTTAATTTCCCTCCCTGGATGAAAGGGAGAGATAAGAGCAGCAGGGAGTGGTAGATCTCCCCAGGGGCTTTCTTTTTTTTTAAGCAGAGCCCTGAGGGTCGAGTCCCATAAATAACCCTGCCAAGCTCCGATCTTCAGTGCACTCCTGCAAAAGCAGGAAAAGAAAAAAGTGTCCATCTCTGCTAATTGTCTTTTCTTTGTGGATTTCTATAAGCAGACGGAATAAGCACAAGTGAACAATTACTGGATTGCAAGTATTTTTGATTTCCTGACTTCTACCCTTTTAAAAAGAGAAACTTTTTTTTCTTTGTTTTAACTGACTGTTTAAAATGGCGCTTGAAAGGAAGTGAAAGTGAAGAATGGAACTGTAAACAGGCTGTGTAACTAAGAAGCTAAGAAACGTTACGTGTGGATTGTAATGAAGTGAACTCTCCTATACTTAAAGGAGAAAAGAGAAGTTTCTAGACTTAAATTTTGTGAATTTTAAAAACTGAAATGGCTACTAAACCACCTAAGACTGGGGGTAGAAGGAGTTCTGAACCAGCTTTGGAAGATTTGATTAAAGAGCAAGGGAAAGTGAAGAAAGGTTTAAGGAGATGATGGACAATAATGAGAAAATAAGAGAAGAAATAGAAGAGAATAATAAAAAAATAAAAGATATTTTGATGGCTTTCCAAGGTTTGGCAAAAAGACTGGAGGTGCAAGAAATTGCTCAGTCAAATTAGCAAATAGAAAATAGAATGGGGGGAATGCAAATCAAATTGGACAAAAATGAAGATCAAGTGGTGGTGATGCAGTATAGAATGATGGAAGGAGCTCTGAGAATTAGGGGCTTGCATGAGGAGAAAGGGGAAGATCTAAAAAAAAATTTATCAGAAGCTCTGGCTGAACTTATTGAACTTGATCCACAAGAGGTTGCTTATCAAATTGACAAAATTTATAGAGTTAATTCCTGGATTGCCAGGCAGAAGAAACTTCCTAGAGACATTGTGGTTTATTTTTTGAAAAGAACAGTGAGAAATCAAATTTTGCAAGTTGCATTTCAGAAAAATTTGAAAATAGGAGAACAGGAGCTGAAGGTTTTGAAAGAGATTCCTCCCAAGATGTTAAGGGATAGAAAGGACTTTACATTTTTTACACAAGAACTTAAGAAATACCAGATTCAATTTAGATGGGAGGTTCCAGTTGGTTTGACAGTGTATTATCAAGGAAGAAGATACCGTATTGATACAGTGCTTAAGGCCAAAGATTTTCTTTCTACCGTGCTGAAACTTGAAATAGAAATAATAGAAAAAAGAATTCAAGAGACTCAAATGAGTGTGTAAGCTGAGGTGATCCCAGTGATGTTACCATCTGAGGAACAACCACAAGAACAAAGACTGACGAGGGGAGCCCTTAAGCATAAAGAAAAGGAGCAACAAACTCAAAGTAAAGTTCAGGATTCTGCTACAGAAGCGGTGGGAGAAGCACGGCCGAAGATACGGGACGACGATCTTCAGCTGATTGCTCAAAAGCTTCAGTAGGCCAGTAATGGCAAATAAAATCTTGACCTGGAATGTCAATGGTTTGAATTCAGCTCAGAAGAGAAGAAAAATATTTCATTATTTGAAACAATTTAGAAATGATGTGATTTACTTACAAGAAACGCATATTAAACTATCAGATCAAAAGTACTTAAGTACTCAAAGTTAGGTAAACATTTTGTTGCCTCAGCTTTGGACAAAAACATGGCATAGTGGTTTATTTGAGAAAAGATATACCAGCCAAGTTAATAGAGGCAGATATTCACGAAAGATATATTGCTATTGAACTTACAATAGAAACAAAAAAGACCCTTTTGTTTGGTATATATGCACCCAATCAGCAACAAGAAAATTTTTATAGAATGTTATATGATAAGTTGATTCTATGGGATTATAAATCGTGTATTATATTAGGAGATTGGAATGGAGTAATAAATACACGAAAGGACAAGATAATTTTTTCTAAGAAGATACCTGCACATGCAAAGCTGCCTAAATCCTTTTTTGACATGATAGAAGATTTTGAGTTGAGAGATGTATGGAGACTGCGGAATTTGGAGGAAAGAGACTATACTTCTCTGATAGGCATCAATCCTTCTCATGTATTGATTTTATTTTAATTTCTAATGATTTGCTTTCTAGGGTGAAGAAAACTAAGATATTTCCAAGATGTTTGTCTGATCATAGTCCTGTTTGGATGGAATTGCAATATGGAAAAGAAGATAGAAGAACATGGAGATTAAATGAAAATTTGTTTAGATATCAGGATAATGTAAATCAATGTAAAAAGCAGATGAAAGAATTTTTTGATTATAATTTGAATAACGAAACATCGATAGAAATGGTTTGGAACACCAGTAAAGCTTTTATGAGTGGTGTATTAATATATATTAATAATAGACAGAGAAATAAGCAACAAAGACAGCGTAGATATCTAGAAGAGGAAATTTATAAGAAACAACAATTATTAATACATAATCCGTATGATCAAAAACTTAAAGATGCAATAAAGTTATTACAGAGTCAATTTAATATGATAATGGCTGATCAGGTGGCAACAAATATACAATATGCCAAACATAATACTTTTTGTAATGCAAATAGACCTGGTACGTGGTTAGCATACACCTTAAGGAAAAAACAAAAACAACGTACTATAGAAAAAATAGAATATAAAGGCAAAGAGAGATATCAACAGGATAAAATTAAAAAAGCTTTTTTAGAATATTACACAAATTTATATCTTAAAGATAATATATTGAACAGGGATATTGATAATTATTTGAAGGAATATGTTAAAAATTTAACTTTAGAACAAAAGGATGAACTGAATCGGCCTATAACCTCTGAAGAAATTATTTTGGTAATTAAACAATTAAAATGGGAAAACTCCTGGTACGGATGGACTTACAGTTAGTTATTATAGCAATTTACAGGATGAGATGTTAGGTCCACTTAAGGAATTATTTATCAGATACAATTAGGAGAGGGAATTCCCCCGTCATGGAGAACCTCTTTTATTTCATTGATACCAAAAGAGGAACAGGATTGTTCTAAACCTGGGAACTATAGACCAATCTCACTTTTAAATAATGATTATAAGATTTTTGTTAAAATAATAGCTAATAGATTAATGTTGATTTTGCAGCAAAGAATTCATAATGATCAATCTGGATTTAATAAAAGGGAGACAGATGAGGAATAATGTTAGGCAGATTGTTAATTTACTGGAGTATTTAGAAAAGAAAAATTTTATTCCAGCAGCATTTATTTTTCTCGATGCAGAGAAAGCTTTTGATCGATTGCATTGGGATTTTTTATTTAAATTAATAGAAAAGATGCAATTTGGAGATGGTTTTACAAGAATAATTAGGGCAATTTATGGAGAGCAAACAGCACAGATTTTAATCAATGGTAGCTTAACAGAGCCTTTTAAGATTGTGAAAGGAACAAGACAGGGATGTCCTTTATCACCATTATTGTTTATTTTAACTCTAGAACCATTATTGGATAAAATACGAGAAGTAAAGGAGATAGAGGGTTTAGAGTTAGACAACATGAATATAAGCTGAGAGCTTTTGCAGATGACCTGGTGATTACTTTAACAAACCCTATAAATTCTAGTATATCTTTGTTGGAAATAATTGATCGATATGGGAAGGTTTCAGGGTTCAAAGTAAATCAGAAAAAGACAAAAGTGATAATAAAAAATATAGCCAGACAACAGAAAGAAAAACTAGAGGAAATAACAGGATTTGAAACTGTAAAGAAGGTTAAATATTTAGGGGTCTATATTACATCATCAAATGTGAAATTGTATAAGAATAACTATGAGGTTTTATGGCAAAAACTTCAGAAGGAGTTGATTGTTTGGAAAAAATTGCAATTATCTTTGCTAGGGAGAATAGCTGCTATTAAAATGAATGTTTTGCCTAGATTTTTATTCCTCTTTCAGATGATACCAATAATGAAGAAAGATAAGAATCTTGAGGAATGGCAGATGGGAATTAACAAATTTATATGGGAAGGTAAAAAAGCTAGGGTTAAAATGAAAATAATTCAAGATTCTCGGGAAAGGGGAAGTTTAAAAATGCCCAATTTTAAATTATACTATGAAGCAGCTCCTCTCTCTGCAATAAGTGATTGGTTTAATTTAACGGAGGAAAGAATTTTGAATATAGAAGATTATGACTTGCTATATGGATGGCATGCATATTTAATTTATGACAAAAAAGTGGATAAGGCCTTTAAAAATCATGTGTTAAGAACTGCTCTTCTGCGTGTTTGGAAAAAATACTCTTATAAACTAAATTATAAGGTTCCTATGTGGGCAAGTCCTAGACATAGAATTAACACCAAAAAATGATGTCCTTATCATCCTGAGGGATTGGAATGCTAAAGTAGGAAGCCAAAAGATAACCGTAATAAAAGGCAAGTTTGGCTGTTGAAGCAAAGCAAAATGAAGCAGGGCACAGGCTGATAGAATTCTGTCAAGATAATAAGATGGTCAAAGCAAAAACTCTTTTCCAACAACTCAAAAGATGACTCTACACATCACCAGACGGTCAACACAGAAATTGGATTGACTATGTGCTCTGCAGCCAAAGATGGAGAAGCTCTATACAATCAGTAAAAACAAGAACAGGAGCTGACTGTGGCTCAGATCATGAGCTTCTCCTTGCAAAATTTAGGCTTAAATTGAAGAAAGTAGGGAAAAGCCCCAGACCACTCAGGTATGAACTAAATCATATCCCTGATGAATATACAGTAGAAGTGACAAATAGATTTAAGGAATTAGATCTGATAGACAGAGTGCCTGAAGAACAATGGATGGAGGTTTGCAGCATTGTACAAGAGATAGCAACTAAAACCATCCCAAAGAAAAAGAAAGGAAAGAAAGCAAAATGGCTGTCTGAGGAAGCTTTGCAAATAGCTGAGGAAAGAAAGGCAAGAGAGAAAGATACACCCAGTTGAATGCAGAATTCCAGAGAATAGCTAGAAGAGATAAGAATACATTCTTAAATGAACAATGCAAAGAAATAGAAGAAAACAATAGAATAGGGAGGACCAGAGATCTCTTCAAAAAAATTGGAGATATGAAGAAAACACTTCATGCAAAGATGGGCATGATAAAGGACCAAAATGGCAGGGACCTAACAGAGGCAGAAGAGATTAAGAAGAGGTGGCAAAATTACATAGAAGAACTATATAAGAACGAGCTTAACATCCTTGATAACCACGATGGTGTGGTCACTGACCTTGAGCTAGACATCCTAGAATGTGAAGTCAAAGAGGCCTTAGGAAATCTGAGCAACAACAAAACTAGTGGGGGAGACAGTATTCCAGCTGAGCTATTCAAAATCTTAAGATGATGCAGTAAAAGTGCTACACTCAATTTGTCAGCAAATTTGGAAAATTCAACAGTGGCCACAGGAAAAGGTCAGTTTACATTCCAATTCCAAAGAAAAGCAATGCCAAAGAATGTTCAGACTATCACACCATTGCACTCATTTTACATGCTAGTAAGGTTATGCTTAAAATCCTACAAGCTAGGCTCCAGCAGTATGTGGATCGAGAACTACCAGAAGTACAGGCAGGATTTCGAAGAGGCAGAGGAGCTAGAGATCAAATTGCCAACATACGCTGGATCATGGAGAAAGCTAGGGAGTTCCAGAAAAACATCTACTTCTGCTTCATTGACTATGCTAAAGCCTTTGATTGTGTGGATCACAACAAATTGTGGCAAGTTCTTAAAGAGATGGAAGTACCAGACCATCTTATCTGTCTCTTGAGAAACCTGTATGCGGGTCAAGAAGCAACAGTGAGAACTGGAAACGAAACCACTGATTGGTTCAAAATTGGGAAAGGAGTCCTGCAAGGCTGTATACTATCACCCTGCCTATTTAACTTATATGCAGAGCACATCATGAGAAAGGCGGGGCTGGATGAATCAAAAGTTGGAATTAAAATTGCTGGGAGAAATATCAACAACCTCAAATGATACCACTCTAATGGAAGAAAGTGAAGAGGAACCAAAAAGCCTCTTGATGCAGGTGAAGGAGGAGAGTGCAAAAGTTGGCTTGAAACTCAATATTAAGAAAACTAAGATCATGGCATCTGGCCCTCTCAATTCCTGGCGGATAGAAGGGGAAGAAATGGAGGTAGTGACAGATTTTTATTTTCCTGGGCTCCAAGTTCACCACAGATGGGGACTGCAGCCAAGAAATTAAAAGACACTTGCTCCTGGGGAGGAAAGCTATCGCAAATCTAGACAGCATACTAAAAAGCAGAGACATCACCCTGCCAACAAAAGTGCATATAGTCAAGGCTATTGTTTTCCCAGTTGCAATGTATGGCTGTGAAAGTTGGACCATAAGAAAGGCTGAGCGCCAAAGAATTGAGGGCTTTGAACTCTGGTGCTGGAGAAGACTCCTGCGAGTCCCTTGAACTGCAAGGTGAACAAACAAGTCAGTCCTAGAGGAGATCAACCCTGACTGCTCTTTAGAAGACCAGATCCTGAAAATGAAACTGAAATACTTTGGCCACCTAATGAGAAGGAAGGACTCACTGGAGAAGAACCTAATGCTGGGAAAGATTGAGGGTAAAAGAAGAATGGGATGACAGAGAATGAGGTGGCTGAATGGAGTCATTGAAGTAGTAGGCGTGAGCTTAAATGGAATCCAGAGGATGGTAGAGAATAGGAAGGCCTGAAGGAACGTTGTCCATGGGGTCGCGATGGTTGGACACGACTTCGCAACTAACAACAATATAAATGCTTTACTATAAAAACATTTTGCTCATTTTTCTTACTTAAATATGACTGAAATTGAACTATAACATAACCCCAAGAATCAACTAGGTATCTAGAATTCAAAGGAAAAACAGTCAAATTATGTATGAGGACTCAGATTGTTGGGGGCACTATGCTGACTCTGTAAACTGCTTAGAGAGGGCTGTAAAGCACTGTGAAGTGGTATTATATAAAAAGTCTAAGTGCTATTGCTATTCATATACTTTGGTTCAAAAATTACATTTTGGCAGGGAAACCTAAATTTCCCATAAACTTTTTCTAAATGGATAAAACCCATTTTCCAATTGGAAAAAAATTTGAAAACTTTATATAAAATTAATGTTTAGTGGGAAAATGAGGAGAGAAAGGTATTTCTCTCTCCTCCCTATAATTCTTCAAGGGCATCAAAATAATTCTTCAAGGGCATCAAAATAATGCAGTCTTGCTGCAACCCCACCTCTCATTCCTCTTCCAATCTCTGGCACAAAGCTTTTTAATCAAATGTGTGATATTTTTGTCTGTTTTACTTAGCCAAGAACTCTAAGAAGAAATTGACTAGTTAGACTGGATGTCGGCAACAGTTCTTTGGGCCCTCTGCTGCGGCTCCCTGTGCCATCACTGACTGGCCCTGCCCCTTTCCCTCCCTGTTACTCCTCACTCACCTGAGAAGGTAAGGACGACAGTAAGGGATAGAGAAGCAGCCAGAGCTGATTCTTCGGTGCCTCACCCTTGCTGGAGCTTTTCTGGCCCTTGTTGGTGCTCAGCATGCCTTGGTCGCTTGGGGAGATATGCAACCTGCTCTCCACCCTGGGAAACTGGTCCGCCTCAGCCTCGAGCAATGCCGGCCTCACTAACATGAGGGCTGGCGGGGTGGGAATGGAATCTGGGAGGATCAGATGACAGAAAGGGGGATGGGCCTGCTGCACCCAGCCACAGCTTTAAGCTCAGGGCAGCTGAGTTGCCCTCACCAAAGTCACTAACCCATCAGTTGGTCTCCCCCTCTCTGTGTATCTCTCTCCTCCCTCTCTCTCTCTCTCTCTCTCTGTCTCTCTCTCTCTCTCTCTCTCTCTCTCTCTCTGTATCTCTTTTTCTGTCTCTGTGTCTCTTCTCACTCTCTTGGAAAGCCCAGCAAGCTCTCCTTCGGGCTCTTCAGTACTCCTTTTCTTTCTTCTTGACAACTTTTTGGAAATTCGAGCTGGCTAATGAACAAATGTGAGCCACAGCGGAGGCTTCCCTCCTCCTCCCCCTCCTCCTCCTCTCGCAACCCCCTGGCCAGCTGTGGTGGGGCCGGGAGTGTGTGCACGTGTGAGAAGACCCTCCTCAAGCGAGCGGCCAGCCAGCCCATGCACACCTTTGGTGCGCTTTGGCTGAGCACTTGTTTCTCAGTCAGGCCTTTAGAAGAATATGACCAACAATATCTTTTGAAATTACATTATTGGTGTTAAGCAACTTACTAAATTATAATGCAAAAACAACCTTATTGCCCAAACCAAATGGCTTTCTTCTTTCTTTTCACTCAAGAGATTGCAATAAATTTCAATAAATCAATAAAATTAAAATTAGAGTAGATGAGTGATTGTATTGGGACAGATCCCTGCTAATGCATAAAGGAAAATAAATGAATACATGCATTAAGGAAAATAACATTTTACATATTCAAATCCAAAATGAGCATATCTCAGAAAGTTTTAGGATGCAATTGTTTCCTTATTTGATATGCACAACTTTTGCATAGGAAAGTAGTCATTCACCTTAGGATGTCAGGGTTCTGACTGATGCCCTAATTAAATCATGAGCCTCAAGCCAAGCTTCAAAAAAAAATAATCCAGTTATTTATTAGGAGCTTCATGTCGGCACAGACCAAGTGAAGCCAATTCTGACCTCATTTAATTTGTGTCCCAGTTTCCCCCTCCCCCCCAAGGTGCGTCATCAGTCACATTCTCCAATGAAGCAATTTCACCAGTTGTAGAGGTCCCTCCCTCTGGCCACTGTGGGTCTGCATGGATATGACCTTTTGGTGGCCGGCCATGGAATGTGATTTGTGCAAGTTCCTCAATGCAGCTCCAATGTTCAATTCCCCATCCCCCTGCCTATAGCAACTCAAGAGCAAGTCAGGAATGCTTCGTGAGTTGACGTTCATTTCCTGAAGGTGACTGTACAAGGCAAAAACAGCTTGAGTACAGGTATAGATTTTAGGAGTTTTGACACTCTGACTTTGTTTGGTTGTCTTCATGGAATTTAGCTATGATGCAATCAGCTTGGATATTTCTGCTCTTTACCCAAGATGCCACTGATAAGGGATAGTCCTTCCATTTGATTAGGTATTGCAGCTGTCTCCTGTGCCACCTTGAGCCAAGGATGTGCTGCACCTCATAATAGGTTTGGCCCCCTATCACCATGGGGTCCAGGGGCTCATGGTGTAGTGGCTTCAGGCTTGACCCAACCATGGGTTTTAAAAGCCTGCTATGGTATGATGTCGATGGAATTAATCTATCTATCTATCTATATATATATAAAAGCGAAAACCACTCACACCATAATCACAAATCTCCAGAACTGTAAAGCCTACAAACTTGAAATTTGCCATGTATGTTCCTCTTGGTTTCTAGGTGCTTAATAAAAAAGGATTTTGCCAAATAACCATCAGAGCATTACTATTTCCTATATCATGATTAACACGCTCTAATGCTAAGGAGTTCTACTCCCCCTCCCCACTTGAAAAGAATTCTGTTCCAACTGGAAAACACAAGCAGAGGAGAGGAGTTTTACTTTCACAGCAGGAAGCCGCTTTAATACAGAACACTTGAGCTAAGCCATGGCCAGGCTCCTTCCTGTCTCCTTCTTGCTCACACAGCAAATACTTCCAAACAGTCCTCTGATGCTAAGGAGTTCTACTCCCCCTCCCTACCTGAAAAGAAATCTGTTCCACACTCTGATGCTAAGAGGTTCTACTCCCCCTCCTCACCTGAAATGAGAACTGTTCCAAATGCAAAACACAAGCAGAGGCGAGGAGGAGGAAAAAGTAAGACTTTCAGTTTTACTTTCTCAGCAGCAACCAGGGGATAGGATAGGGGAAGCTTCTATGGGGCAAGGCTGAGGAAGAGAATGGGATAGGATAGGGGAGGCTTCTATGGGGCAAGGCTGAGGGGATAGGAGAGGCTTCTGTGGGACAAGGCTGAGTGAGAGAAGGGGATAAGATAGGGGAGGCTTCTGTGGGACAAGGCTGAGAGAGAGAAGGGTATAGGATAGGAGAGGCCTCTGTGTGGCAAAGCTGAGGGAGAGAAGGGGAGAGGAGAGGCCAATTGTAACTACTCATTGATTTTCAAGCTTTAAGTGTCAATTTATCAAGCCCTATCACATAGTTTCGTAGTGAAGCACAGGTATCCAGCTAGTTACTAATATATGAGGTAGAAATAGATACAAATCTATGGGCAGATCATAATCCAATGAGAATCAGCTGGAAAGGACAAAAGAAAAGTATAAGATGGACTCTGAATTGATCAATATTAAGATATAGAATTCAGGCAGATGTCGGAAAAACAAATGGAATTCTTCTTTAAAGTAAATAGGAGAGAAGACACCATACAAAACCTATGGGATACAGCAAAAGCATTCATGAGAGGAGTAGCTACAACATTCATACTGAAGAAAAATAAAAGGAAGAAGCAACTGTTAAGAACTTTAGAAGAAAAATATAAAAGACTCAAAGCAGTTACAAAAGGAGCCACAAAAAATAAATTTAAAACAGCAAATGCAGCTAACTAAACATAAATTGAATATTCTTGAAAAAGAAGAACTGGTGCAACATATGAAAAGAATGAGGCAAAACTTTTTTGAGACTGCAAACAAACCAGGGAGATAGGTAGCTTACAAACAGGGCCGGATAGCTCAGGCTGGTAAGGCCTGTTATTAAGAACACAAAGCCTGCAATTACTGCAGGTTCAAGCCCGGCCCAAGGTTGACTCAGCCTTCCATCCTTTATAAGGTAGGTAAAATGAGGACCCAGATTGTTGGGGGGGCAATAAGTTGACTTTGTAAAAATATACAAATAGAATGAGACTATTGCCTTATACACTGTAAGCCGCCCTGAGTCTTCGGAGAAGGGCGGGGTATAAATGTAAAAAAAAACAAAAAAAAAACAAAACTGAAAGGAGAAAGAGGAAAAAATGGATAAATAAACTGCAAGACAAAGATGGAACTCTACATTACCAAATTGAGGGGAAAAAGAATATTATCCAGGACTTTTATAGGAAACTATATGATGATAATGAGGAATTTCCAGGAGAGAAAATTTTACAATATCTGGAAAAAGCCAACTTATCTAAGGTTCCAGAAGCAATAAAATCTATGCTGAATGAGAGGATAACAATGACAGAACTAGCAGAGGCAATTAAAAAATAAAAAGCACCTGGCCCAGAAGGACTACCAGTAGAAATATATAAAGAGCTACGATACTCTGGGCCAATCATTATTAGAGGTATACAATGCAGTTTTATCTGAGTGCAGATACCACCAATCATGGGTGGAAGCTAACATTACTTTGATACCAAAAGAGGATTCAATGCAAATTAAGAACTACAGAACCCATATCCCTACTAAATGCTGACTATAAAATATTCACCTCAATAGTAGCAGAAAGACTGAAGAGATTTTTGAAGTTCATACACCCTGACCAAAGCAGCTTACTACCCAAAAGGCAGATAAGTAATAATATGAGAGTAATATTATACACATTTGAAAACTGCGAAGCACATCATGAAAAGCAATTGGCACTGTTGTTTTTAGATGCCCCAAAGGCGTTTGACAAAGTGAACTGGAAATTCACGTTATACCATGCAAGACATATGGATTTTGGAGAAAAACTTATAAATATGTTCAAGGCAATATATACAAATCAGAAAGCCAAAGTGATTGTGAATGGCGAGGTAACTGAAAATTTTTCAATACGAAAAGGTACAAGGCAAGGCTGTCTATTATCTCCATTGATATTTATCTTTTTTTTTTATTAAAAAAGTTTTATTTTAACATTCATATCCAATAACATAGTGTACAGTCATATACAATTAATCGGACCTGCCCGGTCACCACCCCCTTCCTTTAACTCTCTTCCCTTCTCTACCTTCTTCTACTTTCCACGACCATCCTCCCCTTCTCTTATCTAATCCTCTCCTCCTTCCTCCCTACTCCTTTCTTCTCCCTCTTCTATCCCCTCTTCCTTCCTTTCCTCTTCCTCCTCTTCTCTTTCCTACCTCCTTCTCTCTTCTCCTTCCTTCCTTCCCCCATCATTCTGAAATGGTAGCCAGGCAGCTCCGACCTTACATTAATTATACATCTTCAATCATCCCTGTACATTAACCATCAATCCATTTTCTACCCTCATCCCCCCCTCCCCCCCTTCCCCTCCCTCCCCCCGGGACTTCCCAGAACTGAATACAGGGTATAAAACTAACAGTCAAAAATTAAAATATAACACGAATCATAATCCATAGTCACTCCTTAAAACCATAACTCCCCTTCCAGAAACGAAGAAAATACATTTCTTCCAATCCATTATATATCAGACCATTCCACTCCTAGAGTTCTCAGAGACTTCCGATTGAGTTGGTGTTTGTTCTTCAATAAAGTACATAGTTTTTAATATCCAACCTTCATCAATCAATGCCAAAACAACGTTCCATCTTCCAATATTCACCAGGGATTCTTCTGTAATGTCTTTCTTCCTTAAGCAGTCTCTCAAGAATAGTTCATATTTCCAACTTAATTTCTTAAATTTTACTGTCCAATCTCCATCTTCCTATTCCTATTCCTATATACCTCAAATATATCTAATAGTTCCCCTAAATTTACACATTTATACCCAAAATAAATCATTTACAAAAATTCATCATAATCATATATAATAGAATTAAACATTCTCCCTCCCCTTATCTTCTATCTTACACATTTTCCACCATCTATTCACCAATCAACTTAGCATCTATCAATAAAAGATTCCCAATCTTTAATACATTAGTATAAAAATCTCGTGCTTTGAAAACTGTATTGAGAAAATACTTTCTTCCTTTACAATTAACTGTTAAGCCAGCTGGAACCTCCCATCTAAAATATATCTGATGTTTCAATTTCCATTGATATTTATCTTATTGCTGCTAAATATCAGGCAAGATGAGCAAATCAAAGGAATGGACATCAAAAGAGAAAAATATAAATTAGTCTTCATTTTAGAGGAACCATTTGAATTAGGCCCAAGACTCAAAGAGAAATTAAAGGAACGGACATTGGCTTACCTGAATGTCCATTTTCAAAGCACTACGAAGACATTCCATATATGGGCTAATCTCTCATCTATTTGCTCAAGACTGAACATATTTTTTTTCTTTTTCCTTGACCACACCTCCTACTTTCTGTGGTCTTCAGTCTTTTCATGAAGATGTAGTCATCCAAGAACCTGTATCACAAGGAAACAAAAGAAAGAACACCCACCCCTGCCAGGATCATGCAACTACAGGGTGGATTGGAATGGCTTTGCAGCGCTTCGAAAATGGACATTCAGGTAAGCCAATGTCCGTTTTCCAAAGCATGCTCCCACATTCCACGTATGGGACATAACCAAGCTTACGGACTCTGGGCTGGGGTCTGATCGATCCCCTGGTCCTGGGTGGGAATGACACTTTGCAAAACTCTCCTCCCAAACGATGCTTCCACAGTAGCAAAAGTGTCCAATTTGTAATGTCTGACAAAAGATGACAAGGATGACCATGTGGCCACTCTACAAATGTCTGAAATAGAAGCTTGAGTGGCCCAAGCAGCCATGGTAGCTGTGCTATGAGTAGAATGGGCCAAAATACGTCCAGGTAAGGGTTTGGCCTTGAGCTCATATGCTTTCACGATATAGGCTTTTAGCCAGCTGCCCACTGTAGCAGAAGAAACCTATCGACCCATAGACAAAGAATGAAAGGATACAAAAAGGCTTCAGTCTGATGAAAGGAAACCATCCTCCTGATATACCTGCGGAGAGCCCTCAAACATCTAACGTGTGCCATCTGACTTCCATCAGATGTTTTGGATCTGGACAGAAATCAGGAAGAATAAGCTCTTGTGCCCAGTGAAACCAAGAATTCACCTTAGGAAGAAAGGCTGGGTCCATTTGTAAAACCACTCTGTTAGTATGGAAAATACAGAAATCCTTCCAGATCGATAAGACCATCAGTTCCGAGACGACTTCTGGTGGCTCCGCTCTCTCCGAAGGACACCCTAAGGGCGCCCGCGCTGGGATTCTGTAAAAGCCGGCGAAAACAGCAGCTGAAAGTACCTTCCCCGGTAAGGGGAAGGGAAAGAGCAAGAAGAAGGAAAGGTAGAGCTCTCTCTAGAGGCCCCGTTTGGGGAACTCGAAAGGGAAAGTTCCCTGGAAATCCTTCTGCACAGCTCCAGCCCCAGCGTGTCTCTGCTTCTGCAGACAGAGAAGAGAGCGACCACTTCTGCTTCAAGTGATTGTTATGGATATTTATAAGCAGACGGAATAAACACAGGAGATCAGTCATTTAAATTGCAAGTATTAAATCTGACTTCTATTTTTAAAAAAAAATTTAAAAAAAATTTCTCTCATCTACAATCAACACAATGAAATAAAATGGCGTTTACTTGTTGAGAAAGTGAAACTGAATGGAGATTTTATCTTATTGTACTGGACTGTGGATTGTTGGATTATTTTAGTTTGTTTAAGTATTTTATAAGGGGATTTTCAGCAAGAACTTTGCCATGAAGGTTTTTTCAGAAGAATGGATTCGTGACTTTATACAGGATACAGAAAGAATGTATTTAATTACTCAAAAATACGAATTGGAAAAAAATGGAGGCGTTTTGGATGAGAGTTTGAAGGAAATTAACCAATGTAATCAGGACTTGGAATATGGAATGGAGGAAATAACAAAAGTGGATAAATATGAAGATAGGATCCTGAATAAACAAGTTGATGTAAAGAAGCCTTTTTTAAAAAGTTTGGATGAAATGCCTGAATTTGTGCTACAGGAGGCTGTCTACCGAAATGGAAAAATTCACAGGGTTAATGCTTTCCAAGAGTTCTCTTTTCGGATTGAGGGAATATACAGCAGTAACTCGTGGATTCTTGGACATAAGGAACTATTAGGAAATATTGTGACTGACTTTTCAAAAGGAGTAATGAAGGAAAGACAGAGACTAATGCATCAAAAAAAATGACAAGAGACAAAAGTATCATCCTTGAAAGAATTTTTTTTTTTTTGAAATATTAACAGAAAAAGATATTAGCGTTCCTGAAAGACAATACGTGAGGAAGATCTGGAAGAAATGGGTTGATTATATAACTATCATAAAAGACTAGATATTTGGATTTATACTGGATTTTGACGAGGAAGGACTAAAGTTGAATAGATATTGTAATTTCCCTGTATTGAAATTTTATAATCTGTTGTATTGAATTTTAAATAGAATATTCTCGAAAGATCTTATGTAAGAAAGACTTGGGGGGGAAATTATATGGTTATAGAAGCTATAAGGGAGATATTCTCTGAATTGGATTGGATTTTTATGCTTTAGCTGGTTTTAAATACTTTAGGATTAATTTGTTCTATTGGTCTATATATTTTATTACTGTTTATTGTTAATTTTTTGAAGGATTTTGGTTATGTAAGGAGGAAGTCAGAGCTAGAGAGGGAAAATTGGTATAACAGTTTTGGGGGAAAAAAATTTTTTTAGCATATGTTTGTTTTATTTTTAACTATACCTTGTGCTTGTTCCGGGAAGTCAGGGGGGGAGGGGGTTTGTGAAGGGAGAGGGGTTGGGGGGAAAGGGGGGGAAAAAATTTTGTAAAACTTTTTGAATAAAAAAAAAAAGACCATCAGTTCCGAGATTCTTCTAGCTGATGTGATTGCTAGAAGAAATGCGACCTTGAGAGTCAGAAAATGGAGACTGATGGAACCCAATGGCTCAAACAGAGAAGATGTGAGGGCTTGAAGCACCAGAGACAAATCCCAAGTAGGGTAACGATGCACCACAGGACAGCTGAGATTGGCAGCTCTTTGGAGAAAACAACAAACCCTCAGATGTTGAGAAAGGGATCAATGGGAATCACAGGTAAGTACTGTTGATAAAGCGGCCACCTGTTGACATAAGGTGGCTGGCGCCAAACCGTTGTCCAGTCCCACTTGCAGAAACTCCAAAACCTCCAGAACCGAAGCCAATGTAGGATCTACATGTACCTTCTCACACCACCGACAAAAGGCTCGGCAGGAAGCATCATAAATCCTGTTTGTAGATCCCTTCCTGGATGCCTGCAATTAAAGGGATGACGTGAGAAGCCAAAATGGTCTGTGGGAGTTGGCAGATTACCAGAACCGGGCGAAATGCTTCCAGGAGTTACAATGAGAAAACCTAAGGGAGGGTACTCTGCCTGGCAACAGGAAGAAAAAATGAAAAAGACCTGCAAATCACAGAGGCAGTGAGACTTTATAAAGACGCCGTCCGGAGACGACAGGCCCTTGAGAGGTAAGAATCATCTGCCAGGATATCTCTGGGAAGGGAGGAACAGAGCCAGACCTGGGATGGGCTGGAGAGCCTAAGTACGATGAAGAGGTATATGGGGTCCGGGAACAATCAACTCAATCCCCTGGGATCGTAGCATCCAGTAGAGGCCTGGTTCCCCTTTCTGGACAGGCGCTGCCACGCAGGCAGAAAAAGCCCAAGATCCTCCCTCTCCCTGGAAAATATAATGGGGAGTCAAAGGAATTTGGATGGTTCCTAGCTCAAGTGTGGAATTACATGGAGGATTGGGGAGAGGATTTTCTATCTGAGGCGGCCCGTGTGAGGTGTGTAACCAGAGTTCTGGAAGGGGTGGCAGCAGATTGGTTTGTAACTCTTCATAATGAGGACTCCCCAATACTAAGAGATTATGATCAATTCATGGCAGCCCTAAGGGCGAGATCTGAGGATCCTCTGGCTGAGCTGAAAGCGAAGATCCGGATGAAATACATCAAACAGGGGAGAAGGCCAATAACCGAATACAACCAAGAATTTCATGAGCTGGTGTCCCACATGAGAGGGTGGTCGGAAATTGCTTTATTGGAGAACTACAAAGATGGCCTGAATGAAGACGTGTATGCACTCTGTCAGGCGCGCGAGGCCCCCCCCTACCCTGCATGGTTGGTATACCCTGGCGGCAGAGATGGAGATCAATCTGGCCAGAGACTGCATCCCAGGTGGTCGAACCTGGAAGCAGGCCCCTCCCCAGCCTCAAAAAGGAGCTCCAAAAGGGCCTGGAGTCACTGCCAGTGGGAAGCAGAGATCTACGGCTTGTTTCAGATGTGGAAGGAAGGCCATTGGGCAATCAACGGTGTGGTCAAGCTGGACCCCAAGATGATCCCTGGTAGTGGAAAAGGAGTTGTGAAGCCGGTGGCCAAGGCTCGAGAGGCTGCCAAGAAGGGAGCTGACGTCGTTGAGGTCACTCCTCCTACCAAGGAGGAGTTGGGAACTCCGACTAGCTCCGATAACAGTGGATCCGGGTCCAATTCCGATGAAGACCTTTTGGTGAGTTGGAAAAGGGGACTCCTGACCATCCCAGTTAAATTGCATGTCCTGTCTACTGGAGCCCAGGGGGAGATGCTAGCTTTTTTGAACTCGGGGTGCATCAGGTGTGTCATCAGCCGCGAGGTGGTGAAGAAAATGGAACTCAAACTAAAAACTCTAAATAGGCCCATAGCCTTTTGTCAGCTAGATGGGTCAGTAGCAGGGGGAGGTCCAGCCCATTTCATAACTGAACCAATAGAGATGATCATGGGAAATCACCAAGAAACCTTGAATTTTATCGTGATACCGGGGATGAAACAACCGGTCTTGTTGGGATTGCCTTGGCTCCGGAAATGGAACCCACTAATAAATTGGAGAACAGGTGCATTACGGTTTCGCTCCAAACCACGCAAGGGGGAGAAGGGAGTCGTCAAAAGGGAGGAAGCCATATCAACCAAAGTACTGGTGTCAGTGATAGAACACTTGGAAGGGGAGGAAACAATTCCCAAGGAATACTGGGACCTTCAAGAGGTATTTAGTGAGAAGGCCTCTGATGTGTTGTCCCCTCATAGACCCACAGACTGTAGCATTGAAATTCTTCCAGGAGTAAAGATCCCTAAACTGAAAGCCTACCCCATGATGCAGAAAGAATTGGGGGAGTTACGGAACTTTATTGATAAAAACCTGGAACGAGGATTTATTCAATCAGCTAGGCCACGAGTAGCTGCTCCTGTAATGTTCCAGAAGATGGATGGGTCCTTTCGCCTAGTGGTTGACTATAGGAATTTAAACAGTGTGTGTAGAAAACGTGTATCCTATGCCACTTATGAAGGATATGTTGGCCCATTTGTCAAAGGGGAAATTTTTCACCAAACTGGACTTGCGAGAGGCTTACTAAAGAGTGCACATTAAGGAAGGAGATGAGTGGAAAACTGCTTTCAATTGTCCCCTGGGTTGTTTCCAATTTTGGGTGCTCCCGTTTGATTACAAGGAGCTCCTGCAGTGTTCATGCAATTGATAAATGAAGTACTCCATGAGCATCTGCTCAACGGGGTCCTGTTTTATCTTGATGACATCCTTATCTACATGGAGACCATGGATGAACATGTGAAACTAGTAAGAGCTGTTCTCAAAAAACTGTTGGCTGCACAACTATATGCAAAACTATCTAAATGTGAATTTCATCAAACCAAAATTAACTACTTGGGGTACCGTATATCTCCAGAGGGACTGGAAATGGATCCAGGGAAGGTCCGCGCAGTGTTGGAATGGGCATCTCTGCACACTCGCAAACAGTTGCAGAGTTTTTTGGGATTTGCCAATTTCTATTGCCAGTTCATTCCCTCTTTTGCAAAGATTGCCCTACCAATCACAAATCTCTAAAAAACCAAAGGGAATGGGAAGCCTAAACCGTCCTTACCATTAGAATGGTCAATGGAATGCCAAGCGGCATTTGAAAAACTGAAACAGTTGTTTGCTGCAGAACCGGTCCTCAAGCACCCCGACATGGAGGTCCAATTTGTGGTTCAAGCAGATGCCAGTGACGTGGCTGTGGAAGCAGTCCTGGTCCAAGCAAATGCTGAGGGAAAGTTACAACCTTGTGCATATACATCTCGGAAACTGACGGATACTGAAAAGAGGTGGGCTATATGGGAGAAGGAGGTGTTTGCTGTTCACTGGGCTCTTTTAACGTGAAGACAGTTTTTGGAAGGAGCTAAACACCCGTTTGAAGTATGGACTGATCACAAGAATTTAGAAGCCTTAAAAACGCCCAGAAAACTGTCACCAAAACAAGCCCAATGGGCCCAATACTTTAACTGCTTTAACTTCTCTTTGCATTACATTCCAGGAGGAAATAATTTCCTAGCAGATGCTCTTTCACGGCTGCCACAATACAATAGTGCCTGTACAGACGTGGTCCGCCCTATTATCCCGGTGCAACAGCTTGCAGCCCCAGCATTTACCCAGGGCCAATTAAAGACTGATGTGTCCTTGCCAGGTGACCTAACCGAGTTGCTGAAGGAAGCATTAAAAACAGATGACTGGTTTCTAGCCCATTCAAATGAATGTACCCTCCGCGATGGCCTGGCCTGGGTGGGAGCTAAATTATATGTCCCTGCTTGCATGAGGGAGAGTTGCCATGATGCCAAGATGGCTGGACATTTTGGATTTGTAAAAACCCTACATCTATTGAAAAGACAGTTCTGGTGGTCGGGTTTGAAGAAAGACATTGAATCTTACATAGCAAACTGCCCTGTGTGTGCAGCAGCTAAGAGACCACCCAGTAAACCACCAGGCCTATTGCAAACTATTGCTCGCCCTGGAGCCCTATGGAGAGAAATATCTATGGACCTTATAGTGGAATTGCCCAAAAGTGGTGGCAATACGGTAATTTGGGTAGTAACCAATTTATTCTTCAAACAAGTGCATTTCATACCATGTTCAAAAATATCGTCAGCTAAAGTTTTGGCTAAACTATTTGTCCAACACATCTACAGACTACATGGGGTGCCTGAATGCATAATCTCGGACCATGGGGTCCAGTTCACTTCCCAATTCTGGAAGGAGTTTTTAAGACTACTAGGCTCCGCCCAGGGGTTAAGCTCTGCCCATTATCCTCAAACTAATGGGGCTTGTGAGAGATCCATTTGGTTCTGGAACAGGTGAGGTGTTACATTAACTATCAACATGATAACTGGGTGGACCTACTACCTTTTGCTGAGATGGCCTATAATAACTCTATACATAGCAACACTGGATTCACCCCCTTCAAGGTTGCTTCTGGGCAAGACTTTGTTCCAATCCCAGAACTGCCTGAAGAGAAACCATCGATTCCGTCGCTGGCTGATTGGATCGAACAGGTACAAAGCACCTGGAAAATAATCCGCAAGGCCTTAGACGAAGCACATCATTCACATAAGAAGCAAAAGGATAAGAGTTCTGGCCAAGAATTTCCAAGTGGGAGATAAAGTATTTCTACCTACCAAAGATTTGCAAATGACTCAAAAATCAAAAAAACTTGGACCTAAATATGTTGGTCCCTTCCCCATTGTGAGGGTGATTAATCCTGTTACCGTACAGTTGGAATTACCAAAAACTTTGCGAAGAATTCACCCTGTATTCCATGTCAGTTTACTGAAACCTGAACACACATCCCGTATTAGATCAATAGCTACTATCCTCCCTGTACCAATTCTTATTGAAGGAGAACAACTTTTTGAAATTAAAGAGATTCTAGATTCTAGAAAACATAGGGGTAGAGTCCAATATTTGGTGGCGTGGAAACACTTCCCTTTGACCCAAGCAGAATGGGTGAATAAGGAGGATGTTCGGGCCCCAAAGAAAATGGCTTTGTTCTATGAAAAATACCCTGATAAACCATGACTAATATCTCTTTTCCTTCTAAGACTAACGTCCTTTCTGCAGGAGGGCCAAATGTCAGCCTCCGCATGCTGCTTTTATTGTTTTATTGTTGTATTGCTCAGTTAATTGGTTTATTGCTGACTTTAGTGCTAGGCATTGGAAAGGGGTACTGTTTCTTTAATTGTGGGCCAGATGCTTTGGCTGCCATAGGTGGGAGGAGGAGGAGACTGATCTAGAAACGAAACTGTTGAATTCAAAGCCTAAGAAGCGGGCTGATTACCCTCGCAGCCAATGGTTGTGCATAGCAGAGATGACATCATCTGAAGTTGACCTCCATGTGACACTTGAAGGAGAAGTGAATTGGACCCAACTGTCTGACGTTTGGAGGGAGGTGGGATTTATGTGGGGACATGTATGTGTAAGACACGCCTATTATTCAGAACTTGCGTTATTTTGTTGCATTCAGTTCATTCTTAGTAAAAGATAACTTTCTCTACAAACAATAGAGTTGGGGTTTTTCTTTCTTAAGTTTTGAAAGGAGGCACGTCTGACACAACCTCTAGACCTTGATCCCGAGGTTCCTCAAGTAATCCCATATTGTAGTCTCATAAGCCACCTTAGCCTTATGGAGTAATGACTTAAAGAGTAATGACTTAATTGATGTGACTTAAAGAGTAATGACTTAATGGATGGAACAGACCAAGAAAGGCTGGTCTACCAGGTCTCAGCCCTTCATCCTCTGAAAATTCCATCTCTTCCAGATACTCCTCCCTTTGTGAAGAACCCTCACTACTAGAAAACTCATGATGTGAAGGGGAAGTCTGTCTGCCAGTCATAACAGGCTGAATCTGCTGAATAGGTCTGGTTGTCAGCAAAGGCACCTGACCAGCGTGCTGAACACCTGCTGCCAGCATTTTGGACAGGAAAATCAAAGCCTGGATATCCAAAGGTTGAACAGACGAAGACTGTTCTTCTGCACGTAACCCTGCTGCGGTCAGAGTAAATGTTGCTTCAGGAACCTGATGGACAGGTGCCAATTTATCACTAATCCCTACTTGTGGTATGCTCTGGCCTGCCACAGGATCAACTTGCACAAACTCAGGCAATGGCTAAGAAGACATTCCAGGTTCAGATGTAGCCCAACTTTGGCTTGCAGCAGCAACAACAGATTGCAATGGAAGTAACACCGCTGCAGCAGCTGATATGGCAGCAGATGGGGAAGCACACAGATGTTCTGCAACTAAGACAGTGCACTGTGTCTTTTCAAACTGTTTCTTTAAGGCCTTGTGGTGCCTGCCTGCACCTCTGTCTGCCCCTGCAGTCAATCTTGCAGATCCTCTGATGAAGGTCTAGCTTTGGCTGACTTACTTCAGGTAGATTTAGAGGTATGTTTAGAACCAGCCCAGTGACTCTATGGAGCCTAGGAGGGCTAATAGTAGGTTCTAAGTCAGAAGATACATCAGAGGCAGACATGATAGAGTGTTTCCACTAAGTCCAAAAATTAATTCCTTTCAGGACTCTGACTATATGCAGAAAAATTAAGGTAAGGGAAATCCCCAATTACCATACAGAAATTACCAGTTCAAAGGATGACTGGGCTTCAGAAACACAGCAAATAAAGAACATGTTGCTTCCAGGCAAACCTGCCCTTCCAGAAGCTGCTCTCAGCACTGAATGCAGACTGCAAGATCCTTATCTGCAGAAAGATCCCAGGCAGAAGAACGACCAGGCAATTCAGCACAGAGCCAAAGGACTCTAAAACGCTGTTTCGCACTTCCAGGAGCCAAGCCAGGCTTGTAATTGAAGAAATTAGCTCCCTGGCTCTCTCCGCTCCAACAACACCCAAAATAGACTGTAAATGGCAAGCACAGGCAGGAAGAAACCCCCTGCGCCTGTGCAATTAGAAACAGCTTTTTTTTGCCGTGAAAACCTCTTCGCGCTTCCAACAAATGGCGGCAGCTATAAAACTGTCTCTTTGAAGAGCTGCTGCTACAATCAGTCTCCAAATAGGCACAGAGGAAAAAACAAAGCCTCTCATGCATCCGGAAGCACTTTCTGGTCAACTAAGTTTGCACTGGGGGCCCTGGTCAGTGACTCCGTAGCCGCTCAACACATGCTGGAGCTGCGATTGTGGTAAGGGCTCTGTTAACCTCCAGTCACCCCCCACACAATCTGGCCAAGTTCGCAGAACCGGTAATGATCCCAGCTGGCCACACCTCCGAATTGGTTCCCTGGTCACCTGCCTTTCCCCAAGCCAGCAGCATGCCTTGCGAGGGAAGAGCTCAGGAATCGTGTCAAAACAGCTCTTTCCAGGGGTGAAATGCTCCCAGTATCGGGTAGCAATGGCGGCTGGTGGTTCAGAGAACCAGTAGCAAATATCCCTGACCCCACCCCCTGCCCCTGCTGAGCCATGCCATCATCAGAGCGTTTTTTTAACTTTTAAAAGCGTTTTTTCTTCAGTCAAAAAAATGCTTTTAAAAATTAAAAAAAAGCCTTTGATGGGATCATCAGAACCCTTTAAAAGATTTTTTTAACCTCTTGGCTGAAGAGGTTGTAAAAAAAAAAGCTTTTAAAGCTTTTATCCTCTGGCAATCCCAGCTGGATTGCCTGATTACCAGAACCTTTAAAAAACATGTTTTCTACAAGCTCTTCAACTGAAGAGGTTGTTAAAACAATCCTTTTAAGAGGTTCTGGGTTGCGATCAGGCAACTTCAGCTGGGATTGTCAGAAGAGCCTTTTAAAATCTTTTTTTTTTCCTCTGGCGAACCCAGCTGAGTTGCCTCATCACCACAGGCTTTTAAAATCATTTTTTTACAACCTCTTACAACAGCCTCGCCCATGCCTACCCAATCGCCCCATCCACACTTACCTAATTGCTGCTCCTTTTGGGCTCGCTAAGCCTTGCTTTGCTTCGGCTGCTGCAATCAATTGCATCAGCTAGCAACTGAATCTGCCTGCCTGCCTGCAATCTATCTCCTTGGTGAGCAACTCAATCTGCTTGCCTCCAATTGGGTAAGTAAATGGGGGGGAGAGCTTTAAAAAATAGTTAATTGGGTTTTTTTAAGGAGTTTTTTTTAGACAGTAATTTAAAATTAAGGAAGTTTTAAATTTAGCTACTTTTATCTAAAACAGGGATCTCCAACCTTAGTAACTTTAAGGCTTATGGACTTAAATTCCCAGAGTTCCCCAGCCAGCTTTCCTGGCTGAGGAACTCTGGGAGTTGACGTCCACAAACCTTAAAGTTACTAAGGTTGGAGATCCCTGATCTAAAAAATATAAATAAAATAATAAAATAAAATATTTGTGCAGCTTTCTGAGATTTGGTGTGTTTCTGTAGTGTTTCACTCTAACTACACAAACACACAAAATCTCACAAAGCTGTATGTGGCATTTTGTGTGTGTGTGTGTGTGTGTGTTGTGTTGTGTGTGTAAAGTGTGAAAGTTGGTTTTGAGCTTTTTGTGGTTGTGTGAGGTTCCTGCCTGTTGCAGGGGACATTTTGGGTGAGGTGCAGCTGCTTTTACATTGTGTGTGAGTCAGTTGTATTGTGCTGTGTTGTGTGTGTGTGTGTGTGTGTGTGTGTAAAGTATGAAAGCTGGTTTTTGAGCTTTTTGTGGCTGTGCGAGTTTTCTTCTTGTTGCAGAGGCCATTTTGGGTGAAGTGCAGCTGCTTTTACATTGTGTGTGAGTCAGTTGTGTTGTGTTGTGTGGGTGTAAAGTGTGAAAGTTGGTTTTTGGTACCTTATTGTTTTGTATACTTTGTTTATTATTTTTATCATTTATTGTTATTGGCCACGCCCACCCAGTCATCAGACCACCAAGCCACTCTCACCCAATCATATGACTGCCAAGCCACACCCAGTGTCACATGACCATCAAGCCATGCCCACAAAATAAGCCATGCCCACAGAATAGGTAGTAAAAAAATTTAGAACCCACCCCTGATGGAGTCACCTTGGATCCCATGGATCTGGGCTAGAATGATACAAATAAAGATTCAGTTTTCCTGAAAGAAGCCGTTCTGGCAATGTACTTGCACAGAGCCCTGTGAACAACTAAGGTGTGCCAATGTTGTTCCCTGGGATCAGTGGGGTTTGGACAAAAATCAGGTAGAATAACCTCTTGGGCCCGATGTAACCAGATGTTGATTTTGAGATCAAACATTGGATCCATTCGTAGTATGACCCTATCAGAATGAAATGTACACAAGTCTTTGCAAACAGAAAGGGTTGCCATCTCTGAAATCCATCAAGCAAATGTTAAGCAATTAGAAAGGCAACTTTAAATGTCAAGATTTTAAGACTAGTGGACCCCAATGGTTTGTACAGTGGGGAAGTCAATGCCTGCAACACCAGAGACAGGTCCCACGATGGGTATCTATGGACTTAGTGAGGGTCGTAAGTTGGATGCCCCTTTTACGAAACTACGGACTCTTGGGTGGTGGGAGAGGGTCAGATTGCTGTTGCTAGGTAAGACGGTAGCCAATGCTGCTACCTGTCTGCAAAGAGTGTTGGTGTTGTGACACAGGTTCCCGGACTCGGACTCCTGGAGGACAATGATTCAGAAAGTGAGGAGGAACTGGTAAGGCCTGCTCCCCCTGGGCCTTCTTCTGATTTGGCAACGCCCCAAGAACAATCTTGGCTTGATGCAAGACTGCGCAGACGTGACCGGCGTGCGCAGCAGAGGAGGCCTTGGGACAAAGTCAAAGAATGATGAGTCACGGATGAGTCACAGGGGCTATAAAGCAGGAGGCGGAACTTCCTGGCTTTTTGTCTTGGACAAAGCAGTGAATTTGCACGGGCAAACTATTTCAATGGAGGAAAGAATATATTCATAAGTAACTCTGGCCTTATCTATAATTTCCTAGTTATCTCCAGAGACTTGGCAGGTGCGTGGGTATACGTGGCCAGAACAACTCTGTACCAGAGGAATCCAGCCTAATCCAGCCATTTATGTAAATAAATTTGAAAAGAGGCCTTTGACTGACTCTTTTTTGGGAGTATTGGGAGAGGGAAACAGAACAGTTGGTGGCAAGTCTTTTATCCAACCCTTCTTGGAGAAAGTCCAATATGTGTGGACAGATGCTGACGTGGGAACCAGTCCAGCTTTGGTACACCAATGGGAAAAGGAGGCCCATTGGTCTTCGTAGATGTAGTTCATGGATGGACAGCAAGAAGCCTGAATGGTAGAGATGACTTTTGTAGAAAATTGGTCCTTCCTTAGGATCTCCCTTTCAAATGCCAGACTGCCAACTGGAGCCACTGGGGCTCCGGGTGGAGGATGGCCCCCTGGCTGAGGGACATCCTGTCTGGAGGTATTTTCCAAGGTGGAGATACTGATAGATTCACTAGATCCGCAAACCAGACTCATCTTGGCCAGGGAGGTGCCATGTGAAGGACCTTTGCACCCTCCGTCAGGATCTTGCGAATGACCCTCGGGATGAGGGGAAGTGGAGGAAATGCATATAAGAGGCCCCAGGACCAATGGGAGCAGAACGCATTGGTTCCCTTGACTCCTGGTGTCTGAAACCGGGAATAGAACCGTGGAAGCTGCGAGTTCTGTGGTTTGGCAAATAAGTCCACCAAAGGAAGTCCGAATATTGTTGACAGTTGGAAGAACAGGTCTGGATGCAGTTTCCATTCTGCCGGGTCTATGGTGGATCTGCTTAACCAGTCTGCCATGGTGTTAGAGACCCTGGAGATGTGTTCGGCCTGGAGAGAGAGCAGAAGTTTCTCCACCCATAATCCCAGGTCCGCAGCTTTGCGCATCAGAGCCCTGGAGCAGGTGTCCCCCTGACAGTTCACGTGTGCTTTGGTGGTAACAAAGGGGTCAACAAGAGCACATGGTTGCCTGACAATGGCTATTGGAAGTGTCAAAGTGCTAGATGTGCTGCTCTCAATTCCAGCCAATTGATATAATTTAATAGGTCCGGAATTCAGGTGAGTACCCCAGCCAAAGAAGCTGGCATCTGTGGTCAGAACTATTTGGGATGGCTCTGTAAAGAGGCACCCCTTCTTTATGGCGGCTGTTGTCCACCACCGCAAGGACCTGATTATCTTTTGAGGTACCTTGATCCTTGTGCTAGAGTGGCTGAGACCGGCTTTTTGAGGTGATAGGAGCCACTGAAGGGGTCAAGAATCTAATTTTGCCTAAGGTACTATTGCAAGGCAGATCATTCTCCCCAGTATTTGGGAAAGAAGAAGCAGTAGCACTCGCCGGAATGCCTTGACTCATTTGACAGTGGACCGAATACTCATTAAGCGATCTGGAGACAGAAAGACCTGACATCTTAGAATGTTAATCCTTGCTCCCAGATGGATCAGACTGGTGGAGGGAGTCATGTAGCTTTTCTCCAGGTTCACAGAGAAACCGTGTTCCTGAAGGATTTGGAGTATTATAATAATAATAACAATAACAATAACAACAAAACAAAACAAAACAAAACAACAACAACAACAACAACAACAACAATAATAATAATAATAATAATAATAATAATAATAATAATAATAATAATAATAATAATAATAATTTAATTTTTATACTGCCCTTCTCCCGAAGGACTCAGGGCGGTTAACAGCCAGATAAAATACAATACAGTACAATACAATAAAACCCAATTAAAAAACTTATTCAATGTGGCTAATAATTTAAAATTATAAAATACATAGTATAAAACCTGTGTAATGTGAAGGTCTTGTCTCACTTGCTGAGGAGATGCCAACAGTATTAATGTTGTCACGTAATATTGAATCCTGACGGGCTTTGCCTGCAGGTGAGCCATCTCTATGACTCCTAATAGTTTGGTAAAGGTCTGTGGGGCAAAGAAAGGCCAAGAGGCAGGGCCTTGTATTGGAAGTGGGTTCCTGCATAGCAGAACCTGAGGAATTGTCTATGAAATGGTCTGATTGGAATGTGGAGGTATGCCTCCTTGAGATCGATCAATATTAAGAGATCTCCCTATCTGATGCAACCCAGGATGGAATGCAGAGATTGCATCTTGAAACATCTGTATTTGACATGTCCCTGGTTCCTCCTGACTTCTTTTGAACCAAGAAAAGAATCGAATAGAAGCTGAAACCCTAATGTTGGATGGGGCCTGGTTTGATTGCCTGAATGGCCAGTAAATGCTGAATTTCAGCTTCCATCAGAGATCTCTTGGTGGCATCCATCAACACTGAGCATTGAATGAAGCGCCAGGGAACTGCGGATTTGAATTCCAGGATGAGGCCTACAGTTAGTTTGTAAGGCCTAGGAATCAGTGGTCGTGCTCTGCCAATGACTGGCAAACCTCCCAAACCTCCACAGCCACTTAGCCCGATGGTAAGGTTGGTAGCCAGCTCCCTGAAAGTGACATCTGTTCTGCATTGTCTGGTGCGGTCTCGAAAGGACTGTCTGTCCTGGTTCCAATCCATGACCTGTGTGAAGGACCTGTGATAGGCCGGAGCCTGGAACCCAGTGTCAGGAAGCCGAAAAGGCTGTCTCGGGTAGGGAAAGGAAGATCTATCTGCTCATCTGTATACATGGGGAAGTTTTTCTTTTATCCTTGCCTTCCACCAAAACAGGTTCCAAAGCTTCACCAAAAAGATAACCTCCTTTAAAGCGAGCCGATGCCAGTCTCCACTTGGTTTTCCTATCGGCTTGCCAATGCCTCAGCCATTGGAAGCCAAGGCATGTTGGAAGCCAAGGCATGGGAAGCAAACTTTGCTGAATTGAGGGTTGCGTCTGCAGAAAATTCTGCTGTGGCGATGAGCTTGTTTATGTCATACTGTAACCGAGTGTCAATATGAAACAATATGAGATATATTGTAAATCTATTGGAATATTTGGAAAGGAACAGTCAAGTCTCAGCAGCGCTCTTCTTTTTGGATGCTGAGAAGGCTTTTGATAGATTGCACTGGCAGTTTTTTTTTAAATTAATAGAAAAAATGCAATTTGGAGACTGTTTTATACAAGCAATTAAAGCAATATACCAGAAGCAGACAGCACAAATAATAATTATTAATAGTTTAACAGAGTCTTTAGAACTGAGAAAGGGGCAAGACAGGAATGTCCTTTGTCTCCATTATTGTTTATTTTAACTTTAGAAATTTTATTGAATAGATTACATGGATTATATGCAGATGAGCCTTTAAGAACCATGGTTAAGAATTGCTCTTCTGCGTGTCTGGAAGAAATATTATCACAAGTTAAACTACAAAATTCCTATTTGGGCAAATCCCAGGCATGCAATAGAGAATATAAATATAGAACAGAAACAGGAAATGATTACTTATAAAGATCTTTTATATAATGAGAGAGGTAATTTACAATTAAAATCCTTGCATACACTAAAAGAAGAAGGGAGAAATTATACTTGGTTTCAATATGGGCAACTACGAGCTAGGTGGAAAAAAGATCAGAAAATTGGCATCATGCAGAATGAAGAAAACTTGGTAAAACAAATTAGAAATCAAACCCAGGCGCATATAAATAGATCGTATAATGTGTTGATAGAAATAGATTCTGAAAGGGATTTAATAAAGGATTGTATGATAAAATGGGCACAAAATATTCAGGATTCCAATATTTTTGGAAACTTGGGAAAAAAATTGGGTTAGAAATGTTAAGTTTACGCAAGCACAGAACTTAAGGGAAAATTTTTATAAAAGGTTTTATAGGTGGCATTTAGACCCTAAGAAATTATTGTGTATGTATCCAGATATGCAAGTGAAATGTTGGAGATGTAATTGTATTGATGCTACTTTATTTTCATATTTGGTGGACTTGTAAGAAGATTAAGGCTTTTTGGATAAGGATCTGGTTGATTATACAAAATGTTTTGAAAAAGAAGATAAAGTTCCTACCGCAACTTTTCTTACTGGGAATTATTACGGACTGTACAGTAATTGAGACTAAGCTGATTCTAAACTTAATAACAGCGGTATTAAGATTATTAAGACAACAGATTATTGATAGGACAATAGATTACTAATAGGACAGTATCGGAAGAAAAAAGAGTTACCCACAATAGAAGAATGGATATTGAAAGTTGCTAATTTGGCTGAGATGGCCAAAATCTCAGCCTTTTTGAAAGACATTACACAAGAAAAATATCTAACTGAATGGAAAAAATGGATTGAATATACGCAAAATAAATATCAGATTAAGAGATATCAGATTGCCTTTGAATGATTAGAATGTATTTATCTCTGATTTGTATGGGGGAAGTTAGGATTTGAGAAGAAGGGGAGGACTATAATTTGTGTTAGGGAAAACTTAGTGTATGATTGGGGTTTTTTTAGTGCCCAAAAATATTTCCCCAACAGGCATGGACTTAAGTCTGTAGAATGGGCATAACTAAAGGAATTTAAAAAACTTCAGAATTATATTTTTTTCTATCTTAAAGCAATAAAATTTTCCATTTATTATATTTTATAAAGCAACAGTGCAATATTGTTAATACTTAATTATAGCAGATTTACCTTAAACAGCACCATATATACAAGAGGTCCTCAAACTACGACCCATGGGTCATATCATGCCTGTCGAAGCAATGAATTTGGCCCGCACAGGCACTAGCCTGCTCCACCCACATCGCCTGCCCACCCACCAACCAACACCCGCCTTCAACTGAGCGAAGCTTACTTTCGCGGGCAGCTAAGCAATAGCATGGTGAGCATGGTGAGCAGAATGGTGCGAGCCCCATGGGCTGGAACTGGAAGGTAAGGCCAATGGCAGGGGAGGGAAATCTGCTCCGGGCCCACCACACTTGGCCAAAGTGCCACCTCAGCAAGGGTGAACATAGTGAGGCTCAGCTACCTTTCGGGCCCTGCTCTGGGCTGGGCAGCAGTTTGACTTTCCTGGCTGCCTGCGACCCCCAACCCCCGCTTGCTCTTCCCTTTCTTCCGCAGCCAATGGCAGAGAGGAAGGCGAGCCAGGGCTGAGCCGTTGCCACTCACCCCCCCCCCAGCCCAAATCTTGCACCCCACCCAGATTAACTGCAGCTGCTGGGCCTCACCTCCTGCAGCTGCCAGCAGCCTAGGAGCATGAGGCTGTGGCGCCTGCATCGCCCTCTGCCAGCCAACTTTGTCCACCAGCCCGCGACCTTCGGCCAAACACAGGCCTTATCTTTGCAGACAACCGCGGTGAGCAGAGCAGTGCGAGCCTTGTGGGCTGGAACTGGAAGGTAAGGCCAATGGCAGGGGAGGGAAATCCATCCCAGACCCGCCATTCGGCCGAAGGGCCATCTTGGGGGGGGGATGTTGAGGCTCAGCAGGCCTTTCAGATCTGTCTCTCAGCTTCTGCGGCCTCCGGGTGCCTGCCACCCGCTTGTCCTTCCCTCCGTCTTGGGCCCCACATTCAACTTGCTACCAGGCAATGCGCCACTTCCAGGCTGGTGTGGCAGGTAGGTGAGTAGCCCTCAGGGAAGAGCACTGTGCTGGGGCACTGTGTGTCCAGACCAGGCACTTTCTCTCGGGCCTCCCTCCCATCTCTGCTTCTGCGAGGCCTCCAGGTGGGAGGCCTGAGAGAAAGAACCTGGTCCGGGCACACAGCCTTCCAAGAACCTCTTTTGTGTTCCTTCTCTCAAGGAACTTTGCAGTCGATCTGAGTGAAGGAAAAAGAAGATGGGCCGACTGACAGTAGCTTGCTGATGTCGGTGGGAAAGTTGGTTCCATATTCCAGAGCTCTAGTCACATTACTGGCCCGTTAGTTGTCCTGGATTAGACTAGCCAGACAGTTTGTGGTGGAGCTGGAAATTTCCACCGTAGAGGATTGTACAAGAAGTGGTACAATGTGCAAGCAGTAGCGCAGCCCTCACCAGCTGAAACAAAGTATTGGTTGCAGCAAGGGTGGGCCGAAGTGGTGGTGGCAATGGCTGGAGCTTAGTATGCAGGAGTGAAGCATCCTTTACTTGCCTTTGTATGGCAACAGCATTCCACCTTCGTCCTGGTACATTGCACCAACAGGTACATTTGCACCAAGGCAGCCCTCGCCTCCTGTCGCTTCAGGCTTGGAGCTCTAAGCTTCATCCAGGAAGCACTTCAGCGGAGAGAAGGAGCCATCAACCCTAGCTTTGCTGTCCACTGCAGCTAGGAATTTCAAATAAGGCTCCCGTTTTGTTGTACATTTGTGGCCAATCTGGGTGCTAGATCGGCTCCCTGTGAACTGTCTCTCAAGGAATCCGGTTGAGGTCTTGCTTGTCAATCACTGAGGCTCTTAGACTCCCAGTCATGGGATGGGATCCTTCAGGCACTTAGCTTGGCCCCCGTTTAGTAGCTCCAGCCCCTCCCTCCATCACTGGGAGTCCAGGCGCTTTAGTGGGCAGCAAGCAAGGCTTCGGCCAGACTACTCAGCAGATAAACACTTTACAGGGGACCGATCTAGTGCCCAGGCTGGTAGGCTAAATACATTCTCAGCCTTATTTGAGATTCCTAGCTGCAATGGATAGCAAAGCTAGGGTTGACGGCCCCTGTGTAGATCCAGTAAACAAAACAGGAAAAAGGGGCAGAGATAAACAGTCCAGTTGCCAAGGTATCCCAGAGTGGGAGGCCAGCGAACAGAGAGTTTCTTCACCATCTTTCCCAGGAGCATGGGACTTCTCACAACCTGGCCCTGAGCTCCCTTGCAGTTTGTTCTGCTGGTGGAGGATGGGTTCCAGTGGACCCACACCAGCTCCTTGCTGATCCATGCCTGGATTGTGGCAGAATCTCCCCCTTCAGGGTCTTTTTGTGCAGGTTGGAAGGGGCAGAAATTCTGACTCGGGGTCTGCTTCAGCCTCATGGTGCAGGGCTTTTGGCAAAGGCTAGAGGGAAGTGCCACGTGTGGCGAAGAGCCAGAGAGCCTCATACCAGTGGGACTGCATCATGGAACTGATGGAACTGGCTGACCATCTCAGCCCGCTGAACTTCCAGGCGCCGGTACCTGGCCTCGCACTCCCACAGGTTTCCCCTCTACTTGGAAAGTCTATGCTCATAGTCCTTAGTGAGGTGCTTCTACTGAGTCCTTCTCAGTGAGATCCAATTTGAATTGAGCCAGCTGTTTTGCCAACTCTTTCTCTTTTTTTTTATTCAAAAAGTTTTACAAAACCCCTTTCCCCCAACCCCTCCCTTCACTAATACCCTCCCCCCTCCCCCCTGACTTCCCTGAACAAGCACAAGGTATAGTTAAAAATAAAACAAACATATGCTAATTAAATTTTTCCCCAAAACTATTATACCAATTTTCCCTCTCTAGCTCTGACTTCCTCCTAACATAACCAAAATCCTTCAAAAAATAATAAAAAATAATAATAATAAAATAAAAAAAATTAACAATTAACAGTAATAAAATATATAAATCAATAGAACAAATTAATCCTAAAGTATTTAAAACCAGCTAAAGCATAAAAATCCAATCCAATTCAAAAAATATCTCCCTTATAGCTTCTATAACCATATAATTTTCCCCCCAGGTCTTTCTTACATAAGATCTTTTGAGAATATTTTGAGAAATTCAGTGCAACACATTATAAAATTTCAATACAGAAAATTACAATATCTATTCAACTTTAGTCCTTCCTCGTCAAAATCCAGTATAGATCCAAATGCCTAGTCTTTTATGATAGATATAAAACATATAATCAACCCATTTCTTCCAGATCTTCCTCAGAAATTGTCTTTCCAGGACACCAATATTTTTGTCTGTTAATATTTCAAAATAACCTTATTTCAAGGATAATACTTTTGTCTCTTGCCATTTTTTTTGATGCATTAATCTCTGTCTTTCCTTCATTACTCCTTTTGAAAAGTCAGTCACAATATTTCCTAGTAGTTCCTTATGTCCAAGAATCCACAAATTACTGCCGTATATTCCATCAGTCCAAAAAGAGAACTCTTGGAAAACATTAACCCTGTGAGTTTTTTCGATTCGGGAGACAGCCTCCTGTAGCACAAATTCAGGCATTTCATCCAAACTATTTAAAAAAAAAATTCTTTACATCAACTTGTTTATTCACGATCATATCTTCATATTTATCCACTTTTGTTTGTATCTCCTCCATTCTATTTTCCAAGTGGTTGCACTGGTTAATTTCCGCCAAGCTCTCATCCAAAACGTCCCCATTTTTTATCAATTCATATTTTTGAATTGAATATTTTTGCCAACTCTTTCTCGTGGTGGCTGCTTAGCTTCAACAACTGCTTCCTGTTAGGGCCCGGGTGGAGAGAGGAGAAGTGGCTGGGAGGGGAGGGGCAAGGAGAAGCTGGTGAGGCATCCCTTGACATGAGTGACATTGAGTTGGCCATACCCACCCAGTCACATGACAATCAAGGGTCTCTGGTGGCTCAACAGACTAATGCAGTCTGTTATTAACAGCAGCTGCTTGCAATTACTGCAGGTTCAAGTCCCATCAGGCCCAAGGTTGACTCAGCCTTCCATCCTTTATAAGGTAGGTAAAATGAGGACCCAGATTGTTGGGGGAAATAAGTTGACTTTGTATATAATATACAAATGGATGAAGACTATTGCTTGACATAGTGTAAGCCACCCTGAGTCTTCGGAGAAGGGTGGGATATAAATACAAATTTTAAAAAAAATCTAGCCACACCCATCCAGCCAGTCATTAGGCAGATCAAACTACAATCCGGCCCCCCAATAGTCTGAGGGACCGTGAATTGGCCCTATTTAAAAAGTTTGAGGACACCTGATATATACTAAAACAATTACTCTGATGGAACAAACTAATATTTATGAAGTTTTGGAGTTGTTTTATACAACTTGCAATATGCAATCTGCCAGAAGTAGGCAGTAGCCCATCCCCAAATCTAAATTTATTACCTAAACCTTTCCTAATCTCATATCCTCTGAGTATATTTGATTACAAAATCCTTCATTCCCAGAAAATGAAGTCACTAACAGGAAGGGATGGGAGCTGTTTGCTTACTACATTTAAAGACAACAGATTTGGAAAGGGTAATCTATTTGCCAACACAGGTTGATGCTGGGCAATTCCTGCATCCAATCAGTCCCAGACACAAGAAGTAAATAGGTGCTTTCCTACCTGAAAACCATCACGAATCCGCTCTTAGACCCCTTGCAATTTGCATACCGAGCAAATAGATCAACAGATGATGCTGTTAATATGGCTCTGCACTACATCCTACAACATCTTGAGTCTCCAAAGACCTATGCAAGGGTCCTTTTTGTAGACCTTAGTTCAGCATTCAATACCATCATTCCAGACATTCTTCTAACTAAGCTAAACCAGCTACAAGTACCGGAACAGACTTGTAAGTGGATCACAAGCTTCCTAACAAACAGGAAGCAGCAGGTGAAGCTAAGCAAGATCATATCAAATACCTGTACAATTAGCACAGGGGCCCCCCAAGGCTGTGTGCTCTCCCCACTTCTCTTCTCTCTGTATACCAATGACTGCATCTCCAATGATCCATTTGTTAAGCTACTGAAGTTCGCAGATGACACAACAGTGATTGGTCTCATTCGAGACAATGATGAATCCGCATATAGACGAGAGGTCGAACGACTAGCCTTGTGGTGCAACCAAAACAATCTGGAACTGAACACACTCAAAACCGTAGAAATGGTGGTAGACTTTAGGAAAAACCCTTCCATACTTCCACCTCTCACAATACTTGACAACACAGTATCAACAGTAGAAACCTTCAAATTTCTGGGTTCTATCATATCGCAAGATCTCAAATGGACAGCTAACGTCAAAAACATCATTAAAAAAGGACAACAAAGAATGTTCTTTCTGCGCCAACTCAGTAAGCTCAAACTGCCCAAGGAGCTGCTGATCCAATTCTACAGAGGAATTATTGAGTCTGTCATTTGCACCTCTATAACTGTCTGGTTCGGTTCTGCAACCCAACAAGAAAAACACAGACTTCAGAGGATAATTAGAACTGCAGAAAAAATAATTGCTACCAACTTGCCTTCCATTGAGGACCTGTATACTGCACAAATCAAGAAGAGGGCCGTGAAAATATTTGCAGATCCCTCGCATCCTGGACATAAACTGTTTCAACTCCTACCCTCAAAACGACGCTATAGAGCATTGCACACCAGAACAACTAGACACAAGAACAGTTTTTTCCCGAAGGCCATCACTCTGCTAAACAAATAATTCCCTCAACACTGTCAGACTATTTACTGAATCTGCACTACTATTAATCGTTTCATAGTTCCCATCACCAATCTCTTTCCACTTATGACTGTATGACTATAACTTGTTGCTGGCAATCCTTATGATTTATATTGATATATTGATCATCAATGTTGTACCTTGATGAACGTATCTTTTCTTTTATGTACACTGAGAGCATATGCACCAAGACAAATTCCTTGTGTTTCCAATCACACTTGGCCAATAAAATTCTATTCTATTCTATTCTATTCTATCCCTTTTCTAGAACAGAAAAATTATGGGAATGAGTCTTGGCTCTAGAAAATTAGTAAAATGCAACTAAAAATAATTAAATGGGGCTGATCCTCCAGTACCACTTTTTAACATCCGAAATATGTTAATCCAACTGTCCCTACGATGTTGATTATTTTCTCTGGTGAGATGAGGCTTTTCCATTAAGAATGAGAAAAGCAGCCTGAGCCTCTAGTTTTTGTATTATCATCATTTTTGTCAACCTTCATAGCATAAAGGTTGCCGCAGACAAAATCTGTCAAAAGCAGTTACCGTTGCCTTCCAAGCAACAAAACTTTACAAGGACTTAAAGCTCCACCTCATCAGAAATCTTCGTGGTAATCCACTGGCCTCCAGGTGCCCATCGCCAGGAGTCAAGAGGTGAGATGCGGTAGTTAGCCTCTCTTGTGCTATGTTCTACCACCCACACACTCCCATCCTTGGAGGACAGCCATCTAAAATAATGCAGAATAACAGATCTGAGTGAAAAAAAATTCAAAGAAGGGGGTTACAAAGAAAGGAGGTAGGCGAGCGGCGATGCACCCCTGCACGCTTTTCGATCTCTGGGACTGAATGTTATAAACAGTCCAGATAAGGCAGGAACAACTAGAGAGAAAGGCTGGAAACATAGGATTCGAGACTGAGGGCCGTACAAGGGGCAAGGTAGGGAAGATAGCCTTCGTTATCTTGACAGGAGAAGTACAGATCAAGAGATCAAAACCTCCCAAAGGAGCGCAAAGTTTTTCCGCTGCAAAGGCCCACTCACCGGAACAATGGTGGTAGGAGAAGTTACAGGAACCCTCCGGCCCCGCTGCAGGATGCAAGGGAGGTGGCGCAGCAGGCATGATCCTCTCAGTCTTGTTTCTCCGCCTCGCTATGGGCGGATTCTCCGACTCAGAATACAGCGGCGTCAGTGGCAGACAGGAGGAGATGGTGGCATCACAACACCTTCTCCGCCCAGGAGGCCGGTCAGCTTCCCACCGCGCCCGGGAAATGGGGGGGGAGGGGGAGGTGGCGCCAAAGTTCCACCAGTCTTACATCGCGCACTGATTAGTTTCGAGACTGCTTTGCCTCGCCCAACTTTGCCTTCTACGGGAGCCTATCAGTTTATAAGAAGTTGGTGTAAGCGAATTAGGGGAACGGAGCAAGAAGAATGCAACGTATGACCAGTACATTGCAGCGAAGGAATGATACTATCATCCTTGTTTTTTTCCCCTCCAGTCTTGCCTTAGCTTTAGCAACTGGATAGCAGATTTTAAGATTCAGAACCAATTTGTATTTGAGAAAGGTTTCGTTGTTCATTTCTTGTAAGTGGATCACAAGCTTCCTAACAAACAGGAAGCAGCAGGTGAAGCTAAGCAAGATCACATCAAATACCTGTACAATTAGCACAGGGGGCCCCAAAGGCTGTGTGCTCTCCCCACTTCTCTTCTCTCTGTATACCAATGACTGCATCTCCAATGATCCATTTGTTAAGCTACTGAAGTTCGCAGATGACACAACAGTGATTGGTCTCATTCGAGACAATGACGAATCCGCATATAGACGAGAGGTCGAACGACTAGCCTTGTGGTGCAACCAAAACAATCTGGAACTGAACACACTCAAAACCGTAGAAATGGTGGTAGACTTTAGGAAAAACCCTTCCATACTTCCACCTCTCACAATACTTGACAACACAGTATCAACAGTAGAAACCTTCAAATTTCTGGGTTCTATCATATCGCAAGATCTCAAATGGACAGCTAACATCAAAAACATCATTAAAAAAGGACAACAAAGAATGTTCTTTCTGCGCCAACTCAGTAAGCTCAAACTGCCCAAGGAGCTGCTGATCCAATTCTACAGAAGAATTATTGAGTCTGTCATTTGCACCTCCATAACTGTCTGGTTCGGTTCTGCAACTCAACAAGAAAAACACAGACTTCAGAGGATAATTAGAACTGCAGAAAAAATAATTGCTACCAACTTGCCTTCCATTGAGGACCTGTATACTGCACGAATCAAGAAGCGGGCCGTGAAAATATTTGCAGATCCCTCGCATCCTGGACATAAACTGTTTCAACTCCTACCCTCAAAACGACGCTATAGAGCACTGCACACCAGAACAACTAGACACAAGAACAGTTTTTTCCCGAAGGCCATCACTCTGCTAAACAAATAATTCCCTCAACACTGTCAAACTATTTACTGAATCTGCACTACTATTAATCGTTTCATAGTTCCCATCACCAATCTCTTTCCACTTATGACTGTATGACTATAACTTGTTGCTGGCAATCCTTATGATTTATATTGATATATTGATCATCAATTGTGTTGTAAATGTTGTACCTTGATGAACGTATCTTTTCTTTTATGTACACTGAGAGCATATGCACCAAGACAAATTCCTTGTGTGTCCAATCACACTTGGCTAATAAAATTCTATTCTATTCTATTCTATTCTATTAATCAGGGAATAGGGAATTCACCAACTGATGAAGCCCAATATTCTGGGACTTAAAAAAGGCAACATAGATAGAGCAGTTGTCTATCAACAATATTTTTTAAATGTTGGGACCATTAGCACTTACCTGACTAAGTGGCTCAGTGGCTAAAACACTGAGCTTGTCGATCAGAAAGGTCGGCAGTTTGAGTCCCTAGTACAGGTCTCCTGGGTGAGCAAGGGATTGGACTAGATGACCTCCAAAGTCCTTTCCAGCTCTGTTACTGTTACCTCTTGAGCATTTGGCTGAATGGTTCCTGTGTTCATCTTTGTGTTAGGAACAAAGCTGATTATAGAATAGAATAGAATAGAATAGAATTGTTTATTGGCCAAGTGTGATTGGACACACAAGGAATTTGTCTTGGTGCATATGCTCTCAGTGTGCATAAAAGAAAAGATACGAAGGATGAGAAGATTAATAGTAGTGCAGATTTAGTAAATAGTTTGACAGTGTTGAAGGAATTATTTGTTTAGCAGAGTGATGGCCTTCGGGAAAAAACTGTTTTTGTATCTAGTTGTTCTGGTGGGTAGGAGTTGAAACAGTTTATGTCCAGGATGTGAGGGATCTCTAAATATTTTCACGGCCCTCTTTTTGATTTGTGCAGTATACAGGTCCTCAATGGAAGGCAGGTTGGTAGCAATTATTTGTTCTGCAGTTCTAATTATCCTCTGAAGTCTGTGTCTTTCTTGTTGGGTTGCAGAACCGAACCAGACAGTTATAGAGGTGCAAATGACAGACTCAATAATTCCTCTGTAGAACTGAATCAGCAGCTCCTTGGACAGTTTGAGCTTACTGAGTTGGCGCAGAAAGAACATTCTTTGTTGTCCTTTTTTGATGATGTTTTTGATGTTAGCTGTCCATTTTAGATCTTGCGATATGATAGAACCTAGAAATTTAAAGGTTTCTACTGTTGATACTGTGTTGTCTAGTATTGTGAGAGGTGGAAGTATGGAAGGGTTTCTCCTAAAGTCTACCACCATTTCTACGGTTTTGAGCGTGTTCAGTTCCAGATTGTTTTGGTTGCATCGTTATGAAATCAAGGATAAAACATACAATGAATGGTTGCAGGAACTGTGTATGTCCAGGGATGTCAAATTCAATTTCATTGAGGGCAGCATCAGGGTTCTGTTTGACCTTGGAGGGCCGGGACGTGGTAGGAGGCATGGTCAGAATGTGTGTGATAGCACTTAGCCTCCTGCAGCATTCTGCCAGCCAAAATGGGTCATGCGGGTTAATTACAAAATTTGGGCTTTGCTGTGTGACATCTAGATCCAAAGAGCAAGAGGTGTGAACTGCACAGAAAATACACTTTTGTTCGGTTATGAAGAAATATCCCCAAAGTCAGATGTATACTAAATGTAGACTGACTTTTAGCTACACACCTTCCCAGGAAATGGCAAATTTTGAAGCTCCAGGTAAAGAGGATTCATTTTAGAATGAGTAACCACAGTTTACATGTTGGAAATTCCTAAAGGAATGCTGGGAAACTCTGTATTTTAAAGAACATTTGATGGAGGGGTGCAGAACAGCCTGAGGCTGTAAAGACCTGGCACCAATCAAAACACTTTTTGTGAAGCAACTGATCGACATTGACAGTGTTCTAGTATTAATGATGTTACCTAGTTTGATAATGAAACTGCAAGAAAACCATCAAACTCAGAGAGCACCAAGGACCCCATAGTTCAACCCTGAGCTATAAATATTCTCGTCTATCAATAAACATAGAATATTTTTGGTTAGAGGGACTCAGAGCCTGCCTTATATGAGATGGTTCCCAGTGCAATTCATTCTAAATTTTGATACGATTTCTGTAAATAAGGAATGTAGAATTATAATGGCTGAGTCTTTGAACCTTCATACATCAAAAAAAATACAAAGCTAATGGATAAACTGTTGGGAGGAGAATGCTCCCCATTAGGATTTTTCCCACCAGGATGCAACAATCAGCAGTTTGAAGAAATAATTGAATAACAAAGCATAACTGCTAAAAAGAAGCTTTTAATGACAAGGAACCAAGATGAGAGGCATTGCTACATTCTAGCGCTAATTGCATTTTTTGTAGTTAGGCTTATCTCAAGTGTTTACACTTGAGCTTGCCTGGGGTGTGAGCTCTGGCAATGACCCAGACTGGGCTTTTCTTCCCTTGTGTAAATGGCTGTGATTTAATTATTTGTATTATGTTTGGATTATTTGCTGCCTCATGGTTTCTTCTTCTATCTGGGGAGAGGGGGGTCTTCTTTCAATCAGTTCAAAGTCTTTATTGTCATTGTACATCATGTATACAATGAAATTCGAAATCCCCCATTTTATACTATTACTGATTATTAACTTGTAATTAGTACAAGGTTTAAACAGATGGAGTGTAAACTTGGTAGTGACTGTCAATTTGACTCATTATCAGAGAAACTTTATTGGCCTGATCGTTAGTTTGGTGAAAGCTGTCATGGACGTTCTCTGGCACCTAAGACATGGGGGAATGCATTGGCAGAGACAACAAATGATGAACCCTTCCATTCTGACTGTGACTATGGTTCCAATGAGGATTTTTAACCAATGGAAGTCTGGGAGCCATGAGAACTTCCAGGAAGGTTGGTTATGCCCAATATTTTGTGCCAGTTCCTTTACGTGTTTGATATCTTGCTCAATTAGCATGAATTCATTTCTCAAGTTGAAACAACAAAGTCCATGGAACTCTGCAGCCATGTTTTTGCCTCAGCAAGAGTTAATCTATAGCTACCCTATTCTCAAGGGTTGTTTCCTTTGTCTGCCTTAATTCTTTATTTAAGGTGTCCAGGGTGTGGGAGGTGGTATTCAGACTTTTAGCTAGCGTACATGCCAGGCTATTTATGTTTCTGGAATTTTATGTTACCAGTCCTGGCACCCCCACTAGAAAGACAGCCAATGCTGCATACTCAGCAATAGTGAGGAGAGAGACTTTTGAGTCACAGTCAGAAGTCAATGTGTGCAAGCTCCGTTTTTGTTATCTCTGCAGAGAGGGCATCAGCATGGTTAATCGCGGAAAAGTGCAGGGGGGCCCTGTGGAGTTTGCTGGTAGGTAGAAGTAAGCCTTCAAACCACACAGCAAAAACCATCCTGAAGGGAGTCTCATATAGTTTTAAGAAAAGGTGATGGCTTATGTGTTGTTGTAGGCTAGTTCAGTGAGATTATGGCATTCTGAGACTTTAGGGGTCTGGCATCCTATTAGTGTGAAACTGGTGGCTGCATGAGTTATAGCTGCTACCTGCAGTATGTACATGTTGTTGTCCTTATATTGTGCCTCAGTCGAAAATGTTGGAATATGAGGCTGTAAGGAGAAACTCAGTGTCATTGGTGATTGTGGTCCTATTGCTACTCCCATCAAGCATGTAGTCAAAATATCCTTCACTGATCTACCTCCGGCAAGGCAAAAATCACCTTTTTGATTTTTGCCTTGCCAGAAGTAATATTTAGTGAGAGAGGTGTTCAATACCTCTCTCGCTAAATGTCCCCATACATTTCCCTTGTCTGGAAACAATTTTGGTTCAATGAACCCAGAGGTACATTTTACATATAAAAATACATAGCAAATATTGTACAGAAATTTAACAAATGTAAACTTATTCCCCATCCTCATCCCTCCCCCCATTTAGTTCAGTTTCAAAAAGGAGTTTTAATGTCTACCCCTCGATTTCTGGGGGTTTTCTGAGTTATAGGGAAAATCCTTTTGTGTGATCCTCAGGTGTGATGCTGTGATCCACAACTGCTGGTTTTATGTGAGTTCAGTGAATCCAGGTGTTCTTTTTTGCAACCTTAATTGCTGTGTGTGTGGTGAGCAAAACCTGAAAGGGTACAGTCCACTTTGGTTGCAGTGGTGATTTGCGGGTATAAGACTTTATCCAAATTCTGTCCCCCGGTTCAAAAGGATGTAGATTCTAGTGATAGGGTCTGTGTCAAGACACTCTGCTTCCACAGTTTTCAGAGCTGCAGCTGCAAAGCTGTAAAATAGGATGATAAGACCTCCTCCCCTCTCTCTAGGCATAGGGACTGAGGGTCCAGGCCTTTAAGTGTATCAGGTGGGTGGCCAAACAGGAACTCAAAGCGGTAGATGCCCAGGTCTCGCCTTTGTCGAGTTCTAAGGTGGAACAAAGTTACGGGTAGTACTTGGGGCCAGAGTAGGTGGGTCTCTTCGCAAAGCGTACCTAAGAGGGTCTTCAACTCCATATTCTGTCTCTCCACCTCCCCCCACCCAAAGAACTGAGGTATCTTGGAGTGTGTAGGTCCTGCTTAATGCCCAATGCCTGGAGGACATGTGTGATAACTTGTGACACAAAGTGTGTCCCTCTATCCATGTCTAAAACACCGGGGACTCCAAATCTTGGCACAAGGTCTTTTAATACCTCTAGAGTGGTGGCAAGGTGGAATGGGAAGGCTTCCACCCAGTGGGTGAGCTGGTCCCTGCACACCAGTACATGCTGGTAACCACTGGCCTTGGGGAGTTGAATGTAGTCTAGTTGGAGTTTTTTGAAGGGACGTTGGGCCCATGACTTTCCCCCTAAGTGGATAGCTTTTCTTGAGGAATTATTGGCTTGGCAGGTTTGGCAGGTTTTGGTTATATGTGTGGCTTCACTGTATATACCTGGGGCCTACCGCACCCTCCTTATGGCATCTACCATTGCTTGGGTTACACAATGCCCCTTGGAGTGTAATTGCTGACAGATTAGTCTCAGCAGGTGTCTAGGAGCTATGGGCCTTCCATCTGGGACCCGCCAGAAGCCATCCTGATAAGTGGCTTCCCATTTCTCCTCCCATGCTTTTTCTTCCCCTGCTTACCCAGAAGCATGGTTATTGTGTTCTACTCCAACTGTAAGTATGACAGTCAGTTTCTTAAGGGGGAAGTTCTACTGTAGTAACTGTAATTATTAAAGTCAGTCTCTTAAGGGGGAAGTTCTACTCTAGTACTGTAATTATTAAAGTCAGTCTCTTAAGGGGGAAGTATTTATGTGGGTTTCTGTCAGACTGCCTCTGATTATATTTAGGAAAGAATACACCTTGACTTCATTTGAAAATAAAGAAAAGTACTTTTACTAAAACATCCGGACAACAGCAGTGTAAAGTTGAATCTGAGACAGAATATGGCTAACACCCCATATCCCCTTGTTAGTCCCTCCTTCCCACAAAAGGTCAGGCAGGCCTGGTCCAACGCCAGCTCCTTCTCGCCCCCCGTGGTAATCTTCTTCCGAAAGTCTCCGGCAGTTTATTATCTCAGGAATGCAGGGTTCTTTGGAAAGCCCGCACATTTGGTGTTCATGCTGATTCAAACATTTGCTGCCCCTCCCCTCCTTTTATGTCAGACGACACTCTTAGAGGGCCCTCTTCTGTTAATCTGAATAAAATAGTATACATCTTAGGTTCATGGTTTTTTTCCTTTGGAAGTTCTGAGATGGGAACAAAGTCTTGACCAGAGGCTATTTTAAAAGGAGTGAATCCTGTGCTACTATGAATTGAGTTATTGTAGGCTACTTCCGCAAAAGGTAGTAAGTCCGGGCAATTGTATTGCTGATGATTTATATAACATCGTAGATATTGTTCTAATACCACATTTGAGCGTTCACAACTTCCATTAGTCTGGGGATGATGGGAGGAGCTTAATCCTTGGGTGGAGCCTATCAGCCGCAAAAACTCTTTCCAAAACTGAGAAGTGAATTGAACTCCTCGATCCGAGATTATGCGTTCTGGAACTCCATGGAGTCTGTAAATGTGTTGTACAAACAATTTTGCCAAAGTTTTTGAAGAAGGTATTTTGGAACGTGGGATGAAGTGGACTTGTTTGGAGAACAGGTCTGTAACTACCCAGATTACTGTATTTCCCGCACTTTTGGGTAACTCCACTATGAAATCCATGGATATTTCTTTCCAAGGGGCTCCTGGCCGGGCTACTGTTTGAAGCAATCCAGGAGGCTTTCCTGGTGGTCTTTTAGATGGTACGCAAATAGGGCAACTTGCTATATAAGATTAAATGTCCTTTTTAAGTCCTGACCAGGAAAATTGTCTTTTAAGAACGTGTAAGGTTTTCACAAAACCAAAATGCCCTGCCATTTTAGCATCATGGCATCGTTGTAGTATGGTTTCTCTGAGTGATGCAGGAACATATAGTTTTGCTCCAATCCAAGCTAGTCCATCACGGAGCGTGCATTCGTGTGAATGAGCCAAGAACCAGTCATCTGTGTTCAGAGCCTCTTTGAACGATTTAGTTAATTCATCTGGTAGTGATGTTTTGATTTTGGTATGGTTTCGGGTTACAGCCAGAGCTGCTAATTGTTGAATGGGGAGTATTGGCCATATCACCTCGGAATGCATCCCATTGTATTGCGGTAGCCGTGAAAGAGCATCTGCCAGGAAGTTTTTTCCTCCGGGAATGTAATGTAAAGTAAAGTTAAAGCGATTAAAATATTGAGCCCAGCGGGCTTGTTTAGGCGAAAGTCTTCTAGGAGTTTTTAGGGCTTCTAAATTTTTGTGGTCAGTCCCAAACTTCAAAAGGATGGTTAGATCCCTCCAAGAAGTGTCTCCATGTACGAAGAGCCCAGTGAACCGCAAAAGCTTCCTTTTCCCAAATAGCCCACCTTCTTTCAGTTTCAGTCAATTTTCGGGAAGTGAAAGCACAAGGTTGTAGTTTACCATCAGCGTTGTTTTGGAGCAAAACTGCTCCAACTGCTACATCACTAGCGTCCGCTTGTACTACAAAAGGAACATCCATGTCGGGGTGTTTTAAGATAGGTTCAGCAGCAGTTGTTTTAACTTTTCAAACGCTGCTTGACATTCCATTGTCCATTCAAGGGGTAATGAAGGTTTGGGTTTTGTATTTCCTTTAGTTTTTAGGAGGTTGGTGATAGGGAGAGCAATTTAAGCAAAGGAGGGGATGAATTGACGATAAAAGTTCGCAAATCCCAAAAAGTTCTGCAACTGTTTGTGCGTGCATGGGGTGCCCATTCCAAGACCGCTTTTACCTTCTCTGGGTCCATTTCTAATCGGTCTGCTGAAATGCGGTATCCTAGATAGTCTATGTTTGTTTGATGAAATTCACACTTGGATAGCTTGGCATAGAGTTCTGCTGTGAGTAATTTTTTGAGCACCGCTCTTACTAGCTTTATGTGTTCATCCATGGTTTCTGTGTAAATAAGTATATCATCAAGATAAACGAGGACCCCTTTAAACAAGTGTTGATGGAATATTTCATTTATCAGTTGCATGAAAACTGCGGGAGCCCCCTGCAGGCCAAATGGAAGCACTCGAAACTGAAAACATCCCAAGGGGCAGTTGAAAGCGGTTTTCCACTCATCCCCTTCCTTTATATGAACTCTGTAGTATGCCTCTCTTAGGTCTAACTTGGTAAAAAACTTCCCTTTCGCTAGATGGGCCAATATGTCTTTCATGAGCGGCATGGGGTATACGTTTTCGGTACAAATGGCTTTTAAGTTCCTATAGTTGACTATGAGATGAAAGGAGCCATCTTTCTTTTCTCGAAACATCACTGGTGCCGCCACTCGAGGTCTAGCCGGTTGAATGAAACCCTGCTCTAAATTTTTGTCTATAAATTTATGTAGCTCCCCCAATTCCTTTTGGGTCATGGGGTAAGCTTTTGGCTTTGGGAGTTTTACCCCTGGGAGTATGTCTATTGCACAGTCAGTAGGCCTATGGGGGGGTAGAGCATCGGATGCTTTTTCACTAAATACTTCTCGTAAGTCCCAGTATTTTTTGGGGATTCTCTCCTTCCCTTCTATCCGTTCTGTCATTGCCCCCATCATGTCACGGGGCACGGCAGGCTCGTCCCTGGTGTCTCTTTCTTCCACTTTTGGCGCTTTAGAGCGAAAGCGTAAAACCCCTATCTTCCAGTTGATACATGGGTTCCATTTTCAGAGCCATGAGAGGCCTAGCAGCAGAGGTTGGTCCATTCCTGGGGCTACTATAAAATTTAGGACCTCCCGATGATCTCCCATCATCATTTCTATGAATAGAATAGAATAGAATAGAATAGAATAGAATAGAATAGAATAGAATAGAATAGAACTTTTAAAGCACCAGCCTTTCAAAGGTTTTCATGACTACAGATGTTAAAGCAACTGGTCTGTAGTCATTCAGTTCCTTGATGGTGGGCTTCTTCGGCACTGGGATGATGGTAGAGCGTTTGAAGCAAGAAGGAACATAATACATCTCTAGTGATTTATTGAAAATATGGGTGAAGATGGGGGCCAATTGGTCAGCACAGACTTTTAAGCAAGAAGGAGTTATCTTGTCTGGGCCTGGAGCTTTTCCTGGCTTTTGTCTGTGACATAGGTCCTGCACTTCCTTTTCTGTGATCACTAGGGGTTGTGAACCCAATGAAATGGGGTCAGTTGTAGGAGGCTTGGCTGTTGTTGGTGTGTCTGAGATGGGGGTTGTGGAGATAGGTGGCTGTAGTTTCCTTTCAATCCTGCAGTAAAACTCATTCAGGTCATCTGCCAGTTGTTGATTACCTTCAGCCTGGGAAGGAGGTTTGCCATAGCCAGTGATATTTTTGAGAGTTTTCCACGTTTGCTGGTTCATTTGCTGAAAACTGATTCTTTAGCTTATGGGTTCCATAATGAAGTGGGCGAGGCTTCCCCCTGCCACAGAGCCATCCAACTGGCAAAAAGCTATACGCTGACTCAAGGTTTTTAGTTTTAGTTCCATTTTCTCAATTACTTCAGGGCTGATGATGCACCTGGTACACCCGGAGTCTAGGAGCGCTAACATTTCCCCTTTATTCCCCGAGGAAGGGACATGCAGTTTGACCGGGATTGTCCAGGGGCCCCCTTTCCAATTCACCAGAAGGTCTTCATCGGAATCGGACGTGGTTTCGCTGTCATCGGACTCGGTCGGTGTCCCACGCTCCTCCTCGATGGGAGTGGCCTTCTTGGCGACACCTACTCCTGCCTTTGCCGGCTCTCGCACCTTCTTAGTTGGCTTGCCTGGTTCCTTTCCACCACTAGGGGTTGTCTTTGACACCAGCTTCACTCGGTAGTCAGCCGCTCAGTGGCCTTCTTTTCCACATCTGAAGCAAGCGGTGGAACGTTGCCTCCCACTCTCCATAGTAAGGGCGTCCTTTGGAGGGCCTCTAGGGAAATGGGTGGGGTTTTGCCTTCCAGTGCGCTCTGCTCGACTGCGATCCTTTGCCAGCTCGATTTCCATCTCTGCTGCCAGAGTATACCAGCCGTACAGTGTGGTTGGAGAGGCCCGTGCCTGGCACAGCGCATACAAATCTCCATTCAGGCCATCTTTGTAAATGTCCACAAGGGTCACCTCCGACCATCCTCTCATCAAGGGAAGCAGTTCACTAAACTCCTGGTTGTAATCAGCCACTGGTCTCCTCCCTTGCCTGATGGTTTTCATCCGGCCTTTGGCCTTCTGCTCTGCCAGGGGGTCCTTGAACCTCCTCCTCAGTGCAGTCATGAAATGCTCGTAGTTTTGCAGTAAGGAGGAGTGCCCGCTGTATAACGACACAAACCACGCAGCTGCTCTTCCAGTTAGGTTTTGGGTCACAGCTCTAACCTGCGCTGCCTGCGACCAATATTCTTCCCCCCATCATATGGTTATTCACTAACGCCAGGAACAATCCTAGCTCCTTGGCATCTCCATCGAATTTCCCAGATGGGGGGGAATTTTAGGCTTTTTCCTTCCTCTGCGCAGCCTCACTTGGCCAGCAGGTGGCGTACACCCTCCATCTGACTCAGCTGCCTCTGGGAAGGGGATTTCTGGTTCTGGTTCTTCCAAAATCTCTACGCATTGGGAATCTCCCAGAGTTGCTCCCCTGGCAGTTCCTTCATCCTCTTCTCCCTCCCCCCTGGAGGACCGGATAGGGGATTCGTATCTTTGGCGAGCTGCTTGCCTTACTTTCACCTCTCGGTAAAGACGCAATGCCTCTTCCAACTGGAGCCTGTCTCTGATTTCCTGCTCTTCTTTCCAATCTGAAAGCCTGGTCTTCCCCTTTCTCCTTTTAGTCACTCCAGAGGGAAGCTCTTCAGGATCTGGCTGCCACATTTTTTCTTCCAGCGCAATTGTTCTATCCATCGGGCTCTGCAATCCTCCAGTTCAGGGTTGAAACTAACAGAAGAAATACCTCCGGGCGGCTCCTCCAGTTCAGAAGTTTTCATTTTGACCCCCATGGTATTTAGGTTTTTATCCTGGTTGGTCGACATGGTGAGATCCAACTTAATGTCATGCTGCCTCTGATTATATTTAGGAAAGAATACACCTTGACTTCATTTGAAAATAAAGAAAAGTACTTTTACTAAATACATCCGGACAACAGCAGTGTAAAGTTGGATCTGAGACAGAATATGGCTAACACCCCATATCCCCTTGTTAGTCCCTCCTTCCCACAAAAGGTCAGGCAGGCCTGGTCCAATGCCAGCTCCTTCTCGCCCCCCGTGGTAATCTTCTTCCGAAGGTCTCTGGCAGTTTATTATCTCAGGAATGCAGGGTTCGTTGGAAAGCCCGCGCGTTTGGTGTTTATGCTGATTCAAACATTTGCTGGCCCTCCCCTCCTTTTATGTCAGATGACACTCTTAAAGGGTCCTCTTCTGTTAATCTGAATAGGATAGTATACATCTTAGGTTCATGGCTATTTTACATTAACATACTGACACTGCAATCTAATTACTGAATACAAATTGCACACAAATAGAGTGAAGCTTGGAGTGGAGGCTGACAGTTTCTTTGGAATATGCTGCTCAATCCTGGCTCTGAGCCTAACAGCCAGCTCTGGGATCGAAAGACGGCAAGGGAAGTCTTGATGAAGTGCTGTTGCTCTCTTCCTAATGGAACAACTCCTTGCCCTCTGTCCCGAGTCCTCAGCAGCTGGCAAGGTAGCGTGCAAGGCCTCTGTCCTCTGTGGCTGTAGTGACAGCTGTTCCCCCCTGAATGGCAACTCCGGGCCATTGGGCACGCCGGAGCTGATACTAACCAACCTTTTATTTTTTCACAATAGTTTTTGGCTCCCGGACATGTTCACATATATGATCCTGGTAACTGGTAAAATTTCCAACATTTAACTGATTTATCTTTAAACATTTTTGTCAGTTTCTCAGGTGGCTTATGCCATCTATAAAACATTTTATATTGATTTTCTTTATATGCAGTGGACATTGTTAATTTATAATTCCTCTCTCATAGCTGTTACCATTTGTCTAGGTCTATTGAATATCCAAAATTTTTAGCCAAGCTACCATAATTTCCTTTACTTGTTCCTCTTCTAACTCAATCCCCAACAAAAAGTTACATTTTTTAAAAATTAATTTGTCCTCCATTCCTGTGAGAATCCTATCCAGCTCAGTCTTTTCTAAATAAAAACCATAGAGTTTAACATCTTTCTGATATCTTGCTTGTATTTGCATATACATATACCAATCTAGCTCAATCCCTTGTTCTTCCAAATCTTGTTTCTGCTTCAATTTCCCCCATCTGTTAACAAGTCCTTATACCTAACAATATTTCTAAGATTAAAAATATTTGGATGTATTAAAGCCTTCATTTTTGATAACCATATTGGAATTTTCATATAGTATTTATCTCTAAACTTCTCCCATGCCATTAGCAGTGCATTTCTTACATAATGTCTATGAAAGACATAATGTCTATGTATCTTACTTCTCCCATACCATAAAAGGGAATGCCATCCTAGTTGCAAATCATGTCCTTCCAAAGTCAGTAATCTTGTATTCCTTAATTCCACCCATTCCTTCATCGAAGTCAGTGCTTCTGCCTGGTAATATAGTTTCCAATTTTGCAGTCCAAATCCTCCCCTTAACCTCGTGTCCTGTAACTCTTTAGACTAATTCTAGCTTTTTTCCTTTGCCATTTAAATCTTCTTGTTATCTTGTTCAGATGCTAAAAATAATTTTTTCATGTTTTATCGGTACTGTCTGAAATAGATATAATAGTCTTGGTAATATGTTCATCTTTATAATTGCTATTCTCCCCATGAGTGAAAGTTGCAGGTTTCTCCATTTCTCCAAATCCTTCTCAATTTGATTTTTTAGTTTATAATAATTATCTTCTTTTATCATTACGCATCTTGATGTTAAATATATTCCTAAGTATTTCACTTTTTTCACCACTTGAATATCCAACCACTCTGTTATCTCTCTTTTCTGTTTTTCTGTCACATTTTTCACCAGTATTTTCACTTTTTCCTTATTTATTTTTAGGCCAGACACTTTCCCATAAGCCTCAATTTGTTCTAATAGTTTAGAACCCAATGTAAGTGGTTCTTCCAGAATAAATACTAGCTTATCAGCAAAAGCTTGCTGTTTATATTTTTCTTTTTTAATTTTCATTCCTTTTATGTTATCATTTCATTTAACATTCCTGTTCAAAACTTCTAATGTCAAAATAAATAGCAGTGGGGATAACGGGCAACCTTGCCTTGTACCTTTCCTGTCATTTTCCCATTTATCATTATCTTAGCTGACTGTTTTTCATAAATTGTTTTTATAGTATTTACAAATCTCTCCCCAAAGTCCATTGTCTTCAATTGTTTTATCATAAATTTCCAATTCATGTTGTTAAAAGCTTTTTGTGTGTCTAAAAATATCATTGCCATTTGTTTCTCTGGATGTGATTCGTAGTATTCCAACGTGTTTAATATTATCCTCGTGTTATCCCTAATTTGTCTCTTAGGTAAGAAACCATTTTGATCTATATGAATAAATTCATATAACAGTCTTTTTAATCTGCCATTATTGAAGCAAAAATCTTATAGTCCACATTTAATAGTGAAATTGGTCTATAGTTTTTTATCAGTTGTAAGTCTGCATCTTCTCTAGGTATAAGTGTTACATATGCCTCTCTCTATGAGTCTGGCATTCTTTCTTTGTCCAGAAGTTCATTATACAGTTCTAGCATTACATTACTCATTATATCTTGAAAGATTTTGTATAGTTCCTCTGGTAAGCCATCTGGTCCTGGTGCCTTCCCACTTTTTTGTCTTTTAATTGCTTCAGTCAATTCCATCATTGTTATTCTTTCTTCTAACAATGCCTTATGTTGTTCTGATATTTTTGGTAAATCTGAATTTTCTAAATATTTTATTGTCTCTTCCTCCAAAATGTCCTCTTGAGACTATAGTTTTTCATAGTAATTTTGAGTTATTTTCTTCTTTCTTCATTACTATAATATAGTTTCCCCTTTTCATCTAATAGATGTTTTATTATTTTCTTCTCCTTTTCTTTTTTTATTTTATATGCTTGCCATCTTCCTAGTTTGTTTGCATTGTCAAAAAAAAATCTGCCTGGATGTTTATTTATTTATTTATTTATTTGCTAACAACTCTTGCTCATTTAGTTTTATTTCATGTTTTTTTTAGTTCCATTCTTTTCTTAACTCTGTCATTCTGGCTATCTTCTTGAAATTCTTTCTCTAGTTTTTTGTATTCTTCTTCCAATTCTATCTGTTTCTGTCTTTTCCTTTTGTTTTTCTTTGCGGTATAGGTTATTACCAGTCCCCTAATATATGCTTTCATCATATCCCATATATTCTGAAGTGATGTATCCTTTTTTTTATTTATTTCAAAGAAAGACTTTAATTCTTTTTCCACAAATTGTTGCAAATCATTTTCTTTTAATATTAATGTATTCAAAGTCCATCTTCTTCTATTCTTCTGTCCTTTCCATGTTATCATCATTGGATTATGGTCTGCCTATATATTTGAACTAATATTCATTCTTGTATATTCTCTATTAAGTCTGCTGACATCCATATCATATCAATTCTTGACCACGATAAGTGTCTATTTGAATAGAAAGTAAATTGTTTTTCTTTTAAATGTTTTTGTTTCCAAATATCTTAAATATTCAACTCTTCTGTCATTGTACGAAAGGATTTTGGCACTATTCTCCTTGTTTTTTTATTTGTCTTTATTGTTTTATAATCCAATTCTGCATCTGTTATGGCATTGAAATTTCCCATTATGCAAATATGTTCATAGTCCAATTCTAAGATTTTTCTGTGTAATCTCTTATAGAAATCTTTTTGTTTTTCATTTGGGGCATATAGTGCTATCAAGAGTATTTGTCTGAAATGTATTTTTATTTCCACCATCAAGATTCTGCCTTCTCCATCTTCAAACAGAAACTTCAGTTCTAACTTTTCCTTTTACTTTGATGTATTAATGATGTAAATAAAGTTCCTAATTTTGAATGCGCTAATAATTTTTCATGTTAATATGAACCTCTTGCAAACACGTAATGTCCATCTTCGAAGAGTTTAATTTGTTTAGTGTTCTGTTCTTTTTATCACTGCATTTAATCCATTTACATTTATTAATATTGCTTTTATTTCTTCTTTCATGTTTTACTTGTTAGTAGTTTTTAATTTCATCACCTTGGTTTCTCTTTGTTCCATTGGCTCCTTAGCCCACGCCCCCTCTCTCAGTGCCCTGTCTTCCTGTTCTTTTATTTTTCCCTTCTTTATCTTTCTCTTCTTTTGTCTCCTGTCGCTCTCCGATCCTTTTCCACTGGTCCAATAAGTTGATCATAAAAGAATCTGGCTTTATCAGTGGTGTCTAATCTAAACCTTTGTTCTTGCCAAGTCATCAAAATTCCTTCTGGGATTAACCATCTGAAATTCCCTCCTTTTGATATTAGGAGTCTTGTTAAAAATTGGTATTCTCTCCTTACATCTCTAACTTTTTTGGGTATTTGCCTCAATACCACAATTTCTTTATCTTTGTGTTTTAGTGCTGTATTTCTTGCTGCTTGCAATATCTCCATTTTCAATACTTTCTTTGTAAATCTTACGTGTACTTCTGGCAATTTGTTTCTCGTCACATATCTTGTACGTACTCTAAAAGCTTCATCAATTTCATTTAAAATCTTCTCCTTGGGTTGATCCAGAGCTTCCATCAAAATCTCAGAAATCACCTCAGGCAGATTTTCTCCTTTCTCCCCCTCTGTTCTGTTCCCCTCCACAATCCGGGAGACACGAGCAATGACTTAATTAGCCAGCAACTATCAGCTCTGGCAGCAAACTAGCGAGCATCTGCCAAGTGTCTTTGTTATCTCACTTGATGCCGATGAGTCAGCCAGGAAACCAGGAACAAACAGGATTTCAGCTCTAATTCTCCCTCTAAGCAGTTGATTTGCTTGCCACAAAGTGGTATAGCAACACTTGCTGCTTTTATATCCTGTGGGGTGTGGCTCCATGACTCAGCATTTCCTAGGCCTGCCCCACCCCTGCTTCTGTTGTTCCCGCCTCTCCTGCCTATGAAACTTAGGGTCCAGCCAGGCCTGATCGCCATCAGTTGGGTCTGGAGGCATGGCCTGGGGGGGAAAGAGTCAGGGGACAGAGGCCTCATTATCTCCTCCACCTGGCCTGCCTCTGGCTCCTGGAGCTGAGCCAGGGCAGCCGGTGCTCCAGAGGTAAGTCCTGGTGGCCCTTCCCCCTCACTTTCCGAGTCACTTTCTGGCAGAGGGCCTTGCTCGGGGGGCGCAGATACAACACCCTCAATATTTTGAAATCTTAGATAACAATCAGCCCTGTCTATTTCCAGCTGGGTTATTGTTTTTTCCTGTAAATCTTGAATTTTATCAGTTAACACAAATTTTGCTCCTAGTTCCTCAACTAGGAGGAACGTTTTCTCCATCTCTTCCATCTTTTCTTCCACTCTTTGAATCCTCCCTTCGTATTTCTCCATCATGTCTTTCATTTCTTTTATATCTTGTTTCAAATCACCATGAAATGTTTGCATAAAATTTTTTAGTTCCATCTCCATGGTCTTTTCTGTTGAAACAGGACTGCCTGCTGGATGTAGCAGTGTTGTAAGCTTTTTCTTTGCACTGATTCTTGTAAATTTATATTCCAAGTATAATAAATTTGTAATCCAAGTATCTAAGCCTCCCTGAAGGTTGGATTAATTAAAAGGCAAAAATGCAGAAAAATCAAATCAACCACCACTCTCACAAATCAAAAATCCCTATAATCCAGATTAAATATATAGTGTTGGGGGCAAATTCCAGAAGAAAAAGGGAAAAAATCAAAAAGAAAGATATACCAAACAAAAACCAAATATTACGACTTCCGGTGGCTTCTGTCTTCCCCGGAGGACGTCTGGAATGGCGTCCCGAACTGAGATTCTGTAAAAGCTGGTGTAACAGCTGTTAGCCAGCTTCAAAGCTTTTCTCTGGGTGAAAGAGATTAGCAAGAGTGGCTGGATAGCGGAAGATTGCCCCAGGGGCTCTGCTTTCTTATGCAGAGTCTCGGAGGGGTGCCTGCCTAACCCAGCCCTACTCCAGACTCGGCTCGATCCTGCTAATTAGGCAGGACAAGAGGAAGACACCCACTTCTGCTCAATTGATTCCGTTTTGAATACTAGAAGCAGACGGGGACAAACACAAGTGATTGATTACTGGGGAAGCAAGAAGAGAGCTGACTTCTACTTCTTTTTTTAAAAAAAGGGAAAACTTTTTTTCACTTTAACTTAGTGAAGGAAAAATGGCGTCTGAGAGGAAGTGAATTGCAGGCTGCTTGTGAGAGAAAGTGAAATTTGTCTTTGTGGATTTTAGCTGAATAGAAGCTCTCCATAGGAGCCAAGATGAAAGTTTTTATTTTACAACTTTAATTTGAGACCTTTTGAGACTTTGAGATTTTACAATTCTAATTAGAGACTTTACTTAAATTAAAATGGCTTTTAAGCCACCAAAAGCTCCCATGACGAGAAGGGGGTCTGAAACTAACTTGGAAGATGCCAATAAATCAGGGAGGTGGTTGGCTTATATGTTAAGAAAAAGACAGAAAGCACGTATTATTGAAAGAATTGAATATAAGGGTAAAGTGAGATTTCAACAGGATAAAATTAAAAAAAGCTTTCTTGGAATATTATACAAATTTATATGCCAGAGATACAATATTGAATATGGATATTGATAAATATTTGGAAGAATATATGGTTAAAGGTTTAACTAATGAACAAAGGGAAGAGTTGAATCGGTCTATAACTTCTGAGGAAATTATTTTGGTAATAAAGCAATTAAAAATAGGGAAATCCCCGGGCACAGATGGACTTACAGCAATATATTATAAAAAGTTACAGGATGAGATAGTTGGTCCACTTATGGAGTTATTTAATCAGATACTGATGGGAGGAGGAGTGCCACCATCATGGAGGACTACTTTTATTTCATTGATACCAAAAGAGGATCAGGATTGTACTAAGCCTGGGAATTATAGACCGATTTCACTCTTGAATAATGATTATAAGATTTTTGCAAAAATAATGGCAAATAGGTTAATGGAAATCGTACAACAAAGGATTCATACTGACCAGTCTGGTTTTATAAAAGGGAGACAAATGAGGAATAATGTTAGGCAGATAGTGAATTTATTGGAATATTTGGAAAAGAAAAATCAGATTCTGGCAGCGTTTATATTTTTGGATGCAGAGAAAGCTTTTGATCGTTTGCATTGGGAATTTTTATTTAAATTAACAGACAAAATGCAATTTGGAAATGGTTTTATAAGAATACTTAGGGCAATTTATGGAGAGCAAAACAGCTCAGATAATAACTAATGGTAGTTTGACAGATAGTTTTAAAATTGCGAAAGGAACAAGGCAGGGGTGTCCTTTATTGTGGGATGTAGGTGTTCATTAAGACCCGACACTCATGGTTTCCTCGGGGTGAGTGCCTCGAGCCGAAGCCCCAGTCACTCTTTTATTGAGATAGTATAGCACAAGGAAATACAAGGAACAATGGCATTCCAACCTCTCCTGCCAGGTGGCAGCTCATGATACAAAGCAAAGAAGTCACGGGCGTGTTTTAACCTAAACCGCAGACTTTATCAAGGAGTTGTTTTGCACAAAGCTATCTCTTCTGCCATGCAGGCAGAAGGTCTAACGGACTTTTCATGCATTCCTGCACGTACTAGCAAAAGCCATTTCACTCCCACATCTCCTCCTTTTTTGTTTGATATGAAGAATTAACAAGAACCTCAGTTCCTATCATATGAATGTCAACTTGTTTGTTTGGCTTAAAGCATTGTCTAAAAGTAGCAAGCAATGAAGGCAAACATTGTACACAACAACATAATGCAGTCAAAGCAATAATACCCATGATCACTGTCATAATTAACCCTCGGATCCAGGACCCATCAGGCAGCCAGGACCACATGGCTCCCCATATGTCTACGGCACCCGAACCAGTCCCTACCAAGGGATTATCCTTAATCATTTGTTCCATAACAGTTATTGTCTTAGTGATATTCAATTCATTATCATGTACATACATACAGCAATGCGAATGAATCAAAGCACAAACACCTCCTTTTGCTGCTAACATAATATCTAATGCATATCTATTCTGCAAAGCAACTTTTCGCACTTCAGCAAGCTCTTGATTTACCAACTTTAAAGCTAATACAGTTTGATTAAACATTGCTACAGTCCAATTGTTGAGCGCATGTAGGTCTCGATAGTTCATAGCCACTCCTAATGGTGGAAGTGTCCCTCGCGCTATTTGTGTCGCCAAACTTTCTTTTTTATTTTTTAAGGCCAGACAATCAGTCGGTTTCATTATTAGCCATACTATCCTTGTCTATTTCTGAGTCATCATCCAGGCAAAAGGTTTTAGGTGCAGGCAAGATGTAATCATCTTCAAGTTCCTCTATGGTCAGCAATTGATAATGGGCAGGATCATGCTTATGCCACAGTGCCATGACTTGTGCAGTTGCTTTCTTTTCTGCTAGTAAAGATAGACTTTTAGAAATTGTTTTAACAAAAATAGGTAGAATACAAGGTAAAATTATACATCCTAATGCAATCATACCGATTAAAACTATAATAGCTTGTAAACCAGGTAATTTAGGCAACCATCCTGAAAAGGCATCTTCAAAGTTAAATCCCTTAGTTTATACATAGAGTCCTGTACAATGCCAGAATGGTCGGCATAGAAGCAGCATTCTTCCTTTAAAGCCACACACAATCCACCTTCTTGGAGGAAGAGAAGGCCAAAGGAGCGGTAGATGTCTCTTGTAGGAAGAGAGTCAATTGCCGGTATGACTCTGCAGCAGAGAAATGTCAATGGTGTCAGATGGGGGAAGGTCCCCTGTTTTTGTTTTTTGATGGTAGGGACGGATATGTCGGCCAGGGACCCACAAAGTCTCACCGTTGATTTGGATGGCAGCTGCTGACAGAAATCTCAAATACAATCCTTACATGAATACATAAAACAAGAAAGAACCAAACTGTCTTCTGGGAATTGAAAAAAGTCTTTTGATCGTTACATGTTTACTCATTACATGTCCATTTCTTTATTGGGAAGTGTCTCTTTTGGGGAAAGCATCTTGACCCATGTATTCGACTTCCACAGGTTGAAGTCATCTGCAGGACTAAAAGACATGAGAAGGGATCCCCTCCTCCTCCCTTTCTGGGTGAGAAAAGGCATCATTGGAGGATTAGGGAGGGGGCCAAGGGGGAATAGATAGCTTGCAGGTAGAACTTGAAAAGAAACAACAACAGATTAGCATTTAAACAGATAAACTGGTATAATATATTCCCATATGAGAAAAGGTAGCTGGATTCACATGCTTCAGGAGATGAACAGGTAAAATCATTTAAACAAAAGTACAGAGAAGAAAGAAAGTTGAACTCTGTTCTTTATCCTGTCTAGGTAGCTGGTCCATCCTGGGCAAAAAGTCATTTTTCTTCTTTCTAGCACTTTTAAAATTCATACCCACACAAAAGCAGGGACAAAGAAGAGATGACACAACTTGGGGTGGGTGGGTTTACACACAAATCTCAGTTTTGTTTTTTAACAAAGGTACTATGTGGAAGACAGAGAAAAAGATAAACAATCAACAAAAACCCAACTCCCACCCTTTTTATTCATGTGTGGAAGTTGTTCACTAACAAATCCATACTATCAAAAACTTCCAAAAACAAATCACATTATATCTTAGCAAAATCACCATTTGTCTTATTTGCTCATTATTTGTTTTCTAACTCATAACTCCTAACATTAAACTTTTATTTCAGCTTCATTAACAAATTAAATCTTTCACAGCACTAGTATCTACTCATCCTTCTAAATCTCTCTTCACATCCTGTAACTTTCTAATTTATCTCTGAAATAGTTCCTAAACCAGGGCACATCTTGTGCTGCTAAAAAATAAAGATAAACAATACAAACAGCAAATAGGAGGCACCTTGAGTCTGATTCAAAAAAGAAAAACATTTTGTAAGCTTTTGGGTGAGTCTGTTTATGTGGAAAACCTGAGTGCATTTCCCAAAAAAAAGATTTCTGCTTAAAAAAATTGCATCCATACATAAGAAGATAGCCATTTGTCTGAAATGCTGTAGGGTTTCCTGCCTGGGCAGGGGGTTGGACTAGAAGACCTCCAAGGGTCCCCTTCAACTCTTATTATGTATGTTAACAGCTTCAAAAATACAAAGCTAAATGACACATTTTGAGTCAACTCTGTGCTTTGAAAACATTTATAAATGTATAGGTTTAATCAGGCAGCTTAAACCTCAAAAAGTTCCAGAAAAAAGAAAAATTAAAAATCAAAATCAAGATTGCATGCAGGGTTAAAAATTAAAATCAAAATTGTTTTCAGGGTTGAAAAGAAAATATATCTGCATATTTGTCCCTCCCTTCTCAGACGGCACAGCAGAGAGAGAAAAAAATGGGGGAGGTGAATGGTTTTCCCTCTTCACCCACCCCCTCCCCTGGCTCAACAAGGGGGGGGGAAGTAGTTAAGATAAGCCAGAGGACAGAGAGAGAGAAAAAAATTTAAAAGTCCACCCTGAGGGGGTTTTTCCAGCCCCCCTTTCTCTCACCCTCCCAACCTGGCTCAGATACACACACACATATTGCAATCAGGCACATATTTCTTGTAAAAACACTCTAGATACACACGCACGCACGCGCGCACACGCACACACACACACACACACACACACACATTTCTTGCAAATCCAAAAGACAACACAGAAATCTCACACCTTCTCAATGAGTTTTGCACATACACACATTCCATGCAAATCAAGCATCACAATTATCTCTACATTCTTATGCAGGTCTGGAAATGATTACCTACATACATACACTCGCACACATATCATCAAACAACATTTGCAGACCTGGGGAAGTTGCCTCTTTAAATCTTCTTCCCTCAAGTGAGAAAACTCAGCAGTTTAAGTCATGAATGTGATTGTGGATCCTTTTGAGTCATTTTTTTGATAAGGCGGAGGACAACTTTCTAAGTGACATCTGCAAGTCCTTTTTCATGTAAAATGAGGCATTCAAGGACCATGCGCCACAGAATTTTTGCAGAAGCTCTTGGACTTTCATGGAGATAGGTTGCCAATTTCTTCCATGTAGTCACTTTGAGCACTTTGAGATGGTTTTCAAATATAGGGAAGTAATTGAACCAAATTGGTTGGGCTATAGTCTGAGTGACCATACCCATGGGGGAAAGGGAGAGGCACTCTGGGGGGAGGGAGGCAGTTTTCAAAGCAGGGATGGAAGAAGCAGGTATATGCTTTGGAGGTGGGAGGCAAGGGGCTGAAGGGACAGCAGGCACAGGGTTAATTTTTAGCTCAGTATGTTTTGAGAGTTCAGAAAGGTGGGGGGGAAAAGAGGACACAGAGAGGGGGAATAGATCAGTTTTTTTTCTTTCATTACCCTCCGTGAAGGTTTCTTCTGACACTGCACTGATAGAAGGGTAAATAGGAGGAGGGGGGAGTGGGGAGGAAACACAAGGGGTTTTGGATGCAGGAGGATTTTCTGCTATTAGGGGGGAGGGCAAAAGGGACTCAGAAGGACGGGGAAGGATATCCTCCGGGGCAGGAGTGGTCAATTTAGTAGCAGCATTTTCATGTGGTGGCGGTTGTTTCAAAGGCTCAAGGAGAGACTGATTCTGAGCTGCTAGGATTTCCTTTAAAGCTACCAAAGGCAAGGGTTTCCAGACCCGGATAGGATTTAATTGCGGGTCATGCTCTATAGTAACTGGATAGGCAGAGACAGGAGTCTCCACCAGATCATCCGTTGAAATTTGTCCAGCGGATAAGCCTGCTAAAATTGCCTCCTCCACCGCACTTTTAGTAGGACAGGCAACCAACGGAGTTGGGGTGATAGTCGTCGGAGCCGATGGAGTAATGGTAGGGACAGACCCATGATTAATTAAATTTATGGAGGCCGATGCAGATGCCTCGTTTTCTAGTGGTAACGGAGGATAGATATATGGTGGTGGCTTATCTGGAGGATGGGTAAGAACAGACAGCAACGGATGTGAATGCGTCTGAATAGCTTCCATGACCGAGCATACGCCCTAAAATTGGCGCTGGTGCCCTAGGATGACGATGAAGATAATCGCCAACCTTTTTCCATGTATCGACCCTTACACTACCTCCTTCAGGATAACTTGGCATATGTTCCCAGATGTATTTCAAGAGTTCCCTTATTTCTGATTTTGAAACTTGCAAAACTTTCCCTTGTGCATTGAATTGAAAATAGTTTCGTCTGACAATTTCCCTTATTTCTTTTACATGCTCTAATCGAGCTTTAGAGAAATCCCCTCCCATGGTTCTGTAGAAGTAGAATTGACCTGCAATAAACTACTGAAGCGCTAGTCCAATGCCTGGCAAAACCCTGGGAGTAGACGGACGTATACTTACCAAAGGATTCCTTTAGAAGATATCACGTCGGGGTCACCAAATGTGGGATGTAGGTGTTCATTAAGACCCGACACTCATGGTTTCCTCGGGGTGAGTGCCTCGAGCCGAAGCCCCAGTCACTCTTTTATTGAGATAGTATAGCACAAGGAAATACAAGGAACAATGGCATTCCAACCTCTCCTGCCAGGTGGCAGCTCATGATACAGAGCAAAGAAGTCACGGGCGTGTTTTAACCTAAACCGCAGACTTTATCAAGGAGTTGTTTTGCACAAAGCTATCTCTTCTGCCATGCAGGCAGAAGGTCTAACGGACTTTTCATGCATTCCTGCATGTACTAGCAAAAGCCATTTCACTCCCACACTTTATCACCTTTATTGTTTATTTTGTCTTTGGAATCTTTATTGGATAAGATAAGAGAGTTAAGGGAGATAGAGGGTATTAGAATTAGAAGATATGAATACAAAGTCAGAGCATTTGCAGATGATTTGGTTGTTATGTTGACTCAGCCTATAAATTTGAGTGTATATTTGTTGGAAGTAATTAATCAATATGGAAGGGTCTCAGGGTTTAAAGTGAATCAAAATAAAACAAAAGTGTTAACCAAAAATATGATTAAGAATCAGAAAGAAAAACTAGAGGAAATAACAGGATTTGAAATTGTAAAAAAGGTTAAATATTTAGGAGTCTTTCTTACTTCATCAAATGTAAAATTGTATAAGAATAATTATGATGTGTTATGGAAAAAAATTCAGAAGGAAATGAATACTTGGAAAAAATTACAATTATCTTTGTTGGGGAGAATAGCAGCTATAAAAATGAATGTTTTGCCTAAATTCTTTTTCTTGTTTCAGATGATACCAATAATTAAGAAATAATAATAATAATAATAATTTAATTTTTATACCGCCCTTCTCCCGAAGGACTCAGGGTGATGAACAGGCAGATAAAATAATACAATACATTTCAATAAAAATACTATTTAAAAAACTTATTCCATAAAGCCTAAATTTAAAATACAATACAAAATATAAAATAAACCCCAATAAAATCCATGTTTAAAAACCCAATTAAGCCAGTTCTGCTCGGAAGAATAGATATGTTTTAAGCTCGCAGCGAAAGGTCCGGAGGTCAGGAAGTTGTCGAAGTCCTGGGGGAAGCTCATTCCAGAGGGTAGGTGCCCCCACAGAGAAGGCTCTCCCCCTGGGGGTCGCCAGCCTACACTGTTTGGCTGATAGCACCCTGAGGAGGCCCTCTCTATGGGAGCGTACCGGCCGGTGGGAGGCATGTGGTAACAGAAGGCGGTCCCGAAGATATCCCGGTCCTATGCCATGGAGCGCTTTAAAGGTGGTAACCAACACCTTGAAGTGCACTCGGAAAACCACAGGTAGCCAGTGCAGCCTGCGCAGGATCGGACAAAAATTTGGAAGAATGGCAGATTGGAATTAATAAATTTATATGGGAAGGGAAAAAAGCGAGAGTCAAAATGAAAATAATGCAAGATACACGGGAAAGAGGAGGATTAAAAATGCCTAATTTAAAACTGTATTATGAAGCAGTTGTTCTTTCAGTAATAAGTGATTGGTTTAATTTGACGGAGGAAAGGATTTTGAATATAGAAGGTTATGATTTATTATATGGTTGGCATGCATATTTATTGTATGATAAGAAAGTAGATTTTATTTATTTATTTATTTTTATTTATTTTATTAGATTTTTATACCGCCCTTCTCCCGAAGGACTCAGGGTGATGAACAGGCAGATAAAATAATACAATACATTTCAATAAAAATACTATTTAAAAAACTTATTCCATAAAGCCTAAATTTAAAATACAATACAAAATATAAAATAAACCCCAATAAAATCCATGTTTAAAAACCCAATTAAGCCAGTTCTGCTCGGAAGAATAGATATGTTTTAAGCTCGCAGCGAAAGGTCCGGAGGTCAGGAAGTTGTCGAAGTCCTGGGGGAAGCTCATTCCAGAGGGTAGGTGCCCCCACAGAGAAGGCTCTCCCCCTGGGGGTCGCCAGCCTACACTGTTTGGCTGATAGCACCCTGAGGAGGCCCTCTCTATGGGAGCGTACCGGCCGGTGGGAGGCATGTGGTAACAGAAGGCGGTCTCGAAGATATCCTGGTCCTATGCCATGGAGCGCTTTAAAGGTGGTAACCAACACCTTGAAGTGCACTCGTAAAACAGGTAGCCAGTGCAGCCTGCGCAGGATCGGACAAAAATTTGGAAGAATGGCAGATTGGAATTAATAAATTTATATGGGAAGGGAAAAAAGCGAGAGTCAAAATGAAAATAATGCAAGATACACGGGAAAGAGGAGGATTAAAAATGCCTAATTTAAAACTGTATTATGAAGCAGTTGTTCTTTCAGTAATAAGTGATTGGTTTAATTTGACGGAGGAAAGGATTTTGAATATAGAAGGTTATGATTTATTATATGGTTGGCATGCATATTTATTGTATGATAAGAAAGTAGATTTTATTTATTTATTTATTTTTATTTATTTTATTAGATTTTTATACCGCCCTTCTCCCGAAGGACTCAGGGCGGTGTACAGCCGAAATAAAAAACAGAGTATATACAATTAAAAGAAATTAAAAGAAACTATTGCATGCCGAGATAAAGCTTTTAACAATCATGTGTTGAGAATTTCTCTTCTGCGTGTCTGGAAAAAATATTATTATAAGTTAAATTATAAAATTCCTATATGGGCAAGTCCTCGGCATGCAGTAGAGAATATAAATATAGAACAGGAACAAGAAATGATTACTTATAAAGATCTTTTATATAATGAGAGGGGAAATCTACATCTAAAATCTTTGGATACATTAAAAGAAGAAGGGAAGAATTATACTTGGTTTCAATATGGACAGTTAAAGGCTAGATGGAAAGAAGATCAGAAAATTGGTATTATTCAAAATGAAGAAAATTTGGTTAAACAAATTAGAAACCAAACCCAGGGGCATATAAAGAGATTGTATACTGTGTTGATAGAAATAGATTCTGAAAGAGATTTAATAAAGGATTGTATGATAAAATGGGCACAGAATATTCAAGAACCAATAATGTTGGAAACATGGGAAAAAATTTGGGTTAGAAATGTTAAATTTACGCAAGCGCAGAATTTAAGGGAAAATTTTTATAAGATGTTTTATAGATGGCATTTAGATCCTAAGAAATTATCATGTATGTATCCAGATATGCAAGCGAAATGTTGGAGATGTAATTGTGATGATGCTACATATTTTCATGTATGGTGGACTTGTAAGAAAATTAAGTCTTTCTGGATAACAATTTGGTGGATTATGCAGAATGTTCTGAAGAAGAAGATACAGTTCCTACCGCAATTTTTCCTTTTGGGAATAACAACAGACTGTACAGTGATTGAGACTAAGTTGATTTTGAATTTAATAACAGCAGCAAGACTGTTGATTGGACAATATTGGAAGAAAAAAGAACTACCCACAATAGAAGAATGGATATTGAAAGTTTCCAATTTGGCTGAGATGGCTAAAATCTCAGCCTTCTTGAAAGACAATACTCAAGAAAAATATTTAAAAGAATGGAAGAATTGGATTGATTATATTCAAAATAGATATCAGATTAAGAAATTTCGGATTGCTTTTGAATGAAGGACGTTGTTTTTGATTTTAATGGAAGAAGTCAGATTATGTGAGAGAGAAGGATTATAATTGTGTTAGATTTTAAAAATTTAATGTATGATTGTTTGTTTATTGAACTATACCTTGTGTTTGCTCCGGGAAGTCGGGGGGGGGAGGGGGGTTTTGGAGGGAGGGGGGAAGGAGGGGGAGGGGGGAAGGGAAGGGGAAAATTTAATTGTTGTTGTAAAACCTTTTCAATAAAAACAAAAAAACAAAAAAAACAAATATTACATTGTCTCTATAAATCTTCAGATTCTTCTTATCTTAATCCACTATCTTGTTAATTTAGTTCTGGCATTAAACTATAATCAAAAGAAAGAAAAAAAGGAAACTTCCAAAATAGCAAAGGAAGAAAAAAGGGAATACCCGACAGCTCTTAGGAAAGAGAAGAGAATAGGAATACCAAATGTGAGCTCAGCTATTTTGCTTGTCCTCCAGTTATCTTCTAACAAAAAATAAAATAAAAAAAAATCAAAGCCAAATTCTTCAAAGTGTTCACAGATGGGTAAAGTTTCAAAAACGAAACAGTAGAAAATTATAAACCAAAAACAAAGCTCAGCTTCCAATCTTCTCTTTGCACATCTGTTGTCTTTATCTTTTTAACCAAATGTCAAGGTCAAATTAGTTAAAGTCTTTTCAGTCTTAGAAATACTTTTTCTTTAGCTACTAGATAGCACGGTTGACTCACTTTCAGCAATACACCATACTTGCAACTCTTTTTTCTTTGCTAAAGTCTGGTTACAAAATATCCTTTATCAATTACCACTATTCCCATCTAGAATAGAGCTTAACTTCTCCAGTTACTATCAATATGTCCAAATTACTTTTATTTTATGAAGGATCTTCCAATTTTCCCTTTGGTTTTCAAATAAAAGTTAAAAGTTGGCTACCCGCCCCCGCCCCCCCAAGCTTTCTTCACAGCTAATTTGCTGGGCATGAGAGTGAATACACACCCGCTCTCATCTCTTTCTTTCAGCCTTCTTTTCCACCCTCTTTAATTTGCAGGTGGGCTTGTAGCAGAAAATTTCTTCTTTTCTTTCCCAAAATATCAAAGTCTCTCACCTCGATGTCACATGCTGTCTCTCTTCTTCCTTTTCCATTGCAGCCACCCCAGCTTTTTAGCGACTTCTGTGGTCACTTTCTCCAATGCCAGTTTGAGGAGCTTCTCCTGTTCTGATTAGGGATTTGCACTTGATGATGGCCAGTCTGTGCTCCTCTAGTTTGTCATTCCTACAGAACAATTTAGATCACTTAAGACCTCCGGGCAATGGAGATATCAACGGGTCTTTGGGAGCTCCCAAATACCTTGTCTTGTCACTGTGGCTCTGGCCACACCTCTCCAGAGGTCGGGATCATGTGACTTTTGATGATACATAAATCATGAACAAATATAAAAATGGGTTTCCCTTCCTTGTCAGGGTGTGGTTTCCTAATTGGGAAAATTGGTGTGTTGCGGGGGGAGATGCATATATGCAATACCCCCTGTTCTAGGTATGCTGTTACTAGCTTCTGAATGGGCTCTATTGCTTTCAGCTGTATTTTATATTGATGAATGCAAGGAGGTGGACCTGGTTTTACTTGAATTGTAATTGGGGAAGCTCCCTTTAGCAATCTTACTTCAGTGGAATCCCATTCTCATAGAGAGGCTGGTAGGCTTCTGAGGTCTCTGGGCAGCTGGGATTCTTTCTCAATTGGGGATATTATGGTGAGGTGTCTGTGTTTGGCTGGGATGTCTAAGTGAAGCAACTCTGTAGTGCATTTGATGTTGACCCCAGCTTGCAAAGCAAGTCCCTGTCCACAAGGGACAGATGAGATTCGGGACAGATGATAAATGGGTGCTCTAGGGAAAAGGGGTCAGCTTCCACTTTTATGTCACTAGTAAATTCAGTAGGGATGATTTTCCCTCTCATCCCCATTATGTTATCAGTGGCCCCAGATACCACTGATCTTTTAAAGGATGCCTTAGTGATAAGTGAGGAAGTGGCTCCAGTGTCAATGAGACATACATATGCCTTTTCCCCAGGGGTGAAATCCTACCAGTTCGGGCGAATTGCTAGAGATTATGGGTATCAGTTTGCCGAACTGGTAGCAATTACCCCTCCTTGGCCCCACCCATGCCCACCTGGTCATCGCTCACCTCTTCCGGCCGCTTGATATTCCACAGAATTCAATGTTAAATGCAGCAGAGAGAATGCTAACTTTTCTCCCTCCATTCACAACAGAACTGCTGCAGCCTGTCTCTTTAAGGTAGTCCCCAGGAGAGAGGGGGCCAGGAGAGAAGGATAAAGAGAGCAGTAGCTCCATTCTGAATGGAGGGAGAAAAGTTACTCTGCTACAGAATTCAATGTTAAATGCAGCAGAGAGAATGCTAACTTTTCTCCCTCTATTCACAATGGAGCTGCTGCAGACCTTGAAGGTAGTCCTCAGGAGGAAGGGGGACGGGGGGGGGAGCAGCTGGAATAGAGCCATTTGTGTGAAAGACAGGAAATGGGGAAGGGGATTTCCTGCCTGTCATCCATTCCTCAATCTCAGCACAGACTGAGGGAAGGATGGTAGGCAGGAATATTCCCCTCCCCATTTTTCTGCCATTCAAGACAAGGAGTGGCTGGGAGGGGAGGGGCCAGTGAGGAGCTCTTGAATGTGAGTGATGTTGAGTTGGCCATGCCCACCCAGTCACATGACCTCCCCCCAACAAGCCACACCCACAGAACTGGTAGAGAATTTTTTTTAATTTCACTCCTGCTTTCCCTCTATAGTTATTGTTAAAAGAGCCTCTTCATCAGGGCCGCTCCTTAGAGGAATAGCCAGCCCTTGGAATGTGGCTTTGAACTTGTTATGGTCTTCCCTTAGACAGAACATTTCAAAGTCTTGCTGTTCCCAATGTGGTCGGTGTTCTTCCCTTTCTGCACAATTGGGAAATTTTTTGTGGAAGGGAGCCCATGAATGGTAAAAATGACCCCTATCTCTTTTGAAATTCTCCCTACAATTGCATCTGAGATGCCCTTCTTTTCCACACTGGAGGCAATGCCTGCAAAACTGTTCCAGTTCTCCTTTTTTCCTCACACTGCCAGCATCTAGTACTGCATTCGTCTGTTATCATTATTTAAAACAGCAAATGCTTGTAAATCCACCCTTCTCTCTGCCCTCCTCCTCTTTTTTTCTCTCTCCTTTTCTGCTTCCTTTCTCTCTTTTTCCTCCTCTTTTCCTTTCTCTTGCTCAAACACAAAGTTTGCAATCATGCACAACTCTGAGATCTCTAGAGTTGACCAGTTGGAGACAATTTTATGAAAATGCCCCCTTATGTCCTCTGCTGATTGATCTACAAAAGGAGCAGCTAGGATTCTTTGGTCTTTTTGACAATTTAAGTCTAGATGGGTATATGCTACCCCAGCTTCTAGGAGTCTGACCCAAAAGTGTCAGGTGTTTCTTTTTCCCTCTGAGTAGTCCATTGAAATTCGGACCAGTTCAAGGGCTTTCTCCCTATTTCTTGCAGGCCTTCTAGTAAAATGTTTTTGGCTCTAGTGTATTCATCCCAGTGGTTAGTATTATTATAGTCCCAGTCTGGCCGATTTAGGGGCAAAGCAACCCTAATAGGGGCTACTTGCCTGATATGATTATTATAGGTTGCCTGGTTACCTCCTCAGTTTTCTCAAAGAGCTTCATTAACTCATTCTTGGTGTAATAATCATATCTCCCCATGAAGGATTATGACTCTCAACAATAGATTATATAGTCATAATGACTGTTTGTGGGTCTGATCGGAAAGACAGGGCATCCTTTTTCCATATGACTAGATAGGATGGGGAAATGGGACTGTGGGTTAATGTCGTGTCCCACCCCCACTCTGACGAATGAGTCAAGGAAGTCCGTAACAAACTTGGCAATGAAGCCTCTGCAGCTTGCCAAGTTCCTTCGAGGTTTATCAGAGCAGACAGGAATCCAAGTTGTGACGTCAGCGATAGGGTCAGATATCAGCAAACTAGGTAAGACTTTGCTTGACTCAAGGTTGGAATGCCAAAAGCAGCTCCTTTATATAGGCTGTGGGGTGTGGCTCCATGACTCAGCATTTATCCAGGCCTGCCCCACCCCTCCTTCTGCTGGCGTCGCCTCTCAGACCTCCGGAAGCGAGGGTCCTCCCACTCTGAATTGTTTTCAGCTGGATCTGCTGTCAGCGTCTGGGAAGGGGAGGGGTCAGAGGGAGTAGGCCCGAGTAATTCTACCACCTGGCTGGCTTCCTGCTCTGGGCCGGTTTAGCTCTGCCTGGTAAGGCCTGTTATTAAGAACACAAAGCCTGCAATTACTGCAGGTTCGAGCCCGGCCCAAGGTTGACTCAGCCTCCCATCCTTTATAAGGTAGGTAAAATGAGGACCCAGATTGTTGGGGGGGCAATAAGTTGACTTTGTAAATATATACAAATAGAATGAGACTATTGCCCTATACATTGTAAGCCGCCCTGAGTCTTCGGAGAAGGGCGGGGTATAAATGTAAACAAAAAAAAAAAAAAAAGGCTGAGCCAAAGGAACACATGCTGTATGAGTGAGGTTTATTGGACTTCTCCTTTCACTCCTTGAATCCTCTCCGGGCATGGGGCCAGGGCCGGGGGCTGGAGTCATGACAGGCCGTTCATCTTCATTATCAGACTCGGAGTCTGATAAAAGGCCCGGTTGGAGACGGGAGGGGCCCAGCTGAGGAGAGGAGGGAGGACGAATCACAACAGTTAATATATAATCAAGCTGGCCTCTTTGTCACCTGGCCACAGACCTGCTCAGCAAAGGGGCCATAAATTTTGGTTCTGAACTGTCTGGGGCTGATGGGGTTTTAGGGTTTTCCTCTGTTTTGGTCAGGTCTGGGTCCTTGGACCTGGAAAGTTCAGCCCAGCAGTACCAGTAGGGTAACTGGGCAGGTTTTGGTCTGTATCTAAGTGCTTACAGGGTTGAATATTCAAATGTACCACCTTCTGGCCAGATTTATTTCCTGTACTCATTTCTAAACAAAGCCCACTTTTATACATAGTATTTTGGCTTCTCCTTTTGCTTCTCTTGATGCCTGTGCTGAGAAGAGGTTACCTGTCCAGGCATCAAGCAAGTCTTCTATGGGCGAGCCTATCTTGGCCCTTGAGTTAGATCATCTCATGTTTCCCTATTCCTGATGTAGGGATTCACTTCAGCCTTGCCAGGTCCCAACGAATGGTGCCTTCTAAACGACTCCTACCCTGCCAGCAGTTTTTGGACCAAAAAGGGGTCTGGCAGGAATCTGATTCCTTATCAGAGTAAGGGCCCCTCCTTTATAGGGAAACACCCACTGTCAGTTTACAGACCAAAATGGGGTCTGGGAGGACTCCACTGCTCCACGCAGTGAGTAAGGGCACCTCCTTCCTCCGTCACAGTTTTCAGACTTTAAAGTCCAAGAGGACCTCTGCTTGCTTCGAGGTAAGGACCCCTCCCTTCTCACAGGGCTCTGCTTATTAATAGTTGGTGGGAGATACCAGTCTACTTGTATAAAAACTTTCTTTTGACACTTTATTTACCCTCTTGGCTCTTCCCCCTTCTCACAGAAGGTCCCCCACTTCAGTTCTTCCCCCTTGCTTTCCCAGATCCTGCCAGTCATGGCTTTGGCAAGCTAGTAGCAGGACAGGGGGTGGCTAGAGAGAACACAAAGGGAGTGGGATCCATCTGCTGCCAGAGGAGGATGCCCCCCCACAGGCATACACTCAAAAATTCTCACTTTCCAATTTCTAAAAACAGAAATTTAGGTAGTACTTACCTTCTTTCCAGGCAAGTGTTGAGATTTCCTTTAATACCCTTTGTCAGCTGGGAAGGATCCATGGAGTTTTTCCAACAGAGAAAAGTGTCTGCTGCTTGGCAGGGTGCTCTTCAGGCCCAGTCTGGTGGCTGGGTGAGCTGGGCATCCCTTCATGGGGGTTGCCAGAATTGTTGGGAGAAAAATGCTTCCTGATTAAGATTCTTCTTGCCGGGACGCAACAATCAGCGCTTTGAAGAAATAATTGAATAACAAAGCATAGCTGCCAGAAAGAAGCTTTTAATGACAAGGAACAAAGATGAGTGACATTCAGCAAGGCTTCTTGGCTAGTTAGAAAAATTGATATTCAAACGTGACTTTATATACCCTTTCTGAGTTTTGGTCTAAAACTGTTTTTTTGTGAAGTTTAATTCTGTGCTTGGTGACGTTTATTGATGGGATAATTTTTCCTATATGTTTGGAAGGAAGAAGGTTAATCTCTGTTCCTGAAAAGAAGCAGGACTGAGAAATCAGTCTAATTCCTGTGTCTTATTTGTTGTGGTAATTGGTCTAACAAGCAACAGCTACTGTGTTTGCTCTTTAGCTACACTCTAGCACTAATTGCATTTTTTGTTGTTAGGTTTATCTCAAGTGTTTACACTTGAGCTTCCCTGGGGTGTGAGCTCTGGCAATGAGCCAGATACGGTTTTTCTTCCCTTGTGTAAATGGTTATAATTTAATTATTTGTGTTGTGTTTGGAGTATTTGCTGTCTCATGGTTTCTTCTTCTATATGGGGAGAGGATCTTTCGTCAATCAAATAAAAAACAGATTTGAAAAAAGAAAAGGCTCAGGAAAGAAAAAGAGTGAAAGTGTAAGAAAAAGAAAAAGCAGAAAAACTGAAAAAGAATTACTTCCAACTTTCTTTAGCACAAATATAAGTAATATATATATAAAACTCTTATTCTAAGATTAACGTTTGTCTACATTATTTCCATAATCCATGTCTAATCATCAAAGCTCCAGATCAACTTTTAATTTCAGTTTCTCGCAAAAAGTCCAATAATGGTTCATATCGCTTTAATCACTATTCATTAAGGAAACCAAAGCTGATTCATTTAATTGCACCAAACTCTAAATAAAACAGAAATGGAAAATCCTAAATTCTAGTCTAGATCTGTACTTCTCAATTTGGCAATTTTAAGATACATGGACTTTAATTCCCAGAATTCCCAATGCAGCATGAAGTTCACCTGTCTTAAACTTGCCAAGACTGAAAAACGCTGATCTACAGATAGGGATTTTTCCATTCCTCTTTTACTGTTTCTTACGTACTTATGAGCAATCATAGTGCAAAATTCTCATTCCCACCCCATCTCAGAGCAATCATCATGTAACTTTCTTATTCTAACTTTCAGTCATATCATCCTTTGTTAAAAAATATTTTCTTTCTATCCTACCTAACTGCTAATCATGTCGCTTACCTACAAAAAGGAGAAAGGAAATTTTCCTTTCAAAGACACCTTCCTGTATCTCCAATTCTTTTTTCGACTCTCTTGATATATTTTCCCCCTGATTTAATTCATTAATCACTGTTATTTTCTTTGTTGCCTCCTCTTTGTTTTCTTTTTTTATTCTCTGATTCTTCATCTCAGTCTTTTCCTCCATTTCTAATGTTAGCTCTACCCTTTCCTGGGTGTCTTGATCTTTGCTCATCATCCCTTGTATAACATTTTCCTTTTTTTTTTCAATGATCTCCTTAAATCCTTTCTTTATTGCTGTAATAGCAAAAGCACTGAGACTTATATACCACTTCATAGTGCTTTTACAGCTCTCTCTAAGCAGTTTACAGAGTCAGCATATTGCCCCCAACATTCTGGATCCTTGTTTTACCCACCTCAGAAGGATGGAAGACTGAGTCAACCTTGAGCCAGTGAGATTTGAACTGCCAAACTGCAGCTAGCAGTCAGCTGAAGTAGTCTGCAGTACTGAACTCTAACTATTGTGCCACCTCGGTACTAATAATGTGTTTTGAAAAAATAATGCCATCTCTTTTGGTGTTTCACTTGTTACTTCCTTATAAAGCATCTTATTTTGTTTTTTAAAAAAGAATTCCACTTTTGTTTAACTATTTATTCTAGAGCTAAAATGAATATAACTTCATTACAGACATCAACCAGCAATAGGCATACTACTACTACTACTACTACTACTACTACTACTACTAATAATAATAATAATAATAATAATAATAATAATAATAATAATAATAATAATAAATGAGCATGCAAAACTACTATGGGATTTCCGAATAAAGACTGATAAAGTTTTGGAACACAATATCATGATTGTGGAAAAGAAAAAAGTGTGGATAGTCAACATTGCTATACCTGATGACAGCAGAATTGATGAGAAACAACTTGAAAAAGTCACCAGATATCAAGATTTGAGAATCAAATTGCAGAGACTCTGGCATAAACCAGTGCAGGTGGTTCCAGTGGTACTCAGCACACTGGGAGCTGTGCCTAAAGACCTAGGCAAGCACTTAAAAGCAATTGGCGCTGACAAGATCACCATTGGTCAGTTGCAGAAGACCACCTTACTGGGATCTGCTCGCATAATTCGCCGATACATCACGCAGTCCTAAACACTTGGGAAATGTTTGACTAGTGATCTGTGGTACGAAATCCAGCATAGTTATCTCGTTTGCTGTGTATACTGTCATTTTGTGTAAATAATAATAATAACAATAACAACAACAACAACAACAACAATAATAATAATAATAATAATAATAATAATAGAACTTTTGGAAAGAACTGTGGGAAAACCCAGTGGAACACAACAAAACAGCCTCCTGGATCAAAGATATTCAACAACAAACAATACAAAACAAAATGGAAAATATTATAATAACAACTGACATGGTTGCAAAACAAGCAAAGAAGGTCAAGAACCGGAGTGCACCTGGCCTGGATGAACTGCATGGATACTGGCTAAAACACCTGACCAGCCTCCATCGTCGCATGGCCACTCAATTTGATCAAATGCTTCAAAATGCAATATGAAGAATGGTTAACAGCTGGTCGAACATACTTGATAATAAAAGATCCAGAAAAGGCCACAGAACCAAGCAACTATTGCCCAATTACTTGTCTGCCAACAACATTCAAACTTTTTACAAGAATACTAGCAAATTCAGTATTCAATAATCTGATGGAAAACAGTTTGTATCCAGTAGAACAAAAAGGAAATTATAAAAAAATCAAGAGGAATAAAAAATTTATTTATTTATTTATTATTTATTTATTTATTTATTTAATCATATTTATATACCGCCCTATCTCCCAAGGGACTCAGGGCGGTTTACAGGCACTAAAAACAGATAAATAGAATATAAATACAATATAAAACATTTAAAAAACTTATTCTAAAGCCCGTCCAATTAAAAATAGAAATAAAACCCAATTTAAAACCCAAAATTTAAAATCTAGCTCAGTCCTGCACAATTAAATAAGTATGTTTTAAGCCCGCGGCGGAAGGTCCGAAGGTCCAAAAGCTGACGAAGTCCGGGGGGTAGATCGTTCCAGAGGGTGGGAGCCCCCACAGAGAAGGCCCTTCCCCTGGGCGTCGCCAGACGACATTGCCTCGCTGACGGCACCCTGAGGAGACCCTCTCTGTGAGAGCGCACGGGATGGTGGGAGGTATTCGGTCGCAGTAGGCGGTCCCGTAAATAACCCGGCCCAATGCCATGGAGCGCTTTAAAGGTGGTCACCAAAACCTTGAAGCGCACCCGGAAGGCCACAGGAAGCCAGTGCAGTCTGCGCAGGATAGGTGTCATATGGGAGCCACGAGGGGCTCCATCTATCACCCGCGCAGCTGCATTCTGGACTAACTGTAGCCTCTGGATGCCCCTCAAGGGGAGCCCCATGTAGAGAGCATTGCAGTAATCCAGGCGAGACGTCACGAGTGTGTGAGTAACCGTGGATAGGGCATCCCGGTCCAGAAAGGGGCGCAACTGGCGTACCAGGCGAACCTGGTAGAACGCTCTCCTGGAGACGGCCGTCAAATGCTCTTCTAGAGACAGCCGTTCATCCAGGAGGCTAAGTTGCGGACCCTCTCCATCGGGGCCAATGACTCGCCGCCGATGGTCAGCCGCGGATTTAGCTGACTGTACCGGGATGCCGGCATCCACAGCCACTCTGTCTTGGCGGGATTGAGCTTGAGCCTGTTTCTCCCCATCCAGACCCGTACGGCCTCCAGACACCGGGACAGCACTTCGATAGCTTCGTTGGGGTGGTTCGGTGTAGAAAAGTACAGCTGAGTATCATCCGCATACAGCTGATACTTCACACCGAAACCACTGATGATCTCACCCAGCGGTTTCATGTAGATGTTAAACAGAAGGGGCGAGAGAATCGACCCCTGCGGCACCCCACAAGTGAGGCGCCTCGGGGACGACCTCTGCCCCCCTGTCAACACCGACTGCGACCGGTCGGAGAGATAGGAGGAGAACCACCGATAAACGGTGCCTCCCACTCCCAATCCCCCCAACCGGCGCAGCAGGATACCATGGTCGATGGTATCGAAAGCCGCTGAGAGGTCTAATAGGACCAGGGCAGAGGAACAACCCCTATCCCTGGCCCTCCAGAGATCATCTACCAACGCGACCAAAGCCGTCTCCGTGCTGTAACCGGGTCGGAAACCGGACTGGAACGGGTCTAGATAGACAGTTTCATCCAGGTGCAAGGGAAGCTGATATGCCACCATACTCTCTACAACCTTCGCCGCGAAGCGAAGGTTGGAGACCGGACGATAATTACCTAAAACAGCCGGGTCCAGGGAAGGCTTCTTAAGGAGGGGCCTCACCACCGCCTCTTTCAAGGCGGCCGGGAAGACACCCTCCACCAAAGAAGCGATCGTAATCGCCTGGAGCCAGCCTCGTGTCACCTCCCGAGTGGCCAGCACCAGCCAGGAGGGGCACGGGTCCAATAAACACGTGGTGGCATTCAACCTACCCAGCAACCTGTCCATGTCCTCGGGAGCCACAGGGTCAAACTCATCCCAAATAATGTCGCCAAGACCACCCTCGAGCGTCTCACCCGCATCACCGCAATCTTGGTCCAGACCATCCCGAAGCTGAACGATTTTATCGTATAGATAACCGTTAAACTCCTCAGCCCGTCCCTGCAGCGGGTCATCCGCTCCCCTGATGAAGGAGGAGCGAGTCACCGAAACAGGGCGGCCGGGCGGTTATCTGCCGATGCAATGAGGGAGGAGGCGTAGCTACGCCTCGCTTCCTCAATGCCACTAGGTAAGTCCTAGTATAGGACTTCACTAGTGTCGATCAGCTTCGAACGGCTAGACCTCCAGGAACTCTCTAGGCGTCTTCTCCGGCGCTTCATCCCCTCAGCTCCTCGGAGAACCAAGGGCGGTTGGGCCCTGCGCCGGGTCAGAGGCCGCAAAGGCACGACTCGGTCTAAGGCCCCGCGGCCCGTTCCCAGGCCGCAACAAGTTCCTCGGCTGAGCCGTGAGCCAGACCCTCAGGAAATGGCCCAAGCTCCGTCCGGAACCCATCCGGGTCCATCACGCGCCCGGGGCGGAACCAACGGATCGGGTCCGTCTCCCTGCGGTGGTGAATGGCGGTCAGAAAGTCCAGGCGAAGAAGAGAGTGATCTGACCATGACAAAGGTTCGGTGACTATTTCCTTTAAGTCCAGATCTCTCAACCACTGACCAGAGAGAAAAATCAGGTCCAGAGTGCCACCCCCAATGTGAGTAGGGCCATCAATTACCTGGGTCAGGTCCAAGGCCGTCATGGAAGCCGTGAACTCCCGAGCCGCTGTCGATGACGGGCCGGAAGATGGCAAGTTAAAGTCCCCCATGACTAAAAGTCTGGGGGTCTCAACTGCCACCCCGGCCAGCACCTCCAGGAGCTCGGGCAGGGCAGCTGTCACGTAGCAAGGAGCCAGGTACGCAATCAGCAAACCCATCTGACACCTATGACCCCATCTCACAAAGAGGGATTCGCACCCGGCAATCTGAGGCACAGTGGTCTCCCTCGGCTCTAGACTCTCTCTAATCACAACCGCCACCCCACCACCCCTACCCTGGGCCCTCGGTTGATAGAATGCACGGAAACCTGGCGGGCACATCTCCACGAGTGGCACACCCCCTTCCGTGCCCAACCAGGTCTCCGTAATGCCCATAAGGTCCGCGGAACCCCCCTGAATAAGATCACAGACAAGGGGGGCTTTGTTCACCACGGACCGAGCATTGCACAACATCAACCGAAGGCCCGGGCTCTGAGGATCCTGACCATCCGGGGAACGGGAGAAGTCCAAGGGGTCGGAGCGCGTGATCGCTTTCAGACATCGAAATCAGCTGCTCATTGACAAAATGGTACTAAAAATGCAAAACGAAGAAAAACAAATTTAAATATGGCATGGATTGATTACAATCCATAGGGCCTCTGTGGCTCAACTGCTAAGACAGTCTGTTATTAACACAGCTGCCTGCAATTACTGCAGGTTCTAGTCCCACCAGGCCCAAGGTTGACTCAGCCTTCCATCCTTTATAAGGTAGGTAAAATGAGGACCCAGATTGTTGGGGGCAATAAGTTGACTTTGTATATAAATATACAAATAGGATGAAGACTATTGATAACATAGTGTAAGCCGCCCTGAGTCTTCGGAGAAGGGCGGGATATAAATGCAAATAATAAAAAAAAAACACCAAGAAGGCATTTGACTCATTACCCCACAGTTGGATTAAGACCTGTCTGAAAAATTTTGGAATCAGCAAAAATATTTGTACATTTTTGAAAGCAAATATGCAAAAATGGAAAACAGTTCTAACAGCAAATGGGGAGAACATTGGTGAAGTCAACATCAGACAAGAAATCTTCCAGAATAGAATAGAATAGAATTTATTGGCCAAGTGTGATTGGACACACAAGGAATTTGTCTTGGTGCATATGCTCTCAGTGTACATAAAAGAAAAGATACCTTCATCAAGGTACAACATTTACAACACAATTGATGGTCAGTATATCAATATAAATCATAAGGATTGCCAGCAACAAAGTTACAGTCATACAGTCATAAGTGGAAAGAGATTGGTGATGGAAACGATGAGAAGATTAATAATAGTGTAGATTTAGTAAATAGTTTGACAGTGTTGAGGGAATTATTTGTTTAGCAGAGTGATGGCCTTTGGGAAAATTTGGGAATCTTCCATGGGGGCTCACTTTTACCACCACTGTTCAACATCGTATTAATTCCATTGACAATAATCCTACAAAACACAAAACTGGAACACCAAATCTCAAGCCAGCATGGCAAGAAAACCATCAACTATACTTGGATGACTTAAAAATGTATGCGAAAAGCCCCACTGAACTTAAATCAATACTAAACACAGTTCAATTGTTCAGCAGCAACATCAAAATGAACTTTGGACTTAAAAAATGTGCTATATTGTCCATGCAGCTAGGAAAAATGGAAAAAATAGAAGGAATAGGACTGGGAAATGGAAACATAGTAAAAGCATTAGCAAAGATGATGGTTACAAATACCTAGGCATATTAGAAGCAGAATTCACCGGGTGAATTCTCCAGAAAGTTTTTGGTAACTCTAAGTGTACCATGATCGGATTTACGATTCGTATGATGGGAAAAGGATCTACATATTTTGTTTTATTTTACACAATCTGACAGACACACAACATATAACATATAAATATTTCCTATTTCTAAACAGTGTTTCTTAGTGGTCTTCTCTCACTTTTATACCTTTCCCCCCATATCACATTTGTTATTTTATTTTCTTTCTTATCCTCTTTTCTTTATTTACATTAAATTATCTAATATTAATAGCTTTACTTTTCTAGATTCATATATATTTATTATTTACATATTATACATTCCTAATACATTCTGTACATTCTAATTTCTCCCCTTTATTTTTTTCCTTTATTTCTAGACTCAAGCCATTCATACAATTTATTCCATATTATATAATAATATGTCTCTTCTTTCTCTTTAATTTCTTTTGTTAACTTGTCCATTTTGGCACACTCTAAAACTTTCCCTATCACTTCTTCATCTGCAGGTATCTCATCCTGTTTCCAATTTTGTGCATAAGTTATTCATGCAGCTGTTATAATGTGTAAAATCAGATATTTTATTTCTTTTGTGTATGGTCTTGTAAAGATTCCTAATAAAAATGTTTCCGGTTTGCTTTCAACTGATTGTTCTGATATTTTTTCTAGCCATTTTTTAATATTTGCCCAGATTTTTTTTGTTGCTGGACACGTCCACCATATATGGTAACATGTTCCCTGAGTTTTTTTGCATTTCCAACATGTTAAATTATTATTTGGGAACATATTTGCAAGTCTTGTAGGTGGAAGGTGCCATCTGTAAAACATCTTCAACTGATTTTCCTTGTGTGCCCCGGATAATGTTAATTTTGAATTTACTTGCCACATTGCTTCCCATCTCTCCAAATCTATTATATAATTAAAATTCTGTGCTCATTTAATCATTGTATCTTTCACTATCTCCTCTTCCCATTTGTAGCACAACTAAAATTTATAAATCTTGCTAATTAACTTCTTCTTCTTCTGTCCCAAGTATAATTTTACCTAATTTATCTTGTTCTATTCATATTTCATAATTTTTTGTGTCTTCTTTGTATTTTGATTGTATTTGAGTATATGTCCACCAGTCTATATCTCTATTTAAATCTAACTCCAGTTCTTGTTTTGTTTTTAGTTTCCCTTGTCGGTCTACTGGGTCTCTATATCTTATTCTCTTATTTAATTCTGTTTCTGTTAGTGAAAGCCAAATTGGGATTTTTGTGTAGTGCTGTTTTTTAATTTTCAACCAAATTTGTAATAATGCATTTCTTATTATATGTCTTTTGAAATAACTATGTGTTTTATATTTTCCATCCCAAATAAATGCATGCCTCCCCGCCTGTAAATCATGTCCTTCTATTGTTAATATACTTTTATCCCTTAGTTCTATCCATTCTTTTAACCAGGTTATGCCTGCTGCTTGATAATAAAGTTCCCATTCTGGGAGTGCTACTCCTCCTCTATCCTTTGTACCCTGTAGAAATTTAAGTCTTATTCTTGGACTTTTTCCCTGCCATATGAATTTGGCTGTTATTTTGTTTAATGTTTCAAAGGATTTTTTTTTCTAATTTTACTGGTATAACCTGAAAAAAGAATAGCAGTTTTGGTAATATATTCATTTTAATGGTGGCTATCCTACCCAATAGTGATATTTGTAAATTTTTCCAATTATCCAAATCTTTTGTAATCTCTTTTACTAATTTGTTGTAATTATCTTCTCTTATAGAGGAGCCTCTTGCCATTAGCCAAATTCCTAAATATTTTATCTTCTTAGTTATTTGAATTTGTGTATTAATTTCCAATTCTCTTTCCTGTTTCTTTGTAAGATTTTTAGTTATTAATTTTGATTTATTTTTATTAATCTTAAATCCTGCGACTTCTTCAAATGCTTCTAATTTTTTAATTAATTTTGGTCCTGATTCTAGCGGGTCTTCTGTTATGAATACCAAGTCATCGGCAAAGGATTGAACCTTGTATTCCTCATTTTTTATTGTTAGACCGCTTATTTCATGATCTTCTCTAACATTCTTTAATAGCTTCTCCAGTGTTAATGTATACAATAGTGGAGAGAGTGGGCATCCTTGTCTTACCCCTTTTGTTATTCCAAATAGTTATGATTACTCTTGGTGTTAGTTTTGTATAAATTTCCCCTATCATTTTTTCAAATTTTGTCCCAAATTGCATACATTTTAGTTGTTCTTTTAGAAAATTCCAATTCAAATTATCAAATGCCTTTTGAGTGTCAAGGAAAACCAGTGAAGCTTGTTTTTCTGGGTGTAATTCATAAAATTCCAGTGTGTTTATTATTATTATTATTTTACTCTTAATATGTCAGCCTGGTAAGAATCCATTTTGGTCTGGATATATGTAGTTGTTCAAAATGTTTTTAATTCTCTCCGCTGTAATTGCTGCAAATATCTTTTTTTTTTAAAAAAGTTTTATTTTTACAATCATATCAAATAATTCATCCAATGTACAGTTATATACAATTAGTCGGGCTTGCCCAGTCACCACACCCCTTTTTAACACTCTTCCCTCTTCTACCTTCTTTTACTTTCCAAACCTTCCACTCCTTCTCTTATCTACATCCTCTCCTCCCTCCACCCTACACCTTCCTTCTCCCTCTTCTACCCCTCTTCCTTCCTCTTCTCCTCTTTCCTACCTCCTACTCTCTCTTTTCTCCCTCCCCACCGTTCTAAAATGGTAACTGGGCAGACCCGACCCTACATTAATTATATTTATACATCTTCAATAATCCCTGTACATTAACCATCACTCCATCTCTACCTCAAACTCCCCAGTTCCCTCCCCTTACCCCCACCCCCACTCCGACTTCCCAGAACAAAATGCAGGGTATCAAAACTAACAATCATAATCCAAAATAATTCCTAAATTATAATCTCTAGTCACTCCACACTTAATCACACTCTCAATTCCCCTCTCCTTCAGAAATATATCTAATACAAAATATTTCCTAAATTTACTCATATGCTATTCGATATTTTTTTATCTGATACTTATTTTGAATATAATCAATCCACATTTTCCATTCTAAAATATATTTTTCTTGTGTATAGTCTTTCAAGTAAGCAGAGATTTTTGCCATTTCTGCCAGATTTGATACTTTGAGTGTCCATTCTTCAATTGTAGGTAATTCTTCTTTCTTCCAATATTGAGCAATCAAAAGTCTTGGCTGTTATTAAGTTCAAAATCAATTTAGTCTCTATAGCTGTACAATCCATAATTATTCCTAGTAGAAAGAACTGCGGAGTAAACTTAATCTTCTTTTTCAAAATATTCTGCATGATCCACCATACTTTAATCCAAAATGCTTTAACTTTTTTACAAGTCCACCATATATGGTAATAAGTGGCATCTTCACAATCGCATCTCCAACATTTAGCCTGTACATTAGGATACATACATGACAACTTTTGGGGTCTAAATGCCATCTATAAAACATCTTATAAAAATTTTCTCTCATATTTTGCGCTTGTGTAAATTTAACATTCCTCACCCAAATTCTTTCCCAAGTTTCCAACATTATTGGTTGCTGAAAATTTTGTGCCCACTTAATCATACAATCCTTAACCAGTTCAGTCTCTGAGTCTATTTCTACTAATACATTATACAACCTCTTAATATGCTGTTGGCCTTGATCTCTCATTTGTTTTAACAAATTATCCTCAGTTTGCTTAACACCTATTTTTTGATCTAGTTTCCATCTAGCTTGTAATTGTCCATATTGGAACCATGTATAATTTTTCCCTTCTTCCTCCATCTTTTCTCTGGATTTTAATTGTAATTCCCCCTTTTCCATACAAAGAAGTTCTTTATAGGTAGCTACCTCCATCTTTTGATATATATTTATATTTTCTATCATGTGTCTCGGGATTGCCCATATTGGAATCTTTCCATCTAATTTATATTGATATTTCCTCCAGACCCTCAATAATGCATTTCTAATTATATTATTTTTAAATATTTTATCTACTTTCTTATCATATAATAAATAGGCATGCCACCCATATAACAAACCATAACCTTCTATATTCAAAACTCTTTCCTCAGTCAAATTAATCCAATCAGTAATTAATGATAAGACAACTGCTTCATAATACAATTTTAAATTAGGCATTTTAAGACCCCCCCTTTCCCTTATATCCTGCATTATTTTTAATTTTATTCTTGGCTTTTTGCCCATCCATACAAAGTTATTAACCCCCTTTTGCCATTTTTGTAATTTGATGTCATTCTTAAGCACCGGTATCATTTGAAACAAAAATAGAAACCTGGGCAAAACATTCATTTTTATAGCCGCTATTCTTCCCAACAGGGATAGTTGTAACTTCTTCCAACTCTCCATTTCTTTCCATACCTTCTGACACAATACCTCATAATTATTTTTGTATAATTTGACATTTGAAGCTGTAATATATATTCCTAAATATTTAACCTTTTTAACGATTTCAAAACCTGTAGTTCTTTTTACTCTTCTTTTTGTTGTATATTCATATTTTTAGTTATCATCTTTGTCTTTTGCTGATTCACCTTAAATCCAGATACTTTGCCGTACTGACCAATTATATCTTTTAAACCAGTAGCTGAGTATATTGGTTGAGATACAGTAACAACCAAGTCATCTGCAAAAGCTCTTAATCTGTAATCTTGATGTTTAACTCTAATTCCCTTTATTCGATCGGAACCACGTATTTTATTCAGAAGAATTTCTAAAGTTAAAATAAAAAGTAATGGAGACAGGGGACATCCCTGTCTCGTCCCTTTCCCAATTTTAAAAGTTTCTGTTAACCCACCATTTACTATTATTTGTGCTGTTTGCTTCTGATATATTGCTTTAATTGCATGGATAAAATAATCCCCAAATTGCATTTTTTCTATTACTTTAAATAAAAACTGCCAATCCAATCTATCAAAAGCTTTTTCAGCATCCAAAAAAAAGAACGCCGCTGAGACTTGGTTGTTTCGTTCCAAATATTCAAGTAAATTTATGATTTGCCTCACATTATATCTCATCTGCCTACCCTTAATAAATCCTGACTGATCATTATGAATTATTAAGGCCATCACTGGCATTAATCTATTAGCAAGTATCTTGGTAAATATCTTGTAATCAGTATTTAAAAGTGATATAGGCCTATAATTCTCTGCTTTAATACCATCTCGATCTTCCTTCGGTATTAACGAAATAAAGGCTGTCCTCCATGAAGGGGGAACATCCCCTCCCATTTGAATTTTATTAAATAACTCTTTAAGTGGTTCAACCATCTCATTTTGTAAATTTTTATAATAAACAGCTGTTAAACCATCTGTACCTGGTGCTTTACCGATTTTAAGTTGCTTAATTGCTAACAAAATTTCCTCTGAAGTAATTAATTGATTCAGTTCTTCTCTTTGATTTTCTGTAAGCTCACAAATATTTTGTTGTTGTAAATATCTTTCTATCTCTGTATCATCAATCATATCCCTAGTATATAACTTACTATAATACTCTAAAAATGCTTTTTTAATCAAGTTCTTTTGATAAACTTCCTTACCCCTATATTCTATTTTATCAATCGTTCGTGATTTCTGTTTTTTCCTTATTAAATAGGCAAGCCATCTTCCTGGCTTATTGGCATTATTAAACGTATTATGTTTTACATATTGTAAATTAATTGCTACTTGATCTGCCATCAACATGTTAAACTGACCTCTTAATATATTTATTGATTCTTTTATTTTACTATTTCCTGGGCTATTTATCAATAACTGTTCTTTCTTTTTAATTTCCTCTTCCAATTCCTTTTTTTTCCCTGCAATTTATTTTTATATTTAATATTCATTTGTATAAGATTTCCTCTCATATAAGCCTTACTAGCGTCCCAAATCATCTCTATAGCTGTTTCTTTTTTCATATTCATAATAAAAAATTCTTTCATTTGCTTTTTACATTCATTTACATTTTGTTCATATTTAAATAAATTCTCATTCAACCTCCATGATTTCCTAGCGTCCTTTTCCCGATCAAATTCAATCCAAACCGGACTATGATCAGATAGAGTTCTTGAACAAATCTTAGTCTTCTTCACTCTAGAATACAAATCATTAGAAATCAAAATAAAATCAATCCTTGAAAATGATTGATGCCTGTCAGAAAAGAAGGTAAAATCCCTCTCTTCTATATTATGTTCTCTCCAAATATCTCTTAATTCCAAGTCCTCCATCATTTCAAAAAAAGCCTTTGGTAATTTCGCCCGGCTTGACATTTTCGTTAAAAATTTTTTGTCTTTTTGAGTATCCAACACACCATTCCAATCACCCATTAATATATATGATTTATAATCCCAAAATACTATTCTTTTATGTAAAAACTTGAAAAAATTTTCTTGTTGTTGATTCGGAGCATAAACTCCTATTAATAATGTCTTCTTTCCCTTCAACAAAAGTTCAATAGCAATGTATCTTCCTTGCTTATCCACCTCAATTAATTTTGCTGATATATCCTTCCTTATATATATAACTAAACTGTGTTTTTTTTCCAAAGAGGAGGCAACAAAATTTACTCCCAGTTTTGAGTTTATCAAATATTTCTGGTCTAAAGATCTAATATGTGTTTCTTGTAAACAGGTAATGTCATTTTTAAATTGTTTCAAATAATGAAATACTTTCCTTCTCTTCTGCGGTGAATTCAAACCATTAACATTCCAAGATAATAGTTTAATTGCCATTATCGGCCAAAGGAAACTTTTGGAACACTAGCCGCAGATCACATTTTGCTTTAGGCCTTGCTCCTCCCACTGTTTCCATTGTAGTAGTTGCCAGTTGTTGTTGTGCCTTCATCTCTTGTTCCTTGCGTTTAACAGCAGCTCTTGTCAGCCTTTGTTCTTTTCAATCTGAACCCGTCGTAGGTATTTCCAACACTTGTAATAAATCTTCTTCCATCACAGTCTGTTCTTGTACCTGCTTCACTTCTCTTTCCTTCACTTCAGCCTAATTGCTGCAAATATCTTATAGTCAGTGTTTAATAAAGAGATTGGTCTATAGTTTTGAATCAGCTGGTGGTCTGTATCTTCTTTGAGGATTATGGTGATTATTGCTTCTGCCCAGGTTGTCGGAATGTTTGCATTTTCTAGAGCATCATTATTATTTATTATTATTATTTATTATTTATTAGATTTTTATACCGCCCTTCTCCCGAAGGACTCAGGGTGGTTTACAGCCAGAATAAGAACACAAGCAATATACAATTAAAACAAAATTAAAAAACTTATTATATAATTGGCCGAAAATTGAAAAAAACATTTAAAATCTAAAAAACCCATTAAAATTCATCTAGAAATTAAAAATTTTTAAATTTAAAATTTAAGCCAGCCCCGCGCGAGTAAATAAATACGTTTTCAACTCGCGGCAGAAGGTCCGAAGATCAGGTACTTGGCGCAAGCCAGGGGGAAGTTCATTCCAGAGGGTAGGAGCCCCCAAAGAGAAGGATCTTCCCCTGGGGGCCGCCAGCCGGCATTGCTTGGCGGACGGCACCCTGAGAAGTCCCTCTCTGTGTGAGCGTACAGGTCGATGGGAGGCATGGGGTAACAGTAGGCGGTCCCAAAAGTACCCAGGCCCCAAGCCATGGAGCGCTTTAAAGGTAGTGACCAAACCTTAAGGTGCACCCGAAAGACCACAGGCAGCCAGTGCAGCCTGCGCAGGAGTGGTGTTACATGGGAGCCGCGTGCGGCTCCCTCTATCACCCGCACAGCTGCATTCTGGACTAACTGAAGCCTCTGAGTGCACTTCAAGGGGAGCCCCATGTAGAGAGCATTGCAATAATCCAAGCGAGAGGTAACAAGAGCATGAGTGACTGTGCATAAGGCATCCCGATCAAGGAAGGGGCACAACTGGCGAACCAGGCGAACCTGGTGGAAAGCTCTCCTGGAGACGGCTGTCAAGTGATCTTCGAACGACAGCCGTCCATCCAGGAGAACACCCAAGTTGCGCACCCTTTCCACTGGGGCCAATGACTCGCCCCCAACAGTCAGCTGCGGCTGCAGCTGATTGTATCGGGATGCCGGCATCCACAGCCACTCCGTCTTGGAGGGATTGAGCTTGAGCCTGTTTCTCCCCATCCAGACCCGTACGGCTTCCAAACACCAGGACAGCACTTCAACAGCTTCGTTGGGGTGGCCCGGGGTGGAAAAGTACAGCTGTGTGTCATCAGCGTACAGTTGGTATCTCACCCCAAAGCCACTGATGATCTCACCCAGCGGCTTCATATAGATGTTGAACAGGAGAGGCGAGAGAATCGACCCCTGCGGCACCCCACAAGTAAGGCGCCTTGCAGTCGACCTCTGCCCAGCTGTCAATACCGTCTGCGACCGGTCAGAGAGATAGGAGGAGAACCACTGGTAAACGGTGCCTCCCACTCCCAACCCTCCAACCGGTGCAGCAAGATACCATGGTCGATGGTATCAAAAGCCGCTGAGAGATCTAATAGGACCAGGGCAGAGGAACAACCCCTGTCTCTGGCCCTCCAGAGATCATCCACCAACGCGACCAAAATTATATACTTCTACATAATATCTTCCAATTTTTCCTATAAGTTTTTGTATATTTCCACCAGTAGTCCATCTGGGCCAGGTGTTTTATTATTCTTTTGTTTTTTCAATGCTAGTTCAAACTCAAATTTAGTTATTGGTCTGTTTAGTATTTCTTTCTTTTCTTCCAAAATTTTATTCATACCTGACCTTTCTATATATTGTTTAATTTTTATAGTTACGATCCACAAATATCAAAGTGGCCAGTCTATCTTGTTTGAAAACAATTAAGCTTCTTCTTGTGTCATTTGCTTCTTCTTGTGTCATTTCTTCCTTTGCCGTTAGGTGTAGCTCATTCTCCATTTTATTAGTGTTAAACCACATCTTTCCTTTGTCCTCATGTATTTCCTTTTCTCCAAGTCTCTTCGCACTTTAATATTTTCTTTGTATTTTATTTAATTCCAAATTACAATGGGTAGAGGATTCAGAGTAATCCAATAAAGTCAATTTAATAGCTTCTTTATATTTTGTTTAATTCCAAGTTACAAAGGGTAGAAGGATTCAAAGTGTTCCAATAAAGTCGAAATAATATTTTTTTAAACTCCTTTTTCTTTTCTTTTTTCTTGCAGTTTAATTGAAACAAAGTTTCTTTTTCATTTCTTCCTCTATCTTAAATATTCTCCTTTTTAACAGTAGCCATTTTATTTCTATATTGCTAAGCCACGCCTTTCCTTTGTCTTTTCCAAACGTTGTCCCATTAATAAGTTCTTTATATTCTTTATAATCCAAAACCAAACAGAAAAAAGGGATCCAGAGTATTCCATTGAATCTGTAGATATTTAACTCCTTTCATCAATCAGAATTTTTCATTATTTTTAATTTTAATTTGGGCTCTATGCCTCAATTCCAAGCCCTTCTTGTAAAAGTCTGAATATCTTCCCTTCCATTTCACTTTCACTTGGTAATTAACCACTGTTACAATGTTAAACAAAGTTTGAGTTAAAAAAAAACTTATGTTTAATTTTCCATTAGGGCTCTGACCTTCAGTTCCAAGCCCTCATTGTCAATGTCCAAATCTCTTTTACTTTCACTTAATAATTAGCCGCTGATACAATATTTCTCTTAAACGTATATTCATTTCCTCAAGAATGCCTCAAAGTCCCGACATTTTACAGTCACTTTATTTCCATTAGAGTTATAGACTTCTGATTCAAACCATTTCTTACAGAATTTAAGTATTTTTTAAATTATTTCTTTCTGATTTCACTTATGCATTTAATTTAGCCGCTATTTCAATGTTTCTTCAATGCTTGTGCCAATCCTTATTTAACACATCTTCATGGATTAATTTCCACTCACCCGACTTCAATAATCTGATGTTTCTCCTCCTGCCCACTTCTTGTGGCTGTCTCCTACTTTGGAGCAGCTGATGGTGGCTGCTACTCCTCCCCGATGGGTCAGGGACAAAGACCGGGGTTGCAGGGAGTTTGCTGCCTCCCTGAATGCCTGGCAGCTCCCCCATTTTTTGCTGCCCCTTTGAGGCAGCTACGGTCCAGAATGGACCCCCATTTCAGGGGTAATATCAGTGCTCACCCCGGAGCTATCAGGGTGAGCGACCATTTCGTGGCGATACATTTCGTGGTATACTCTCAATATATTGTTTAATTTTTCTTCCTCTATTTCTTCCTATTTGTATAAATTTGAGAAAAAGTTTTGTATAATTTTCTTTTTAGTTTCTCTTCTATATTGTATTTCCCCATTCTCATCTTTGAGTTGATATATCATATTTTTCTTTTTTCAGTTTATATGCCAGCCATCTACCAGTTTTATTTGTGAATTCAAAATAATTTTGTTTAACCATTTTTATTTTCTGGGCTATCGAGTTGTCAAATTTATTTTATGTTTATATTCCATTCCTCTCTTGCTTTTATGTTTTGAGGGTTTTCCTGTAATTTATCTTCTGCTTCTTTTAAATTCTTCATATAATTTCTCTTGTTTCTGTCTCCTTTCCTTATTTTTCCTTCCAATATATGCGATAGTTAATCTGCATAAAAATGCTTTTGTGGTATCCCATATAATTTGTAGGGAGGTATCTTCTTTTTTATTTATTGTGAAAAATGCTTCCAATTTCTTTTCTACCATTTTTTTATACTTTGTCTCTGCAAATATTTTGGTTCATTATCCATCTTCTAATGTTTTTTGTCTTCTCCATTTTATAGTGATTGGGTTGTGGTCCGCCCATTTGTTTACCCCATTTCTATTGATTCTAATTCTGTCTGAATGTCTGCAGTCATCCAAGCCATATCAATTCTGGTCCAGGATTGATGTGGGTGGGAGTAGAATGTGTATTGATATTTTTCTTGATGTGTTTCTCCGCATACATCTCACAAATTAAATTCCGACGCCATTTTAAAAAATTCTTTGGTAATGTTTCCTTCCTGGTTTTATTTTTCTTGTGCGCTTGTAATCTTTTTAAATATCTACTATGGCATTATAATCTCCAATTAAACAGGTACTTTCATATTCTAGGTCAGTGGTAGTCAACCTGGTCCCTACCACCCACTAGTGGGCGTTCCAGCTTTCATGGTGGGCGGTAGGGGTTTTGACCGATACTGAAGCACTTTCCTTTTTTTTCATTTAATTGACTTTTTAAAAAAATTTCATACCATTATTTAAAAACATTTTCATTAGTTTTTCATAAAATTCCCTGTTACAATTTAAATTTCTGAAAATATACTTTTTATCCAAAGCATCAGCTTTGGATAAAAAGAAAAATGGGATAGTTGTATATATCAGGAAGGGTGTACCAGCTAAGTTAATTGAGGCAGATACTCAAGGAAGATTTATTGCTATTGAACTGGTGATAGATGCAAAAAAGATATTACTAATAGGTATTTATGCACCTAATCAGCAACAAGAAAAGTTTTATAAAATGCTACACGAGAGGTTGACCCTCTGGGATTAAGTTTGTTTATTTTATTAGGAGATTGGAATGGAGTAATTGATACAAGAAATGATAAGAGAACCTCTTCTAAGAAGATACCTATACATGCAAAACTACCAAAACCCTTTTTTGAAATGATGGAAGACTTTGAGTTTAGAGATATATGGAGGTTGCGGAATCCAGATGAGAGAGATTTTACTTTTTTTCCCGATAGGCATCAATCTTTTTCACGTATTGACTTTATTTTAATTTCTAATGACTTGCTTTCTAGGGTGAAGAAAATGAAGATATTTCCGAGGTGTTTAACTGACCATAGCCCAGTTTGAATGGATTACTACAAGGAAAAAAGGGTGGGGGAACATGGAGGCTAAATGAAAGTTTGTTTAGATATGAGGATAATGTAAATCAATGTAAGAAACAGATGAAGGAATTTTTTTATTTTAATATGAACAAGGGGACACCAATAGGAACTGTGTGGGAGGCGAGTAAAGCTTTTATTAGAGGGATATTGATATATTTGGACATAGGCAGAGGAATAATAAACAAAGGCAGCATAGGTATTTGGAAGAAGAAATTCAAAAGAAACAACAATTATTAATACAAAACCCACAAGACCAGAAACTTAAGCAGGCTATAAGGATATTACAGAGTCAATTTAATATGTTAATGGCAGACCAGGTGGCAACAAATATACAATATGCTAAACATAATACCTTTTGTAACGCAAATAAACCTGGGAAGTGGCTGGCATATAACTTAAGGAAAAAACAGAAAGCACGTGTCATAGAAAAAAATAGAATATAAAGGTAAAGAGATATATCAACAGGATAAAATTAAAAAGGCCTTCTCAGAATTTTATACTACTTTATATACGAAAGATAAAATATTGAATAGCGACATTTATGATTATTTGAAAGATCACAGGGTTAATACTCTAACATTAGAACAAAGGGAAGAGTTGAATTGGCCGATAGATACTGGAGAAATAGTGGAGGCAATTAAACAATTAAAAATGGGGAAAAAAACCAGTACAGATGGACTTACAGCAAGTTATTATAAAAAATTACAGGATGAAATACTAGGCCCACTTAAAGAATTATTTAATCAGATACAACTAGGAGGGGGAATATCTCCGTCGTGGAAAACATCTTTTATTTCATTGATACTGAAAGAGGAATAAGATTGCTCTAAACCAGGGAATTATAGGCCGATCTCACTTTTAAACAATGATTATAAGATTTTTGTTAAAATGATAGCAAATAGATAAATGTTAGTTTTACAACAAAGAATTCATACTGATCAATCTGGTTTTATAAAAGGGAGGCAGATGAGGAATAATGTTAGACAGATTGTTAATATATTGGAATATTTGGAAAAGAAGAATACTTCAGCAGCACTTATTTTTTTTGGATGTGGAGAAAGCCTTTAATCGATTGCATTGGGATTTTTTATTTAAATTAATAGAGAAAATGCAATTTGGAGATTGCTTTGTTAGAATAATTAAGGCGATTTATGGAGAGCAAACAGCTCAGATTATAATAAATGGTAGTTTGACAGAAGTTATTAAGATTGCGAAAGGAACGAGACAGGGATGTCCTTTATCACCACTATTGTTTGTTTTAACTCTGGAACCATTATTGGATAAAATACAAGAGTTAAAAAAGATAGAGGGAATTAAAATTAGACAATATGAGTATAAAGTTAGAGCTTTTGTAGACGACTTAGTGGTTACTTTAACAAATCCTATAAATTCAAGTATATCTTTGTTGGAAACAATTGATAAATACGGAAAGGTATCAGGATTTAAAATAAATCAGAATAAAACAAAAGTGATAATCAAAAATATGTCTAAACAACAGAAACAAACATTAGAGGAGATAACAAGATTTGAGGTGATAAAAAAGGTTAAATATTTAGGGGTTTATATTAGGAAACAAATAGGAAACTTTATAAGAATAATTATGAGTTGCTATGGCAAAAAGTTCGGAAAGACATGAACGCCTGGAAAAAACTGCAGCTATCGCTATTGGGGAGGATAGCAGCTATTAAAATGAATGTGTTATCTAGATTTTTGTTTCTATTCCAGATGATACCAATAATCAAGAAAGATAAAAATTTGGAGGAATGCAGATCGGGATTAATAAATTATATGACAAGGTAAAAAGGCGAGGGTTAAAATGAAAATAATTCAGGACTCACGGGAAAGAGGAGGCCTAAAAATGCCTAATTTCAAACTATATTATGAAGCAGTAGCCCTTTCAGTAATAAGTGACTGGTTTAATTTAACGGAGGAAAGAATTTTGAATATAGAAGGTTATGACTTACTATATGGATGGCATGCGTATTTTTTTTATGAAAAAAAAGTGGATAGGGCTTTTAAAAGTCATGTGTTGAGAAGTGCTCTTTTGCGTGTCTGGAAAAAATATTCCTATAAATTAAACTATAAGATTCCTATATGGGCAAGCCCCAGACATGCAACAGAGAATATAAATATAGAACAGAAACAGGAAACGATTACTTATAAAGAACTTTTATATGCTGAAGGAGGTAGCTTGCAATTAAAATCTTTACAGGTATTTAAAAACATTTTCATTAGGTTTTCATAAAATTCCCTGTTACAATTTAAATTTCTGAAAATATACTATTTGTATCGCCCGCACATAAGTTCAGTTCACGTTACGTAAGTGAAACTAAATGCCGCTATAGTGCGACCGCAAACAAAAAAGCCTCGTTCCAGAATAGCTCGTGCATCTCCCCCACACACCCCAGCTGTAACAGACAAGCAGAGCTGGTAGCTGGCGCCCCCCCCCAACCCCAATCCACGATGTACGAGAGGCATGAGCAGACAACGATACACGGCGTATTATTATGGAACCGGTGGGGGGTTAGAAAATTTTACTACTAACAGAGATACAAAAGTGAGCGGTAGGTATAAAAAGATTGACTACCCCTGTTCTATGTCTATTGCTTTGCTATGTATTTTTTTGAAGAATTCCTGTTAGATTTTGTTAGGGCCATATATTGCTATTATTAATAATTTTTTCCCTTCCATTGCCAATTCTACCATTACTGTTCTACCTTCTTCATCTGTATAGAATAATTTTGATTTTATCTTTTTTTTATATAGTCTGCTACTCCTCTTTTCTTTTTTTGTATTAATGATGTATATAGTTTTCCTAATTTTGAATTCTCTAGTATTTTTTGATTTTTTTTTTATGTGCACTTCTTGGAGGCATATCACGTCTACTTCTAATTTATGTAATTTTGTAAATGTTTGTGTTCTTTTTTTGTGAATTTAGTCCATTTATGTTTACTGAGAAAAGTTTGAGTGCCTCTTCCATTGTCTATTGTTGTATTTTTATATTCCTTGTCTCCATCCGTGTTCTTATTTTCAGCTCTTCTCTTTCGTCTCATATTTTTTCCTGGTTCTTTCTTATTTCTCTTTCTTGTACTCTTTCTTCTAGTTGGTCTTCTTCCTGACTTTTGCTGTCGGTTTCTTCTCTGCTTTCTTGTTCTTCTTCCTGTACAAAATGTAGATTGTAAAATTCTCTTGCTTTCTCTATTGTATCTACTTTATATTTTTTGCCTTGCCATGTTATCAGAATCGCATCCGGTGTCAGCCAACTTAACATCACTTTATATTTAATTAATTGGGTCATTAAAAATTGGAATTGTTGGCATTGATTCCTAATCCTTCGTGGTATTTGTTTTAGAATTGTGAGTGTTTTTTTTATATACTTCGTCTCTAATTGTCCGCTTCGCAAATCTTATTTGCAAATCTTATTTGGTTGTGGTACAACCAAAACAATCTGGAACTGAACACACTCAAAACCGTAGAAATGGTGGTAGACTTTAGGAGAAACCCTTCCATACTTCCACCTCTCACAATACTAGACAACACAGTATCAACAGTAGAAACCTTTAAATTTCTAGGTTCTATCATATCGCAAGATCTAAAATGGACAGCTAACATCAAAAACATCATCAAAAAAGGACAGCAAAGAATGTTCTTTCTGCGCCAACTCAGTAAGCTCAAACTGTCCAAGGAGCTGCTGATTCAGTTCTACAGAGGAATTATTGAGTCTGTCATTTGCACCTCTATAACTGTCTGGTTCGGTTCTGCAACCCAACAAGAAAGACACAGACTTAAATATATTTTAGAATGGAAAATGTGGATTGATTATATTCAAAATAAGTATCAGATAAAAAAATATCGAATAGCATATGAGTAAATTTAGGAAATATTTTGTATTAGATATATTTCTGAAGGAGAGGGGAATTGAGAGTGTGATTAAGTGTGGAGTGACTAGAGGTTATAATTTAGGAATTATTTTGGATTATGATTGTTAGTTTTGATACCCTGCATTTTGTTCTGGGAAGTCGGGGTGGGAGGGTGGGGGTAAGGGGAGGGAACTGGGGGTTTGAGGGTAGAGATGGAGTGATGGTTAATGTACAGGAATTATTGAAGATGTATAAATATAATTAATGTAGGGTCGGGTCTGCCCAGTTACCATTTTAGAACGGTGGGGAGGGAGAAAAGAGAGAGTAGGAGGTAGGAAAGAGGAGAAGAGGAAGGAAGAGGGGTAGAAGAGGGAGAAGGAAGGTGTAGGGTGGAGGGAGGAGAGGATGTAGATAAGAGAAGGAGAGGAAGATTTGGAAAGTAAAAGAAGGTAGAAGAGGGAAGAGTGTTAAAAAGGGGGGGGTGACTGGGCAAGCCCGACTAATTGTATATAACTGTACATTGGATGAATTATTTGATATGATTGTAAAATAAAACTTTAAAAAAAAAAAGAAAGAAAGACACAGACTTCAGAGGATAATTAGAACTGCAGAAAAAATAATTGCTACCAACCTGCCTTCCTTTGAGGACCTGTATACTGCACAAATCAAGAAGAGGGCCATGAAAATATTTACAGTTCCCTCACATCCAAGACATAAACTGTTTCAACTCCTACCCTCAAAATGACGCTATAGAACACTGCATAACAGAACAACTAGACACAAGAACAGTTTTTTCCCGAAGGCCATCACTCTGCTAAAAAAATAATTCCCTCAATATTGTCAAACTATTTACTAAATCTGCACTACTATTAATCTTCTCATAGTTCCCATCACCAATCTTTTTCCACTTATGACTGTATGACTGTAACTTTGTTGCTGGCAATCCTTATGATTTATATTGATATATTGACCATCAATTGTGTTGTAAATATTGTACCTTGATGAACGTATCTTTTCTTTTATGTACACTGAGAGCATACGCACCAAGACAAATTCCTTGTGTGTCCAATCACACTTGGCCAATAAAAATTCTATTCTATTCTATTCTATTCTTATGTGTACTTCCCTCGCCAGTCAGTGTCTTCTAAAATAGTTACTTTGTAAACGGTATATTTCATTTAATTGTCCTCTTACTTCTTTCTTATATTTTTGTATTATTTCTGAAACTATTTCCACCATTTTTTCTCCCAAATCTCCATCTTTCTCTTGAATTATATTTTGAAAATGCAGGAAATACGAGGATTTCTCCATTTCCAACATTGCTATGGAGTCTGATATTTCTTTATTTATTTGGAACAATTTCTGTTCCATTGTCTTCATCTTTGTCTCTATTTGGTCTGCTTTCGTTTCCATTTTTTTAATTCTTTGTTCATTTTCCTGTTATTGTTTGTTGAATGTCCCCAATTTTGTCATTCATATTTTTAATGTCCTCTCTTATTTTTCCAATTTCATTTTTTATTTCTGTATGGAATATTTTCATTTCTTCGTGGTTTCATTTCTGCAATTTTCTCTTGTGTTTTTAATAGGGTTTCTTGGTTATCTGAAACATGTTCTGCAAACTAGTTACTGTTGCTTCCAGTTTTGCTTTTTCTTTTCTTTTTCCTATTATATTATCTATTCTCTGATGTAATGGTGATGCCGGTGTAGATATAGGGTTTGTGGTTGGTTTTTCCCCTCTTTTAGCTATGGTTGTTATCAGGGGTGAAATCTAAAAAATTTCCCTACCAGTTCTGTGGGCGTGGCTTAATTGGTGGGTGTGGCTTGGTGTTCAGATGACTGGGTGGGCGTGGCCAATAACAATAAATAATAAAAATAATAAATAAGGTATACAAAACAATAAGAGGTATCAAAAACCAACTTTCATACTTTACACACACACAATACAACACAACTGACTCACACACAATGTAAAAGCAGCTGCACTTCACCCAAAATGGCCCCTGCAACAAACAGGAACCTCACACTTTCACACTTTACACACACACAACATAACTGACTCACTCACACACACACAATGCCACATACAGCTTTGTGAAATTTTATGTGTTTGTGTAGTTAGAGTGAAACACTACAGAAACACACCAAATCTCAGAAAGCTGCACAAATATTTTATTTTATTATTTTTATTTATTTTTTTAGATCAGAGATCTCCAACCTTAGTAACTTAGTTTGTGGACTTCAACTCCCAGAGTTCCTCATTCAGCAAAGCAGGAAGTCAAAGCAAGCTGTAATAGCTGAAGAAAAAGCATGCCGTTGCCAAAAGGAGCAGTAATTATAGGTAAGTGAGGAGGGGGAATTGACTGGGCATGGGTGGGGGCTCTTGTAACTGGGGGCTGTTAAAAAGTGAGTTTAAAAGCCTGTGAGGATCAGGAAACTCCTCTGGGATTGCCAGAGGAGGCTTTTAAAACCTCTTTTTTCCCCCCTTTGGCTGAAGAGGGTTTCTTTGCTCAGCACCATGATCATCAGAGGTTTTTTTTTACTTTTCAAGGCATATTTTGGCTGAAGAAAAACTGCTTTTAAAAGTAAAAAAAACAAAAACCCTCTGCTGATGGTGTGGCTCAGCAGGGGCAGAGGGTGGGGCCAGGGATTTTTGCTACCAGTCCTTCAAACCCACAGCCGCCATCGCTATCGGTTTGCGCAAACCAGTCCGAACCGGGAGGATTTCACCCCTGGCTGGTATGGTTGACCTTTTTAAAACACTTGTAAACTTTTGCCACACTATTATATAATTATTAATTATTAAAAATACCCAAATTTCTATAATTCTAACTTGTTCAATAACAATTCATCTATTATACAATGTTTCTAACTTTTTTCCCCCAATATATTCAACAATGCAATTTGTTTGATTACTTTTCTTCTACTTCTATTTGTTCTTTAAATACTACTATCTATCTATCTATCTATCTATCTATCTATCTATCTATCTATCTATCTATCTATCTATGTAGGTCTTTGGTTATTTGGGTTTTCTCCCACGTAAAATTGGAAGTGTCTTGGCGACATTTCAACGAAGTCTCATTCGTCATCTTCAGGCTTCAGCTTCGTGCTTCTGTGAGCAATGTGTGATTGCAGCTGTTTCTTCCTTTTTAACTGCTAGTGGGGGTTTGAACTGATTGGGTGGGAGCTTGGCTGTGCTCTGATTGGATGGGGTTTTTTGTGCTCGGATTGGATGGGGGCGTGTCCTGTTTGGGTGGGGGCTTGGTTGTGCTCAGATTAGTCTGAGTTGCAGGGGGATTTGAGCTGGTGAGCTGCACTGCTGCTGTTTGGCTTCGTGTTTGTGGTCGTGCTACTTCTTCGTAGTGGGTGTCAGTCTGCTGCATGTATGGATTGACTTTAAAAAGACCAGAACTATCGCCAAAACTGAACACTTTAACAACAGAATAATCAGAGAAGCCATCGAGACAGAAAAACGGCCACACAGCATGAACAAACGAGATGATACCTCCCGCCTACTAGCCATTTGGAAACCCACCCTTATTGACAAACGAGTCCTTAACACGAGGAATGACACCAGACCCACACTCACGAGGTCCACACAGGATGTCACCACCACACATCCAGCCAGAAAGCAGACCCAAACCCACACTGATCAGGAAGCACGACCAAGGACCAGAAGCCAGACCGCAGCTGCAACATTAGCCATTTCAAACCCCTCCAATCCATACATGCAGCAGACTGACACCCACTACGAAGATGTAGCATGACCACGAACACGAAGCCAAACAGCAGCAGTGCAGCTCACCAGCTCAAATCCCCCTGCAACTCAGACTAATCTGAGCACAACCAAGCCCCCACCCAAACAGGACACACTCCCAACCAATCAGAGCACAAAAAAACCCCATCCAATCAGAGCACAGCCAAGCTCCCACCCAATCAGTTCAAACCCCCACTAGCAGTTAAAAAGGAAGAAACAGCTGCAATCACACATTGCTCCCAGAAGCACGAAGCTGAAGCCTGAAGATGACGAATGAGACTTCGTCGAAACGTTGCCAAGACACTTCCAATTTTACGTGGGAGAAAACCCGAATAACCAAAGACCTACATATATATATATATATATATATATATATATATATATATATATATATATATATATATATATATATATATATATATATATATATTACTGTATGTACTACTTTAAATATCTTATATACTATTTATAATTCACTTAATATCTTATTCATTCAATAATCCTTTATACTCTATGTCATTCCATTCTCTCAATATTTCAATCTAGCATAACTGTATAATAACTTATAAGTTTAGCAAGTTCACACACACACACACACACACACACGTGTGTGTGTGTGTGTGTGTGTGTGTGTGTGTTTTCGTAGGTTTTCACGGGTATAGGTATGCACATCTTGGCATATTTGGGTCTTTTCCCATGTAAGGTTGAGAGTATCTTGGCAACGTTTCGACGAGGTCTCACTCACCATCTTCAGGCTGATGCTTTCAGCTTTGTGCTTCTGTGAGCAAAGCGTGATTGGAGCTGCCGTCTCTCTATAAATACTGGTGGGGAGGTGGGGAGTGTTGCTGTCAGCGGGTTGGTTGGCTGTGTGGTTGCATCTTGATTGGTAGATGGAATGGGTGTTTTCAGATTGGTCGGCTCACAGCTGCATCCTGTGTGCGTGTGGTCCTAGTCTTTTGTTCCTGAGCTTTGGTGTTGTGGCCTCTGGAGTTCTGTGATGTGATGTCTTGAGCAGATGGCTGTGATGCAGCATCCCAGGCCCTGGCTTGGCTCTGAGTCCGATGTCCTGTCATGTGTTCCTGATGTGTGTCAGCTTGCTTTGCATGGGGATCGGAGAGGGGCGCAGCAGCCAGTGGTGCCAGCATGGTCTGGCTTCTGGATGGTAGTTGTGTTTTGTCTGTGGGATGGGTTTGGGTTTGAATCTGGTGAGGATGATCGGTGGTGGCGTTGTGTGTTATCCTGGGTCCAGTGTCAATTTTTGTGGTTGGAACTTGTTTGTTGACTAAGGCCAGTTTCCAGATGTCTGGTAGGCAGGAGGTGTCACTCCATTTGTTCATGTTGTGGGGGTATTTCTCTATTTTGATGGCTTCCATAATTATTCTCTTGTTATAGTGTTCAGTTTTGGAAATTAATTTGGTTCCTTCAAAATCAATTTCATGTCCTGTGGTTTTAAGGTGCTGGAAAAGGGAGGAGGTTTTTTCTTTTTTTCTGGCTGCATTCTTGTGTTCTGTGATGCGTGCATTTATTCTCCTATTAGTTTGTCCATTGTAGGTGGCTGGGCAGACTTTGCATGGTGTTTCATAGATTCCTTGGTTTTCTAGATAGATCTTGTCTTTGGGGTTTCTTAAGAGGTTGGCTATTTTTTGGTCTGTGCAGAAGGCTGTCTTGATATTGTGTTTGTGGAGAATTTTGCTGATTTTATCTGTGGTGCCTTTGATGTACGGGAGGAGGGCGATGCCATTGTCTTCTTCTGTGTCTTGGTTCTTGGGCAGTGTCTCTCTTTGGATTAGGTTAGTAATTGTGTTTCTTTGGAATCCGTTGGAGATTAATACATTTGTGAGAGTGTGTAATTCAGTTTTCAGGGGTTTTTTGTTGGCTAGGTGTTTGGTTCTGGAGATGAGAGTCTTGGCTATGGAGTTGATCTGAGCAGAGTGGTGATGTTATTGTGCGTTTAAGTAGCGGTTGGTGTGTGTTTTTTTCTGGTAGATGGTGTGTCCTAGGGAGTTTTTTGTAGATTAGGATGTTCAGAAAAGGGAATTGGTTGTTAGCTTCTATTTCCATAGTGAATTGTATTTTGGGGTGTATGCTGTTGAGATGTATGAGGAAGTTGTCCAGTTTCTCCTTGCCATGTGGCCAAATTACGAAAGTGTCATCTATGTATCTAAGCCAGAGTTTGGGTTTGAGTTCAGATTTATCTAAAGTGTTGGTTTCAAAGTATTCCATGTATAGGTTTGCGATAATGGGTGAGAGGGGTGATCCCATAGGTGCTCCTTCTATCTGTTTGTATCTTTGTCCATTATGGATGAAGTATGTGTTGGTTAGACAGTGGTTGGTTAGATCTAGGATGTGTTTGGGGGGTTGTATTTGTTTTGGATAGTCGTCAAGTCTTCTTTAATATGCGCTTTGGTGAAGAGGGATATGACATCGAAGCTCACGAGTAGGTCGCTGGGTTGTAGGTTTTGTTTCTTTATTGTTTCTATGAAGTGGAATGAGTTTTGTACGTGGGAGGTGATGGATTTTGCGTAGGGCTGAAGTTGTTTGGCAAGGAATTTGGCAAGATTTTGTAGAGGTGAGCCTATGGAACTGACTATGGGTCTGAGTGGTGTTCCTTCTTTGTGTATCTTGGGGAGGCCATAAAGCTTGGGGCATCTGGATGATTTCTCTCTGGGAATGATTCTTTGCTGGATCTCTTCACTGATGGGGGAAGGTTTTATTTTGGATTTGGTGGTTTTTCCAGGTAGGTGGTGGGGTCTGTGTTTAGAGGTTTATAAGTGGGGTCTTGGAGTAGGTTGGATAGTTTGGATTGGTAGTCAGATGTGTTCATCACCACTGTGGCATTGCCTTTGTCTGATGGGAGAATGATTATGTTATTGTCTTTCCTCAAGTCGGTGAGTGCTTTTTGTTCTTCTTTGTGTAAGTTGCTTCTGGGTGGGTTGCTGAAGCAGAGGAAATTATTTATTCTGGAACACTGTGTAACCAATAAACATGTTGAATGAACAGTTTAGCCAACATCTTTGCTGAGGGAATCTTGGGACAGGGTACAAAGTGCACCTGTTTGGAGAACAAGTCTCTAATCATCCAAATGACTGTATTTCCATTACTTTTGGGTAGTTCAACAATAAAATCCATGGATATCTCCTTTCATGGAGCCCCGGGTCTAGCCACATTCTGGAGTAACCCAGGCTGCTTCCCAGGTGGCCTCTTTGCCAAAGCACATACAGGGCAACTAGTGACATATACCTCTATGTCCTTCTTTAGGGAAGGCCACCAGAATTGTTGTTTACCTAAATGTAAGGTCTTCATGAACCCCAAATGCCCAGCAAATTTTGCATTTTGGGATTGTTATAACACTGGCCCCCTCAAATTGGAACATACAATTTGGCCCCCACCCATTTGAGACCATCATGAACAATACACTTGTTGCTGTAGGAGATGAACCAATCGTCAGTTTTTAATGCTTCCCTTAACTGCTCTCTCTCTACTCGGACTCTAGGAACCTCTTCTGTGCTCACTAAAGCCTCTGCTTCCCCCCTGTGCCAGCAATGCATACCTTTCACGGGCTTTACGACTTTCAGAGGCTTCTTTCAAGAGTTGCATGGCTTGAACGCCAGGAGATCTTCTTTGTTCTCTTTGTTCTCTTCTTGCCAAGCCGCCTCTCCACTGGTAACTGTCACCCCTGAGGAGATTTCTTCTGGAGGTTCCATCCTCCCCACGCCCAGCAAACACTTAGCTCTGAGTGGCTTTTCTTCAAGCTCTAATTCTGACATCCACTCCAAAACCTCCCTACAGTGCCTGGACTGGGAAGGAGTGGATCCAGCTGCTCTCATGTCCTCTTAGTCGCTGTCTTGGTCAGACATTCTTGGCTCAGCCCCCACCGTAGAGTTTTCTCTGGGATGGCTGGTAAAGGAGACTTTGATTAATGTCAGGTGTGCCTCCGTTCAAAACTTAAGAAAGAAAAAACCCAACTCCATGTTTGTAGAGAAAGGTGCTTTTACTGAGAATAACTAAATGCAACGAAGGAAAAACAAAGTCTAGAATGGAATAGAATAGAATAGAATTTTTAATTGGCCAAGTGTGATTGGACACAAGGAATTTGTCTTGGTTCATATGCTCTCAATGTACATAAAAGAAAAGATACCTTCATCAAGGTACAACACTTACAACACTTAATGGTAGTCATAGACTACAAATTTAACACTTAATGATACATACAACACTTAATGATAGTCATAGGCTACAATTAAGCAATCAGGAAACAATCAATATCAATATAAATTGTAAGGATACAAGCAACAAAGTTACAGTCATAAAGGCATAGGTGGAAGGAGATGGGTGATGGGAACGATGAGAAGATTAATAGTAGTGCAGATTTAGCAAATAGTTTGACAGTGTTGAGGGAATGAGTGATGGCATTCAGGAAAAAACTGTTCTTGTGTCTAGTTGTTCTGGTGTGCAGTGCTCTATAGCATCGTTTTGAGGGTAGGAATTGAAACAGTTTTTGTCCAGGATGCGAGGGTCTATAAATATTTTCACAGCCCTCTTTTTGATTCGTGCAGTATATAGGTCCTCAATGGAAGGCAGGTTGGTGGCAATTGTTTTTTCTGCAGTTCTAATTATCTTCTGAAGTCTGTGTCTATCTTGTTGGGTTGCAGAACCAAACCAGACAGTTATAGAGGTGCAGATGACAGACTCAGTAATTCCTCTGTAAAACTGGATCAGCAGCTCCTTGGACAGTTTGAGCTTACTGAGTTGGCACAGAAAGAACATTCTTTGTTGTCCTTTTTTGATGATGTTTTTGATGTTAGCTGTCCATTTTAGATTTTGCGATATGATAGAACCTAGAAATTTAAAGGTTTCTACTGTTGATACTGTGTTGTCTAGTATTCTGAGAGGTGGAACTATGGAAGGGTTTCTCCTAAAGTCTACCACCATTTCTATGGTTTTGAGTGTGTTCAGTTCCAAATTGTTCTGGTTGCACCACAAGACTAGTCATTCAACCTCCCATCTATATGCAGATTCGTCATTGTCTCGAATGAGACCAATCACTGTTGTGTCATCTGCAAACTTCAGTAGTTCAACAGATGGATCATTAGAGATGCAGTCATTGGTATAGAGAGAGAAGAAAAGTGGGGAAAGCACACAGCCTTGGGTGGGGGGGCTGTGCTAATTGTACAGGTATCTGATGTGATTCTGCTTAGCTTCACCTGCTGCTTCCTGTTTGTTAGAAAGCTTATGAGCCACTTAAAAGTCTGTTCAGTACCTGTAGCTGGTTTAGCTTAGTTAGAAGAGTGTTTGGAATGATGGTATTGAATGCTGAACTAAAGTCTACAAAGAGGACCCTTGGAGATTCAAGATGTTGTAGGATGTAGTGCAGAGCCATATTAACAGCAACATCTGTTGATCTATTTGCTTGGTATGCAAATTGCAATGGGTCTAACAGCGGATCCGTGATGGTTTTCAAGTGGGACAGCACTAGCCTTTCAAAGGATTTCATGACTACAGATATTAGAGCAATTGGTCTGTAGTCATTCAGTTCCTTGATGGTGGGCTTCTTCGGCACTGGGATGATAGTAGAGCGTTTGAAGCAAGAAAGAACATAGCACACCTCTAGTGATTTATTGAAGATATGGGTGAAGATGGGGGCCAATTAGTCAGCACAGACTTCTAAGCAAAAAGGAATTATCTTGTCTGGGCCTGGAGCTTTTCCTGGCTTTTGTCTATGAAATAAGTCTTGCACTTCCTTTTCTGTGATTACTAGGGGTTGTGAACCCAATGGGATGGGGTCAGTTATAGGAGGCTTGGCTGTTGTTGGTGTGTCTTGAGATGGGAGTTGTGAAGATAGGTGGCTGTAGTTTCCTTTAAAATCTGCAGTAAAACACATTTAGGTCATCTGCCAATTGTTGATTTCCTTCAGCCTGGGAAGGAGGTTTGCCGCAGCCGGTGATATTTTTAAGAGTTTTCCACATGTTTGCTGGTTCATTTGTTGAGAACTGATTCTTTAGCTTTTCAGAGTAGCTTCTTTTTGCTGCTCTGATCTCCCTTGTTAATACATTTCTGGCCTGATTGTACAGCACTTTATCACCTTTTTTGTAGGCTTCCTCTTTGGAACAATGTAGCTGCTTAACTTTAGCTGTGAACCAAGGTTTGTTGTTATGGTATATTCGCAACTTCCTTGTTGGCACACATAGGTCTTCACAGAAGTTGACATATGGTGTTACAGTATCTGTGAGTTCATCCAGGTCTGCAGAGGTATCTTCAAACATATTCTAATCAGCGCAGTCAAAGCAAGCCTGTAGCTTTAATTTTGCTTCCTCAGTCCAGGTCTTCATTGATTTAATTGTTGGTTTTGTGGTTTTAAGTCTTTGCCTATAAGCAGGTAAAAGATGAATCATGCAATGATCAGAGTGTCAGCCTCCGCATGCTATCTTGATTGTTTTATTGACTTAGTTAAATATTTAATTGTTTTATTACTTGTTTATTGCTTAGTTAAATATTTTATTGCTACTTTAGTGCTAAGTATTAGGAATGGGGTAATGTTCTTTTAAAACTGCTTCGCTGCCATAGAGAGAGGGGGAGGAGGCTCATCTCGAAACGAATCCAGGAATTCAAATTCCAAGACGCGGGCTGACACTAACAAACTCTGCATACCAGACAAGTGGAAGCCACCGGAAGAACGCCACGTGAAGCCTAAGAAGAAATGAGGCTCCAGTTGGTCCAGAATGCAACTGCGCGGGTGATAGAGGGAGCCGTTCGTAGCTCCCATATAACACCACTCCTGCGCAGGCTGCACTGGCTGCCTGTGCTCTTCCGGGTGCACTTCAAGGTCTTGGTTACCACCTTTAAAGCACTCCATGGCTTAGGACCGGGTTACTTACGGAACCACCTACTGCCACCGTTTGCCTCCCACCAACCCGTGCGCTCTCACAGGGAGGGACTCCTCAGGGTGCCGTCAGCCAAACAATGTCGGCTGGCAGCCCCCAGGGAAAGGGCCTTCTCTGTGGCAGCTCCTACCCTTTGGAACGAACCTCCCCCAGGACTTCGACAACTTCCTGACCTTCAGACCTTTCGCCGCGAGCTGAAGACATATCTATTTCTCCGCGCAGGACTGGCATAGAATTTTTTAGATTTTTATTATTGGGTTTTAAATTTTAATGGGTTTATGGTTTTAAATATATTCTTAAATTGGGGCCAAATTGAATAAGTTTTTTAATTATTGATTTTATTTGTATTGTATTTATCTATTGTCATTTTTACTTGGCTGTGAACTGCCCTGAGTCCTTCGGGAGAAGGGCGTATAAAAATTATATTATTATTATTATTATTATTATTATTATTATTATTATTATTATTATTATTATTATTATTATTATTATTATTATTATTATTATTATTATTATTATTTGGACTAGACTGTTTGACCTTTGGAGGGAGGAGGGATTTATGAGGGATATGTATGTGTAAGTCACTCCTACTATTCAATCTTGCTTTTCATTCGTTGCATTCAGTCAGAAAAGTACCTTTCTCTATAAACAATGGAGTTGGGATTTTCCTTTCTTGGGTATTGAATGAAGGCACGCCCGACAGCTGCTCTTGGTAAAGACCCATAAGCATCTTTTAGTATTGTGTAGCAATGGTCTAAAGTGGGACAATTGACATGCTGAAAGTATTTTGGTATTTTGGTAGCTCTTTCCTTAAGTTTGCCTTGTTTAGATCTCCCAAAATAATGGCCAGTGAATAGGGATATTTGGCTTCAGCCTCCATAATTTGGTCAGCTAGAGTTCATAATGCCTTGTTTACACAGGCATGTGGTGGGACATAAAGACCAATGAGAAGAAATGAGGAAAATTCACAAGGCGAATAGTATGATTTGCAGTTGATAATTAATGTCTCTAGGTTTTCATCCCAGAATTTGTATATTATAGTTAAATCCTGACACCAGCTGTTGTTGATATATACGCATAAGCTTCCTCCCTTCTTTTTATCAGATGTTTCTGTAATTCTGTCTGATCGTTCAGTCTGAAACCCTGGGATATGCAGGCTGCTACCTTCAGTTGATTCATTTAAACAGGTTTCAGAGAAGCATAGAATTGCTGAATTGTAAAAATCAGAATTTTATTTCATCCATCTTATTAGCAAATGAATGTACATTGGTTAGGAAAATTGAAGGCAGATGAATTTTATTTCTATTATTTCTTAGCTTGATTAGAATTCCTGCCTGTTTACCTCTCCTTTTTCACTTTCTCCATTTGGTTTTTTGTCTAAGGCAAAAATTACATATTAAAAGCATCCCCAAATCCCTCCCCCCAAGGACCCAGGTTGAGTGTCCAAGCCACATCTCCCCAAGGTGTCATGTGGGGTACTTCTTCAGACAGCCCCATCTATCTGGTATGCCAGAATGGTTGACCTTGACAACTATCAGCTCCCAGAAGCCTGTGAGCATTTTCCTCCTCTTTTTGAGACATCTCCACCAGCTCACTTCCCCACCTCCCAAATACCAGCAATGCCTCCCCCCTCCCATTACAATGGCAGCCGAAAGCAAGCAAGCATCATAGAGGCTGACAATGAGTGGAGAGGCAATAAGTAGATGAATAATATATTTTTCCAAAAATTGTTATAGATATCTTCAAAAATTGGCACAAGTTGACAGCTATAATTCTGTAACCAATTTTTTTTCTTGTGGACATTGCAGAGACACAGAATTTTGCCACTGCATGCATGGTAGCCTGGTTTGAATCCTGGAGGAGAAAGCCTACATAAAAGTCATCTCTGGCAATCTCTTTAATAAAGGGAGAATATATACTGACCTATAAACTCTATATAACTCACAGTACAATAAAACTTGAGATATCTTCGACTTCTCCTTTACCACATATACATATCCATTCTGCTATTGGTGTTCTCCTTTACCTACTTTGGAAAAGTGCTGAGGGGAGAATATTAAATCTCCCCTTAAATCTCTTTCTAAAGAAGAAAACTATTCTTTGTTTTGGGAAGATCAGGTCATTTAGATATCTTACTGATTCCGACACACCCTGTTTGATTCTGTCCCTACTGTGGAGAGGCAACCTATTTAATCCTTCTTGGAACTCCATGTCCTTCATTCTATCAATTACTACTTGCTTTGCTTTGTCAAAGCCTAGGACATTAAGAATACCGGTGAGAGCCCATAAGAGCCCAGCTTGTGTTCTATCACCTGTTTCCAGGGGGAGGGGAAGTTCTCAGTCAACCTAGTGGAGACAGTCCCTCTGGAAAAAAAATGCATTTTTAGCCAATAAATGATCATCATCTTCCAGTCTCTTACCTGAATTTGAGGCATACTTGTCTCAATTCTTAACCGGGTATTTGAAGTTCCTTTGGATGCAGCTAAGATGGCTCACAGGAATTTAGTTTATATGGTTTCTAATCAGTTTTTCTCTGCAAGGATTCCTGTTTGTGCCCCAAAAAGAATTTGTACCAATGTTTTGCCCTCAAAAAGTTTTAAGGCAGCAGGTAATAATTGACCTCTGCCTATGTAAAAGAAATGTTTAATTTCATTTGAGGACCTATTGGTTGTTTGCAATGTATGCTCCAGGTGTGCCTTCCATGTCCCTTGTGAGTGGAAGACCACCTCAAGGTATCTAGATGTCCTAATCTGTTCCAATCTATGTCCTTCAATTTTCCTGGAGTATTGGCTAGGTCTTTTAGCAAAAACTAAAATTTTTGATTTATCAAGGACCAACTTGTTCTGTTTACAAAAGCCAAATGTTGCCCTAATTGCTCTTTTCAGTCCTATGAGAATTAGTGAAATAATCGCAGCAACGTTGGCATATAGGTGAATCGGAATTTTGCATCGTGCTAGGTTAGGAGGCTGTAGATCAGGGTTTGGATTTGGATTTGGATTTATTAGATTTTTATACCGCCCTTCTCCCAAAGGACTCAGGGCGGTTCACAGCCAGAATAAAAACAATAATTATACACAATAAAACAATTATTAAAAAACATTAAATATCAGGCCAAATTAAAACCATTTAAAACCATAAAACCCCATATAATTTACATCAAAATATTAAAAGCTACTAAAAATTTCTATGCCAGTCCTGCGCAAATAAAAAGGTAAGTCTTCAACTTGCGGCGGAAGGTCTGAAGGTCAGGCAGTTGACAGAGTCCTGGGGGAAGTTCATTCCAAAGGGTGGGAGCCCCCACAGAGAAGGTCCTTCCCCTGGGGGCCGCCAGCTGGCATTGCTTGGCAGACGGCACCCTGAGGAGACCCTCTCTGTGAGAGCGCACGGGTCGGTGGGAGGCAATCGGTAGCAGTAGGCGGTCCCATAAGTAACCCGGCCCTAAGCCATGGAGCGCTTCGAAGGTAGTAACCAGAACCTTGAAGTGCACCCGAAAAACCACAGGTAGCCAGTCCAGTCTGCGCAGGAGTGGTGTTACATGGGAGCCACGAATGGCTCCCTCTATCACCCGCGCAGCTGCATTCTGAACTAACTGGAGCCTCCGGGTGCTCTTCAAGGGGAGCCCCATGTAGAGAGCATTGCAGTAATCCAAGCGAGAGGTAACAAGAGCATGAGTGACCGTGCATAGGGCATCCCGGTCAAGGAAGGGACGCAACTGGCAAATCAGGCGAACCTGATAAAAAGCTCTCCTGGAGATGATCATCCAGTGATCTTCAAAAGACAACCGTCCATCCAGGAGAACGCCCAAGTTGTGCACCCTTTCCATCGGGGCCGATGACTCGCCCCCAACAGTCAGCCGTGGCTGCAACTGACTGTATCGGGGTGCCGGCATCCACAGCCACTCCGTCTTGGAGGGATTGAGCTTGAGCCTGTTTCTCCCCATCCAGACCCGTACAGCTTCCAGACATCGGGACAGTACTTTGACCGCTTTGTTGGGGTGGCCTGGGGTGGAAAAGTACAGCTGCGTATCATCAGCGTACAGTTGGTACCTCACCCCAAAACCACTGATGATCTCACCCAGTGGCTTCATATAGATGTTGAACAGGAGAGGCGAGAGAATCGACCCCTGCGGCACCCCACAAGTGAGGCACCTCGCAGTCGATCTCCGCCCCCCTGTCAACACCGTCTGCGACCGGTCAGAGAGATAGGAGGAGGACCACCAATAGATGGTGCCTCCCACTCCCAAACCCTCCAACCGGTGCAGCAAGATACCATGGTCGATGGTATCAAAAGCCACTGAGAGGTCTAATAGGACCAGGGCAGAGGAATAACCCAACGTGACCAAAGCCGTCTCCGTACTGTATCCGGGCCGAAAGCCAGATTGGAATGGGTCTAGATAGACAGTTTCATCCAGGTATTGGGGTAATTGACGTGCCACCACACTCTCTACAACCTTCACCACAAAGCGAAGGTTGGAAACCGGACGATAATTTCCTAAAACAGCTGGGTCCAGGGAAGGCTTCTTGAGGAGGGGTCTCACCACCGCCTCTTTCAAGGCAGCAGGGAAAACCCCTTCCAACAAAGAAGCATTAATAATCCCCCGAAGCCAGCCTCGTGTCACCTCCTGCGTGGCCAGCACCAGCCAGGAGGGGCACGGGTCCAGTAAACATGTGGTGGCATTCAACCTCACCAACAACCTGTCCATGTCCTCAGGAGTCACAGGGTCAAATTCATCTCAAATAGTCTCAACAAGATGAGTCTCCGACCTCTCAACTGGATCTACCCAATTTTGATCCCGAAGCTGAATGATTTTATCGTATAGATAACCACTAAACTCCTCGGCACGCCCTTGTAAGGGGTCCTCCCGCACCTCCTGTTGAAGGAGAGAGCGGGTCACCCGAAACAGGGCGGCCGGGTGGTTATTTGGCGATGCAATGAGGGAGGAAACGTAAAGACGCTTCGCTTCCCTCAATGCCACTAGGTAGGTCCTACTATATGACCTAACTAGTGTCCGGTCAGCTTCTGAATGGCTGGATCTCCAGGCACTCTCTAGGCATCTTCTCCAGCGTTTCATTTCCCTCAGCTCCTCAAAGAACCAAGGAGCTGGTTGAGACCTGCGCCGAGTTAGAGGCTGCAAAGGCACGACACGGTCTAGAGCCCCAGCTCTAGTTCCAGTTCCCAGGCCGCGACTAGTTCTTCAGCCGTGCCGTGGGCCAGACCCTCAGGGAACAGCCCAAGCTCTGTCAGGAACCTCTCCGGGTCCATCAGGCACCTGGGACAGAACCAACGTATTGGTCCCATCTCCCTGCGGTGTTGAGTGACGATCCGAAAGTCCAACCGAAGGAGAGAATGATCTGACCATGACAAAGGCTCGGTGACTAGATCTCCTAAATCCAGATCATTCAACCACTGTCCAGAGATAAAAATCAGATCCAGTGTGCCTCCCCCACCAACTGGTGTTCTTTTTGATTATCTCTGGCAGGACATTATCAGCACCAGGTGCCTTATTAGCCTTGAGGGCTCTGATCAACTGGGATATCTCCTGGTGTAACAGGGGACCAATAAGCAATTTGGTCCAAACTAATTTGGCTCTCCTTAGTTACATAGTCAGAGTCTGTATATAGCTCTCTAAAATACTTTTCCCCGGCCTGAATTGGTACCTGATTAATTGGGGTAAGGAGGATTTCACCCAATCCTCTGGCAATGTACCAAAAAAGGGATGTATTTTTTGTCCTGACTGATGCAATTAATCTCTGCCAAGAGTCCTTCAATGTCGCACTTTTCTTTTCTTTTAGGAAGGTCTTATATTGTGCCTTCAACTGCTTTAGGTAGATGGGTATGATCTTCAGAAGGATCATTTTTACTTTTTATGTACTTATTATATATCATTTTTAGTTGCAAGCAATCTCTTTCAAAACATTTTTTATTCTTTAAAACCGGCTTTTTTGAGTGGGCTAAAATTCTATTGGAGAGAACGAATTTCAAATTTGAAATTAAAGTTTCAAATTCCTCTAAGTATGGTCCTTCAAACTTATTTCTTAGTAGAGACGTACGTAGTTCTATGGTTTCTGGAACTTAAATCTATTTAATAATCTCCTTTGCATTTTTCTTGGTCCATTTAGTTTTTACCTGGAATTTTGGCTCTCTAAGCTGGGTAGGTAGATTGAGCCAGCCCTTAGAAATTTTTGGTGTAGAGACGCATGGCCAGCATGTAGTGGGACAACGGGTTTTTTTAGGGCTCTGGAAAAACCGCTGATATCCCAGCTGATGAGGGGTCTTAATTGACCTAAACTATCTCATAGGGACAGCGAACTAGAGAATCATGGACTGATCAACTCAGGGAATCCGCAAACTCCCAGGTTGATCAGAGATAGCTTCTTGAACCAGACAGCTGAGAAAAGCGGCCATAAGAGTTGCTAAGAATCTGGGGCGGTCACAACAGAGCAGAGAAACTAAGAGAAAGTGCATCATCTGGGTGAGAACTTAATTTTCTAGATAAAAAATTTCCCTTCATACCCACTTGGATTTAATATAGACAGAGTGGATAAACAGCTAAAGCGAGGAGGGAGAGTGGGTGTGTATTGGCTCTCCATTTCCGTTATTGAAGTGATGAAGAAAGTGAAAGCCAAAAAGGGAAGAAAAAAGATCCTTTTTTCCTGTATGAACTAAATGAATTGATAAACTGACTGGGGATTGACTTAAAAGTGTAGATTTGGAAGTAAGAAGAGCTAGAAAATTGATTATTCAGAGAAAGAAAGAGAAGGATTATAAATGGATTTACAATGAATGGAAACAAAGAATTAAAGGGAAAAGTAGAGTTTGGTTATACTGCAGTGCCATCTAGTGGCAAAAAAAGACGTTAAAAGTGATCATAAGATGTAAAACTGACCTTGACAAATGCTGGTTGTATAGATAAGAAAACAGGTGTTGATGAGAGAAACACATTCTGGAAAGAAATGAAGAGATTGGAGTGCTGAATTTGTTTTTATGTTTTGAGTTTTTGTTTTTCTTATTTTGTTTTCTATTTGTATTTCTGAACTTTTTGAAGTACTTTGTTTTGGAATTGGTGCTTTGGTTATTTTCTCTTGCTGCAGATTTTTTTTTCTTTCTTTCTTTCTGGTGTATTATTTGGTGTGGGAACAAAGCCTGGAAAATTTGTACTGTTTAAATTTTGGATTAAAACAAGAAGAGCCTGCAGAAGCTTATAATTTTCCTTTCTTTAGTTTTTGGCTTCAGCTAGAATAAGAGCAACAAAATCGAAAGTTAGTAATAAGTAAAACATGGAAGAAGAAATCAAAACAATATCAATAAATGTAAATGGGCTGAATTCGGTGTTAAAAATAGATTCTTAAACAAGTTAAATCAATTAAAAATGGACATTATATGCATACAGGAAGTACACATTAGGAAACAACACACAAAACTATTGGAATATCCAAAATTAGGAGTTTTATTTACTTCATTGATACAACAAAGCAAAAGAGAAGTAGTATTATACATAAAAGAAAAATTAGAGCCTAAACAAAATATTTGTAGATGAAGATGGAAGGATTTTGATGGTGGAAGTAAGAATGAACTTTAAACAAATACTTTTAATAGCTTTATATGCACCAAATGATAAACAGGAAGAATCTTATGGGAAGCTACACAGAAAAAATGTAGAATTGGAATATGAAAATATATGTATAATGGGTGATTTTCAATGCAGTAACTGATGTGGATTTGGACTATAAAATGACAAAAATAAATAAGAAACCCAGGAAAACCCTCCCAAAGAATTTTTTCACAATGATAAGAGGAATTAAGTATACAATATTCATGGAGAAATAGTTATTTGAAAGAAAAACAATATACTTTTTACTCAAATAGACATTTGTCATGGTCCAGGATAGATATGATATGGATGTCAACAGACTTAATAGACAATGTACAAGAAATAAATATTGATTCAAATCTTTGGGCGGACCATAATCCAATTATTATAACATGGAAAGGACAAAAGAAAAAGTACTGAACTAAACAATTGTAAATGAAAAAGAATTTCAACAATTTTTTGAAAAAGAATTGGAGTTTTTCTTCAAAATAAATAAAAAGGAAGATACAGCACTGAAAAATGTATGGGATACAATGAAAGCATATATTAGAGGCCTGGCGATAACATATTTGTGGGAGGGGGGTGGGAAACAAGAAGAAAAGACAAAAACAGGAGAAATTAGAAGAAGAATATAAAAGTCTAGAGAAAGAATTACAAAAAAATCCACAAAAGAACAAATTTTAAAAAACAAATGGAATTGAAAAAAACATGAATTAAATTTAATTGAATTAGAATTTTTGGCACATAAGTTGAGGTCCGCCAAACAAAACTTTTTTGAATATGCAAATAAACCAGGCAGATAGTTGGCATACAAAAGGAAAAAGGAAAAAGAAAAGAAGTTAATTAATCAACAACAAGATAAAAAAGGAAGTATATGTTATAGAAATGTAGAAAAGAAAAATAATAATTCAAATCTATTATGAGAGACTATATAATCAAGAGAAGATACCTGATGGAAAGATAAAACAATTTTTAGAGAAATCTGATTTACCTAAAATACCTGACCAAAAAAGGGAAACCTTAGAAGAAAGAATATCAATGATGGAATTGATAGAGGCAATTAAAAAACAAAAAATGGGAAAACACCGGGCCCAGATGGACTACCAGCAGAACTATATAAATCATTCCAAGATGCATTGAGCAATGTAATGTTGGACCTATTTAATGAACTACTGGTGAAAGGAAATATTCCAGACTCTTGGACAGAGGCTTATGTCACACTTATACCTAAAGAAGATACAAATTTACTAGAAGTCAAAAATTATAGACTAATCTCATTGCTGAATGTGGATTATAAGATTTTTGCTTCAATAATGGTGAACAAAAACTTTTAAATGAAATGATTCATATGGACCAAAATGGGTTTTTACCTAAGAGACAAATTAGAGACAATATGAGGATAATTTTGAATACTTTGGAATATTATGAGGTACGCTCAGAAAAAGAAATGGCGATGATGTTTCTAGATGTGCAGAAAGCCTTTGATAATGTGAATTGGCAATTTTTGATTGAACAATTACAGATGATGGAATTTGGGGAGAGATTCATAAATATGATAACAATTTATAAAAAGCAATCAGCAAAAATAATGATGAACAGAGATGACAGAAAAAGTGAATATAATGAAAGGCACAAGGCAAAGCTGTTCATTATCACCATTGTTATTTGTATTAACATTTTTTTTATTTTGTCATAATATATACAAGCATCAACATAAAATAACTACATATCATATAAGCATATATATGAGCAAAAGTATGCAATAACGATATTAATTTGATATAATGAAAGGAAACAATAGGACAGGAATGGTAGGCACTTTTGTGCTCTTATGCACGTCCCTTAAGTGTTAAACAGAAATATAACAAGAAATGAAGAAATAAAAAGAATAAAAATTAAGAAAGAAGAATACAAATTACAAGCCTTTGCAGATGACTTAGTTTTTATATTGGAAGAGCCTCAAATAACAGGCCCCAAACTTTTAGAACAAATAGAAGAATATGGAGAAGTTGCAGGATTAAAGAGAAAACAAAAATATTTGTTAAAAATATAACAGAAAAACAGAAAAGAGAATTGATGGAGAAACTAAATATTCAAATTGTGAAAAAAATGAAATAGTTAGGAATATATTTAACCTCAAGATTTGTAATGATAAAGGAAGATAACTACTATAAACTAAAGAAACATTTGAGGAAGATTTGGAGAAATGGAAAAATCTACAATTATCATTAATGGGAAAGACAGCCATAGTAAAGATGAACACATTGCCTAGACAATTGTTTTTATTTCAGACAATACCAATGAAAGTAGAAAAGACATACTTCGAACACCTTAATAAAATAATAAAGAAATTTATATGGCAAGGGAAGAAAGTGAGAATCAACATAAAGATGTTACAAGATGCGAGATTACGTGGAGGACTGCCAAATTGGAAACTATATTACCAGGCAGCAGCATTGACTTGGATGAGAGAATGGATTGGATTAAGAAATACAAGACTATTAACTTTGGAAGGACCTGATCTTACAATTGGGATGGCATACCTTTTTATGATATGGTAAAAGTAAGATGCATACTTATTTTCAAAGACATTATGTAAGAAATGCATTATTACTGGTGTGGGAGAAGGTCAGAGATAAATATTATTTGAAAATACCAACATGGTTATCAACAATGGAAGTGTTAATACATCCAAATATTATCAATATTAGAAATATTCTTAGATATAAACATATACTAACAGATAAGGGGAATTGAAGGGGAAACAAGAAATAGAAAAATGAAAATTCAACCAGAAGCGTTGCAGTGAGACAGTCTGGGAATAGCAAGCTCCTACAAGCCTCGCGAACTCTCGGGTTGATGAACCAATGCCAAGGGGTCTTCGGACCAGATCTGTCCTGTAGGGACAGGGAAGAAAGGGAAGCATCTTGGAAGACCAAGAGAAACCGGCAAGTTTCTCAGAGGTCAGAGAAAACTCTTTGACTCGACAACGGGGGAGGTGGCCATAGTGGCCATCCTTAAGCTGGGACAACTGGACCAAGATTTTGAGCAGGAGCGGTGATTTGGATAGAATGTTGAAGCTGGATGAGTGAATACCAACTCACAAGAAAAATAAATTAACTTTATTTGCTAAAAGGTGTCCCAGTGGTGAAATAGTGACTAAATTGAGAGAGGAACATGAATATAGCAAGTACAAAGAGAAATGGAAATATTAACTCTAAAGCTCGAAAGGGAATTTAACTTTTTGGAATTAAATTTGCGATACCCAAAATAGATACTCCAAAAACAATTTTGGAGAGGCTTGAAAACTTTCAGAACATTTCTTTTGGATTATAAAAGGAAGAGTTGTGGGAATTATAACTAAAACTTAGTGAATCTCTCTTGACTTTCCCTTTTCCCCATTAAATTGGATTTGGATTGGACGTCAAAAGGTAAAGATTGGATACAGATTTTAAATTGAATTTTTGGAGGAAAAAAAGAAGTAAAATGTGGTCTTAAAAACCAAAATGGATACTTTTGCAGATTGTTGATAGGAATTGTGGATTGGAGAGAGACACCCTCAGGTGGAAGGGAAAATTATAGTGAGTAACATGTGTTGTGGAAAAAGTTCTTTCTTAAAGTGATAAGACCAGTGTGAATTTTGGGGGAGGATTTTGTGCCTGCAAGCTGTTTGAATTTGATAATCAAGGAAGGGAAAAACAACTCAGAGAATACAGAATGGCGCAGTAAATAATGGAAATTTTGAAAAAGATGCACATGACTTTAAAGCGTGAAATAAAAAAAATAATTACAAGACCTTATGGACAATTGAAACCTGATGAACTAGGAACTGTGATGGAATCTACTCAAGAAAATAGAGAAACTATGAAGAAGCAGCAAGAGAGTGTCATGGAAGAAAAAGAGAAAAATACTAATTGTGAAACATTAAATGATTGTGTAGGGAGTATTGATGAAAAAAATAAGGATGATAAAAATAGAAAGGATGGAAAAAGACAAAGGGAGAAAGAAGGGGGGAAGAGAAAAAACACAAAAAATTTAAAAGATTACACTGGGATTGATAGTGGCAAAACAATAATTAAAAGGGGAACAAGGAGAGCAGCTGGAAAAACATTGCAAACTAGGAGGTTAGATAAAAATAGGGATGAAAGAGACGAGGAAAAAAGAGGGGAAGAAAAAAATACAAAGTTAAAGGACCACAAAAGGACTAATAGTGAGAAGAAAAGAACTAGGGAAAGGGGAAGGAGAAGAGTGGATGGAAATACAGCTCAAGCAAAGAGGATAAAGGATTTTAAGAGGAAAAAGAAAAAAAGGGAGAAAGAGAGAAATGAAGAAAATTAAAAATACCTGATAATATATTAAATGGCTTACATGTTAATATTGAAATTTGAAATTACAAGAGAGTCTTTAATTGCAATTATGGAATTTACCTAAAGTATTAGAAATGATATTATGAAGATAAATTGAGTTTTCTTTTTCTTTTTTTTTAACTTTTCTTTCATGGTTATGGTTAATATTGTATATTGTTAATGAACTTCAAATATAGAAAAATATATATATATATATATATATATATATATATATATATATATATATATATATATATATATATATATATATATATAGTAGTATATATAAAAGATTATAAATAATATATAAATAATAACTGGGAAATGAAGGGTTTAATCTAAAAGGAGCAAGGAGGGGGGAAGAGAGAAGTTGATAAATGTTAAAATTAAGGGCAACATAAACAACATATACAACATAAATAAAAGAAAAAAATGAAATGAGAGAAAATATATTAACGTAAGCATATAAAATGGGTTGGAAAAGAACCAAAAGTTGTATGGATTTGATTTGGCCAATATTCTGTTCAGAAAAAATGCATTGTATGCTGATGTGTGTACATTAAAAAAAATTAAAAAAAATTAAAAAAATAGAAAAACAAGGGATTGAGTTTGATTGGTATACTCATACGCAAATACAAACAAGATATCAAAAAGATGCCAAATTATATGGTTTTTATTTAGAAATGACAGAATTGGACAAGATACTCACAGGAACAGATGATAAAATAATTTTAAAAATATATACTTATTTAGTATTGAATTAGAAAAAGAACAAGTAAAAGAAACAATGATAGCTTGGGCAAAACGATTTGGATATACAATTGAGTTAGGTAAATGGCAACAATTAGGGGAAAGGAATTACAAATTAACAATATCCACAGCATATAAAGATAATCAATATAAAAAAATTTTTACAGATGGCACATGCCACCTGAAAAACTGACAAAAATGTTTAAAGATAAATCAGCTAAATGCTGGAAATGCCATCAGATACCAGGATCGTATTATCATATGTGGTGGACATGTCCAGAAGCAAAAAACTATCGGATTAAAACTAAAACATGGTTAGAACATATAGATGTTAGATACAACAACATATAGATATAAAACCTGAATTGTTCCTTTTGGGTATCCTACCAGAGAAATTTAGTAAAGAAAAAAATATTTGATTATACATATAATAACTGCAGCGAGGATAGTATTTGCGCAAAAATGGAAAGCAGAGAAAATCCCTACAGAAGGTGAAGTAATTAAGAAAATATTGGATTGTGCAGAAATGAATAGACTGACTTCGACAATCAAAGAAAGAGAGTTATCTGAACATTTTAAGATATGGGGACAATTTTACCATTGATTAGAGAAGAAATAAATATATAGGGTAATGTTGTAATGAAACATGGGAAGAAGAAAGATTTTGCCAATTTTCTGAGCATGTTATGAGCCAGACCAGTTTTAAGCAACTTCTTCCCAATGAGTGGGAAGAATGGATGTCTTTGGAATAGAGATGAAGGACTCTATTTGCCAAATCAACACAGAAGGAGGCCTCCCAATTATAGCAGAATTGGCAGAGCAGGGAAGGTCAAATACAAATATTCCTGTGTTTGGCACTACTTCCATTTTCCTATCCAAGATCAGGTAAATGGGAAGAAGGAGAAGGTACTGCTTAAGAGAATATAGGCTTGGGCTTATACTTATGTATTGGTACTCTAGGTTTATATCAGGGGTGAAATGCTCCCGGTTCAGACCGGCTTGCCTGATCCGGTAGTGATGGCGGCTGGTGGTTCGGAGAACCGGTAGCAAAAATCCCTGGCCCTGCCCCCTGCCTCTGCTGAGCTACGCCATCATCAGAGGTTTTTTTTTTACTTTTAAAAGCAGTTTTTCTTCAGCCAAAAACATGCCTTTAAAAGTTAAAAAAAAAGCCTTTGATGATCCTGTGGCTCGGCTGGGATCGTCAGAACCCTTTAAACTCTTTTTTTAAACAACCTCTTTGGCCTAGGAGGTTGTAAAAAAAAGGTTTTAAAAGGCTCCTCTGACAATCCCAGCTGAGTTCCGCATCACCAGAACCTTAAAAAACATGTTTTCTACAAGCTCTTCAGCCGGTTAAAACAATTATTTTAAGAGGTTCTGGCTGCGATGAGGGAACTTCAGCTGGGATCATCAGAGAAGCTTTTAAAATCTTTTTTTCCTCTGGCGATCCCAGATGAGTTGCCTGATCATCACAAGCTTCTAAAATCATTTTTAGCAGCCTCTTACAATAGTCCCCACCCGTGCCCACCCAATCCCCCCTCCCCACTTACCTAATTACTGCTCCTTTCTGGCTGGCAAAGCCATGCTTTACATCAGTTGCATCAGCTAGTAACTGAATCTGCCTGTCTGCAATCCATCTCCTCAGTGAGCAACTCAATCTGCTTGGTTTGCTGGCTGAGGAACTCTGGGAATTGAAGTCCACAAACCTTAAAGTTATTAAGGTTGGAGACCCCTAATCTAAAAAATATAAATAAAATAAAATAATAAAATAAAATATTTGTGCAGCTTTCTGAGATTTGGTGTGTTTCTGTAGTGTTTCACTCTAACTATACAAACACACAAAATCTCACAAAGCTGTATGTGGCATTTTGTGTGTGTGAGAGAGAGAGTCAGCTGTGTTGTGTTGTGTGTGTGTAAAGTATGAAAGTTGGTTTTTGAGCTTTTTGTGACTGCGTGAGGTTCCTGCTTGTTGCAGGGGCCATTTTGGGTGAAGTGCAGCTGCTTTTACATTGTGTGTGAGTCAGTTGTGTTTTGTTGTGTGTGTGTAAAGTGTGAAAGTTGGGTTTTGGTATCTCTTATTGTTTTGTATGTTTATTATTTTTATTATTTATTGTTATTGGCCATGCCCGCCCAGTCATCTGAGCACCAAGCCACACCCATCAATTAAGCCATGTCCATAGAACCAGTAGGGAAATTTTTTATATTTCACCCCTGGTTTATATTGCTTGTCTGGAGTAGCTTGAAAGGCTGACATCAATCTTGCAAGTCTGAAAACATTTCACTCCTTTACTTTTGCTTTCCAGAAAATTAGGGTCCTTTCTGAGATGCTTCCCACGCCCTTTATGCTTCTACAGTTGAGATACTTTTTGCATGATAGGTGTCTAGTCTGTGATTTTCTTTGTCTTCCAAGATTATTCATTCACACCATTGTGTATGTCACAAACTAGCCTACTTTTATTTAGCCTATTCTGCATATCCAGCCTTTGATTGGGTTGTTTCTGGTTAAGTGTGCCCTATCAATCTGAAAAATTAAGTTGTATAAAACCAAGGTTGAATTAATTATTGGTAAATAGCATGTGCAAACACAACTCTCATCTTTAGACTGATCCTGCTTGACTTTGTTGTCTTTAGCCTGTCTATACAGGCAGTCCCTGGGGTTAAGAAGTTCTTACTCAAGAACAATCCCTAGATAACAAATAGGCTGCCTATTACTAAAATGTTCTCCTTACTCGAGCCTCTTGAGCAATGCTTGCAGGAATTACTGAAACTGCATTTAGCTGTTTTCATCAGTTCCTGGAAGTATTGAGCAGCTTTAGTAATTCATTGGCATTTGGCATGAGGAAGGACAATGCCATCCATCCTTTTTAGTGTTTTAGTTATGAGCAGTAGATTTGTAAATTCAAGTTCCAATTTACACAAAGATTTGAGATTAAGAGTTAGAAATGGGACTCTTTCAGCTAGGGCTGCCTGTACGATGCTTTCATATATTTAGTCCTTTGGATCTCATGTCTTCTCCATTGTTGAAATAACATAAAACATTTTTTAAAAATATGTTACAAGTTTTAAACTCTTGAAAATGCTTTAGTCAATATATTTTTGTGTTTATATAATCCACCTAGTGCTCAATGATCCAGACTGGTAATGATATTCAAGTTAAGCAGAACTTGAGTAAATAGGTACAACAATGAAATAAATATTAGTTTTCTCTTATATTGCTCAGCTGCCTCAGTGAAATAATTTCTAATGGTTTCTTTTTTTTAAATTATTCTCTGCGACTCACTACAGATTTCTTACTCGTGAGACCATCTGCTAAAAATTAAGCAATGTTTCTTTAAGGAGCAGCTTTCTGTGATCTCACCCTTCTCCCCATCTTTACAAACACAGAGGAGATTCTAACACAGGAAGAAGCAATTTCCCTGGAGCCATGGATTACCAAAAAAACCAAATGGAGAAAGTGAAAAAGGAGAGGTAAATGGGCAGGAATTCTAATCAAGCTAAGAAATAATTGAAATAAATCTAACCTGCCTTCAATTTTCCTAACCAATGTACGTTCACTTGCTAATAAGATGGATGAAATACTCCTCTTAAACAAAATTCTGATTTTTACAATTCAGCAGTGCTATGCTTCTCTGAAACCTGGTAAATTAATCAATTGAAGATAGCAGCTTGCATATCCAAGGGTTTCAGACTGAACGATCAGACAGAATTACAGAAACATCTGGTAAAAAGAAGGGAGGAGGCTTATGTTTATATATCAACAAAAGCTGGTGTCAGGATTTAACTATAATATACAAATTCTGGGATAAAACCTAGAGACATTAATTATCAACTGCAAACCATACTATTCGCCTCGTGAATTTTCCTCATTTCTTCTCATTTCTTCTCATTGGTCTTTATGTCCCACCACATGCCTGTGTAAACAAGGCATTATGAACTCTAGCTGACCAAATTATGGAGGCTGAAGCCAAATACCCTGATTCAGTGGCCATTATTTTGGGAGATCTAAACAAGGCAAACTTAAGGAAAGAATTACCAAAATACTTTCAGCATGTCAGTTGTCCCACTAGAGGCAAAAATACTTTAGACCATTACTACACAACCCTAGAAGATGCTTATCGGTCTTTACCATGAGCAGCTGTAGGACACTCTGATCATTGCATGCTTCACCTTGTACCTGCTTACAGGCAAAGACTTAAAACCACAAAACCATCAATTCAATCAATGAAGACCTGGACTAAGGAGGCAAAATTAAAGCTACAGGCTTGCTTTGGTTGCACTGATTGGAATATTTTTGAAGATGCTTCTGCAGACCTGGATGAACTCATAGATACTGTAACACCATATGTTACAGTATATGTATATCTTGTAGCTTGGAAGTACTTCCCTTTGACCTACAGACCTGTTCTTCAAACAAGTCCACTTCATCCCATGTGCCAAAATACCTTCTTCAAAAACTTTGGCAAAACTGTTTGTGCAACACATCTACAGACTTTACGGAGTTCCCGAACGCATAATTTCAGATCGAGGGGTTAAATTCACTTCTCAATTTTGGAAAGAGTTTTTATGGCTCATAGGCTCCACCCAAGGATTAAGCTCCTCCCACCATCCTTAGACTAATGGGGGTTGTGAACGCTCAAACTCGGTACTAGAACAATATTTACATTGTTATATTAATTATCAACAAGATAATTGGGCGGACCTACTACCTTTTGCGGAAGTAGCCTACAATAACTCAGTTCACAGTAGCACAGGATTCACTCCCTTTAAAATAGCCTCTGGCCAAGACTTTGTTCCCATCTCAGAACTTCCAAAGGAAAAAACCACGATTTCATCATTATCAGAATGGATAGATCAAATACAAAGCACATGGAAAATGACTCGCAAAGCTATTGATGACGCCCACCATGCACACAAAAAATAAGCTGATAAAAAAAGGTCTCCTGAGAACAAGTACCAAGTTGGAGATAAGGTTTATCTCTCCACCAAATACTTACAAACCACTCAAAAATCTAAAAAACTGGGACCAAAATATGTGGGATGTTTCCCCATAGTAAAAATCATCAATCCAGTGACTGTACAACTAGAATTGCCGAAAACACTGAGGAGAATTCACCCCGTCTTCCATGTTAGCTTACTAAAACCAGAACACACGTCCCCATTGCGTGCTAACCATACACCCCATCCTATACCAATTTTCATAGAAGGCAAACAACATTTTGAAGTAAAAGAAATCCTAGATTCCAGAAAACATAGAAATAAAATCCAATATCTTGTAGCTTGGAAGCACTTCCCTTTGTCCCAGGCTGAATGGATGAACAAGGAAGATGTTTGTGCTTCAGACAAGATAGCACAATTCTATAGAAAATATCCTAACAAACCCTAACTTTTCTTTTTTCTTTTTTAGGACTAACGCCCTTGTTGTAGGAGGGCCGAATGTCAGCCTCCACTCCAATCTTCACTTCTATTTGTGCATTTTATATTTAGTAGTTAGATTGCAATGTTATTATATTTAATGTAGAATAGCTCATGGACTTAAGGAGAAGAAGGCCCTTTAAGAGTGTCGTCTGACATAAAAAAGGAGAGGAGGGGGAGGAAAAGTTTGAAATCAGCATGAAGACCAGTTGCGCGGGCTTTTCAACGAAAATGGCATTCCTGACATGCCAAGCAGCCGGAGACCTTTGGAAGAAGTTTACCACGAGGGGCGAGAGGGAGCTGGCATTGATTCAACTATCCACAGCTGTAATATAGATGTATTTAGTAAAAGTACTTTTCTTTATTTTCAAATGAAGTCAAGGTGTTTTCTTTCCTAAATATAATCAGAGACAGTCTGACAGCTTCTGTGAAGACCTATGTGTACCGACAAGGAACTTGCGAATATACCATAACAACAAACCTTGGTTCACAGCTAAACTTAAGAAGCTACATTGTTCCAAAGAGGAAACCTACAGAAAATGTGATAAAATGCTGTACAATCAGGCCAGAAATGTATTAGCAAGGGAGATCAGAGCAGCAAAAAGGAACTACTCTGAAAAACTAAAGAATCAGTTCTCAACAAATGAACCAGCAAACATGTGGAAAACTCTTAAAAATATCACCGGCTACAGCAAACCTCCTTCCCAGGCTGAAGGAAATCAACAACTGGCAGATGACCTGAACGTGTTTTACTGCAAGTTTGAAAGAAAACTACAGCCACCTATCTCCACAACAGACACATCAACAACAGCCAAGCCTCCTACAACTGACCCCATCCTGTTGGGTTCACAACCCCTTAGTGATCACAGAAAAAGAAGTGCAAGACCTATTTCACAGACAAAAGCCAGGAAAAGCTCCAGGCCCAGACAAGATAATTCCTTTTTGTTTAAAAGTCTGTGCTGACCAGTTGGCCCCCATCTTCACCATATCTTCAATAAATCACTAGAGATGTGCTATGTTCCTTCTTGCTTCAAATGCTCTACTATCATCCCAGTGCCAAAGAAGCCCACCATCAAGGAATTCAATGACTACAGACCAGTTGCTCTAACATCTGTATTCATAAAAACCTTTGAAAGCCTAGTGCTGTCCCACTTGAAAACCATCATGGATCCACTGTTAGACCTACTGCAATTTGCATACCGAGCAAATAAATCAACAGATGATGCTGTTAATATGACTCTGCACTACATCCTATAACATCTTGAATCTCCAAGGGTTCTCTTTGTAGACTTTAGTTCAGCATTCAACACCATCATTCCAATTTAATTAATTAATTAATTAATTAATTTATTTATTTATTTATTTTTTTAATCCTTTTTAAAAAGGATAAAAATTTGGAAGATTGGCAGATTGGGATTAACAAATTTATATGGCAGGGTAAAAAGGCGAGGGTTAAAATGAAAATAATACAGGACTCACGGGAAAGAGGTGGTTTAAGAATGCCTAACTTTAAACTATATTATGAAGCAGTAACCCTTTCAGTAATAAGTGACTGGTTTAACTTAACAGAGGAAAGAATTTTGAATATAGAAGGTTATGACTTGTTATATGGATGGCATGCGTACTTATTTTATGAAAAAAAAGTGGATAGGGCTTTTAAGAATCATGTGTAGTGAAGTGCTCTTTTGGTCTGGAAAAATATTCCTATAAATTAGATTATAAGATTCCTATATGGCGAGCCCTAGACATGCAATAGAGAATATAAATATAGAACAGAAACAGGAAATGATTACTTATAAAGAACTTTTGTATGCTGAAGGAGGTAGATTGCAATTAAAATCATTACAGGTATTAAATGAAGAAGGGAGGAATTATACTTGGTTTCAATATGGGCAAATAAGTGCTAGATGGAAAGAAGATCAAAAAATTGGTATAATGCAAAGGGAGGAAAATTTAATAAAGCAAATTAGAAATCAGACCCAGGAGCATATAAAGAGATTGTATAATGTGTTGCTTGAAATAGATTGGAAAAGGATTTGGTAAAGGATTGTATGATAAAATGGGCACAGAATATTCAGGAACCAATAATGTTGGAAACATGGGAGAAAATTTGGGTTAGAAATGTTAAGTTTACACAAGCACAGAATTTAAAGGAAAATTTTTATAAGATGTTTTATAGATGGCACTTAGATCCCAAAAAATTATCACGTATGTATTCTAATATCCAAGCGAAATGTTGGAGGTGTGATTGTGATGACGCTACATATTTTCATATTTGGTGGACTTGCAAGAAAATTAAGGTCTTTTGGATAAGAATTTGGTGGATTATTCAAAATGTACTGAAGAAGAAGATAAAGTTCCTGCCACAATTTTTCCTTTTGGGAATTATAACGGATTGTACAGGGATTGAGACTAAATTGATTCTGAATTTAATAACAGCAGCAAGACTGTTGATTGGAGAATACTGGAAGAAGAAGAGATACCTACAATAGAAGAATGGATATTGAAAGTTATTAATTTGGCTGAGATGGCTAAAATCTCAGCTTTTTAAAAGACAATACGCAGGAAAGATATTTAATTGAATGGAAAAATGGATTGATTATCTACAAAACAGATATCAGATTAAGAAATATCAGATTGCCTTTGAATAATTAGAAAGTTATTTTATGTAATGGGGAGGGGGTTGGGAGATGAAAAGCTGTGGATGTGGTTATTTGGATTGGAAGGGAAAATTTTATTCTATGTTTGGTTTATGTATAACAATACCTTGTGATTGACCCGGGAAGCCGGGGAGGAGGGGAAGGGGTTTTGGGAGGAGGGGGAAAAAGGGGGAAAAATGTTTTTGTTTTTTAAAACTCTTTCAATAAAAAAAACCAAAAAAAACAAAAACCATCATTCCAGACACTCTTCTAACTAAGCTAAACCAGCTACAGGTACCTGAACAGACTTTTAAGTGGCTCATAAGCTTCCTAACAAACAGGAAGCAGCAGGTGAAGCTAAGCAAAATCGTATCAGATACCTGTACAATTAGCTCAGCCCCGCCCCCCAAGGCTGTGTGCTCTCCCCACTTTTCTTCTCTCTGTATACCAGTGACTGCATCTCTAATGATCCATCTGTTAAACTACCGAAGTTCGCAGATGACACAACAGTGATTGGTCTCATTCAAGACAATGATGAATCCGCATACAGATGGGAGGTTGAACGACTAGTCTTGTGGTGCAACCAGAACAATCGGGAACTGAACACACTCAAAACCATAGAAATGGTGGTAGACTTTAGGAGAAACCCTTCAATACTTCCACCTCTCACAATACAGTATCAACAGTAGAAACCTTTAAATTTTTAGGTTCTACCATATCGCAAGATCTAAAATGGACAACTAACATAAAAAACATCCTCAGAAAAGAACAACAAAGAATGTTCTTCTGTGCCAACTCAGAAAGCTCAAACTGCCCAAGGAGCTGCTGATCCAGTTCTACAGAGGAATTATTGAGTCTGTCATCTGTACCTGTCTGATTTGGTTCTGCTACCCAACAAGATAGACACAGACTACAGAGGATAATTAGAACTGCAGAAAAAATAATTGCTACCAACCTGCCTTCCATTGAGGACCTGTATACTGCACGAATCAAAAAGAAGGCTGTGAAAATATTTACAGATCCCTCACATCCTGGACACAAACTGTTTCAACTCCTACCCTCAAAACGGCACTATAGAACACTGCACACCAGAACAACAAAAACAGTTTTTTCCTGAGTGCCATTACTCTGCTAAATAAATAATTCCCTCAACACTTTATTTATTTTATTTATTTATTTATTTGATTTTTATACCGCCCTTCTCCCGAAGGACTCAGAGTGGTGTACAGGCAAAAATAAAACAGGTAATACAATGTACAATTTAAAATGCAAATTAAAAAACTTATTTTAAAACTAGCCTGAAAAGTTAAAATATATAAAAAACTAAAACCCCATTTAAAATTAATTAATAGAAAAATTTAAAATTGATAAAATTCAATTCAAGCCAGCCCCGCGCGAATGAAAAGTTGTGTCTTCAGTTCGCGATGGAATGTCCGAAGGTCAGGTATTTGGCGTAAACCCGGGGGAAGCTCGTTCCAGAGTGTGGGAGCCCCCACAGAGAAGGCCCTTCCACTGGGGGCCGCCAGCCGACATTGTTTGGCGGACGGCACCTTGAGAAGTCCCTCTCTATGGGAGCATACGGGTCGGTGGGAGGCATGTGGTAACAGCAGGCGGTCCCGTAAGTACCCAGGCCCTAAGCCATGGAGCGCTTTAAAGGTCGTAACCAAAACCTTAAAGTGCACTCAAAAGGCCACAGGTAGCCAGTGCAGTCTGCGCAGGAGCGGTGTTACGTGGGAGCTACGAGTAGCTCCCTCTATCACCCGCGCAGCTGCATTCTGGACTAACTGAAGCCTCCGAGTGCACTTCAAGGGGAGCCCTATGTAGAGAGCATTACAATAATCCAAGGTAACGAGCGCATGAGTGACTGTGCACAAGGCATCCCAATCAAGGAAGGGGCGCAACTGCCGAACCAGGCGAATCTGGTGGAAGGCCCTCCTGGAGACGGCCGTCAAATGATCTTCAAACGACAGACGTTCATCCAGGAGGACACCTAAGTTGCGCACCCTATCCTTTGGGGCCAGTAACTCGCCTCCAACAGTCAGCTGCGGCTGCAGCTGACTGAATCGGGATGCCGGCATCCACAGCCACTCCGTCTTGGAGGGATTAAGCTTGAGCCTGTTTCTCCCCATCCAGACCCGTACGGCTTCCAAACACCGGGACAGCACTTCAACAACTTCATTGGGGTGGCCCGGGGTGGAAAAGTACAGCTGGGTGTCATCCGCGTACTGCTGGTATCTCACCCCGAAGCCACTGATGATCTCACCCAACGGCTTCATGTAGATGTTGAACAGAAGGGGCGAGAGAATCGACCCCTGCGGCACCCCACAAGTGAGGCACCTCGCGGTCGACCTCTGCCCCCCTGTCAACACCGTCTGCGACCGGTCGGAGAGATAGGAGGAGAACCACCGATACACGGTGCCTCCCACTCCCAATCCCCCCAACCGGCGCAGCAAGATACCATGGTCGATGGTATCAAAAGCCGCTGAGAGGTCTAATAGGACCAGGGCAGAGAAATAACCCCTGTCCCTGGCCCTCCAGAGATCATCCACCAATGCGACCAAAGCTGTCTCCGTGCTGTATCCGGGTCGGAAGCCGGACTGGAACGGGTCTAGATAGACATCTTCATCCAGGTATTGGGGTAGCTGTCGCGCCACAGCACTCTCTACAACCTTCGCAACAAAGTGAAGGTTGGAGACCAGACGATAATTACCCAAAATAGCTGGGTCCAGGGAGGGCTTTTTGAGGAGGGGTCTCACCACCGCCTCTTTCAAGGCGGCAGGGAAAACCCCTTCCCACAAAGAAGTGTTGATAATCCTCTGGAGCCAGCTTCGTGTCACCTCCTGAGTGGCCAGTACCAGCCAGGAAGGGCACGGGTCCAGTAAACATGTCGTGGCATGAAGCCTCCCCAACAACCTGTCCACGTCCTCGGGAGCCACAGGGTCAAACTCATCCCAAACAGACTCGACAAGGCGTGCCTCCTCTCCCTCGCTTGGATCATCCCAATTTCGGTCCAGACCGTCCCGGAGCTGAGCGATTTTATCGTATAGATAACCACTAAACTCCTCGGCTCATCCCTGGAAAGGGTCATCCCGCACCTCCTGATGAAGGAGGGAGCGGGTCACCCGAAACAGGGCGGCCGGGCGGTTATCTGCCGACGCAATGAGGGTGGAGGCGTAAGAACGCCTCGCCTCCCTCATTGTCACTAGGTAGGTCCTAGAATAGGACCTAACTAGTGTCCGATCAGCTTCGGAGCGACTGGACCTCCAGGTGCTCTCTAGGCGTCTTCTCCGGCGTTTCATCTCCCTCAGCCCCTCGGAGAACCAAGGGGCCGGACGAGATCTGCGCCGGGTCAGAGGCCGCAAAGGCGCGACACGGTCCAAGGCCCCGACTAGTTCCTCAGTCGTGCCATGGGCCAGATCCTCAGGGAATGGCCCAAGCTCCGTCAGGAACCTCTCGGGGTCCATCAGGCGCCTGGGATGGAACCAACGTATAGGTTCTGCCTCCCTGCGATGGTGAGTGGCGGTACGGAAGTCTAGGTGAAGGAGAAAATGATCGGACCATGACATTGGTTCTGTTACTAAATCATCTAATTCCAGATCATTTAACCACTGTCCAGAGATATAAATCAGATCCAGCGTGCCTCCCCCCATGTGCGTAGGGCCATTATTTACTCTAATCAAGTCCAAGGCCGTCATGGAGGCCTGGAACTCCCGAGCTGCCGTCGATAACAAGCCAGCTGATGGCAGGTTGAAATCCCCCATGGCTATAAGTCTGGGGGTCTCAACCGCCACAGCGGCAAGTACCTCCAACAGCTCAGGCAGGGCTGTGGTCACGCAGCAAGGAGCCAGGTATGCGATCAACAAGCCCAAATGATTCCTATGGCCCCACCGCACATTGAGGGATTCACAGCCGGCAATCTGAGGAACAGTGGCCTCCCTCGGCTCTAGATCTTTCTTAATGACAACCGCCACCCCCCCCCACCCCTACCTTGGGCCCTCGGCTGATGAAATCCTCGGAAACCTGGAGGGCACAGCTCAACAAGGGGAACCCCCCCCCTCTGGGCCCAACCAGGTCTCCATAATGCCCATAAGGTCCGTGGACTCCCCCTGAATAAGATCGCAAATCAGGGGAGCTTTATTAACCATGGACCGGGCATTACATAACATCAGCCGAAGATCCAAGCTCTGAGGATCATGGCCGCCCGAGGAACAAGTAGGGACTGGGGGGGCCGGAGCACGTGATCGCTTTCAGACATCGAACACGTGCTCCCAACTCTCGATACGCCCCCCCCCCGCCATATCTGCCTCTCCCACTCACCGTACAGATCGAACCACCCTCTAGTCCTGGAACAACGCCCTCCCCCCCTGCCTTCAGACCAGATGGAGTAGTGCTGCGAACAAGCACAGGGGCTGGATCCCTCCCCGTCAAATCCCCCCCCTTAAAAAACCCTTATTTAAAAATCTATTTAAAAAACCCCACAAATTCTTCTTGGCCGCATGCCACCTCTCTGGGTCCCAAGACCCTTCGTTAAGGTAAGCCCTCGATAACTTGGAGGGCCATTCCTGCGAGGCACTGTCAAACTATTTGCTAAATCTGCACTACTATTAATCTTCTCATCATTCCCCATCACCCATCTCCTTCCACTTATGACTGTAACTTTGTTGCTTGTATCCTTACGATTTATACTGATATTGATTGTTTCCTGATTGCCACGCCCACCAATTAAGCCACGCCCACAGAACAGGTAGAGAAAAATTTTAGATTTCACCCCTGGTTGGAGCTCAGGGCTGTCCCTCTAGCCCTAAAGGAGTTCCAAGGCCTGGTGTCAGGAAGGCATATCTTAATTCTGACTGACAATATGGGCGCTAAGGCACATATTAACAGGCGGGGAGTACCCAATCAAGGGCCTCATGAAGGAGGCTGAGCGTCTCTGTCTCTGGGCAGAGTGACTCCATATGTCATTAAGGGCGGAGCCCATTGCAGGGGTCTCCAATGTTCAGGCAGATGGGCTCAGCAGGGCCACAATTGACCACGCATAGTGGTGCCTGCATCTGGATTTGTTTCAGGAGCCTTTCCCCCTTTCCCCCTCTTCCCCTCATCCAGAGGGTGGTAAGAAAGATTCTTGCAGAATGGGCAGAGGTGATCCTGCTGGCCCCGCACTGGCCAAGGTGGCCTTGGTTTGCCAACTTAGTCACCATTTTGGTGGCCAGGCCTTGGAGGATACCACCAGACAGAGTCTCCCTCCCTCGGCTTTCATCCACCTGGATCCTCAGTTGCTCTGGTTGACCTCCTGCTGTTTGAGCAGAGGTCTCTGAGCCAGGACAATTATTCCTCCAAGGTCATTGATACCATCCAAGCCTCCAGGAGGGCTCTTCTAACAGAATTTATGATGCAACTTGGAGAGTGTTTTGCTCCTGGTATTTTCAATCGGGCTTGGACCCAACATTTGTTTGGTGCCCCAGATATTGGGTTTTCTTCAGGTGGGGCTGGACAAGGGACTGTCATCCAATACAATCCATCGCCAGGTGGCAACTCTGTCATCAGTGCTTTCCTGTGGGGGGCTGGACTCCCTGGCATGCCACCCGACCATCCGCAGGTTCATCAGGGGAGTCACAAACCTTAGGCCTCCAGTGGTTCACTGTTTTCTGACTTGGGACCTCACCAAGGTCCTGCAGGCACTGACTGGGGACCCTGTTGAGCCACTGAGAGAAACTCTTTGCTTTTCCTGTCCTGCAAGGTGGCATTCCTGGTGGCCATAACTTCGGCCAGGCGGATTTTGGAGTTGGTAGCTCTCTCCATCTGACCGGACCTTTGTGTTTTTCACACCAACAGGGTGGTGTTACAATTGGACCCTTCTTTCATACCAAAAGTTAATTCATGGTTCCACAGGGCCCAGGAGCTGGTTCTGCCAAATATTTGCTCCAACCCAGTACATGCGCTGGAACGGAAATGGCACATGTTAGACGTGAGAAGAGCACTTCGGATCTATATCAAATGAACTTCCTCCTTCAGAAGGATGGAGTCTCTCTTTGTCTTGTTTCAGTCAATCTCCTTGGGGGCCAAGGTCACTCCATCGACCCTGGGCCATTGGATTAGGGCGTGTATCATCAAATCTTATGAGATGCAAGCCATTCCACTACCCAAGAGTATTACGGCACACTCCACAAGGAGTGCAGCCACAAGTGCAGCATGGGCAACACAGGCCACTCTGGAAGAGGTTTGCCGTGTGGCTACCTGGTTCTCCTGTCCCCATTCATCAGGCACTATAAACTGTTCATGTATGCCTTGGCTGAGGTGTCATTTGAGAGACGGGTCCTCCAACAGGTGCATAATGATTAGGGGACCTAGGCCCAGGCTGCAACCCACCCATAAGAACAGAATTGCTTTGGTATGTCCCATTCCTGATGCTGCCTCCACTACAAGGGAGAAGGAACGTTGGTCTTACCTGATTCGATCTTTCTCGTTGAGTGGAGGCAGCATCCAGCCCCACCCTACTTTTGGGCTGTCCTTTCGGGGGAAGAATTTTTTCTGACCTTCACACGTCAAGGCTGTCTATTCCTTTGCCAAAAGCTGGGCACTGTTGGTGTAGGCATGTCCTCGCAGCTTTGACAGTCTCAGTCCTATTGGCTAGCAGCACATTCCTGGATGCTGCCTCTATTCAACAAGAAGGATCGTATCAGGTAAGACCAATGTTCCATTTCTTGCTCTAATTCTGCATTGAGGAATGCAGTGGTTATGTCAAAATGCCAAATTTTATGGCCATGTGTCGCTGCCAATGCTAATGCCAACCTGATGCTTTCGCTCTTTATAGTTGGTGCGAATACCTCATCATAGAGCACATTTTTCATCTGTGGAAAATTCTTGTGCCACTAACCTTGCTGGATCTCATTATTGGGCAATACTTTCTTCTTGTATACTCATTTACATCCTACAGCTTTGTTACCCTATGGCAAAGTCATAGATGTGAACACGTTATGTTCACCCATGGATTTCATTTCCTTATCCATGGCTTCTTTCCACTTTACTTGTTCAATTCTAGGTAATGCCAATACTTCCTTATAGTTTCTTGGCTCAAACCATACATTACACTCTTTTACTTTACTAGCAGAATACCTATCACGTGGAATCCCTTTGTTCCATTGCTCTGACCTGCGTGGCACTGACTGCTCCTGTATGCCAAAGCTCTCTTGCTTCATAGCTTTTCCAGCTTCTTCAGTTTCTCCTCTCTGAACGTGGACACCATCACTAAGTGAGTTACCATCATTAAGTGGATCATCGCCACTAAGTGAATCATCCCAAATATTTGCATCAATTCTTTTCCAATTTTGCTCTGCAAAACTTGCAGACCTTGAAATTACTATTCTTTTGCTCCCATCACTAAAACAATAGCCTTTTGAACCAGGCTTTAGTCCATAAACCTGAGCTTTCTAGCCTTTGGCTGTCCCTTTCTTTTAATTGCTTTTGAAATATGCACCCATGCATTGCTTCCAAAAACTTCTAAATGTGCCAGAAATGGCTTCCTCCCATATATGGAGTATCATTAATTGAGGAATTCCACAGTCTATTAATTAAATAGTTAACAGTCAACATGGCTGCATCCTAACATGACCTGCTCAGATCAGAATCCTCCAGCAGTGAATCCTTCATGGTTTTTAAGACTCCATTTTGTCTCTCAACAACACCATTCACAGCTGCTGTATATGGATTTGTGTGTCTGTGTTTTATAACTCTCCCAACCATTGTTGAAAACTTGCTGACATTAATTCTGAACCTCTGCCATTTTGCAGCTGACATACCTGCTGTTTATATCTCTTTTCCACAAAGCTTATCCATTGCTTAAATTTCTGTAGCACCTCTATTTTATTCTTTAGTAAATAGCAGAACCCAAACCTGCTGTACTACAATGACCAGCACATATTTTGCTCCTCCTAAACTGGCTTGCATTGGCCCAATCAAATCTGCCTGTACCAGCTCTAGAGCTCTTGTAGTCTGTCTTGTGCTACACTTGCTTACTGGGAATGCTTTGGACTTTGATGATTTGCATACTGTATAGTCCAAATATGCCTTACATCCAGTGGTGTGTTGCTACCGGTTCTCACCGGTTCAGGAGAACCGGTAGTAAAAATATTTAGTAGTTTGCAGAACCAGTGGTAAAAGATGGCTGGCCACGCCCCTGAACCGGTCGCCAGTCACTCGCCCCAGCCGCCATGTTTGTTGCCACCCTGCCACCACCTCTGCCATCGCCAACATCACCCCCTTGCCGCCGCCACCACTGCTGCTGCCCCGCCACCTGCAGGCATCTTTAAACTTGTCTGCTTTAAGACTTGTGGACCAATCAACTCCCAGAGCTTTGCTGGCTGAGGAACTCTGGGACTTGAAGTCCACAAGTCTTAAAGGAGCCACCACCCCCCCCCCACTGCCTCCCTTGCTCTTTCTCTGCCTCGCTCACTTGCTGCTCAGCCAGAGGTCGCTTGCTATGCCGGAGCTGACGTGAAGGGCAAGTGTGCCATCATGAGGTGACGCTCAAGTGGGGGTTGCCCTTCCGAAGGGTCAGGGGATTTCCGGGGAGGGGGCCCCACAGGGATTGTGCTGATCCAGGAAGTGCACACAGTGCTGCTCCCCTTCCCTCAAACAGCTGGCCAGGGCAGGGCAGGCATTGGATTGAGGGAACAGCTGGCTCCGGAGGGCATCCCTGCCTCTTGCCCCACTGGGGGGAGCACCAAGGAAGAGGCTCTGGGAGCTCCTGGAGGCCGGGCAGAGCAGAGCCAAGCCGGCAGCCCATTGGGATGTGGCAGACTCTGGCCCTGGGCTTGGTCTTCTTCCTGGCTCTCTTCACCGCTTCCATCCGCAGCCTGTGGTGGCTGGCACCAGAATGGAGCCTCAAAGACCGGATCCTTCTCAGTGGCAGGTACCGGCTGGCACCGGCCCCCGAGGGGAGGGAGGGAGGAAGGTGGGCAGCATCCCAGAGGAAGGTGGTGGGAGACCCCCCCAGCCCCCTCTCCCTCCCTGACCCGGATCTGCTCAGGAAACCGGGGAAGGGAGTCATGCAAAAGGAGCCAGGGGGCGGGTGCAGCTGAGAGAAGCACTAACCCTGAGAGCACTTTTGCGGGTATAGAATTTCTTGCTTGCACAAGAAAAGCTGAGTTGCGGAAGGGGTGGGGGGGTGAGGGGTTTGGGGCTGGGGAAGCCCCCCTCCCACTCCTTCCTGAGGGGTGGGATCTTGGGGGTGGGGTGGGCTCTCTCCCCCACCCCGCACATGGGGGGCGCCAGGTTGGGGAAGCTACTGCTTGCCCCAAGTCCCGATATGCCAAAGGACTGCAGGCTTTTGGCTTGGCATGGCCAAGGTTCAGTCCTTCTGCATGGAGAGAGGGAGGCAGAAAGAGAGAGAGAGAAAGAAAGAGAGAAAGAAGGAGGGGAGAGAAAGAAAGAAAGAAAGAAAGAAGGGAGGGAGGGAGGGAGAGAGAAAGAGGGAAAGAAAAGAAGGAAGGAAGGAAGGAAGGAAGGAAGGGAGAGAGAGAGAGAGGGAAGGAAGGAGGGAGGGAGAGAGAAAGAAAGAAAGAAAGAAAGAAAGAAAGAAGGGAGAGAGAAAGAGGGAAAGAAAGGAAGGAAGGAAGGGAGAGAGAGAGAGGGAGGGAGAGAGAGAGAGGGAAGGAAGGAGGGAGGGAGAGAGAAAGAAAGGGAGAAAGAGAAAGAGAAAAAGAGGGAGGGAGGAAGAGGGAGAAAGAAAGGAGAGAGGGTGAGAAAGACAAAGAGGGACGGAGAGAGAAAGGGGGAGAGAAAGAGGGAAGGAAGAAGGGAGAGAGAGAGAAGGGAGAGAGAGTGGAAGAGAAAGAAAGAAAGAGGGAGGGAGGAAGAGAGAGAAATAAATATAGAAGTGAGGGAGGGAGGAGAGAAAGAGAGAGAGGGAAGGAAGGGAGAGAGAGAGAGAGAAAGAAACGGAGGGAGGGAGAAAGAAAGAGGGAAAGAAAAAAGGGAAAGGAAGAAAGGAAAAGAAAGAGAGAAAGAAAGAAAGAAAAAGAAAGAAAGAAAGAAAGAAAGAAAGAAAGAAAGAAAAAGAGGAAGGGAGAGAGAGAAAAGAGAGAGAGAGAAGAGGAAGGAAGGACCACAAACCCTGGCACTAGACTTGGCTTCAGAAGACGCTTTGAAACAGGGCAGCAATCTGGGGCTGGAAGGGACCTTAGAGGCCATCTAGCCCAACCCCCTGCTCCAGCAGGAAACCTTCTATCATCTGGATTATTTTGGTGCCTCTAACAGAGAGGAAAATTTCCAGAAAGGAGAAGGAGTTTACTAGGACAAGGCTGCCATGCAGAGGAAGGCAAAGATAGTCCTTGTCTTTTGACCAGAATTGAGTCCAAAATTTTGGTTGCTAAGCAAGAGCGTTGTTAAGTGGTTTCACCACATTTTACTCAATCTATGTTCTCTCCTGGCTCTAACAGTCATGTGCAAGTTAGAGAAGAACATCTGAAGTGTGTGTAATGTTCTAAATGTACAGAAGTTATAGTTAAATGTGTGGCAGAAAGTGGACTCTAGGTCTGTTTTTCCAAATGTAGTAAGTGAGGTTGAATGTGTATAGTTTTAGAAGAGTCTGTGTGTGTGTGTGTGTATGTGTGTGTGTGTGTGTGTGTGTGCGCGTGCGTGTATGTGTGTGTGTGTGTGCATGTACATACAGTATATATAGTAGATAATGTATCTTTGTGTGCCTATACACGCTATACTATGTAATATATATGTATATATATATATATGTAATATATATATATATATATAATATAATATAATATATATATATATATATATATATATATATATATATATATATATATATATATATATGTATATATATGGCATATATACATAGGATTTAATAGTATATTTTGGATGTTCAGTTGTAGTAAATAAATAGACAGGGAAATTGATGTCAGTGACATCAACCTTTGATGTGAGTGACATCAAGTTGGCCACACCCACCTAGTCACGATTACCCAGCTACGCCCACCCAGTCACATGACCACCAAGCCACACCTACCCAGTCACATGACCAAGCCACGCCCACTGTCATATGACCATCAAGCCATGCCCACAAAATAAGCCACACCCACAGAACCGGTAGTAAAAATTTTAGAACTCACCCCTGCTTACAACCCTTTAAATTTAATCCTTCTGCAAACTCTTGCATTTTTTGCAGAACTCTGAAGCTAGCATCGCCAAGCTTCCTATGCAAGAGATGAACACATGAATCATGTTGTGGTACATTTCCAAATGTTTGGGCACATTGAACCTTATGTCCCTGCAACACATAAAGATTATCCTCTTCTATGCCCTCTATACATTCCCATTTCTCATTATGAGACACCTCCCATAAACAAATGTGGTCTCAAATCCTTGCTTGTCTAAACTAGAGACACTCAGCAAATTATGCTCCATTTAAGAATAGAATAGAATAGATTTTTTTATTGGCCAAGTGTGATTGGACACACAAGGACACATAATACATTATTAAACCTTGTTTCCAAATATGGAATTTGCACACTGCCTCTTCCAATGACTTTAGCCTTCTGGCCATTTGCCAAGGCTACTGCATTTCCAACTGATGAATCCAACCTGTAAAACAATTTAGAATTGTTTGACTTTTACTGTCAATCAATCATTTGTCTTTGCTATTGCAACAACTCTTGCAACAGCAATCTGTTCATCTTGCAATCCTTGCAAATAGTTCTTGTCTTGGAAATAATTTCTTCCTTGCAAGCTTTTCTTTTGCAAACAGTCTTTCTTTAGATGTGTTGTTTCGCCACAAATAAAGCACATCCAATGTTGCTATTCTTTCTGCTTGCAAAGTCTTTGTTGGGCTGTAATCTGATATCTTCTGCTGCTACTTATCCTTTTGCAGACACCTTGTATGTTGCTAGGCTCCCTGGGGACAGTCATTCGATGGCATTTTCCATTCTTCTCACTCTGCTACTTGGGCCCCCACCACAGGAAATTTTCCTCCTCGTGGCTTACACACACTTTAGCTCTGAACAGACTCAGAAGTTGCAGATTAAGACATGCCCTGGTTGCAGTCTGTCTCAACTCCTAATTGGCTGACTTTGTTACTATGTCCTATTTCCGTTGATGATTATATTCTGACAGAAAGAACTATGTGCTCTGGAGAATCGTGAGCTGTTTAAATCTCATTCCACTCCATTTTGATTCTGTTTTTTGTAAACAGCTATTCAGGAGCAGGAGCAGGTGGCAAACAGCTTGCAAAATCAAACATACATATTCTCCCATATTCAAATATTTTTATTTGGATTCTTTATAAAACAAATTACAGCTGTCTGAGAATGCAAGATGCTACTCTGAGGCTAGACTATTTTCAGCAACTTCTGGGAGAATGAATCTGTCCTGCTTATTAACAGATATACAGAATATATTTGAAAAATGTACTGTTATGTCCGTAGTATTAGTTTCAGTAGTAAATACATCATTTATTTTATTACTGAAATCTTGAAGGAGAAAATACAGTTATTTCTATTAATGGTCTTCAGTGTGACATTCATGCTTTGCCAATTTGAATTAAAATATCAGAGTTATTAGTATTTCTTTTGCAGTGCATCAACTCTCTGGCTGAAGCCATTTCCCCCCCTTCTCTTTGTTGCTTCATAGTTGCCACAAACTCTGGGGAAAGGGAGGGAATAGATAGAACGTTTCATAGACATAACAAAGGAGCTCTCCCATGGGAACCAAGGTCATCCCCCAGGTGTTATTTGAAGGAGGAGTGGAGTGGCTAAGGATCCCGCTAACTACCTCAATAGGGCAATGCAACCTGAGTCCCATCACGGCCACTAGATTAGCTAGTCCACCTCAATGGCAGGATTGAGCCCAAGACTATAGCAAAGCCCTCCATATCACTGATGGGTGGCAAGCCCAGTCGACACCTGCAAAACCCTCTGGGGTGGCCTGGTCCTTCACCCTGGCCAAACTACCCTGGGCCCAGCTGATTCTCAGGGCACTGGGCCCCTGCTTGGGTGCTACCTCAGCTTCCTAATCCTCCTCAACCGGAGGACCCTCCCCAAATGAAGGCCACATTCAACAGAGATCTAGAGAAGCTCACATTCTTCCTAAACTAGGTGTGGGCCTACCTGGGCTGCCACACACCCTCCTACCCAAACAACCTTCAATGATCCATGCCATGACTACAAATCTAGAGGAGCAAGTGGCAGAATAGGTGACATAGCTCACTGATGAAGATGTGCCATAACTGGAGAACATCCACACCTTCCTGCAGGAACTGAGGACCAGTGTCAGCCTCCACTCCAATCTTTGCATAATTTTTGTACAATTTATATTCAGTAGATAGAATGTAAAATGCTTCTTTCTGTAATGTAAAATAGTTAAGGAAATGAGATGTATCATTGCACCATACAGGGTAAGGGAAAGGGGCCTATTAAGAGTGTCGGCTGACATAACAGTGGGGGAGGGGTGATTAACGGCTGAGTGTTAAGAGTGCGGGCTTTTCCAACAGATACTGCATTCCTAAAATGATTGACAGCTAGAGACTGGCGGAGGAAGATTACCACGGGGGGCCAAAAAGGAGCTGGCATTGGACCAGACCAGCCTGACCTCCTGAAGGAGGAGGGACAAATGGGGGGATATGATATGTTAGCCATATTTTGTCTCAGATCCAACTTTGCACTGCTGCTATCCAGATTGTAATTAGTAAAAGTACTTTTCTTTATTGCAAATGAAGTCAAGGTGTATTCTTTCCTAGTTATAATCAGAGGCAGCCTGACATTAAGTTGGATCTCAAAGCATGTCGACCAACCAGGATTTTAACCAAAATACCGAGGGGGCCGACAGGAAAAAATTGATGGAAGGCCAGCCACCCACTGAGCCGAGGGAGGCGTCCGGAGGAATTTCTGCTGACACTTTTAACCCTGAGCTGGAAGATTGCAGAGCTTGGTGGATAGAGCAATTAAAACTGGAAGAGAAAGGGTGGAAACCGAGCACCGAAGAGCTTCCGTCTGGGGTGACAAAAAGAAAAAAAAAGGGGAAGGAGAGACTTTCAGATTGGAAAGAGGAAGAAAAGATAAGGGACAAGCTCCAGCTGGAGGAGGCGTTGCGTCTTTTCCGTGAAGTGAAAGTAAGGCAAGCAGCTCGCCAAAGGTATGAATCCCCTATTCAGTCCTCCAGGTGGGAGGGAGAAGAGGAGGAAGATAATACAAAGGGGCCAGCTGGAGGAGATTCCCAGGGTGGAGAGATTTCTGAAGGCCCAGAGCCGGAACCCCTCTTCCCAGAGGCAGCTGAATTGGATGGGGGTCGCACGCCACCTGCTGACCAAGCAAGGCTGCGCAGGGGAAGGAAAAAGCCAAAAATCCCTCCCATATCAGAGAAATTTGATGGGAATGCCAAGGAGTTAGAATTGATCCTGGCGATAGTGAATGACCACATGATAGACTGGGGAGAAGATTATTGGTCACAGGTGGCACAAGTTAGAGCTGTGACCCACAACTTGACCGGAAGAGCAGCTGCATGGTTTGTGTCACTATATACCAACCACTCCCCCTTACTGCAAAACTACGAGCATTTTATTACTGCACTGAGGAGGAGGTTCGAGGACCCCCTAGCAGAGCAAAAGGCCAAAGGCCGGATGAAAACCATCAGGCAAGGGAGAAGGCCGATGGCTGATTACAACCAGGAGTTCAGTGATCTAGTTCCCTTGATGAGAGGATGGTCAGAGGTGACCCTGGTCGACATTTACAAAGATGGTCTGAATGGAGATCTCTATGAACTGTGCTGGGCACGAGCCTCTCCAACCACGCTGTACGGCTGGTACACCCTGGCAGCGGAGATGGAAATCGAACTGGTGAAAGACCGTGGCAGAAGACAGCGCACTGGAAGACCGTACCCTGCCCATTCTCCTGGAGGCCCTTCTAGGGACGCTCCTAGACCGGAGGGAGGGAGACAACGTTTGACTGTGTGCTACAGATGTGAGAAAGAAGGCCACCGAGCAGCCGACTGTCGGGTGAAGCTGGTGCCAAGGACGACCTCTGGTGGTGAAAAGGAACCAGTGAAACCAACTGCTAAGGCGCGAAAGCTGGCAAAAGTGGGAGAGGGCGTCGCCAAGAAGGGCACGCCCATCAGGGAGGATTGCGAAGCGTCAACCGAAACTGATGACAGCAAAACCACGTCAGAATCCGATGAAGACCTTCTGGTGAGTTGGACACGGGGTCCCTTGGACATTCCAGTCAACCTGCATGTACCCTCTTCGGGTAATAAGGGGGAAATGTTAGCACTACTAGATTCTGGATGTACTAGATGGGGACAGGGAAAGACAGGGAAAGACAGGGAAAAAAAAGAGAAACCAAGGAGGGATCTACCATGGCCATGTTCCAAGATACGATGGGGGCAATGATCGAATGGATAGACGGGGAGGAGAGGATACCTAAGGAATACTGGGACTTGCGAGAAGTCTTTAGTGAGAAAGCATCAGACGTGCTTCCTCCCCATAGGCCTATTGACTGTGCCATAGACATCCTTCCGGGGGTAAAGCTTCCAAAACCAAAAGCTTACCCCATGACCCAAAAGGAATTGGGGGAGCTACGTAAATTCATAGACAAAAACTTAGAGCGGGGGTTTATCCAACTGGCTAGGCCTCGTGTGGCTGCACCAGTGATGTTCCGAGAAAAGAAAGATGGCTCTTTTCGTCTGATAGTTTGTTCTGTTTCCCTTCCCCCAATACTCCCAGCAAAGAGTCAGTCAGAGGCCTCCTTTTCTGATTTATTTACATATATATAAATGTCCTGGCCACGTCTACCCATGGGCCTGCCAAGTTTCTGGAGATAACAAGGAAATTACAGATAAGGCCAGAATTACTCACGAATATATTCTTCCCTCCATTGATACAGTTTGCCTGCGTAAATTCATTACTTTGTCCAAGACAAAAAACCAGGAAGTCCCACCTCCTATTTATAGTCTCTGCAGATGTCACTGCATGACAATTATGACTTGGCTTTGTCCCAACGCTTCCTCTGCTGCGTGCGCCGGTCACGCCTGCGCAGTCTTGCATCACTCCAAAACTGTTCTTGGGGCGTTGCCAAATCAGAAGAAGGCTCCAGGGAATCAGGCTTTGCCGGCCCCTCCTCCTCCCTTTGAGTGGGTGCCAGGGAGGGAAAGGGCTCAAGAGAAGCAGGGCTTGCCAGGTCTTCTCCCTCACTTTCTGAATCATCCGAGTCCAGGAGTCCGGGTCCAGGAACCTGGGTCACAACACTATCCCTCACCGCAGGGCCCTTCCCCCGGGGCTGACGATCGGGATGCGGTCGGGCTGGGTTCTGCTCATGGAAGGCCTGCACCAGGTCAGGGGCATGAACGTCGGAGGCATCTACCCAGGAGAAATCAGTCCCGTATCCCTTCCACGCGATCAAATATTGGAAACGACCCTTCAGCCAGCGGGAGTCTCGTACGCTGTGGACTTCGTATTCCTCCGACCCGTCCTGGGCGACAGTGACGGGTGCTGTTGGGCACCGAAGGGGATTCGATGTGGCCTTAGGAACCAGAAGGGACCGGTGAAAAATGGGGTGGATCCGCATGGATCGTGGCAGGGTCAGTCGGTAGGCTACCGGGTTGATGACTGCCTCGACAGGGAACGGGCCGATGAATCGGTGGGCCAACTTTACCGGGTGGTCAGATGGGAGGTGTTTGGTGGAGAGCCACACCCGGTCTCCAACTGCCAGCGGGGCGTTGCCCGTCGAGCGGTTGGCGGACCGTTTGTAGTCCTCCTTTGCCCGATTCAGCTGCTGACGTACCAACTGTTGGACCGCATGCAATTCCGTCAGGAAGGTCTGCGTTTCGGGAACAGGAGAGTCCGGTGGTGCCAGAGGGAAGAGCTGCGGATGGTACCCCACATTGGCAAAGAACGGGGTCATCTGAGTAGAGGTGTGCTGAGAGTTGTTAAAAGAAAACTCCGCCAGGGACAGGTAATCGGCCCAGTTGTCCTGTTGCTGGTTGATGAAGCAACGGAGATACTGTTCCAGTATACCGATGACCTTCTCTGTACCCCTGTTGGTCTCCGGATGGTGCAATGATGACAGACACACCTGCACCTCCAATGCGGCCATCAGGCTCTTCCAGAAGCGAGCTGTGAACTGAACTCCGCGGTCCGAAACCACCCTGTCCGGTAGACCATGGAGGCGGAAGATGTGCTGCAGAAAGAGACGGGCCGTTTTTGCGGCTGTGGGCAGTCTGTGGCATGGGATGAAGTGTGCCATCTTAGTGAGCATGTCCACCACCACCAGCACCGTGGTGAACCCAGAGGACGGTGGCAGGTCCGTCAGGAAGTCCATGGAGATCGCCCCCCAGGGTCTGTCGGGTGTCGGCAAGGGCTGGAGGAGCCCGGGAGGGGCCCCCGTGGCGGCCTTGGCTTGCTGGCACGAGCCTCTCCAACCACGTTGTACGGCTGGTACACCCTGGCAGCGGAGATGGAAATCGAACTGGTGAAAGACCGTGGCAGAAGACAGCGCACTGGAAGACCGTACCCTGCCCATTCTCCTGGAGGCCCTTCTAGGGACGCTCCTAGACCGGAGGGAGGGAGACAACGTTTGACTGTGTGCTACAGATGTGAGAAAGAAGGCCACCGAGCAGCCGACTGTCGGGTGAAGCTGGTGCCAAGGACGACCTCTGGTGGTGAAAAGGAACCAGTGAAACCAACTGCTAAGGCGCGAAAGCTGGCAAAAGTGGGGGAGGGCGTCGCCAAGAAGGGCACGCCCATCAGGGAGGATTGCGAAGCGTCAACCAAACTGATGACAGCAAAACCACTTCAGAATCCGATGAAGACCTTCTGGTGAGTTGGACACGGGGTCCCTTGGACATTCCAGTCAACCTGCATGTACCCTCTTCGGGTAATAAGGGGGAAATGTTAGCACTACTAGATTCTGGATGTACTAGATGGGGACAGGGAAAGACAGGGAAAGAAAGGAAAAAAAAGGGAAAACCAAGGAGGGATCTACCATGGCCATGTCCCAAGATACGATGGGGGCAATGATCGAATGGATAGACGGGGAGGAGAGGATACCTAAGGAATACTGGGACTTGCGAGAAGTCTTTAGTGAGAAAGCATCAGACGTGCTTCCTCCCCATAGGCCTATTGACTGTGCCATAGACATCCTTCCGGGGGTAAAGGTTCCAAAACCAAAAGCTACCCCATGACCCAAAAGGAATTGGGGGAGCTACGTAAATTCATAGACAAAAACTTAGAGCGGGGGTTTATCCAACTGGCTAGGCCTCGTGTGGCTGCACCAGTGATGTTCCGAGAAAAGAAAGATGGCTCTTTTCGTCTGATAGTTTGTTCTGTTTCCCTTCCCCCAATACTCCCAGCAAAGAGTCAGTCAGAGGCCTCCTTTTCTGATTTATTTACATATATATAAATGTCCTGGCCACGTCTACCCATGGACCTGCCAAGTTTCTGGAGATAACAAGGAAATTACAGATAAGGCCAGAATTACTCACGAATATATTTTTCCCTCCATTGATACAGTTTGCCCGCGCAAATTCATTGCTTTGTCCAAGACAAAAAACCAGGAAGTCCCGCCTCCTATTTATAGTCTCTGCAGATGTCACTGCATGACAATTATGACTTGGCTTTGTCCCAACACTTCCTCTGCTGCGTGCGCCGGTCACGCCTGCGCAGTCTTGCATCACTCCAAAACTGTTCTTGGGGCGTTGCCAAATCAGAAGAAGGCTCCAGGAATCAGGCTTTGCGGCCCCTCCTCCTCCCTTTGAGTGGGTGCCAGGAGGAAAGGGCTCAAGAGAAGCAGGGCTTGCCAGGTCTTCTCCCTCACTTTCTGAATCATCCGAGTCCAGGAGTCCGGGTCCAGGAACCTGGGTCACAACACTATCCCTCACCGCAGGGCCCTTCCCCCGGGGCTGACGATCGGGATGCGGTCGGGCTGGGTTCTGCTCATGGAAGGCCTGCACCAGGTCAGGGGCATGAACGTCGGAGGCATCTACCCAGGAGAAATCAGTCCCGTATCCCTTCCACGCGATCAAATATTGGAAACGACCCTTCAGCCAGCGGGAGTCTCGTACGCTGTGGACTTCGTATTCCTCCGACCCGTCCTCGGCGACAGTGACGGGTGCTGTTGGGCACCGAAGGGGATTCGATGTGGCCTTAGGAACCAGAAGGGACCGGTGAAAAATGGGGTGGATCCGCATGGATCGTGGCAGGGTCAGTCGGTAGGCTACCGGGTTGATGACTGCCTCGACAGGGAACGGGCCGATGAATCGGTGGTCCAACTTCTTTACCGGGTGGTCAGATGGGAGGTGTTTGGTGGAGAGCCACACCCGGTCTCCAACTGCCAGCGGGGGCGTTGCCCGTCGGGAGCGGTCGGCGGACCGTTTGTAGTCCTCCTTTGCCCGATTCAGCTGCTGACGTACCAACTGTTGGACCGCATGCAATTCCGTCAGGAAGGTCTGCGTTTCGGGAACAGGAGAGTCCGGTGGTGCCAGAGGGAAGAGCTGCGGATGGTACCCCACATTGGCAAAGAACGGGGTCATCTGAGTAGAGGTGTGCTGAGAGTTGTTAAAAGAAAACTCCGCCAGGGACAGGTAATCGGCCCAGTTGTCCTGTTGCTGGTTGATGAAGCAACGGAGATACTGTTCCAGTATACCGATGACCTTCTCTGTACCCCTGTTGGTCTCCGGATGGTGCAATGATGACAGACACACCTGCACCTCCAATGCGGCCATCAGGCTCTTCCAGAAGCGAGCTGTGAACTGAACTCCGCGGTCCGAAACCACCCTGTCCGGTAGACCATGGAGGCGGAAGATGTGCTGCAGAAAGAGACGGGCCGTTTTTGCGGCTGTGGGCAGTCTGTGGCATGGGATGAAGTGTGCCATCTTAGTGAGCATGTCCACCACCACCAGCACCGTGGTGAACCCAGAGGACGGTGGCAGGTCCGTCAGGAAGTCCATGGAGATCGCCCCCCAGGGTCTGTCGGGTGTCGGCAAGGGCTGGAGGAGCCCGGGAGGGGCCCCCGTGGCGGCCTTGGCTTGCTGGCACGGTACGCAGGATGTCACGTAGGCATGTACATCATGCCGCACTCGGGGCCGCCAAAAGGTCCGTGTCACCAGGTGGAGGGTCTTGAAGAACCCAAAATGTCCTGCTGCAGGGTTGTCGTGGCACTGGGTCATGACGAGGGCTCGGAGTGGTCCTGTGGGCACATATAATTGCCCCCGAAACTTGAGTAAGTCCTCCTCCAAGGTCCAAGGAGACGCAAGGCCCACCTCTGCTCTCCTTTGCTGCGACCAGGCGTCCTGGTGCTGCGCCTCTCGCACCTGGGCCCGCAAGTCCACTGGCTCCCGTGCTGCGGCCAAGGCTTCTGCCGGCAGCACTGTCCGTGGAGGAAGGGGGTCCTTGGTGCAGAGGTACTCTGGCTTGCGGGACAGGGCATCCGCCCTCCAGTTGTGACCGCTGGGAATGTAGGTCACGCGGAAGTTGAACCGGGCAAAAAACAACGACCACCGGATCTGCCGCTGGTTCAACTTCCGAGCTGTGGTGAGGTGCTCGAGATTCCGATGGTCCGTTCGGACCTCCACCTGATGTCGGGCCCCCTCCAGATGGTGTTGCCAAGCCTCGAATGCAGCCTTGATAGCCAGCAACTCTTTTTCCCAGATGGTGTAGTTGCGCTCGGAAGGATTGAGTTTCCGGGAGTAGTAAGCGCAGGAAAAAGTGTGCCGCCATTCGTCGGAGCCTGTAGCAGCACCGCTCCCAGAGCCACATTGGACGCGTCCGTTTCCACCACAAAAGGCCGGAGCGGGTCGGGATGCCTCAGGACGGGTTCCGTGACAAAGGCTTTCTTGAGGGCTGTGAATGCTTCTTGCTGCTGGGGACCCCACCGGAACACAACCTTCTTCCTGAGGAGATGGGTAAATGGAGCCGTCAGTGTGGCGAAGCCCGGGATGAAGGTCCGGTAGTAGTTGGCGAAGCCCAGCAGGCGCTGAACATCCTTCACCCGACAAGGGGCTTCCCAGCTACACAAAGCTTCTACTTTGCATGGGTCCATGGCTATGCCCTCGGGCGAGATGATATGCCCGAGGAATTCTATGGAAGTTCGGAAGAAGACGCATTTCTCCAGCTTCGCATTGAGTTGTTGCTCCCGCAAGCATTGCAGAACCAGACCGACGTGTCGAAGGTGGCTTTCCCTGGACCTGGAGTAAATCAGGATGTCGCCAGGTAGATAACCACGAACCAATCCAACATGTCTCGGAACACATCGTTCATGAAGTGCTGGAAAACGGCGGGAGCGTTGGTCAACCCAAATGGCATGACAGTGTATTCGTAGTGTCCGTATCAGGTGCCGAATGCCGTCTTCCATTCGTCTCCTTCTTGCATCCGCACCAGGTTGTAGGCCCCCCCGGAGATCGAGCTTGGTGAAGATCGTGGCCTCCCGCAACCTCTCCAGTAGCTCCGGTATGAGCGGCAGGGGGTAGCAATTCCGCACCGTAATGGCGTTTAGCCGGCGGTAATCACAGCACAGGCGCAAGTCCCCTGTCTTCTTCTTCACGAAGAGGACCGGGGCCGAGAGAGGGGACTTTGAAGGCCGGATGAACCCTCGGGCCAGATTTTTGTCCAGAAAGTCCCTGAGAGTGGCCAACTCGGGCTCCGAAATGGAATACAGGCGTCCCACAGGCAGTGGTGCGTTGGGCAGAAGGTCCACGGGGCAATCGTAGGGCCGATGCGGGGGTAGTCAGTCCGCCTCCTTCTCGCTGAACACGTCGGCGAAGTCCGTCAGCTCAGGAGGCAAGGTGATGGCAGCAGTGGGGACGTTCTGGCCGGCACAGGTGTGGCGGATGTGGTCGAAGCACTGCAGACTCGGGAAAGAGATGGCGTTCTGTGACCAGGCCACCTGAGGATCGTGGGTCCGAAGCCAGGCCATCCCAAGGACCAAGGGAAAATGAAGGTCCGCCGTGACATAAAACTGGATCGCCTCCTCATGGTCCCCAATAGCCAGGCGCAAAGGCTGGGTGGCGAATTTAATGGGGCCGGACACCAGTTCTCGTCCATCAATTGTCTCTACCCGCATCAGAGGGTCCACCAGAACCACGGGGACCGCAAACTGGGTCACAAAGGCCTGGTCCATAAAGTTTGTTGTGGCCCCTGAGTCCACCAGCGCATGCGCCTGGAGCCCGTCCGACTGGTTCCCCAACCATATCTGTGTGTCCAGAATCAGATGCTGAGGGGGCCCAGAGTCTACTTCCGCAACGTCCAGTGGGGGCTTAGTACGTGCCCGACCTAGGGTTTCCCCGAGGTCGGGCCTGCTCCGTTTCTCGATTGGTCACGCTGTGATTCGGGGACCGGCGTACGTGCCCCACTTCGCTTTCTGGGGCAAGAAGCGGCGAAGTGGCCAGGCTCTCCACAGTACAGGCACAATCCCCCTTGGCGCCTCCGGATCCGCTCCTGGGCTGTCAGGCGAGGTCTGACCGCTCCCAACTCCATGGGCTCTTCCGCAGCGGTTACAAAACATGGGGCGACCCGGGGTGCTGGTGGTGCAGGAAGTGGGGGTGCAGATGTCGACGGCGGGTCCCGGGGGGTGCGACGGGACGGTCGCCGTTGCAGACGGGCATCGAGGCGGAGACAAAGGGGCACCAAGTTGTCGAGGGTCCACGGCGCCTCCACCCGGGCCAGCTCATCTTGCAATTCCTCTGAGAGTCCCTCCTGGAACGCGTCCACCAGCGCTGCATCATTCCAGTCAGAGTCCTGGCACAAAAGACGAAATTTGGCGATGTACTCCTGCAGGGGGCGTTTCCCTTGACAGAGTTCCTTAAGGCGCCTGGTTGCCGTCAGCATTCGAACGGGGTCCTCGTACATGGTGTGCAGGTGCTGCCAAAAACGCTGTTGGTCCTGGAGCAAGAGGGGCGTGGCCCATCGAGCAGCCGAGCCGGAAAGAAGGTTAATCACGAAGGCCACCTTAGCCCGGTCATTTGGGAAATCCTCTGGCCGCATAGCCATGTAGAGCTGGCACTGTCCCAAGAAGGTCGGGAACATCTCAGGCTGCCCAGAAAAGTTATCCAGCACGGTTATCGGGCACTTGCGACGAGGAGGAGGAGTGGGAGGACAGGGGGGGGGGCTGCAGGCACATTCCCGGCAGCAAGTTGGCCTGCCAAGTGAGCCACTTGCTGCTGGAGCTGTTGATTAGCCGCTTGTAGCTGCTGTAACTGCTGTTGTACCTGCTGCTGGTCCATCTTTGGTGGAAGATGTTTAGTTGGGGTCTTGGACAAAAATGTTCTGTTTCCCTTCCCCCAATACTCCCAGCAAAGAGTCAGTCAGAGGCCTCCTTTTCTGATTTATTTACATATATATAAATGTCCTGGCCACGTCTACCCATGGGCCTGCCAAGTTTCTGGAGATAACAAGGAAATTACAGATAAGGCCAGAATTACTCACGAATATATTCTTCCCTCCATTGATACAGTTTGCCCGCGCAAATTCATTACTTTGTCCAAGACAAAAAACCAGGAAGTCCCGCCTCCTATTTATAGTCTCTGCAGATGTCACTGCATGACAATTATGACTTGGCTTTGTCCCAACGCTTCCTCTGCTGCGCGCGCCGGTCACGCCTGCGCAGTCTTGCATCACTCCAAAACTGTTCTTGGGGCGTTGCCAAATCAGAAGAAGGCTCCAGGGAATCAGGCTTTGCCGGCCCCTCCTCCTCCCTTTGAGTGGGTGCCAGGGAGGGAAAGGGCTCAAGAGGGCTTGCCAGGTCTTCTCCCTCACTTTCTGAATCATCCAAGTCCAGGAGTCCGGGTCCAGGAACCTGGGTCACAACATAGTTGACTATAGAAACCTTAACGCGGTGTGCGCCGAAAACGTATACCCCATGCCGCTCATGAAAGATACGTTAGCACATTTAGCGAAAGGAAAGTTTTTCACCAAATTGGACCTACGAGAGGCTTACTACAGAGTTCGTATAAAGGAGGGGGATGAATGGAAAACCGCTTTCAACTGTCCGCTAGGATGTTTCCAGTTTCGAGTACTGCCCTTTGGACTGCAGGGGGCGCCCGCAGTTTTCATGCAACTGATGAATGAAATACTCCATCAGCATTTGTTTAAAGGAGTTCTTGTCTACCTTGACGACATACTTATCTACACAGAAACAATGGAAGAACATATTAAACTAGTAAGAGCTGTTCTCAAAAAGTTATTATCTGCAGAACTGTATTGCAAGCTATCCAAATGTGATTTCCATCAAACAAAAATAGACTACTTAGGGTACCGCATTTCAGCGGATGGATTAGAAATGGATCCGGAGAAAGTGAAATGTCTTGGAATGCCCCCCCCCACGCACACGCAAACAGCTGCAAAGTTTTTAGGATTTGCGAATTTTTATCGTCAATTCATCCCCTCCTTTGCTCAAATTGCTTTGCCAATAACCAACCTCTTGAAAACTAAAGGAGATACAAAACCCAAACCATCGTTACCTCTCAAATGGACAATGGAATGTCAAGCAGCATTTGAAAAGTTGAAACGACTGTTTGCCGCTGAACCTATTTTAAAACACCCCGACATGGATGTTCCTTTTGTGATGCAAGCGGATGCCAGTGATGTAGCAGTCGGAGCCGTTTTACTCCAAAACAATGCTGATGATAAACTACAGCCTTGTGCTTTCACTTCTCGAAAATTGACTGAAACTGAAAGACGGTGGGCTATTTGGGAAAAAGAAGCATTTGCAGTTCATTGGGCTCTTCGCACATGGAGAAAATTCTTGGAAGGTTCTAATCATCCTTTTGAAGTGTGGACTGATCACAAAAATTTAGAAGCCCTAAAAACTCCTAGAAAACTTTCGCCTAAACAAGCACGTTGGGCTCAATATTTTAACCGCTTTAATTTCACCTTACATTACATTCCTGGAGGAAAAATTTTTTTAGCAGATGCTCTCTCACGTTTGCCCCAATACAACGGCACTCGCTCCGAGGTGGTTCACCCAATACTTCCCGTTCAGCAGTTGGCAGCTCCGGCTATAACTCGAAGCCACACCAAAACCGAAACATCGCTCCCAGATGAACTAACCAAATTGTTTAAAGAAGCTTTAAACTCCGATGACTGATACTTGGCGCATTCCCATGAATGCACGCTCCGTGATGGACTGGCTTGGATTGGAGCGAAACTATATGTTCCTCTGTCACTCAGAGAAACCATCCTACAACGATGCCATGATGCCAAAATGGCAGGACATTTTGGATTTGTGAAAACCTTGCATCTTCTTAAAAGACAATTTTGGTGGCCAAGTCTTAAAAAGGACATTCAATCATATATAGCAAGTTGCCCTGTTTGCGCATCATCTAAAAGGCCTCCAGATAAACCTCCTGGCCTACTTCAAACAGTAGCCAGGCCGGGAGCCCCATGGAAAGAAATATCCATGGATTTCATAGTGGAACTACCCGAAAGTTCAGGCAATACTGTGATATGGGTGGTCACTGACCTTTTCTCCAAACAAGTTCATTTTATTCCATGTTCAAAAATACCCTCCTCAAAGACTCTAGCGAAGCTGTTTGTACAACACATTTATAGACTCCACGGAGTTCCTGAACGCATTATCTCAGATCGAGGAGTTCAATTCACTTCTCAATTTTGGAAAGAATTTTTGTGACTGCTTGGCTCCGCCCAAGGATTAAGCTCCTCCCATCATCCCCAGACTAATGGAAGTTGTGAACGTTCGAACTCTGTACTAGAACAATATCTACATTGTTATATTAACTACCAACAAGACAACTGGGCAGACCTACTACCTTTTGCTGAAGTAGCCTACAACAACTCAATTCATAGTAGCACGGGATTTACTCCTTTTAAAATAGCTTCAGGCCAAGATTTTGTTCCTATCTCTGAACTTCCAAAGGAAGAAACCACTGTTTCCTCTTTGTCAGAATGGATAGATCAAATACAAAGCACATGGAAGATGACTCGGAAGGCGATCGACGACGCTCACCGTGCACATAAAAAACAAGCGGATAAAAAAAGATCCCCTGAGAACAAATACCAAGTGGGAGATAAAGTTTATCTCTCCACCAAATATTTACAAACTACTCAGAAATCTAAGAAACTGGGACCTAAATATGTGGGGCCTTTTCCCATAGTGAAGATCATCAACCCCGTGACAGTACAGCTAGAATTACCAAAAACACTTAGGAAAATTCACCCCGTTTTCCATGTAAGCTTGCTGAAACCAGAACACACGTCTACTTTCCGTGCGAACCATACACCCCCTCCTATACCAATTCTCATAGAGGGCGAACAACATTTTGAAATAAAAGAGATATTAGATTCAAGAAAACATAGAAATAAAATTCAATATCTCATTGCTTGGAAGCACTTCCCTTTGTCCCAAGCTGAATGGGTAAACAAAGAAGATGTTCGTGCTTCAAAAAAGATAGCACAATTCTATAAAAAATATCCTAACAAACCCTAACTTTTCTCTTTTCTTTCTAGGACTGACGTCCTTGTTGCAGGAGGGCCGAATGTCAGCCTCCACTCCAATCTTTGCATAATTTTTGTACAATTTATATTCAGTAGATAGAATGTAAAATGCTTCTTTCTGTAATGTAAAATAGTTAAGGAAATGAGATGTATCATTGCACCATACAGGGTAAGGGAAAGGGGCCTATTAAGAGTGTCGGCTGACATAACAGTGGGGGAGGGGTGATTAACGGCTGAGTGTTAAGAGCGCGGGCTTTTCCAACAGATACTGCATTCCTAAGATGATTGACAGCTAGAGCGGCGGAGGAAGATTACCACGGGGGGGCCGAGAAGGAGCTGGCATTGGACCAGACCAGCCTGACCTCCTGAAGGAGGAGGGACAAATGGGGGGATATGATATGTTAGCCATATTTTGTCTCAGATCCAACTTTGCACTGCTGCTATCCAGATTGTAATTAGTAAAAGTACTTTTCTTTATTGCAAATGAAGTCAAGGTGTATTCTTTCCTAGTTATAATCAGAGGCAGCCTGACAACCAGGTTTGAAGATGACTCCAAAACCCTGCAAGTCGGGGTAGAGATCTGCATGCTCAATAAGAGAGACAGACTGACCAAAGAGAGAATTTTGGAGGGTCACTGGCAAGCTGCGGCAGTGGCCAGAATGCCTACTAATTTACTACTTCAAGGAAGGCCTGGATTGTGAGCTATTTCATGTGTGCATCTACAGGGGAGTCCCCGACTGGATCCATGACTGGCAACAGATGGCAGTGGCATTGGACATCGAGCTGAAGCAATACAAGAGGCATGGAGCCCCTGAACAAAACCCAAAGAGAAACCAAGAAAAGTGCCAATTTGGCAGGCAATCAGCTCCTATGCCAGCCACAAGCTCCTCCAGTGGAGTGCTGGGCCAGCTCATCAAGTGTTTCTGTTGTGGCCAGCAAGGCCATTGGGTGGCTGAGTGCTTAGCCCCAGCACACCAACAAAAGGAACCCTTCTGGTAAAACCAAGCCAAAAAAACAACAACACCCAACTGAAGGCCGGAGAGAAGGGGAAGCTCACCCACCAGGCTATTGAGGTCTCCTCTCCCTCAAGTGATGGGGTGGGAAGTCCAGCCTGGAACATCCAGGAGCCTATTCCCTATGACAGTGAAGATGAGGGTGAGGATGACCTGATGGTAAATGAATCTATCTGCCCCTTCACCATCCCTGCAAAAATCAACAAAATCTGGGGCCATGGGGAAGGTAGATGCCTTAATAGAGTCGAGCTATACTCATTGCCTGATTAGTTGGCAAACAGTCCTGATTTTTTTTTTTAAATTTGAATTTATATCCTGCCCTTCTCCGAAGACTCAGGGCGGCTTACATTGTGTTAAACAATAGTCTTCATCCATTTGTATATTATATACAAAGTCAACTTTTATTGCCCCCAACAATCTGGGTCCTCATTTTACCTACCTTATAAAGGATGGAAGGCTGAGTCTTTTTTTTATTATTATTATTATTTGAATTTATATCCCACCCTTCTCCGAAGACTCATGGCGGCTTACATTGTGTAAAGCAATAGTCTCATCCTATTTGTATATTTATACAAAGTCAATTTATTGCCCCTCCCAACAATCTGGGTTTTCATTTTACCTACCTTATAAAGGATGGAAGGCTGAGTCAACCTTGGGCCTGGTGGGACTCGAGCCTGCAGTAATTGTAATTACAGGCAGCTGTGTGTTAATAACAGGCTGCATTAGCCTGGTGAGCCACTTCCCAGCCCTGGGCCTACCTTGGGCCAAGTGGGACTTGAACTTGCAGTAATTGCAAGCAGCTGTGTTAATAACAGACTGCTTAGTCTGTTGAGCCACCAGAGCCCACTGCTTAGTCTGTTGAGCCACCAAATTGGGCATCAGGGTGCGGAAATTGCCCTGGCCCATGAGTATGAGCAGGTTGATGGATCGCTGATAGGATGGGCTTCCGTGACACTCCTCACTTAACTACTCAGGCTAGAAATGGGCCGTCACTGGGAAATCATCCATTTCATAGTAGCTCCAAAGATGATGGAGGCAGTAATTCTGGGGCTGTCCTGGCTGGACAAGTGGGGTCCCACCATCTGGTGGGAAAGAGGAGAGAGAAAACTAAAGCTAGGGATAGGTCCTCTCCCTCCTCCCAACAACCCTGAAGGGGGAGCTGTCTAGCATTTGAAGGACACTAACTGGAACAAAAACTTGAAAGCCATGTCAGATATTAAAGAGTACTGGGCCTAAGATGGAAACTTGTACCATCAACAACTACTTGTTGAATATGGTTTGTCAGCTAGCTAGCTACAAATCCATCTGATGGTGATGCTATCTACCCCCTTTTTTCTAGCTTACCAAGCAGTATGTTGTGATCTATTTTGTCAAATGCATTGCTGAAGTTTAAATATATTAGGAGCCGAAGTGGCACAGTAGTTAGACTACAGTCCTGCAGATTACTTCTTCTGACTGCCGACTGACTGCTGTTTGGCAGTTTGAATCTCACCAGGCTCAAGTTTGACTCAGCCAGCCATCCTTCCAAAATGGATGCAAAATGACCCAGATTGAGGGCAATATGCTGATTCTGTAAACCGCTTAGAGAGAGCTGTAAAGCATTGTGAAGCAGTATATAAGTCTAAGTGCTATTGCTATTTTACATCCACAGTATTTCTCTGGTCTACTAATTTAGTTACTATCTTGAAGAATGAGATAAGATTGGTTTGACATTATCTGTTTTTAACAAATCCATGCTGATTTCTAGTTAATACTTTACTTGTTTCTAGATGTTGGTAGATCTGCTTTCTTATTATCTTTTCCTATACCTTCCCAGTATTGATGTTAGACTGATTGGTCTGTAGTTTCCTGAGTCTGTTTTTTTCCCTTTTTGAAGATGGGAACCACATCAGCTCTTTTCTAGTCCTCTGGTAGTTCCCCAGTGTTCCAGGATTTTTGAAAGATATGGTACAGTGGTTCTGAGATGACATATGCCAGCACCTTTAGAACTCTGGGATCTTGATAATTTATATTCATCATTGGTGATTGTATTCATCAAGATCAGACAGATGTTCTCTTACCATTTTTTGCTTATTTTAATTTTTATTTCTAGTCTGTCTTTTACAGTTATATTTTTGGTAGGTTGGGCTGTAGTTTCTTGTCTTGTAATTGGTAAATGCCCCCTTTCTTGCCCCTCCCTTTTTCATAAAAAAAGTACATTCCCCCCACAATTCTCTTTCTTTCCATTCCTTATACTCACTATCTATAATCCTTACATTTCAGAAAATACAACAATAATTTTACCTAATTTTTTAAAAATAGATCAATAACAAAAAAGAAAAGAGAAAGAAAAATAAAGACATAGCTATAAAATCTCTCATTCATTTAAACCTCACCCTTTGATTTCAAAAAGGTCTCCCCTCACTTGTTGTTTCATAATCCAATTCCAAAAAAGAAAAGTAAGGTAGAAAACAAAGTAAAATCTAGAAAGTTCTCTCATACATCCATTCTCACCCTACAGTTTCAAAAAGGTCTCCAGTCCTTTTTTATTTCTTCCTTCATCTTAGAAAAAAAAATCAATATGCTTTCACATTTCACCAAAAAAAAATATTGTTCATAATTTAACTTAATTACCATTCTTTCCTTATTCAATAACAATTTCCACATTATCTATTCTTAATAGAAGAACAAATTAAAAAGGAGCAAGCATTTCTTGTATCTTGAAAAGTTCCATGTTTATACTCATGTATTCTATTGGAAGTTTTATCTCAATCTATTTCAATTTCATCACATACGCTTAAAAGTTTCATATTTTCTTAGCTTATTTAAATCTCATAATACTCCTTTCCCTCTTTTCTCACCCTTTTTATAATCCTCTAATAATCTTTAATACTAATTTAGCTTTATGTTATTACATCATGCTTTTTGTATTCTTCACAATCATTACTATAAGCAGCTCTTGTCTTTTCTCAAAAACATTATTAATATTCCAGTTTTATAGTTATTTCTTGTGTTTCTTGCTTAGATGACATTTATATATTTCTCTCATTGCTCATTGTTCTTTTTATTTTTTGATATTATGAATCTTTTTTTATTAAAAAAGTTTTACAAGATTTTCCCCCCATACATCCCCCCTCCCCCCAACCCTAACCCTTCCCCTCTCTCCTCCCTCCATCCCCTCTCCCCCACCCGACTTCCCAGAGCAAATACAGGGTATCGTATCTAACAATCATAAACTAAAATATGCTAATTAACATAAACTCCCATCCCTTTTCTTGAACCTCAACTCCCCTTTTCCATAAAAAAAGAAAAAAAGGAAAATATTAATACTAATACAATTACCTTCTATTCATTTAAAAACTATTTAGTATTTTGTTATTTCAATCTCAAATATATATATATCTTTCAAACATCATACTTAGTAATAAACATCATCTTTCTTTATATGAATTTAACATTTACCTCATATTCTTCCCCATATTCCCCATACCATAACTTTCTAAACAATTTACACCCCATTTATCATACAATCCATAACGTCTTACTTTTTCTATTCAGAAATATCACTTATAATTTACCCTATCCCATGAAAGGGAAGTCTTTTCATTTGAAAATATTACTTTTTTACTCTTTGCTGTTTACATTTAGTACTTACAATCATACTTTGATCCTTCTCTATGGCTTTCTGTGTTTCTTCTCCCAAATTTACAGCCCCAATTTTAGGTTATATTTACTTTGCTTCCTTTTCCCCATTTTTAAGCATTCCCACCTCTCCGTTCATCTTAATTTCTAACAATGGCAAACTTCCAACCTTCAATACTTTAGAATAAAAATCCCTTGCTTTAAAAACTGTAAATATCTCCCTTCCTTATAGTTTATTGTTAATCCAGCTGGTACATTCCATCTATACTGTATCTGGAGATTTCTAAGCTGATCCATCAAAAAAGCATATTCTTTTCTATTTCTTAACATTTTAGGAGGAATTTTTCAGTACCAATACATCTTGTCCCAATATTTGAATTTTATTTTTATAAGAAACTTGTGAAATTTCATTCCTAATCTTCCTAGATGTAAAATAAATTACTACATCTCTTGGCAAATGTCTCTGCTTTGCAACCCATGAATTAACACGGTAAATTTTTTCAATTTGGATTTCAAAGTCCACTGGTTTCTGTCCAATCAGCTGTGCAAAAGCCTGTGCAAAAATCTTTTTCAAATTCTCTCATTTATTTTCTTTCAAACCTCTTACTCTCAATGCAAATTCCATAACTCTGTATTGTAATAGAACCCGCTCTTCTGCTCTCTCCGCCTTAATCTGGAGAACCTCTATTTTATTTTTTAAGTCCAAATTAACTGGATTAATTTCTTCAACTCTATCATCCAACTGCTTTATATTCTCTGCCTTGGCATGAAACTCCTCTATTTTGCTTTTTAAATTCGAATTAACTTGATCCATCTCTTCCACTTTTTCATTCAATTGTTTTGTGTATTCAATCAAAGTCTTAAATGCTGCCAGCACTTCTTCTCGTATCTCTTTCTCCTCAGCTGCAACAAAGTCTTTAATTTTCAATATTTTCTCCTCAATTTCCTTAATTTTTTTATCCCAAACAGAAATTTGAGCCTTCAGAAATTCCTTCAGCTCCTCTTGTAGTTCATATAGTGAACTATATAGTTCATATAGTTCATATACTATATAGTTAGTATGAACTATATATATAGTTCATATACTATATAGTTATATATAGTTCATATACTATATAGTTCATATAGTTCATATATCATAATGGCACTCCAACTTCCTTGAAAACAGCAGGCTGTATTTGTACAGAAGTCATCTTACTTTAATTTTATAATTTGAAACAAAGTCAAAGTCTTTCCATACACACAGTATTTAAGATAAGTTAAGTCCTTCCAGCTTTCACCTTATAGTTTCTTCATATAAACATATAATCCTGCAAGTTTAAGCAAAGTTACAAACGGTAACAATGTTAATAAGCACCTCTTTGTCTTTCACTTTCATACCCTTTATACTCAGATGCCATTTCCTTTCTTCTCAAACAAAATCCACACAGGGAGTTGATGTCTGGTGCTTACATCTGCCTTGCCTCCTGATGTTGCTCTGTCTGGTTAAGTCAAAAATCCATTTAAACTCATTATTGATCATAGATGTGGACGTGGTGTTTTGCTGTGCCAAAAAAAAGACAGAGGCATCCTGGATCCAGAGCTCTTCGGGCTGCCAAGGGAGCTCTTCCCTTCAAGCCTCCAGGATCATTCCTGGAGCTTTGGGGGGAGCGTTACCTCCACCCGATTGCTCACCTTTTCTTCTTTACCTGTAGGAAAGGTTTCCAAGCCGCTAGACAGCTGATTTTCGCTGTCTTAGCAGTTCTTTGCAATCCAGGGCTGGTGGTCTAAAAAAGACTGTCCTCAACAACCAGCAGAGCCACAGGAAGTCGATATTATGAATCTTAAAGGTCAGCCATGTAGTTGCTAAAATCCTCCTTTAGAAGTGTCCTGAAATCACAAAGACATTTCCCCTTGCATTTTTCTTCTGCCTTTAGGTGTCACTCTTTCTTGCTTAGATGACATTTATATATTCCTCTTGTTGCTTTAATATTGTAGATCTTAAAGGTCAGCCACCTGGTTACTAAAATCCTCCTTTAGAACTATTCTGAAATCACAAAGACATTTCCCCCTGGTGTTTCTTCTTCTGCCTTTAGATATCACTCTTTAGTTTACTGTTACATCCACAAATAACAAAGTATCCATTTTGATTGTAGCATGGAGCCGCACCCTTCTTTGCTTCAATTTGTTTCCTTTCCTTTAAATTTGTCCCATTAAAATAATTTCCTTATAATCATTTAAATCCAAATTCATAGAAAGTAGAGGAAATAGGAGATGTTGAATCAAAATCTAATTTTAAAATCTTCTTTAGGTCTTTTCTTTTTGCCTCTTACATGTAATCTTTAAACAGTCAATAAAAACCTCCAAAATTCTCCAAAATCTATCCCAGTTAAAAGTCTTGTTTTTCTGTTTTCTCTATTTAATTAGGGTTCTAAACTTCAGTTCCAAGCCAAATTCTATCAGATTTTAGGTATAATTAATTATTTCTTTTTGTTTTCATTTCCTGTTTAAATTAGCCGCTGTTTCACAATTTTCCCTTAAAGGTTTCTTGCTAAAATTATTCCAAGTGCCTCTTCATGAGTTGGTATTGACTCACCCAGCTTCAATATTTTGTTCAGTATTTGTGCTTTATCCTCCTGCTCGATCTTAGTGGCCATCCCAACTTTAGGCAGCTGGTGATGGCTGCGGTCCACCTCGCTTGGTCGAGGGGGGAAAAAGGCTGGAGCTACAAGGAATTTGCAACTTCCCTGTTTGCTTCAGTAGCTCCCTCATTCTTCGCTGCCCCTGCAGGGCAGCTATGGTCCGATCCAGACCCCCATATCGAACGGATTTTTGGCGCTCACCCCGGAGCTCTCGGGGTTCACGTCCATTCCATCGCGATGCTGGCCACACCTCTGGAGTAGATCATTTTGTTGGACATATTTTTCTTTGTTCTTTTTTGCAACAAAGGATATTATAACTCCCTATATCACAGCTTTCATAGTATCCCATAGATTTTGAGTTGTTGTATATTGATTATTATTTTCTTTAAAATAAAAATTTAGTTCTTCCTTAATTTTCTTAATCAATTCCTCATCTTTCAATAACTGGGTATTTAGCATCCATCTTCTCTTTGGTTTCCCCCCCTTCCAACTAATTCTGAGTGGGTTATGGTTTGCCCACAAATTCAGTAAGATTTCTGCTTCTATCACTTCTTCTGCTAGTTCTCCACTCATCCAGGCCATGTCAATGCGTGACCATGACTTGAATTGTCTTTTTTCTGGGTTTAGTGTTCTCCATATATCTATTAAATTTAATTCCTTAGTCATTTCTAGAAATAATTTGGGTAATTCTCTTTTTTTCCCCACTTTCTTATTTCCCCCATTGTAGTCTTTTTGATAGTCTGATATCGCATTATAATCTCCTATGATGCAAATATTTTTCTTTTCTAATTCAATAATTTTGTCATATAGGGCTTTATAAAATTCATTTTGATTATCGTTGGGGGCATAAATTACCACTAGTAGGATTTTTAAAAAATTTATCTGTATTTCTATTGCCAGAATTCTTCCTTTGGGATCTTTAAATACTAACTTTGCCTCTATCTCTTCCTTAATATTCCTTTCTTTTTCTCCTGATCTGCAGAAGCTGTAAACAGTGTCCCTAATTTGGGGCAATTTAAATATTTTTCATCAGTTTTTAGAATATGTGTTTCCTGTAGACATATGATATCTACATTTTATTTTATTAAGTTTGCCAAAATCCTTTTTATTTTTGTTGTTTAATTTAGTCCATTTATGTTGATAGATAAGAGTTTCACCTCTTTTTCCATCACCCTACTTATTTTTCACTTTTAGTCTTCTAGCTGCTCTTATTTCCCTTTCTGTTTGTTGTTGATTGGTATCTATTACTTCTTATGCTTTGTTTATTTTTTAGTTGGTCTTGTTAAGGGTAATCTGGGTTCACAACTAAGGTTGTGGACTGCTGAGCAGAGTACCCTACGCATGAAAACAACTGAGACTGGTTGTATACAATAACAGTCATTTGCAGACAAACTGGGGTTTGCTATGCCTTTACTTTTAGGGAAAAGGCAAAGACATAGTCCAAAAACAATTCCAGGTCATACACATAGAAAGTCAGTCAGTCAGGGATGTTACAAATATCAAGTCTTCTTACCAACGTAGACTTGCACAACAAACAAAGCCTTCTTTCAGTTCAGCAAAACACAGTTCAATTCACAACGGTCAGTATCTTGAGGAATCAATAACTAGCCATGATCAAGCAACGATCATAAAGCTCAAATATACAGTTGCAGCATGTCATTAGGTTACAATGCTGTAGCATCCCTGTACATTCCCCACAAGCCATAATTTAATAGTCCTTTTATACATTGGCTACAGAGCTCAGCCAAATCAGGATGCTTGCAATGATGCAGCACAGCCTTAAAGCAATATCATCCCTTTATACAAACATACATAGTTTATATATAGCTTGGCCAACTAGTTAGGCAAATAACAATTTCCTGACATACTCCCCTTTGGACAGGTCAATATATAATGGCTTATAATCTCAGCCCATAACTCTCACAACATTTTTTATGTCTGATCGCACCCTGCAGTTTTGTAAAATTATCGGCGATATTCTTTTCTGACATACAATACTTCAGTTGTATCATATTATCCTATATACATTGCCTTACATTTAGGTATCTAATGTCAGTATATTTAGATCTCGATTTAAGAGCTAAAGTAGTAGCCATTTTAATAGCAGCTTGATTATCTTCAGAAACAACAATTGGATTATGTACACTTAAACCTATATCTAACATCAATTGTTTATAATAGATTAATTCTGTGCACAATAAAGACAAAGAGGAAAATTCAGCTTCCATTGTCGACAAACTTATGTGCTTTTGCCAGATAGATTTCCATCCAATTAATGAATTTCCTAACATTATTGTGGTACCTGATGTAGATTTTCTCGTAGCTAAATTAGTAGCAAAACTAGCATCAGCATATGCAGTCAGTATAAGATCACAGTTAGGTTCTAGATATAAGGCGTAATGCATTGTTAGCTTCAGATATCTCAGTATCCGTTTTGCAGCTTGCCAATGCCTCTCAGTTGGTTCTGCATTATATGTCGCTAATTGGTTAACACAATAGGAAATATCAAGTCTAGACCAATTACTAATGTATGATAGACTACCTATTAAGGATTGATAAATCTCCCTGCTGTTTAAAATCCTGACCCATAGGTGTTTTTGCTGGTTTACACAGTTCCATATTGTAACGTTTCAGTAATTGGCTAATTTTACTAGATTGGGACAGTTTATATCCTCTAGTTGTTTTCTCAATATCGAGACTTAAATAGTGTTTAATATTGCCAAGATTTCATATTTTGAATTTCTTCTGCAACATAGCAATAAGTTCTCTTGCTTCCTTTTCAGTTTTTGTTATAATAGCAATATCGTCTGTAAACAAGAGTAAAAATGAAACCAAACCATCTTTCTCTCATTTAAAAAGACATTTATTGGCCATACTTGCTCTAAAACCTATGACATTTAGTTCTTTAACTATACATTTATTCCATTCAAACCCTGATTGCTTCAAACCACAAAGACTCTTTTTTAATTTCCAGCAATCAGTTCGTCAATCCGTTCTAATACCTAATGGTTTTTTCATATAGATATCATGATGCAAAGGTGCATGTAAATATGCTGTCTCAACATCTATATGAGTGATCTGATATTCATTTTTCGCTGCCCACACCAACATTGCTCTCAATGTGGTTGCTCTCAAACTAGGAGCAAAAACTTCATCATAATCTTTATCAGACTGAGCAAAACCCTGAGCAACTAATCGTGCTTTATGGGTTACAGTTTCATCAGCACCGGTTTTTAACTTATAAATCCATCTACAACCAATTAACCGTTCTCCTGGTGGTAACTTAACATTTTCATACACACCTAACTCTGTTAATGAATTCAGTTCTCTATCCATAGCTTCCTTCCAAGCTAACTGGTCCTTTTCAGGATACATCCTAATATCATCATAGTTAGAAGGTTCTATGTTTATTTGACAAACAACATTTGTTTGATACCTATCAGGTGGATGCGTTACCCTTGTTGATCTTCTAGGTAATACAGGACTCGTAACTGGTCTTTCATCTAATTCCTCCCCTAAATTTTCTTCTTCTTTTATAATGGATTCTACATCATCTATTTCACCTTCAGGGGTATTATTCAATATTTGATCATCAATAATAACATTATCCTCCTTTCTGTAATTAGCTTGCTCAAGCTTATCCCAACCTTCATGCTCCAGGAATTTTGCACTAGCACTACGATAAGTACTAGTGGTACCTGGGGCCCAAAATCTAAATGATCTATGATTAGATTCATACCCAACAAAAAACATTTTCCTTGCTCTTGGTTGTCCTTTTTGCCTTAATTGCGATGGTATATGAATCCCAGCAGGAGCACCAAACGTATGTAGGTAGCTTAGATTTGGTTTTCTACCATGCCAAAGGGTAAACGGTAATTCACTAGTAGATGAATTCACTACATTGCTTAACACATGATTAGCACACATTATGGCTTCACCCCAAAGTGATTCTGGTAGACTAGAATCTGCTAACATAGATCTAACCATGGCTTGCAGTGTTTGACCTCTGTGTTCTACATAATCGTTATGTTGTGGTCTATAAGGGGCAGATCATTTATGTTCAATACCTGCCTCCTGCAACATGTTCTCTAATCTAAGATTAGTAAACTCAGTGCCATTGTCTGTTACTAAGCAAACTACCTTATGTGTCTGTTTCCTCTCAACAAATTTCAGCCAGTTTGCCATACGCTGAAATGTTTCAGACTTTGTTTTCATCAAATAACAGAAACCATACCTAGAGCAGTGATTACCTAAGCTCAGTATATAGCAGGCTGTCAGCCTCCACTCCAATCTTCATATACTTTTGAATGATTATATCAGTAGATAGAATGTGAAATGTTTATTTCTGTATTATAAAACTATTAAGGAAATGAGATGTATCATACCACCGTACAGGGTAAGGGAAAGGAGCCTATTAAGAGTGTCGGCTGACATAACAGTGGGGGAGGGATGATTAACGACTGAGTGTTATCAGCGCGGGTTTTTTCTAACAGACACTGCATTCCTAAGATGACTGACATCTAGAGACCTGTGGAAGAAGATTACCACGAGGGGCCGTGAAGGAGCTGGCATTGGACCAGACCAGCCTGACCTCCTGGAGGAGGAGAGACAATTGGGGGGGATATGATATGTTAGCCATATTTTGTCTCAGATCCAACTTAGCTTGGCTGCTATCAAGACTGTAAAAAGTAAAAGTACTTGTCTTTATTCCAAATGAAGTCAAGGTGAATTCTTTCCTAATTATAGTCGGAGGTAGCCTGACATTAAGTTGGATCTCATCATCATGTCTACCAACCAGGATTGCAATCGCAATACCGGGGGGGGAGAAAACCCAAATGTGATGGAAGGCCATCTGCCGGCTGAGCTGGGGGAGGCGTCCGGAGGAATTTCTGCTGACACTTTTAACCCTGAGCTGGAAGATTGCAGAGCTCGGTGGGCAGAGCAATTAAAGCTGGAAGAGGAAGGGTGGAAACCAAGCACCGAAGAGCTTCCCTCTGGAGTAACTAAAGGAAAAGAAAAGAAAAGGAAAGACTTTCGGAAGCAGAACAAGAGATAAGGGACAAACTCCAGTTGGAGGAAGCCTTGCGTCTTTTCCGTGAAGTGAAAGTAAGGCAAGCAGCTCGCCAAAGGTATGAATCCCCTATTCGGTCCTCCAGGTGGGAGGGAGAAGAGGAGGAAGATAAGACAAAGGGGCCAGCTAGAGGTGATTCCCAGGGCGGTGAGATTTCTGAAGAGCCAGAGCTGGGAACCCTCTCCCCAGAGGAAGCTGAATTGGATGGGGGCCGCGCGCCACCTGCTGACCAAGGAAGGCTGCGCAGGGGAAGGAAAAAGCCAAAAATTCCCCCCATATCAGAGAAATTTGATGGAAATGCGAAGGAGTTGGGACTGTTCCTGGCGAAAGTGAATGACCACATGATAGACTGGGGGGAAGATTATTGGTCACAGGCAGCACAAGTGAGAGCTGTGACCCACAATTTGACCGGAAGAGCAGCTGCGTGGTATGTGTCGTTATATACCAACCACTCCCCCTTACTGCAAAACTACGAGCATTTTATGACTGCACTGAGGAGGAGGTTTGAGGACCCCCTGGCAGAGCAAAAGGCCAAAGGTCGAATGAAAACCATCAGGCAAGGGAGGAGACCAGTGGCTGATTATAACCAGGAGTTCAGTGATTTAGTTCCCTTGATGAGAGGATGGTCGGAGGTGACCCTTGTGGACATTTTCAAAGATGGTCTGAATGGAGATCTCTACGAACTGTGTCGAGCACGAGCCTCTCCAACTACGCTGTATGGCTGGTACACCCTGGCAGCAGAGATGGAAATCGAGCTAGTGAAGGACCGTGGCAGAAGACAGCGCACTGGAGGGCCATCCCTTGGCCGTTCTCCAGAAGGCACCTATAGGGACGTCCCTAGATTGGAGGGAGGAAGACCACGTTCGTTTGCGTGCTACAGATGTGGAAAAGAAGGCCACCGAGCAGCCGACTGTAGGGTTAAGTTGATACCAAGCGCGACCTCTGGTGGTGAAAAGGAACCAGTGAAACCAGCGGCTAAGGCGCGTAAACCGGCAAAAGTGGGGGAGGGCGTTGCCAAGAAGGGCACGCCCATCAAGGAGGATGGCGAAGCGTCGACCGATACTGACGACAGCAAAACCACATCAGAGTCTGATGAAGACCTTCTGGTGAGTTGGGCACGGGGCCCCTTGGACATTCCAGTCAATTTACATGTACCCTCTTCGGGTAATAAGGGGGAACTGCTAGCACTACTCGATTCTGGGTGCACTAGATATATGGTCAGTCCTGAACTAGTAGAAAAAATGGAACTAAGATTGAGAACCCTAAGTAGGCCCATAGCGTTTGCCCAGTTGGATGGCTCTGTGGCAGGGGGAGGACCCGCCCATTTCGTAACAGAACCCATAGAAATGATAATAGGAGACCACCGCGAAATTCTGAACTTCATAGTAGCCCCAGGAATGGACCAACCCCTGTTGCTAGGCCTGTCATGGTTGCGGAAATGGAACCCCCATATTAACTGGAGAACAGGAGTCCTACGTTTCCGCTCCAAAACATTAAAAGGGAAAAAGGGGGAACCCAAGAAGGGATCTACCGTGGCCATGCACCAGGATACGTTGGGGGCAATGATCGAACGGATAGACGGGGAGGAGAGGATACCCAAGGAATACTGGGACTTGCGAGAAGTCTTTAGTGAGAAAGCATCAGACGTGCTTCCTCCCCATAGGCCTATTGACTGTGCCATAGACATCCTTCCGGGGGTAAAGCTTCCAAAACCAAAAGCTTATCCCATGACCCAAAAAGAATTGGGTGAGCTACGCAAATTTATAGACAAAAACCTAGAGCGGGGGTTCATCCAACCGGCTAGACCTCGCGTGGCTGCGCCAGTGATGTTCCGGGAAAAGAAAGATGGCTCCTTTCGTCTTATAGTTGACTATAGGAATTTAAACGCCGTGTGCGCCGAAAACATATACCCCATGCCACTCATGAAAGATATGTTAGCACATTTAGCGAAGGGAAAATTCTTCACCAAACTGGACCTGCGAGAAGCCTACTACAGAGTTCGTATAAAAGAGGGGGATGAATGGAAAACCACTTTCAACTGTCCACTAGGATGTTTCCAGTTTCGAGTACTGCCCTTTGGACTGCAGGGGGCGCCCGCAGTTTTTATGCAACTAATAAATGAAATACTCCATCAGCATTTGTTCAAAGGAGTTCTTGTCTACCTTGACAACATACTTATCTATACAGAAACAATGGAAGAACATATTAAACTAGTAAGAGCTGTTCTCAAAAAGTTATTATCTGCAGAACTATATTGCAAGCTATCCAAATGTGATTTCCATCAAACCAAAATAGACTACTTAGGGTATCGCATTTCAGCGGATGGATTAGAAATGGATCCAGAAAAAGTGAAAGCTGTCTTGGAATGGGCCCCCCCACGCACACGCAAGCAACTCCAAAGTTTTTTAGGATTCGCAAATTTCTATCGTCAATTCATCCCCTCCTTTGCTCAAATTGCTTTACCAATCACCAACCTCTTGAAAACTAAAGGAGACACGAAACCCAAACCATCATTACCTCTCGAATGGACAATGGAATGTCAGGCAGCATTTGAAAAATTGAAACGACTCTTTGCCGCCGAACCTATTTTAAAGCACCCTGACATGGATGTTCCTTTTGTAATACAAGCTGATGCAAGTGATGTAGCAGTCGGAGCCATTTTGCTCCAAAACAATACTGATGGTAAACTACAACCCTGTGCTTTTACTTCTCGAAAATTGACTGAAACTGAAAGACGATGGGCTATTTGGGAAAAGGAAGCATTTGCAGTTCATTGGGCTCTACGGACATGGAGACAATTCTTAGAGGGTTCAAATCATCCTTTTGAAGTTTGGACTGATCACAAAAATCTAGAAGCTCTAAAGTCTCCTAGAAAACTGTCACCTAAACAAGCCCGCTGGGCTCAATATTTTAACCGCTTTAATTTCACTTTACATTACATTCCTGGGGGGAAAAACTTCTTAGCGGATGCTCTCTCACGTTTGCCCCAATACAATTGCACTCGCTCCGAGGTGGTTCGACCAATACTTCCCGTGCAACAGTTGGCAGCCCCAGCAATAACTAGAAGCCACTCCAAAGCTGACCCCTCACTCCCAGATGAACTGACCAAGTCGTTTAAAGAAGCTTTAAACACCGATAACTGGTACTTAGCGCATTCCCATGAATGCACACTCCGTGATGGACTAGCTTGGATTGGAGCAAAACTATATGTTCCTCTATCACTCAGAGAAACCATCCTACAACGATGCCATGATGCCAAAATGGCAGGACATTTTGGATTTGTGAAAACTTTGCATCTTCTTAAAAGACAATTTTGGTGGCCAAGTCTTAAAAAAGACATTCAAGCATATGTAGCAAGTTGTCCTATTTGCGCATCATCCAAAAGGCCTCCGGGAAAACCTCCTGGACTACTTCAAACGGTAGCCAGACCAGGAACCCCATGGAAAGAAATATCCATGGATTTCATAGTAGAATTACCTGAAAGTTCAGGCAATACTGTTATATGGGTTGTAACTGACCTTTTCTCCAAACAAGTCCATTTTATTCCATGTTCAAAAATACCCTCCTCAAAGACTCTAGCAAGGTTGTTTGTACAACACATTTATAGACTCCACGGAGTTCCTGATCGCATCATTTCAGATCGAGGAGTTCAATTCACTTCTCAATTTTGGAGAGAATTTTTACGACTCATTGGCTCCGCCCAAGGATTAAGCTCCTCCCATCATCCCCAAACTAATGGAAGCTGTGAACGTTCGAACTCTGTACTAGAACAATATCTGCGATGTTATGTTAACTACCAGCAAGACAATTGGGCAGATCTCTTACCTTTTGCTGAAGTTGCCTACAACAACTCAATTCATAGTAGCACGGGATTTACTCCTTTTAAAATAGCTTCCCCCTAAACTGGATTTTTTAGGTCCAATTAGGTCTGCAAATACTACTGCTAGTGATTGTTTAGTTTTGAATCCGTTCATTCGGTTTGCTGGGGTTACTTTGCTTTTTTCTTGATTGCAAGCATTACAATTGAGGTACTTAGTACATGGTTTCAACCTTATTCCCTCAGATAATGCTACTGTTTTTTTCAATGCTTTGAAATTTGTATGGCCTAAATGTCGAAGAAGTAGATGAATACATTCATTATGTGGCTTCTTATTATCATAAACTGAGTTAGCATTAGCCACTACAGCTGGATTATCCTTCAGTATGAATAAATCCTTTTCTAATTTTGCAGTAACACATTTACCTTCCTTTTCTATTAGGCATTTATCTCCCCTAAAGGTTATTACAAATCCAGCTTGTGCTAAGGCTTTAACAGATAATAGGTTGAATTTTAGTTTCGGTATATATAACATTGGCAACTGCTCATTGATAAATGGACAATGTGCAATACCTTCACCAGCCACTTTCATTTTCCACCCATTTGCTAATGTTATGTATTATTTGCTATCTTTCAGTTTCACAAACCTTTTTTTTCTCCTAGTAATTGATTGGGATGCTCCACTATCAACTACCCATAAATCATTGTTTATGGGTATGAGTAGGCATTTTCTTATCCCTATTGCAGTACTTGGCTAGATGACCCTTAGCCCCACAAGAAAAACATTTTCTAACAATATAAACAGATGAAGACAGTTTTTCTTCCTGTGGTTGTCTCTCTCTTAATTGTTCTCTTTCCTGCCTTCTTTTGGACTCTTCCAGCAATCTTCCGGTTATGCCAGACAATGTTAGTTCATCTCTGGTCAGAACCTCCACTGAAGAAACATAGTTGTCATAACTGTCGTCCAAAGAGGAAAGAATAATGTACACCTGTTGTAATTCAGAAAAAATGAGTTCCTTTTCATGTAGCTCTTGGAAAGTTTTTGTCATAAACTCTAAATGAGGCAACATATCTCCACCTTTCAGAAACCGAGTTTGAAACAGTTTACGTGTAAGATGTATGTGTGCACCCACACTATCTCGAACATAAATCCTCTTCAAATTGTTCCAACACCTAGCAGCAGACTCCTCACCACGAATATGGACAAGCTGCTGGTCATTCAGTGTCAGCCCAATTATGGAAAGAGCCCGTTTATTATCCCTGTTGAATTTGGCTATTTTCTTTTTGTCTTCCTCATCATCTGGATCCCATGCATTTATATCCAGTGGATTAGTAACCGTGCCCCATGGTCCTTCCTTGCATAGAAGTAGATTACACTTCACAGACCAGGATGCATAGTTTGATCCATCCAACCGGGTTATCATGGATATGCTGGACAACTGTTCTTGTGCCATCTTCACCTGGACTATTTGTATCAAACACAGCCGTCTGAATTATATTACTCTATAGTCACAGCCATTCTCAGTGTTCTGGGCCCATAACCAATGTTAAAGGTAATCTGGGTTCACAACCAAGGTTGTGGATTCTTGAGCAGAGTACCCTATGCATAAAAATGACTGAGACTGGTTGTATACAATAACAGTTACTTGCAGACAAACTGGGGTTTGATATTCCTTTACTTTTAGGGAAAAGGCAAAGACATAATCCAAAAACAATTCCAGGTCATACACATAGAAAGTCAGTCAGTCAGGGATGTTACAAATATCAAGTCTTCTTACCAACGTAGACTTGCACAACAAACAAAGTCTTCTTTCAGTTCGGCAAAACACAGTTCAATTCACAACAGTCAGTATCTTGAGGAATCAGTAACTAGCCATGATCAAGCAACGATCATAAAGCTCAAATATACAGTTGCAGCATGTCATCAGGTTACAATGCTGTAGCGTCCCTGTAGATTCCCCACAAGCCATAATTTAGTAGTCCTTTTATACATTGGCTACAGAGCTCAGCCAAATCAGGATGCTTGCAATGATGCAGCACAGCCTTAAAGCAATATCATCCCTTTATACAAACATACATAGTTTATATATAGCTTGGCCAACTAGTTAGGCAAATAACAATTTCCTGACAGGTCTTGTCTTTTTTGGCCATTTAGATCTAGATCTTCTCAACTACCTTGGTCTTCCGACCCCGCCAGTTGTTCATAAAGTTCCTGTGCTTTTTCCAATGTATCTGTTTTAACTGTCCTTTCCTCCCAAGTATCTTCTGGGATTAGCCATCAGAACAAGTTGTCTTGTTTGTTTAACCGTTTGAACAAAAATTTATAATCTCTTCTCTGCTCTTTTACTGTTCTCAGGATTTGTTTAAGGATCTGGATCTCTTTACCTTTGTATGTTATTACTTCTTCTCTGAATATTTTGTATATTATATCTTGAACTTTCCTTCTTGTAAATCGAACGTGGACCTCTTTTGGGAGTTTGTTTCTTCTTGCGTAGCTCATACTGACCTAGTAGACGTTATCCATTTCCTTTAACATTTCTTCTATGTCTCTATCTAGTGCTTCGGCTAGGATTTCTGCCATCACTATCTCCAAATCTTCGTCTTTTTCTTGTACTATATTTTGGAATCTTAAGTATGATGCAGCTTTCTCCATCTCAATAAAGGTCAGGGAGTCTCCCATTTCTTTGCTCACCATTTTTATTTGTTGGTCCATCTTTTCTAGTTTCTTCTCTGTTTGTTCAGTTGTTTGCTCTACTGTCTTTATTGTGTGCTCATTCTTCTCTAGTGCTTGTTGGATTGATCCTATTTTTTCATCAAGTTTTGATATATATGATCTCATTTCAAATTTTAATTTCCCCATTTCCTCTTTCAATTTGTTAATATCAGCTCTTGTTTCTAAATGGCTCTTTACCATTATTTCCTGGAGTTTTACCATAGATTCTTATAATGTAAGTAGGGAAGTTTGGATACTAGAAGCGATATTTTGTTCCTCAACTTTCAGCATTTCCTGTATTGTTTTTTGTGTTGTTGCAGCAGGTGTTGTTGCTGAGGGTGTTAGAGGTAGTATGGTTTTCTTTCCTGCCTTAGTTAATGTGATGTTTGTAGTAGTCATTTCTTCTAATATCTCTTTCTGCTTTTTAAGAATATTGTGCACATTGTCCCAAATTGGCATTAAACAGCTTCAACTTCTTTACCTTAAAAATTAGCTATGAGTATAACCTGGCACTTGCTATAAATTTTTATGCTGTTATATTATTTATATAGATCTCAATGTTCACCACAATATTCAGAAATTCAAATCTAGCTATAGCAGTAGTTTACGGTTTAAGTTATGACTATAAATCTTAATGAGTATTTAGTATGAGTATAGGTGTATATACAGAGTATCTATAAAGTAAAAAAAAGTAAAGAAAAAAATCCCAAAATAAATAGGTTTTGGGATATCAATAAATAAGAATAAATTACCTAAAACTTTCAATCAATTAATATATAGCAATAGATATAATCATTTCCTTAATTAGGTTAATTAGCCTTATGGTGCATAAATTAATGAGTTAAGTAAATTAAATACTGATAGTTTAAAATTGCTTATACTAAACTTTATTGAAATTAATTTTAAATCTATAGTATATATAATGACGTGATGGTTTCCAAAAAGCATTCAAGTTGTTATATCCAGTAGAAAAATAGAAAAAATTAATTAGCAGATTCAGCAAACAAGAGTAAACAAAAAGTAAAAGAGTCACCAATCTCATCAGTTTCTAATTAATGTATCAGTCTCTCAAAGGTTCTCATCAACTCAGTCTTCTTTATTATGCAGATAAGTTGCTGTGTAATGCTCTTTGCTATAGATACTCTCCACTTTCGTCACTCCAGCTGCTTCTTAATATCTATCAATCTCTAGTAAAAAACAGAGTTTGCACCCTCGTAACTAATGTTTAGTTCTCAGTTTTTCAAAGTTCAAAGTTTAAAGTCTGGAATCTAATCATCAGAGGGTATCCCAGATCGCTATCTTCTCTTATTTTGTTCGTTAAAGTATCAAGCTATCAATCATTCCCCAGTCACTTTCCGCTCGTTCTCACCTCCGCTTCTTAGCTACTTTCTTGGGTTATGATCAATCAATCTTCCTAATGAGGTACAAACTTTCTTTCTTTTAATCTTCTGTTAAGCAAATTCTTTTGCACTGATCTTTCCTCACCACCAGCTGTCATTCAATCTTGCTTCCCACTTTGCTGGCTGTCAGGACTTCAGGGTTACCACTGAAAGCGGACAACCCCCCCTCTTCTTCCCAGTCTTTGTGAGGTGCAGCCCATCCCTTGCCAGAAGCCCATCATGGTCCTGGAACCTAAAGTGTTTTTGGTGACACCAACCCTTTAGCCAGTGGTTAACTTCTAGAATACTTTGTTCTGTTACTGGGTGTTGACCTTTCATTGGCAGTATAGATGAAAAAACCACTTGTGCATCTAACTCCTTAACTTTCTTGCCTAGCTGCTCGTAATCATTCAATATTGTTTTCAAGTCTTTTTTGTATCATTCGTCCCTACCTGTAGTAGTAGTAATCTGTGAGTTTTATTATTTTGGTTAAGTTCTCAGCCACATCTTTGATTTTTGCATGCAGCGTACTTCTCTGGATTGACTGTCTGACCTAGAGATGGTTCTGTTCCCTTGAAAATTGAATCTACTATCACCAACACTTGCCTTTTTTTTTCCTAGGGAGGTTTGGGGTATTTTTCTATCAATCACAGAAGCATTTGATGATGCTTCTAGGTGTCTACATGTTTTCTTCTAGGAAGAATCCATGAAATCAATTGCTTAGTACCAGTGTGGCTGCATCAGAATGGGTTGGGTTGGACAGGTGTTTTGAGCTAGGTTTTTTTCCTATGAGTGACATGTTTCCATCTGTCATCTTCTTCCTCTATAGGGTCAATGTCAGCTCCAGTATGCCCAACAGCCCAGAGCTGCCATTTAGGGGGGAATGGCCATTGCTACAGCTGCAGAGGACAGGGACCCTGAATGATACCTTGCCAGCTGCTGAGGACTTGGGACGGGGGGGGGGCAAGGAGTCATTCCATCAGGAAGAGAGTGACAACACTTCATCATGACTCGCCCTGCTATCCTCTTTTGATCCCAGAGCCATCTGTTAGGCTCAGAGCCAGGATTGGGCAGCATGTTCCAAAGAAACCCACATAAATACTTCCCCCTTAAGAGACTGACTTTAATAATGACAGTTACTGGAGTAGAACTTCCCCCTTAAGGGACTGACTGTCATACTTACAGTTAGAGTAGAACACATCAACCATGCTGGTCACGTGGGGAGGGTAGGCATTGGGGATTGGATAATGAGGGCTGGGTTCACTGGTGTATTGTATAAAAGGTGATGGGAATCCCAGGCAGGCAGCCCTAACAATAATTCCTTCTAGGAGTGTCAGTGAGTGCCAAGAATAAAGAGAGGCAGCAGCAAACCTGGTTTGTTTATGTCCTTCAATTTTTGATCAGTTTGGAACCTGACAGTCAATTCTTTTAGAGATTGTTTGATATTTTTCTTCTTGAAAGGTTTGGGGTCTCTCATTTTGTAGGTTGAGTTTCAGAGAGGTTAGTGTTTCTAGTCTAGACCCTTTACTTTTTCTTCTAGTAGCTTGATTAGATTAAATTTGGTACATATATAGTTTGGGTTTTCTATGGGCATAAGTCTATACATGGAACTTGTTTTGCAGATCACAATAGTATCAGTTTCTTTTTCCATTATTGGATTTAAAAAATTGAAAATAAAAATGTAGAAAGCTTTACCATAGATTTTTAAAAGGGAAAATGCCCAGTTTAGAAATGTGATATTCTAACAGATTATTTAAATTTTCAAGTTTGAGAGGGAAAGTCTAGCTAAAAATGTAAAGTTTTAGCAGTTCAAAAATGTCTAGTTTGGGGATTTAAAGTTCTAGCAGTTAAAAAATGTCTAGTTTAAAATGTTAAAGTTCTAGCAGATCATTTAAACTGTGTAGTTTTTAAAGTTTTCAGTGTTGAGTGGGCTTAAATGCAAGGTTCATTCTTATCTTGTAATGGAATGTTTTATACTAAACCATTTCCTCCCTGCATTCTTATGATCCTTTCCCTCCATGCCTTCTTGTGGGCTTTATTTATCCCAGGTGTGTCACTCTCAAGGGCTGCGGGCAGCATCCGGCCCACGATATCGTTGGATCTGGCCTGTGCGGCTGTCCTGGAAATGGTAAGGGGCTGGCCCACATCACTTCAACCCATCCCAGCAGGTGTGCTTGCTTGCAGGAGGTGGCAGGCAATGCGCACACAGGCTTGGCCAATGCCATACCAGCAGGTATGCACTTGTGCACAGGAAGAGGTGGTCGCATGTGCACACACTGGGATTGGGTGGGCTGGGCCTGTGCACACATGCACCTGCTGTCTCCACTATGTGCATGCCAGGATGGGATTGGCTAGTCTGAAACAACATGGGCCAGCTCCTTAGCATTTCTAGGATGGCTATACTTGCTGGCCTTTCAGGTGTGTGTGCTTGTGGGGGGAGGTGTCCAGCAGCAGGCCCTCCAAGAAGCAGGCATGACCGCGGCACCGGCAACAGGCAGAGTCAGGTTGAAGGCACATGATGTCAACCACCGGATGTGCCTGTTCCATCCCATGTGGCAGGGACAGGGCAGGTGGCTGCTCAGCGCATCCAGCCTCTCCCCTGGACCTCTGTTTCTGGCTACTGCTGCGGGCCAAGAAAAGGTGAGGAGGATGTGGGGGACTGCTGCCAGACACCATTGGCCCACCTATTCCATCCTGTCTGTTTTGACTTGCGGTAGGAGAGCAGATCGCTGCTGGCCCCCTCGGGGAACACATTTCCCTTGCACACCTGATGCACCTCGGAATCGCTATGGGCCGCTGCCACCACTGAGGCTCCCAGCAGCTCACACAAGTCCATAGGCCACTGCCGTCACCACCCAGACCACCAGGCCTGACCAGCACGAAGGAGGTGAAGTGGCCAGTTAGAAAGGCCAAGTACAGGTGGTAGAGCATGCCCAGGCCCAGCAGGCAAAAGACAGCCATTGCGAGCAGGGAAAGTGAAATCCCTGTTGGCACGATGGCTGCCCACACCAGCCAAGATCACGTGCCTCCTCCCCCATCTCTGCTGAGCCTGGAGGGCCATGGCGCCAATGGGGGTCTGGCCTGTCTACCTGGCCACTTCACCTCTTTTGGGCTGGTCTGGTCTACTGTGGCAGCCCATGGTGTGGCAGAGATGCATTGGGTTACATGAGGGGAATATAGTCCACACACAAGCCAAGGGCAAGACCCATGAGGGGGCTCAGAAGATGACCTGCAGCAACCTGCTCTCCAGACACAAGCCAAAACAGACAGTAGGACAGGAAAACTGCACGAACTAGTCCAGGAATCAACACTGATTTGAAGGCGCACAAAGCATGTGCTGGCCTGGAACACATTAAAGCATGACTGTACCTGTCTTAATGGTAGGAAGACATTTAGCTCACTTCTGAACATAAACTCCCTGCTTGGGTGCATGCAGGGATCTGATTGCTCACTTGCAAAGTTGGGGATAAAACTGCTACAATGAATTTGGATTGAATGACAACCGTGTCCCCTAAACTGGCGCTTTCTCCATTTCTATACTTGTCTGCCCCCCAACCCCTGGGAGCCCAGAAATCATATGATTGCAATGCTAGAGGTACTGAGGAGATGGTCTCCCTTTTTCTTCCGTCTTCCTTCCCTTGAATGCTCAATGCCCATGCGTGCTGGAGCAAGGAGAGTAGCTCCTGTCCCTGGATGTTTTCCTTTGCTCTCATGCTCTGTAAATGCGAATGGAGTGGGTAGGATGCATTGGAAATGTGAAGCCAAAACAGAAAGTGGAACGGAGTAAGCGCATCCAGCGGTCTGCATCACATGCTGATGCTGATGCCCCTGTCCTGCATGCTGCTGGATGGCAAGCCCAGTGCAGTGGGCTCCAGAGCCAGAGTGTGCCAGCTGAGTGGCTGGAAAACATCAGCCCATGCACACAAAGGATGGCAAGTGAGTGATGGCTGACAGTTTCCAGCATCGGCCACTTGCATCACCTTGTGGCAGCAGTAGCCCCCCAGCCCCTGTATTGCCTCACCTCCTGTGGGACAAGCCTCCCACCCCCCCGACCTGAGCCCCCTGGATTCCCTCCCCAACACTACCTGGCTCACATGAATGATGTCAAGCTAGCCATGCTCCTTGGGCTATACCCAGTTGGTCATGACCACCCCAGCCATGCCCCCCTGCCCTCCCCAAGGACAACCACAGTGCCAATGCAGCCCTCAATCCAATTGAGTTTGGCATCCCTGATTTATCCCTTTCTTCTCTACCTTTATGTTCTGTATTTGCTTTTTTTTACTCAGCTTTGATCTTTTGCCTTGTGTTATTTATTGTCTTTTTATCTTCTCTTCCTATTTGCTTTTCTCCTTCCAGGTATTCAGCTCTCCCTGCTTTTCTCAGTTCATGCCCCCTCCTCACTAGTCTGTTGGTCTACCACACTGTTCTGATCTGTTTGCAGTTACCAGTTCGCTGGTCCACTGTGCTGCAAAGCTTCTCCACCACTGAAAACCTCCAATTCCACCGTTGCTCTACCATCGCTTTCTATGCTGCTCTCTGTGTTGCTTTCAGTCTCTGGTTTGCTGTCCTGCCCCTTATTCTGGCTCTTCTCTCTGTTGCACTGCTGCTGCTGTTTGTTCCACAGCCACGCTCTTGTTGGCTGATCTGTTGTGCTGCCTTCTCTAGCAAACAGAACCTGGATATAATAAGCTCTCCTCCCCTCTCCGCAGCCGGCTCTCTTCCTCCTCCCTATCTATGATATTTGCATCATTCCTGTGTACTATCACATAATCTCTACAAAGCTAGATGTTTTATTCATTTCTGCCACCCAAACTCAAATAAATATGGAAAGCAAATATCACCAATACAAATTGAGGAGATCCAATCATATCAACCACTACAGATAGTCCTCAACTTATTACTACAAATAGGAACAGAATTTCCATTGCTAAATAAGATGGGTTGTTAAATGAGTCATGCCCAATTTTACAACCTTTTTGCCATTGTTGTAGTTATTAAACAAATCCAGCTTTTCCCATTGACTTTGCTTGTCAGAAGCCAACTGGAAATTTTGCAAATGATGATCATGTGATCTTGGGATGCTGCAGCTGTCCTAAATAGGCTGGTGGTTAGACAAAAATAACATTGTGAGAATCTCACATAAAAAACATGTCGTGTATGAAGCATGTGGTTCAGCCCACTAATATTAAACTAACTAACTAACATTGGAAAAAAGAATACAAACACTAAATACAAACTCGCTGGACATTACCTTACAGATGACCCCCACCCTGTCAAAGACCTTGGAGTTTTCATATCCAATGATTTAAGTGCCAAAGCCCACTGCAACTACATCGCAAAAAAGGCTTTAAGAGTTGTAAACCTAATCTTACGTAGCTTCTTCTCCAGAAACACTACACTACTTACCAGAGCTTATAAAACATTTGCTAGACCAATTCTTGAATACAACTCGCCTGTCTGGAACCCATACCACATTTCAGACATCAATACAATTGAACGTGTCCAGAAATATTTTACAAGAAGACTTCTCCACTCCTCTGAATACAACAAAATACCTTATGCCTCCAGACTTGAAATCTTGGGTTTAGAAAACTTAGAACTCCGCTGCCTTCGACAGGACCTGTGTTTAACTCATAGAATTATCTATTGCAATGTCCTTCCTGTTAAAGACTACTTTAGCTTCAATCACAATACAAGAGCAAACAATAGATTTAAACTTAATGTTAACTGCTTCAATCTTGATTGCAGAAAATATGACTTCTGTAACAGAGTTGTTAATGCTTGGAATGTACTACCTGACTCTGTGGTCTCTTCTCAAAATCCCCAAAGCTTTAACCAAAAACTGTCTACTGTTGATCTCACCGCATTCCTAAGAGGTCCGTAAGGGGCATGGATAAGAGCACAAACGTGCCTACCATTCCTGTCCTATTTTCTTTCTTTCTTTCATTATATCCAATTAATATAGTTATTGCATGCTTATGCTTATATATATATGCTTATATATTATATAGTTACTTGCATGCTTATGCTTATATATACTATTGTGTCAAAATAAATAAATAATAAATAAATAAATAAACAGCATTATAAGTTTTGAAAAGTGATTGTTCACTTTTTTGCATTACAAAAATAAAAAAAAAGTAGAATCAGAACCTGAACAATTACATCTACATAGTATTAGTCTGTCAGAAGGAATATCTTGTACAGTATATAACAGCAGCATGACAAAGTATAAGCAGAAGCATGCTTGACAAGGTAATGGAACAGCAGCAAAGCTCCGTAATGATGGAGTTATTTGGAGACTGTAGACAAGACTGAAAATTATCAATTATTTGGACCTGAGTAAATGTAAAAGTTCCTTAATAATCAATGGCAAAGTTGCCAGCAAACGTTGCTTAGAAAATTACAAATGAGAAAATGCTCGAAGAAAAATAATAATTAATTATTTAAGATGGATCAATTTTTCCCTACGTCTTCCAGTTGCAGGAGAAAAAAGCCACCTAAAAAAAAAAAGACAGGTAGATTACATTTTGCTAGAAAAAAAATAAAAAAAACAAAGCAACTAGAAAACATGTTTAGGAATATGCTTCTCTCCAGAAATCTGACATGAGAAAGTAGCATGCTTTTTAAATAAAAGCAAATCTGGTAAGACCCTCAAATTTTTCATGATTGGTAGAAGTGAGATAAAAGCAGGCCTCAGTCACAGAAAAGTCAATGTCATGCACTTGGTAGCTTAATTTATATATCCTATTAAGCCATAAAGTAGTTTATTTTGTTTAGGCTCAATATGTTTCATGAAGCTAATCACTATGGTTTGTAAATCATAATTCATGGCTTAACATGTATGGGCCATTCAGCTCTCAGGGCCTTTAATTATTGGACTATTGCCCAAACTGAGGCAATTTAATTGATAGCTATTTATGTATTAATTTTATTGTCTTAAGGTAGTAGTATTGTAATCTGGCAGTCTGTAAGAATGGTAAATAAAAAATAATATAGTTTTACCAAGCAATGACAGCAATGTATTGACAGACCACAATATGATGGAACTAAAATTTGAAAACATGTTGCATGCTTAGTGAAGGAGATAGGAGGATTTTTTAGTATCTTGGTAGGCTATATCAGTATAATACTGATATAATTTGTGGTTGAATTTTGGCATTGAAAAAATAGGTTTATCTGACTCAGATTATATCCTGTAATGCTACTTTTTTCTGATCTGGCATGCCCTCCCAATGTAGGACTACAACTCCTATGATTTCCAGCTAGTACACTAGGTTGTAATCTTGCTGTCTAACTCATCTCTGGAGTGCCAGTTTTGTGAGATCTAGCATATTAACAGTAGGTTCATTTCTCTGAGTAAAGACCCATATGCAGCCCAAACAAGCCAAGTTTTTCAAAAATAAAAATAAATGAAGATGAACAATCCACTAGGATGGAGAAGACCTATGACCCCAGTATGCTCCCTGGCTACTGGGAAAATTGAGAAAGATAGGGAATAACTCTTTGGTTGAGGTTGTTTTATCAATAAACAACAAGCTGCAGAAGTCACAGCAGTGATGTTATTTTTTAAAAGAGGAAATGGGTCGTCTTATAATCTTTTGTCAAGAAGAATAAGCAGAAATGATGGAAATTATATTTAGCATTCCAAGCTCTTTTATACTGTATCTTGCTTTTTTTTAATTTTTAAAAAAAATTATTTATTTATTTAGTACACAGTATATATAAGCATTAGCATGAAATAATTATACAATATATAAGCATATATATGAGTATGTAATAACTATATTAATTGGATATAACAAAAGGAAACAATAAGACAGGAACAGTAGGCACGATTGTGCTCTTATGCACGCCTCTTACAGACCTCTTAGGAATGGGGTGAGGTCAATGGTAGATAGTTTTTGGTTGAAGCTTTGGGGATTTTGGGAAGAGACCACAGAGTCAGGTAGTGTATTCCAAGCATTAACAACTCTGATACTGAAGTCATATTTTCTGCAATCAAGATTGGAGAGGCTAACATTAAGCTTAAATCTATTGTGTGCTCATGTATTGTTGCAATTGAAGCTGAAGTAGTCTTTGACAGGAAGGACATTGTAATAGCTCTTCTTGTCTTCTGTGCATGCCCAAGATGGCACCATGGTGAAAACTTGGAGAGGCATGGCAGAGGCATCCCGGCCGGTGGGATAGCAGGGCGGCCGACTTAGACACCCTCGTCCCCCGGTCCAGCTGGAGGGCCTTTTTGTCAGCTGTGAGAGGGGTTTTTACCCTCTGGAAGTCCGCGGTTGGCGAGAACGGAGCCAGGGGGAGAGTGGCGGTGAGCGGCAGTAGCCATGTTCGAGGTGGAGGGCGGGGCGGCGTTTCAGCCTTCGGCTGCGGCAATGGCATCTTGCCAGCAGCAGCGGCGAAGGCATCGCCCCTGTATGGTTCTTCATGGAGACGGCGGCGGCAGCGGTGGAAGCGGTGGCCCCCCGCGTGGTTCTCCCGTGGAGCTGTGGAGGTTTGGGGGGGCTGTTGCGGCCGTGGCCGCGGTGGCAATGGTGGGCGTGATGCCGTCTTTGATGATGATGGCGGTGGCGGCGGAGCTTCTTCGGCGGCAGCGGCTTCTTCCTTTTCCTCCCTCCTCCTTGGATTTTTCCTTGGACATGCTTGGATCCGCCAGAGGCCTGGATTGTCGGACCAGGCTATGAGGATGACGGGGATGGCGACCCTCATGGAGGCTGGGCGGCGGTACCTGGTGACTAAGGGTGGCGTCGCTCAGTCATGGAGGCTTCTCTTTCCCTCTCTGGAGTTTGGATGGGGGCTTAGGTGGTCGGGGCTGCCATGTCAGGATCGTTGGTGGAGAACTGGCGGGGCCTGCGCAGGGTTTGGTTGTTGCCCTGGGCCAGCTTGACCCTGACCCCCCACCCTCTTCCTCGTTGTGGGTTAGAGTGGAGTGAGGGGGTGAGAACATCGGCGGCGGCAACATTTTCCAATGGCCTGAGAGGGGGCCTACCAAAGAGGAGCGGCCATCCTGTCTTCGTCTTCAAACTGGTCTTATGTCACCCAGTCCTGATTTCAACTAGACTGCTATAATAACATCATTCGTCGGTACAGGATGAACTCATTTGCCAATCAGCTTACTGATGAGATACTCTTCAGTGGAACTCCTTGGTCTGCAAGATTCCTCCTTCTCGCAGGAGTGGCCCTCCACACAATCGAGGGCCTACCTCAATGATGGATTTTGGAATCCCGAGAGGTGGCATGCTGCCAAGAAGAACCTTCGGGGTTTTTTAAATGAAGGGTTTTTAAGGGGAACTCGTCGGGGAGGGGGCCAGTTCTTGCGAAGACTAACGGCATAACTACAGCAGGTTTGGAGGTGAAGGGGGAGGCTCGATTTAATGTCCATGAGGGTTGTTCCATCGGCACGGTAAGTGGGAGGGGCAGATACGGCAGAAGCGGGGGAGCGCATCATGTTGGGGGGGTGTGCGCTCGCTGTTTAAGAGCGATCGCACGCTCCAGTCCCTCAGACTTCTCTCGTTCCCCGAGTGGCTGAAATCCTCAGAGCTTGCACCTTCGGCTGATGTTATGTAATGCAAGGTCCGTGGTGAATAAAGCCCCCCTGATTTGTGACCTTATACGGGGGGGCCACGGACCTTATGGGCATTTCGGAGACCTGGTTGGGCACTGAAGGGGGGGTGCCCCTTGTGGAAATGTGCCCACCGGGTTTCCGAGCATTTCATCAGCCGAGGTCCCAAGGTAGGGGTGGGGGGGTGGCGGTTGTTATTAAGGAGAGTCTAGAGCCGAAGGAGGCCGCTGTACCACAGATAGCCGGTTGTGAATCCCTTTATGTGAAGTGGGGTCAGAGGATGCAGGTGGGCTTGCTGATTATGCCTGGCTCCTTGCTGCATGACAGCAGCCCTGCCCGAGCTGTTAGATGTGATAGCCAGGATGGCGGTTGATACCCCCAGACTTATGGTCATGGGGGATTTCAACCTGCCGTCGACCGGTGAAGCATCAACGGTAGCTCGGGAGTTCATGGCCTCCATGATGGCCATGGACCTGACCCAGTTAGTTAATGGCCCCACTCACATCGGGGGAAGCACACTGGATCTGATTTTTGTCTCTGGACAGTGGCTGAATGATCTGGAATTAGGAGACTTAGTCACTGAACCTTTGTCATGGTCAGATCATTTGCTTCTTCGTCTGGACTTTCGGACCACCATCCAACACCGCAGGGAGACGGGGCACAGCGTTGGTTCCATCCCAGGCGCCTGATGGACCCGGAGAGGTTCCTGACAGAGCTTGGGCCATTCCCTGAGGACCTAGCCCACGGCTCGGCTGGAGAACTAGTCGCGGGCTGGGAATGGGCTGCGGATGGAGCTTTGGACTGGGTCATGCCTTTGCGGCCTCTGACCCAGCGTAGATCTCAACCGGTTCCTTGGTTTTCCAAGGAGCTGAGGGAGATGAAGCGCCGGAAAAGATGCCTAGAGAGTGTATGGAGGGCCAGCCGTTCGGAAGCTGACCGAACACTAGTTAGGTCATATATTCAGACCTACCTAGTGGCTATAAGGGTGGCCAAGTGTGATTACGTTTCCACCCTTATTGCGCTGGCAAATAACCGCCCAGCTGCCCTGTTCAGGGTGACCCGCTCCCTCCTTCATCAGGAGGCGCGGGACGATCCCCTGCAAGGGCGTGCTGAGAATTTTGGACAGTATCTGCACGATAAAATTGCTCAGCTTCAGGACAGATTGGATCAAAATTGGGTAGATTCAGGCAAGATGGCGGAGGCAAGTCTTGGTGATACCATCTGGGGTGAGTTTGATACTGTGACTCCCGAGGACATAGACAGGATGCTGGGAAAGCGACCACAAGTTTATTGGACCCGTGTCCCTCCTGGTTGGTGCTGGCCACACAGGAGGTTACACGAGGCTGGCTCCAGGGAATTATCAACACCTCTTTGATGGAGGGTGTCATTCCTACTGCCCTGAAAGAGGCGGTGGTGAGCTCAAGAAGCCCTCCCTGGACCCAGCTGTTTTGGCAAACTACCATCCTGTCTCCAACCTTCGCTTTGTGGCGAAGGTTGTTGAGAGTGTGGTGGCACGACAGTTACCCCAGTACCTGGATGAAACTGTCTATCTAGACCCATTCCAGTCTGGCTTCAGGCCTGGGTACAGCACGGAGATGGCTTTGGTCGCGTTGGTTGATGATCTCTGGAGGGCTCAGGACAGGGGTTATTCCTCTGCCCTGGTCCTTTTGGATCTGTCAGCAGCTTTTGATACCATCGACCATGGTATCTTGCTGTGACGGCTGGAGGGGTTGGGAGTGGGGGGCACTGTTTTTCGGTGGTTCTCCTCCTATCTCTCTGGCCGATCACAGACGGTGTTGGCAGGGGGGCAGAGATCAACTGCAAGGCGCTTCATGTGTGGGGTGCCACAGGGGTCGATCCTCTCGCCTCTCCTGTTCAACATCTATATGAAGCCGCTGGGCGAGATCATCCGTGGTTTTGGGGTGAGGTACGCTAATGATACTCAGCTGCACATTTCCACCCCTAACCACCCCAACGAAGCTGTTGAAGTGTTGTCCCAGTGTCTGGAGGCCATGCGGGTCTGGATGGGGAAGAACAGGCTTAAACTCAACCCCTCCAAGACTGAGTGGCTGTGGATGCCGGCATCCCGGTACAGTCAGCTGCAGCTGCTGCTGACTGTTGGGGGTGAGTCATTGGCCCCAATGGAGAGGGTCTGCAACTTAGGTTTTCTCCTGGATGGACGGTTGTCCTTTCAAGAACATCTGACAACCGTCTCCAGGAGAGCTTTTTATCAGGTATGCCTGATCCGCCAGTTACGCCCCTTTCTAGACCGGGATTCCTTATGCACAGTCACTCATGCCCTCATCACTTCTCGCTTGGACTACTGCAACGCTCTCTACATGGGGCTCCCCTTGAAGAGCACCCGGAGGCTCCAGCTGGTCCAGAATATGGCTGCGTGGGTGATACAGGGAGCTACTCGTGGCTCCCATATAACACCTCTCCTGCACAAGCTGCACTGGCTACCTGTGGTCTTCCGGGTGCAATTCAAGGTGTTGGTCACCACCTTTAAAGTGCTCCATGGCTCAGGACCAGGTTATTTATGGGACCGCCTGCTGCCACCGTTTGACTTCCATCGACCTATGCGCTCCCATGGGGGGGGGGCTCCTCAGGGTGCCGTCAGCCAAACAATGTCGGCTGGCGACCCTCAGGGGGAGAGCCTTCTCTGTGGGGGCACCTACCGTCTGGAATGAGCTTCCCCCAGGACTTCGACAGCTCCCTGACCTCCGGACCTTTCGGCGTGAGCTGAAGTCATACTTATTCTTCCGTGCAGGACTGGCATAAAACTATTAGTAATTTTAATTGGGTTTTTATGGTTTTAATGTGTGTTTTAATTAATGGGCCAAATTGAATAGGTTTTTTTAATGGGTTTTTAACTGTATATTGTATGTTTTATTGTGTTTTACCTGGCTGTAAACCGCAATGAGTCCTTCGGGAGAAGGGCGGTATAGAAATTAAATTATTCTATTCTATTCTATTCTATTCTATTCTATTCTATTCTATTCTATTCTATTCTATTCTATTTCATTCCATTCCATTCTAGATGATTCTATGAACTCAGGTCATGTCGAAGGCGGTGTAGTTCAAAATTTTCTAAACCCAGGATTTCAAGTCTAGTAGCATAAGGTATTTTACTGTAATTAGAGGAGTGGAGTACTCTTCTTGTAAAATATTTCTGGATACGTTCAATTGTATTGATGTCAGAAATGTGGTATGGGTTCCAACCAGTTGAGCTGTATTCAAGAATTGGTCTAGCAAATGTTTTATATTCTCTGGTTAGTAGTGTAGTGTTTTTGGAGAAGAAGCTACGCAAGATTAGGTTTACAACTCTTAAAGCCTTTTTTGTGATGTAGTTGCAGTCGGCTTTGGCACTTAGATCATTTGATATGAAAACGCCAGGATCTTTAACAGGGTGGGGGTTAACAGTGAGGTAATGTCCATCAAGCTTGTACTTAGTGTTTAGGTTCTTTTTTCCAATATGTAAGACTGAGCATTTACTGGCTGAGATTTGGAGTTGCCAAGTTTTAGACCATTCAGATAAAAAATCAAGGTCTTTTTGGAGGATAGCTGTATTGGTGGTGTTAAATAGTTTGACATCGTCAGCAAAGAGAACACAATTACTTGTAATATGGTCACAGAGATCGTTAATGTATAATATGAAGAGTGTTGATCCAAGAACGCTGCCTTGGGGAACGCCACTTTTAATAGAAACAGGATTTGATAGAGCATTGCCAATTTTGACCACTTGTTGTCTGTTTGATAGAAAAGCAGTTATCCAATTGTCGAGGGGTCCTGAGATGCTGTAAGATTTTAGTTTTAGGAGAAGTTTATCATGTACTACTGAGTCGAAAGCTTTACAGAAGTCTATATAGATTGCATCTATTGCTTTGCCCTGATCAAGATTTGTAGTCCAGTGAAGAAGTTGTAAATTATATGATAATTTTTTTCTGAAACTAAATTGTTTATTAGAGAGTAGGTTGTTTGTTTCTAGATGGAGGGTAATGGATTGATTGATGATAGATTCCATTACTTTGCAGGTGACAGCAAAGAGAGATTGGTCTGTAATTTTTAACTAGGCTGGGGTCTCCTTTTTTGAAGATAGGGGTGACAGTGGCAAGTGACCAAAGTTTGGGAAAGGAACTGGTTGTGAAAGCTTTTTCAAAAATTATGCTTAGGGGTTCTGCTATATATGTGGAAATCTTTTTTAAGAAGTATGCACATAGTCCATCTGGTCCAATAGATAGGGATGGTTTCAGTTTGCGAAGAGCTTTTTCAACATTATCTTCTGTGAAATCTATGTGTGTTAGGTCGTTGCACTCATTGTTGGTACGATTGGGGAATGTCGTGTATAAGTCATTACTGTTAACAAAGACTGAGCCAAAGAATGTGTTAAAGAGGTTTGCTTTAACTGTTTCATCATTATATTCTTTGTCGTTAGAATCTTTTAGTGGTGGGATGGATCTCGAGTCTTTAAGTTTGTTGTTCACAAATTTATAAAAAGCACGATTGGAATTTGTTTTTTATTAAATGTCACCTCCACTGAGTTGTTCTTAGTGAAATGTAAGTTGGAGCTATCCACAGTGCACAATGATACAACCACCAGGCCTGGTGAGCAACCTTTCAGAAGAAAAAGATATAGACATCACTGTCTATTAATTCCTCATTATCAATGCAATCTCAGGGCACATTTTTCTTTCCATTCCTGAAGTGCCTTGTCCATGTTATGATTCCTCAAATACTTTAGTCTAGTTTATATTAGCAACAGAGCCTTTGTCATGGTCAGATCATTTTCTCCTTCGTCTGGACTTTCGGACCGCCACTCAACACCGCAGGGAGACGGGACCAATACGTTAGTTCTGTCCCAGATGCCTGATGGACCCGGAGAGGCTCCTGACGGAGCTTGGGCCGTTCCCTGAGGATCTAGCCCACGGCACGGCTGAAGAACTAGTTGCGGCCTGGGAACAGGCCGCAGCTGGGGCTTTAGACTGGGTTGTGCCTTTGCAGCCTCTGACCCGGTGTAGATCTCAACCAGCCCCTTGGTTCTCCAAGGAGCTGAGGGAGATGAAACTCCGGAGAAGACACCTAGAGAGTACCTGGAGATCCAGCCGTTCCGAAGCTTACCGGACACTAGTTAGGTCTTATAGTAAGACCTACCTAGTGGCATTGAGGGAAGCGAAGCATTCCTACGTTTCCTCCCTCATTGCGTCGAGAGATAACTGCCTGGCAACCCTGGTTCGGGTGACCCGCTCTCTCCTTCAACAGGAGGTGCGGGAGAACCCCTTACAGGGCTGTGCCGAGGAGTTTAGTGGTTATCTATATGATAAAATCATTCAGCTTCAGGATGGACTGGATCAAAATTGGGTTGATCCAGGTGAGAGGTCGGAGACTCGTCTTGTTGAGATTGCTTGGGATGAATTTGACCCTGTGACTCCCGAGGACATGGACAGGTTGTTGGGGAGGTTGCATGCCACCACATGTTTACTGGACTCGTGCCCCTCCTGGCTGGTGCTAGCCACACAGGAGGTGACACGAGGCTGGCTCCGGGGGATTATCAATGCTTCTTTGTTGGAAGGGGTTTTCCCTGCTGCCTTGAAAGAGGCAGTGGTGAGACCCTTCCTCAAGAAGCCTTCCCTGGACCCAGCTGTTTTGGAAATTATCGTCCGGTCTCCAACCTTCGCTTTGTGGTGAAGCGAGTGTGGTGGCACGTCAATTACCCCAATACCTGAATGAAACTGTCTATCTAGACCCGTTCCAGTCCGGCTTTCGGCCTGGATATAGTATGGAGACAGCTTTGGTCAAGTTGGTTGATGATCTCTGGAGGGCCAGGGACAGGGGTTGTTCCTCTGCCCTGGTCCTATTAGACCTCTCAGCGTCTTTTGATACCATCGACCATGGTATCCGGCTGGGGAGTTTGGGAGTGGGAGGCACCATTTATCGGTGGTTCTCCTCCTATCTCTCTGACCGGTTGCAGACAGTGTTGGCAGGGGGGCAGAGATCGACCGCCAGGCGCCTCACGTGTGGGGTGCCATAGGGGTCGATCCTCTCGCCTCTCCTGTTCAACATCTATATGAAGCCGCTGGGTGAGATCATCAGTGGCTTCTCACGTCCATTTATTGTAACCCCTCCCAGCTATGCTCTTTCCAAGACCGCTGGTTACACCTTCAAGTTCATCTCAATGGCCCGGAACCATCCCTCCCTACTAGCTTTTTCCAAGGCCTTTGGTCGCACCCGTTATATTGGTACATCCACCCTCATGTTCTTATCACGTATGCTAGTTCCACCCCTGGTAGCTCTTTTTATCTCTACCTTTCACCTGGCACCCATATATGCTCGTTACCGTCTCCCCGACCGGGGTAATACCATTTAGTCCGGGTGGAGCCCTATTCTTGGCTTTACATATTCCCTAAGCGGGTACCAACTGTACGCTGATGATATGCAGCTGTACTTTTCCACCCCAGGCCACCCAACGAAGTTATCGAAGTACTGTCCTGGTGCCTGGAAGCCGTACGGGTCTGGATGGGGAGAAACAGGCTCAAGCTCAATCCCTCCAAGATGGAGTGGCTGTGGATGCCGGCACCCCGGTACAGCCAGCTGCAGCCATGGCTGACTGTTGGAGGCGAATCATTGGCCCCAGTGGAGACGGTTCGCAACTTGGGCGTTCTCCTGGATGGATGGTTGTTGTTTGAAGATCACTTGATGACCGTCTCCAGGAGAGCTTTTTATCAGGTTCGCCTGATTCACCAGTTGCGCCCCTTCCTTGACCGGGATGCCCTATGCACGGTCACTCATGCTCTTGTTACTTCTCTCTTGGATTACTGCAATGCTCTCTACATGGGGCTCCCCTTGAAGAGCACCCGGAGGCTCCAGTTGGTTCAGAATGCAGCTGCGTGGGTGATAGATACTACCTTTAAAGCGCTCCATGGCTTAGGGCCAGGGTACTTACGGGACCGCCTGCTGCTACCAATTGCCTCCCACCGACCTGTACGCTTGCACAGAGAGGGACTTCTCAGGGTGCCGTCCGCCAAGCAATGTTGGCTGGTGGCTCCCAGGGGAAGGGCCTTCTCTGTGGGGGCTCCCACCCTCTGGAATGAACTTCCCCCTGGACTTCGTCAACTGCCTGACCTTCGGACCTTCTGCCGCGAGCTGAAGACGTATCTGTTTATTCGCGCAGGACTGGCATAGGAATTTTAAATAGTTTTTAATATTTTTAATATTTGATACAAATTTTATGGGGTTTTTAAGGTTTTAAATGTTTTAATTTGGCCATACATCTAATAAGTTTTTTAATTATTGTTTTATCTGTATATTATTGTTGTTTTTATCTTGGCTGTGAACCGCCCTGAGTCCTTCGGGAGAAGGGTGGTATAAAAATTCAATAAATACTAAATACTAAATACTATATAGCATGCTTCATTTTTTTGCTCTGTAAATTAGAGGTGTATCCATTACCTTAAAAGGATTACAGATGTCTGTAACTCCAACATCTCCATCAGCTCTGAGTATTCTGAAGAACACAAAGAGAAATGTGTTGTCTGCTTTTCATAAGCATATCATTGCTATACATGGAACTGTCACCCTGGCTAATAAAATTATGGAAAATGGAGGACACACTAACTTTTGGATAACTTGACTCTCAGATAACCAGAGGTTATATGATAGCCATTCTGCTATTCTATCACCAAATAACTTGGTGGAAAAAGTTCGTTACTAATGTTTTATTTATACAAACCAAGTAACAAGTTCTCTGCAAGATTTATTATTTATAGTGCATGAGTTTGCACAGACAACTCTCACTTTCATTAAGGGTATCATGACATTTGGATCATTTCTTAAACCTCTTTCTTCTCTTCTTTGCATCTACAGAGTACAAGAAATACAAACGTATCTGAAAGTTTCCAGTTCAGGCAAAAAGTCCTTTCCTATATTGACACCCTGGAAATATAATTTGAGATTTGGACTGCAAAAAAATAATAATTGCTTAATATCTGTTTACTTAATATTCCATGTTAGAGGATAAAGTAGTCTTGTGGGAGAAGCTCTTGGGAGATACTGTTTTTTGGTGTTATTAAAAACTGTGAAAAAAAATTCCTGCAAACATTATGAAGTACTATTACAGTACGGACACCAAAGCAACAGAGATCAAATTATCTAGGACTTTGTGAGTTTGCATTCACTTTTGGCATTCAATCAGCTCAAAAAATTTTCATTTTGTCTAACTTGTTGTCAATCTGAGAATGAACCAATTCATCCATTATTTGTTTATAGGATCACTGGCACACAAGCAAAAGAGCTCCATAGAAACCAGGGAGGGGCCAGTGACTTGTCTCTGTCAATTCAGAGTGAGTGCAACTAAAAAAAAGTCCATATGCCTTGTGGCTCCCACATTAGGACCATTTTGTGTTGTAGAAGTCCTATACTTCTGCACATACGGGATGAAACCCATGGTTGGCTTTACACTAAGTCATAATATAATTGGGTGGCTTTATATGTGAATCTGGCAGGACATGGTGGCTCAGTGGCTAAGATGCTGAGCTTGTCAATTGAAAGGTTGGCAGTTCAGCGGTTCAAATCCCTAGTGCTGTGTAACTGAGTGAGCTCCTGTTACTTGTCCCAGCTTCTGCCAACCTAGCAGTTTGAAAGCATGTAAAAATGCAAGTAGAAAAATAGGGAGTACCTTTGGTGGGAAAGTAACAGCATTCCATGAGCCTTTGGCATTTAGTCATGCCAGCCACATGACCACAGAGATGTCTTTGGACAGCGCTGGCTCTTTGGCTTTGAAACGGAGATGAGCACCACCCTCTAGAGTCAGGAACGACTAGCACATATGTGCGAGGGGAACCTTTACCTTTATATGTAAATCCAGAAGATTGGGGAATCTTCCATTAATCTAATTTTCGTGGTGTGAGAAATTGATGAAGAAAACATCATACTCACAAGAAAGTTGAAGCTATTATCCTTGTTTAGTAAATAGTACTTTTATTCACAAATAATTTCCATTTCAATTCAAACCCATCTGAGGTATCTAGAAACTTGTATTTGGACCCAAAGTTAGTTATAAGTTTCCAAATCTTTATTTCCAGAAATCCAAAATTGAGTAAAACACAATGCATGTTAAAGAGCCACACTTAATGGGTGCACAGATGTTCATTAGAATTAGTGTTGAGATAATTTCTCTGGGTCCCTTCCAGGCCAGGAGGCAATCAAGATGTGAAGGCTGGCTGCTTATTGTTGAAATGAAGATCAAATATCTATTTATTGAAGTATGTTGAAAACATTTTGGTGGGGTATATTTATTTTTCCCATGACTGTGATCGCTATCCATTTGTACCCAGTGATTTCTAAAGTCAAGCTTATACCTTGAGTACAGTTTTTGTAATGAATACACTAGAGATAATGTCTTTGTTTTGGTATAAAGGGAAATGTATAACATTGCAAGAATGGTAAATACATGTCAATTGCTAAGCGCCTGAATTCTGATTAGGTGACAGTGGGGATCTGCAACAGTTGTTAAATGCAAGGACAGATTGTAAGTCACTTTTTATTCATGCGGTTGTAACTTCAAACACTTGCTAAACAAATGGATGTAAGTTAAGGACTACATGTATTTATAATAAAATCCAAGCAGTCATGACAACTCCATCTGTCTTTTCCATATGTATATTCCATGTTTAAAAGCTGGGTGAGACATTGGAGCAAGAACCGACAGGAACTTGCATCAAATTAAAAGTAAATAAGTATTATAAAGAGAAAATAATTTTTTAAAGTAAGAATTTCTTTCTTCAAAAGTACATATTTAGCCTGAAAAAAGTAAAGAGTGATATTTAGAAATATGGTAGCCAATTCCAGCAGTTTAGCCAGGAAGCTTATTTTCTAGAAAAGACATGATGCAATTTGGAAAAGGTTATATTATTTATTTATTTATTTATTTATTTATTTATTTATTTATTTATTTATTTATTTATTTATTTATTTATTTATTTATTTATTTATTTATTTATTTGTCAAACACAACAATATATATAAGTATAAACATGAAATAACCATACGAATTGGATACAATCAAAGGGAACATTAGGACAGGAATGGTAGGCACGCTGGTGCTCTTATGCACACCCTTACAGACTCTTAGGAATGGGGTGAGGTCAACAGTAGATAGTCTTTGGTTAAAGCTTTGGGGATTTTGGGAAGAGACCACAGAGTCAGTTAGTGCATTCCAGGCATTAATAACTCTGTTACTGAAGTCATATTTTCTACATATTTTCAAGATTGGAGCGATTCACTTTAAGTTTAAATCTATTGTGTGCTCGTGTATTGTTGCGATTGAAGCTGAAGTAGTCTTTGACAGGAAGAACATTGTAGCAGATGATTTTATGAGTTATACTCAGGTCATGCCAAAGGCAGCGGAGTTCTAAATTTTCTAAATCCAGGATTTCATGTCTGGTGCCATAAGGTATTTTGTTGTAATCAGAGGAGTGGAAAACTCTTCTTGTAAAATATTTCTGGACACGCTCGATTGTACTAATGTCCGAAATGAGGTGTACCAGTATTTAACAAGAGGAGAAATCCAGGCATTTTGTTTAAATGCTTCTTGCATTTATCAGTTTGCATTTAAGTTCGGCAGTGGCTGATATAGAGGAAATAAAGGGCGTGCATACCTAGTTTTGGATGATGGCTGGTTGAAAGTTTTGTACGACGGATGGTTGGATGTTTTGGGAGATGGAGGGTTGGATGTTGGGCAATTGATTGATTTAAAACTGCTCATAATATAATCTAAGGCCCTCTAACTCATTTCACATGGATTCTTTCTAAAATTCCTGGTTTTCAGGAAGCACTTTTTTTTCTTACATTTGCACCACCTTTGTAATATACATGCCTTTTTTTATTTTTAAGAGCATCTTCTAATGGGACACATCAGAAGATACTCTTAAAAATAAAAAAAGGCATGTATGTTACAAAAGTGGTGGCAGATCACAATATTTGTTCGGCTCCTTTTAATGAATAGTTTCTCTCATCTTTCTATTCTTTTTCTATTGTTTCCTGTACAAGAATAACTTGTACTGAAAAGAAGGCAGTCATAACCATTCAACTGAAATATTGTTATTTTTCCTTTGCATTCTGGCTTTGGAAGCTGCAATAACTAAAGGCTGGCTAGTTCAAAATTTCTCTTTAAATGTGATCATTGGTTTGCCACTTCTATAATTGTCTGTTACTTTTTATCTGCCCCAACCAGATTGTAGAGGTCTAGCTATGTGCTCCATTGTGTAATCTTAAACATTATCTTCATGTACCATGTACCGAATTAATGCACATTTTAAACAAAATGGAGGAAAGTTATTCAATGATGTTCAAGTACAAATTTTTTCTTTACGTTTACCTTAATTTATCCTTTTTGTACACACACTTTGTAGATTCCAACAACAAAACAAACATTACCTAAAATTCCATGTACAATATATCTTCCACCCCCTAATGAGAAATATAGCTTAGCTTTTATTTCTGTGAGAAAAAATAAAAACCTTGATAGTACACATTAAATGTTAAGTTAAAAATACTTTCAAAAATTTGGTTGAAATTCAGGGCACTTATCCCATAATTTTCTGCTCAGTAGCATTTAAACTATATTCTTAATGGTTCCTTTGGTTGCTTATCAAGGATTGCTCAGGGAAGAGATGTACAGCAGTAAATAATTCTTGAAAGGAAGCTTACACTGATCTCTATTGAGCTCTTAGAATAATTAAGTCACAAGAGATTTGGAAAGAATTCAGAGAAGAGCAGCTAAGATGATCAAAGGCCTGGAGACTAAAACATATGAAGAACAGCTGCAGGATTTGGGTTTGGCTAGTCTAAAGAAAAGAAGAATTAGGGGTGACATGATAACAGCATTCCAGTATTTGAGAGGCTACCACAAAAAAGAGGGAGTCAAATTATTCTACAAAGTACCAGAGGACAGGACAAGAAACAATGGAAACTAATCAAAGAGAGAAGCAGCCTAGAATTAAGGTGAAACTTCCTAACAGTGAAACAGCCTGCCTTTAAAAATTGTGAGCACTCCATCCCTGGAGGTTTTTAAGAGACTAGACAGTCACTTATCTGAAATAGTGTAGATTCTCAAGCTTGAGCATGGGGATTTAGAGGTCCCTTCCAGTTCTGTTCCATTCCATTCCATTCCATTCCTTTCTGTTCCATTCCATTCCATTCCATTCTACAATAGGGAGAGTTATTCCTTGAAGCTTTTCAGAAGATGAGCTATATAAGAATTAAATTCAAAGGTGGGCTTCAGCTGGTTTGGACTGGTTGTTAAAATTCTACCCAGTTTGGCAGACTGGGTATCCCAACACTGGTTGGCCCAGCCCCTGCCTGTTTTTCAGCCGTTTTGGATATTCAGTAGTATTTAAATAAATAGAGAGGAAAATTGAGTCGAAGGCCTCAAAAAGGCACAATTTATTTATTTACTATTACTGAACATCCAAAATGGCCTGAAAAACAGCCCAAAAAACGGCCTGAAAATGGTCAGAAAAAGGGCCTGGAACAGCTGAGAAAGAATTGAAAAACAGACTGAAAAATGAAGATTTCAAATCTTCAGTTACCTCTCTTTTTTAAAAAAAAAATTTTCTTTTAATACAAACATTCCATCTTTCATTAAACAGTGTATTACCTGGGTATAAATTTTTTTGTGTCTTAACAATTAAACCATATTCATTTCTTACATTCATTCTTATTTAAATACTAAATAGTAATAATACTGATAAAGTAACATAATCTTAACATTTCTCTTCTCTACCTATCTATTTTTACAATACATTGCTTTCATATTTATTCTCTAACTATTGATAAAATAACTCTCATATATTATAATAATCTGATTCTTCCTTTTCTTGAATTGCAAGTGTTAATCTATTCATTTCTGCACATTCTAATATTTTCCTAATCCTAATTCCTAATCCAACATTTAGTTGATTTATCTTTAAACATTTTTGCCAGTCTTTCGGGTGATAAGTGCCATCAGTAAAACATCTTATGTTTTCCTTGTATGCAGTTGACAGTGTTAATTTGTCTTCAATTACTTCTCTTGAAGCTGTACAAACAATCTGGATTTGAAAGGGGAAGAGAAATTTGTAGCTTGAATGGGCACACACTTCAGACCTCTCAATACCTCACATCCATTGTGCTTTTTCCTGCCCTACTGAACAAATCTTTTAAACATTTGCTGGCAAATAGAAAGTGAGCCTTCACCCTAAAGCATATTCCCCCTTCTGAATTTGGATTATTACACAACCATATGAAATAGTATAAAATCTCCTAAGCACAGTAATACCTGGACTATAGCAAAACTTTGTGGAAAAAAATGATATAAATTCCCATACCCCATATATACTTATTTATTTATTTAATTAATTTTTTTATAACAATATACACAAGCATAACAAGCATAACACAAAAGATTATATAATATATAAACATATATATGAGGAGAAACAAGGTAGTTTCAAGCATATATATATATAGAGGAAGAAACAATAGGACAGGAATGGTAGGCACATTTGTGCTCTTATGCACGCCCCTTAGAGTCCTCTTAGAAATGTGGTGAGATCAACAGTGGGTAGATTTTTAATAAAACTTTTGGGGTTATGAGAAGAGACCACAAAGTCAGGTAATGCATTCCAAGCATAGATAATTCTGTTACAGACATCGTGTTTTCTGCAATCTAAACTGGTGCGGTTGACATTAAGTTTAAATCTATTGGTAGCTCTTGTGTTATTGTAGTTGAAACTGAAGTAGTCATTGGCAGGAAGGACATTACAATGGATGATTCTATAAGCTAAACCCAGGTCCTGTCGAAGTTCCAAGTTTTCTAGACCCAGGATATCAAGTCTGGTGGAATAAGGTATTTTATTGGTTACGGAGGAGTGGAGAACTCTTCTCGTAAAATACCTTTGGACACGCTCAACTGTATTGATACCAGATATATAGTATGGGTTCCAGACAGGCGAGCAGTAATCAAGAATTGGCCTAGCAAAAGTTTTATATGCTCTGGTCAGTAGCATGGTGTTTTTGGAAAAGAAGCTACGTAGAATTAAGTTAACAACTTTTAGAGCCTTTTTTGCTATATAGTTGCAGTGGGCTTTGGCACTTACATCGTTAGATATAAAAACTCCAAGGTCTTTGACTGGGTGAGGGTCATCAGTGAGGTAATGTCCATCAAACATGTACTTAGTGATTGGGTTCTTTCTTCCAATATGTAGGACTGAGCATTTGCTGGTTGAGATTCGTAGTTGCCAAATTTTAGACCAAGCGGTTAGATGATCAAGGTGTTTTTGAATTGTAGATGTATTGTCAGTGGTGTTAAAAAGTTTGACATCATCAGCAAAGAGAACACAGTCACTTGAGATATGATCACAAAGATCATATACATAAATGATCTTTGGTCCAAGAACGCTACCTTGAGGAACACCACTCTTGACAGGAACAGGATTTGATATAGCACTACCAACCTTAGTTGTCTGTTTGACAGAAAAGCAGATATCCAGTTGTGTAAGGGTCCTGGAATGCCATAGGATTTTAATTTTAGGAGAAGTTTATCATGTACTACTGAGTCAAAAGCTTTACAGAAGTCTATGTATATTGCATCTATTGTTTTACCTAGATCAAGATTTGTAGTCCATAGGTTTTTACAGTGGAGAAGTTGTAAATTGCATGATAATTTTTTTCTGAAGCCAAATTGTTTATTTGAGAGTAGGTTGTGTAATTCTAAGTGCAAGGTAATGGATTGGTTGATGATGGATTCCATTACTTTGCAGGCGATGCAGCATAGGGAGATTGGTCTATAATTTTCAACTAAGCTGGGGTTGCCTTTTTTGAAAATTGGAATGACTGTGGCTAGTGACCAGAGATTGGAAAGGGAACTGGTTGTGAAAGTTTTATTAAAGATTATACTTAGGAGTTCTGCTAAATTACTAGAAAGTTTTTTTAAGAAGTAGGCACAAAGTCCATCAGGTCCAATGGATAGAGATGGTTTCAAGTTGCGAAGAGCTTTTCCAACATTATCTTCAGTAAAATCTATATTTGTTAAGTCGGCATACTCATTTCTTGTACGATTTGGGAATGTCGGATATGTGTCATCACTGTTGACAAAAAGCTTCAGCTTTGGATAAGAAAAATGGCATAGTGGTATATTTGAGAAAGGATATACCAGCTAAGTTAATAGAAGCAGATACTCGTGGAAGATATATTGCTATTGAACTTACATTAGAAACAAAAAAGATTATTCTGCTTGGTATATACGCACCTAATCAGCAACAAGAAAAATACTACAGAATGTTGTATGTTAAGTTGATTCTATGGGATTATCGATCGTATATTATATTAGGAGATTGGAATGGAGTAATTGATACACGAAAGGACAAGATAATTTCTTTTAAGAAGATACCTGCACATGCAAAGCTTCCTACATCTTTTTTGAGATGATAGAAGATTTTGAGTTGAGAGATGTATTATGGAGATTGTGGAACTTGGAGGAAAGAGACTATACTTTTTTTTCTGGTAGGCATCAATATTTTTCACATATTGATTTTATATTAACTTCTAATGATTTGCTTTCTAGGGTAAAGAAAATTAAGATATTTCCAAGATGTTTGTCTGATCATAGCCCAATTTGGATGGAATTGCAATATGAAAAAGAAGGCAGAAGAACATGGAGATTAAATGAAAACTTGTTTAGACATCAGGATAATGTAAATCAATGTAAAAAGCAGATGAAATAATTTTTTGATTATAATTTGAATAAGGGAACATCGATAGAAATGGTTTGGGATGCCAGTAAGGCTTTTATGAGAGGTGTATTAATATATATTAATAATAGACAGAGGAATAAGCAACAAAGACAGTGTAGATAACTAGAAGAGGAAATTCATAAGAAACAACAATTATTAATACATAATCCGCGTAATCAAAAACTTAAAGATGCAATAAAGATATTACAGAGTTAATTCAATATGATAATGGCTGACCAGGTGGCAACAAATATACCATAGGCCAAACATAATACCATTTGTAATGCAAATAGACCTGGCAGGTGGTTCGCATACACTTTAAGGAAAAAACAAAAACAACGCATTATAAAAAAAATAGAATATAAAGGTAAAGAGAGATATCAACAGGATAAAATTAAAAAAGCTTTCTTAGAATACTATATAAATTTATATACGAAAGATAAAATATTGAATATGGATATTGATAATTATTTGAAAGATTATAAGGTTAAAAGCTTAATTTTAGAAGAAAGGGAAGAATTGAATTGGCCTATAACTTCTGAAGAAATTATTTTGGTAATTAAACAATTAAAAATGGGGAAAACTCCTGGTATGGATGGGCTTACAGCAAGTTATTATAGGAATTTACAGGATGAGATGTTAGGTCCACTTATGGAATTATTTAATCAGATACAATTAGGAGAGGGAATTCCCCCTTCATGGAGAACTTCTTTTATTTCACTGATATCAAAAGAGGAACAGGATTGTTCTAAACCTGGGAATTATAGGCCAATTTCACTTTTAAATACAGATTCCAGATTCTGAAAGGGATTTGGTAAAGGACTGTATGATAAAGTGGGCACAAAATTTTCAGGAGCCAATATTATTGGAAACTTGGGGAAAAAAATGGGTTAGAAATGTTAAATTTACGCAGGCACAGAATTTAAGGGAAAATTTTTATAAAATGTTTTATAGATGGCATTTAGATCCTAAGAAACTATTGTGTATGTATCCAGCTATGCAAGCAAAATGTTGGAGATGTAATTGTGATGATGCTACATATTTTCATATTTGGTGGACTTGCAAGAATATCAAGGCTTTTTGGATAAGAATTTGGTGGATTCTACAAAATGTTTTGAAAAAGAAGATAAAGTTCCTGCTGCAATTTTTTTTAATGGGAATTATCACGGACTGTACATAATTGAGACTAAATTGATTTTAAATCTAATAACAGTGGCAATATTATTGATAGGACAGTATTGGAAGAAAAAAGAATTACCTACAATAGAAGAATGGATATTGAAAGTTGCTAATTTGGCTGAGATGGCAAAAATCTCAGCCTTTTTGAAAGACAATGCACAAGAAAGATACTTAAATGAATGGAAAAAATGGATTGACTATATCCAAAACAGATATCAGATTAAGAGATATCAGATTGCCTTTGAATGATTAAAGGTAAAGGTAAAAGTTCCCGTCGCACATACATGCTAGTCGTTGCCAACTCTAGGGGGCAGTGCTCCATTTCAAAGCTAAAGAGCCAGCGCTGTCGGAAGACGTCTCCGTGGTCATTTGGCCGGCATGACTCAACACCAAAGGTGCACGGAACGCTGTTACCTTCCCACCAGAGGTGGTCCCTATTTTTTCTACTTGCATTTTTACATGCTTTCCAAACTGCTAGGTTGGCAGAAGCTGGGACAAGTAACGGGAGCTCACCCCATTACACGGCAGCATTAGGGGTTCAAACCACTGAGCTGCCGACCTTTCGATCGACAAGCTCAACGTTTTAGCCCCTGAGCCACCGTGTCCCCTCTTTGAATGATTAGGATGTATTATTTCTGTTTGCTAAGGGGGAGGTTAGGATTTGATGAAAATTGCAGGAGTATAACTGAGTTGGGAGGGGAAATTTTTAACATTTGTTTGTTTTATTTTTAAACTATACCTTGTGTTTGTTCCGGGAAGTCGGGGGGGGGAGGGGGTTTTGAAGGGAGGGGGAGTGGGGTAGGGGGGGGAGGGGAGGGAAAGAAAAGCTTTTTTTGTAAAAACTTTTTTAATAAAAAAAAAGAATCATAAGGTACAACACTTAATGATAGTCATAGGGAAACAGTCAAAACAAATCTTAAGGATACCAGCAAAAAATTTACATCATACAGTTATAAGTGGAAGGAGATGGGTGATAGGAACGATGAGAAGATTAATAGTAATGCAGACTTAGTAATTAGTTTGACAATATTGAGGGAATTATTTGTTTAGCAGAGTGATGGTGTTGTGACCCAGGTTCCTGGACCCAGACTCCTGGACTCGGATGATTCAGAAAGTGAGGGAGAAGACCTGGCAAGCCCTGCTTCTCTTGAGCCCTCTCCCTCCCTGGCACCCACTCAAAGGGAGGAGGAGGGGCCGGCAAGGCCTGATTCTCTGGAGCCTTCTTCTGATTTGGCAACGCCCCAAGAACAGTTTTGGAGTGATGCAAGGCTGCGGAGGCGTGACCGACGCGCGCAGCAGAAACAGCGTTGGGAGGAAGCCAAGTCATGACTGTCATGCAGTGACATCTGCAGAGACTATAAATAGGAGGCGGGACTTCCTGGTTTTTTGTCTTGGACAAAGCAATGAATTTGGGCGGGCAATCTATCAATGGAGGGAAGAATATATTCGTGAGTAATTCTGGCCTTATCTATAATTTCCTCGTTATCTCCAGAAACTTGGCAGGCCTGTGGGTAGACGTGGCCAGGACATGTATCTATGTAAATAAAAGGAGAAAAGGAGGCCTCTTTGCTGGGAGTATTGGGGGAGGGAAACAGAACAGATGGTGTTCGGGAAAAAACTGTTCTTGTGTCTAGTTGTTCAGGTGTGTAATGTTCTATAGTGTCGTTTTGAGGGTAGGAGTTGAAACGGTTTATATCCAGGATGCGAGGGGTCTGTAAATATTTTCACAGCCCTCTTTTTGATTCGTGCACAGGTCCTCAGTGGAAGGCAAGTTGGTAGCAAAAAAAACAAACCAAAAAACCCTCCCGTCTGTATGCGGATTCATCATTGTCTCAGATGAGACCGATCACTGTTGTGTCATCTGCAAACTTCAGTAGTTTAACAGATGGATCATATGAGATGCAGTCATTGGTATGTAGAGAGAAAAGAAGTGGAGAGAGCATATAGCCTTGTGGGGCCCCAGTGCTAATTGTACAGATATCTGATGTGATTCTGCTTAGCTTCACCTGCTGCTTCTTGTCTGTTAGGAAGCTTATGATCCCTTTATAAGTGTGTTCCGGTACTGCTAGCTGGTTTAGCTTAGTTAGAAGAATGTCTGGAATGATGGTGTTGAATGCTGAACTAAAGTCTACAAAGAATAGAATAGAATAGATTTTTTTTTAAAAAATTTAAAAATTTAAAAAATTTAAAAATTTTAAAAATTTTAAAATTTTAAAAAAAATTTAAATTTTTTTTAAGAGGACCCTTGTATAGGTCTTTGGAGATTCAAGATGTCGTAGGATGTAGTGCAGAGCCATATTAACAACATCATCTGTTGATCTATTTGCTCGGTATGCAAATTTCAGGGGGGTCTAACAGCGGATCCATGATTGTTTTCAAGAGAGACAGCACTAGCCTTTCAAAGGTTTTCATAACTACAGGTGTTAGAGGAACTGGTCTGTAGCCATTCAGTTCCTTGATGGTGGGCTTCTTTGGTACTGAGATGATAGTAGAGTGTTTGAAGCAAGAAGGAACATAGCACATTTCTAGCGATTTATTGAAGATACAGGTGAAGATGGGGGCCAATTGGTCAGCACAGACTTTTAAGCAAGAAGGAGTTATCTTATCTGGGCCTGGAGCTTTTCCTGGCTTTTATCTGTGAAATAGGTCTTGCACTTCCTTTTCTGTGATCACTAAGGGTTACAAACCCAATGGGATGGGGTCAGTTGTAGGAGGTTTGGCTGTTGTTGGTGTGTCTGAGATGGGGGTTGTGGGGATAGGTGGCTGTAGTTTCCTTTCAAACCTGCAGTAAAACACATTCAGGTCATCTGCCAGTTGTTGATTTCCTTTAGCCTGGGAAAGAGGCTTGCCATAACCAGTGATATTTTTAAGAGTTTCCCACATAATTGCTGGTTCATATGCTGATCAGGGTAATCTGTAATATGTTTTTTTTAAAGGAGACCAAAGCACAGATCCCTAGAAAGGATCTTAATTTGCCCATTTTTGACAAGGTTTTTCAAACTTGCAATACTAAAACGTGTGGACTTCCAGAATTGCCTGGACAGTATTCTGGAAGGTGATGTCTACACATCTTAAAAGTTGCCAAATTTGAAAAACCCTGATCTATCGGAACATCTAGCTCAGGGGTATCCAACCCTGGCAACTTTAAGACTTGTGGACTTCAAAATGGGCCAAAAAAATGTGGGGGCAGGGTTAGCCAGTGATGGGATTAGCCCAAACCAGTCCAAACTGGCTGAATCCCACCTGTGCCTTTGAGGCAAATGGCTGGAGACGGGGCTGGGTATGATGAGTGATGTTGAGTTGGCCACACCTACCCAGTTATATGACCACCCAGCCACACCTACCCAGACAGTTATTAGGGCAGAGAAGTGGTTGTTAAATTATTTGAATCCCACCACTGGTTATATTTAGCCTAAAGGTAAGATTAAGGGGAGACTTAATAGTAGATGAAAATACAAAAATATGAAAACGATACATTCTCTCTTCCTAAAAGGCTGGATATAGTTAATAGATGAAAATTAAAACCTCATTAAAAGGATTTAAAGTAATCTAAAAATTACAATGGTAGATTCTAGTATAGAATAAATGTCCTTTAGTAGATCTAAGAGATCCCAAATTCTTTCCTTAAGAACATCTTCAGACCAGAGATCCATTTAGTTCAATATCCTGCACACAACTAAAAATCAACAAGAAGCCAAAAATGTGATTTAAATAATTATATTTTTCTTCCTGCAATTAGATTCTAAGATATACTATCTGGTCATCATTAGTATTGGCAAGCGTATTTTCTATTAATTTTTTAAATTGTCAAATCTGGTGACCATTTATAAAAAAAAATTATTAAGTTTTTACAGTTAAACAAATCTTATTCACCACTTGCACATGGCTGTGACCATTTTTATATCCTCCTATTAATATTCACCTATGTTCTATACATTTATACTAATTTTACATTCTATTTAGAGTTCTATCCCTTTTTTTCTTCTATTTTCAATCCAATTGTACCATTTCTCCCATATTACGTAAAAATCAGAATCCATCAATTCAAGAGTCATTTTGTCCATTTCGGCGCAGTTCAATACTTTTTTAATTATTAAATCATCAGAGGGTATGTTTTGACTTCTCCAACATTGAGTGAAAGCCATCTTGCCTCAGTTATCATATGCAGAATAATATGTCATTTTTTTCATATTTCCTTTTCATTATTCCTAGAAAAAACAATTCTGGTGTATATTCTATCTTGAAGCCTGCTACTTCCTGTATCCAACTATATACCTTCAGCCAATATTTTTTGTTTTCGGAGCAAAACCACCATGTAGGAAAGAAGGTACCTATCTTTTGTCCACATTTCCAACATTTGGGATTAAAATTTGGATATATATTTGCCAATCTAGAGGGTGCCAAATACCAACAGTAAAACATTTTATATTGATCTTTATAGTTTGCCGATCTGGTTAATTTATAATTTCTATTCCAAATTGTTGTTGTTTTTTGTTTACATTTATATCCCGCCCTTCTCCGAAGACTCAGGGCGGCTTACAGTGTGTAAGGCAATAGTCTCATTCTATTTGTATATTTACAAAGTCAATTTATTGCCCCCCCAACAATCTGGGTCCTCATTTTACCTACCTTATAAAGGATGGAAGGCTGAGTCAACCTTGGACCTGGTGGGACTAGAACCTGCAGTAATTGCAGGCAGCTGGTTTTAATAACAGGCTTCTTACAGCCTTGAGCCACCATGGCCCTATCCCAATCCTCTAATTCAATATTAGACCCAATATTTTTTGCCCAGGCTATCATAGCTCCCTTTGCTATGTCTTCAGCTCTATCAAATTCTAGTAAATAAGTTATTAATTCCTCATCCAGTCCCACCAATATTTTATCCAATTTTTTCAATTCCATATTCATCTTTATCCTTTATAAATCATGATTTTAATTGCAAGTAAGGCCAGCAGTCTATATTTATTCCCTGTTCTTCCAGTTCCTGCCTACTTTTTGGATTCCCCTGATTGTATTTGGCCATTTTGGTTATATCCAGGGTATTGGGATGAATCATTGCTTCCATTGTGGAGACTCAGCTAGGAATTTTCATATAGTGTTTTTTCTTAATTTCTTGCCATGTTTGCATTAGGGCTTCTCGTACTTTATGCTGAAAAAAATATAAATGAGATTTGTTTTCTCTGTCCCATAAAAAGGTGTGCCATCCTTTTTTAAAATCATGTCCTTCCAAAACAAGTAATCTTTTATTTCTCAAATTAATCCACTTTTAACCCAAACTAAGATTGCTGCTTTATTATAAAGTCGCCAATCTGGGAACTCAAAGCCCATCTCTGCTTCTACTATCCTGAAGATCGGATATTTTTATTCTTGCTTTTTTCCCTGCCCATATAAATTTTGTTGTAATTTGATTCAACTCCACAAAAAAAATCTTATCCAATTTTATGGGTATTGTTTGAAAAAAATATAGTAACTTCAGTAAAATGTTCATTTTAATAGTTGCGATTCGACCTAATAAAGATAAATATAATGCCTCCCATCTTGCCAAACCTACTTCTATTTGTTGCATTAATTTTACATAATTGTCTTCCTTAATTGAGGAACATTTTGCTGTCAGCCAAATTCCTAAATATTTAACTTTTCTCACACTCTGTAGACCCAATTCTTTCTCTAATTCTTTTTCCTGTTGTGATACTATGTTTTTAACTATCATTTTTGCTTTTGCCTTATTAATTTTAAGACCTGCTACTTCCCCGTATTAAAATGGGTCCTGTCTCCCTTGGGTCCTCCAAAAAGAATACCAAATCATCTGCAAATGCCTTTAATTTATAGTTTTCCTTTCTAATTTTAGTTCCTTTAATCTCTGGATTGCCCTAATTTTCTTGGTGACCATTACTGTATCATGTTTTCTCATAACTTTTCCAGAAGCCATACAGATTCTTTTTCAACAAGGCTTTAGCCTTATATGTTATTTAATTTTAATATTCAATTTGTTAAAGTTTAGTCTACTGGTTAAGACATCAGACTCCAAGTTCTAATCGTGCCTTAGCCATGAAAGTCAGCTGAGTTATCTTCAGTCAATCACTCTCTCTCAACCCAGTCCATCTCACTGGATTGTTGTGGGGAAAATCGGAGGAGGAATGTATGTTGGATATGCTCACTACCTTGAGTTATTTGTAAAAATAATAAAAGGTGGGATATAAACAAACAAACAAATTTACATGAAAGGAAAATCATTTTTATTTTAAGATGAAATGTTTCCTTTATATAATATTCTTTTTGGAGAGGAGCTGGATGTGTAAATTAGTGTACTGTTTTCTTCATCTGTTGGAAAAATAATCCTCAATGGTCTATATAATTTCCAAAATATCTTTTAAACCCCCCTTTTAAGCTGAGTTACAATTGTGGGCTTTCTTTCATCACCTGTCTATCAAGGTTTTATTTTATTAGTTTTTCAAACATGTTCAAGATAGCAGGTATGAATATGAACATGGACATGAGCGAGGAAAATGAATACAAATAAATGGGGATTGTAGGATAGGGACGGAAGGCATGCTGGTGCGCTTATGCACACCCACTTTACAGATCTCTTAGGAATGGGGTGAGGTCCACGGTAGACAGTTTAAGGTTGAAGCTGTGAGGATTTGAGGATGTAACCACGGAGTCAGATAGAGTATTCCAGGCGTTGACCCCTCTGTTGCTGAAGTCATATTTTCTGCAATCCAGTTTGAATGGTTTACCTTGAGTTTGTAGTGATTGTCTGGCCATGTATTAGTTGTTGACAGATAAGACGTTGTAGCAGGCAATTTTGTGTAGTATGCTGAGATCAGATCGCAGGCGGTGCAGTTCCAGATTGTCCAAGCCCAAAATTTCAAGCCTGGTGCATAAGGGATTCTATTGTGAATAGAGGAGTGGAGTACTCTTCTCATGAAATACCTCTGGACCCGCTCAATTGTATTAATGTCTGATATACAGTGTTGATTCCAGGCAGATGAGCTGAATTTGAGAATTGGTCTGACAAAGGTTTTGTATGCCCTAGTTAGCAATACAATGTTACTGGAGAAGAAGCTTTGCAAAGTTAACAATTCTTTAATGCCTTTTTGGCAATGCTGTTACAGTGAGCTCTGGGCTTAGATCATTTGAGATGAGTACTCTTACTCATCTTGAGAGAATGAGGGTCATGAGTACTTGAGAGAATGAGGGTCATCTACGTGGTTGTTTCCGCCCAACTTGTATTTGGTGTTCTGATTTTTATTGCCAGTGTGTAGGACAGAGCATTTATTAGTTGAGATTTGGAGTTGCCAAATGCGCAACCATTCTGACACATGGTCAAGGTTACTTTGTAGGGCAGCAGCATTGTCAGTGGTGTTAAATAATTTTATGTCATCGACAAAGAGGATGCCGTTGCTTTTAATATGATCACATAGGTCGTTAATGTAAAGCAGAGTGTGGGTCCTAGAACAGTGCCTTGGGAGACACCACTGTAAACTGCTGCCGGATTTCTTTCTTTTTTTTTATAAATAATTTTTATTATTATTTATCTTTTAAAAACAAAACAAACACAAAAATTAAACATATATTTCCTTTTTACAATAGTTTCAAGTCGTGTTCTTCTATCATTTACATTTTTCCTCAACTCTTCTTTACATATGTAAAGAATTTTTCTTTATAGTCCCCTTATTCCTTATTCATATATGCAATCTTTCACACATAATATTGTAACTATATATTATTTTACTGACATTATCTGCTTTATGATGGTTTCCTAATCGTTCTCATTTATTGTTTCTACTCTCCAACCAATTGTACCATTTGTTCCATACTAAGTAATATTCTCAACTCAACAACGGCCACAGGATTGGAAAACGTCAGTTTACATTCCAATTCCAAAGAAAGGCAATGCCAAAGAATGTTCAAACTATCGCACCATTGCACTCATTTCACGTGCTAGTAAGGTTATGCTTAAAATCCTACAAGCTAGGTTCCAGCAGTATGTGGATCGAGAATTACCAGAAGTACAGGCAGGATTTCGTAGAGGCAGAGGAACTAGAGATCAAATTGCCAACATAAGCTTGATCATGGAGAAAGCTAGGGAGTTCCAGAAAAACATCTATTTCTGCTTCATTGACTATGTTAAAGCGTTTGATTGTGTGGATCACAACAAATTGTGGCAAGTTCTTAAAGAGATGGGAGTACCAGACCATCTTGTCTCTTGAGAAACCTATATGCGGGTCAAGAAGCCACAGTGAGAACTGGACATGGAACCACTGATTGGTTCAAAATTGGGAAAGGAGTTCGGCAAGGCTGTATACTATCACCCTGCCTAGGCGGGGCTAGATGAATCAAAAATTGGAATTAAGATTGCCGGAAGAAATATCAACAACCTCAGATATGCAGATGATACCACTCTAATGGCAGAAAGCGAAGAGGAACTAAAGAGTCTCTTGATGCGGGTGAAGGAGGAGAGTGCAAAAGTTGGCTTGAAACTCAACATTAAGAAAACTAAAATCATGGCATCTGGCCCTCTCAATTCCTGGCAGATAGATGGGGGAAAAATTGAGATAGTGACAGATTTTATTTTCCTGGGCTCCAAGATCACCGCAAATAGGGACTGCAGCCAAGAAATTAAAAGACACTTGCTCCTGGGGAGGAAAGCTATGGCAAATCTAGACAGCGTACTAAAAAGCAGAGACATCACCCTGCCAACAAAAGTGCGTATAGTCAAAGCTATGGTTTTCCCAGTTGCAATGTATGGCTGTGAAGGTTGGACCATAAGAAAGGCTGAGTGCCAAAGAATTGAGGCCTTTGAACTATAGTGCTGGAGAAGACTCCTGCGAGTCCCTTGGACTGCAAGGCGAACAAACAAGTCAGTTCTAGAGATCAACCCTGACTGCTCTTTAGAAGGCCAGATCCTGAAGATGAAACTGAAATACTTTGGCCACCTAATGAGAGAGAAGGACTCACTGGAGAAGAGCCTAAGAGATTGAAGGCAAAAGAAGAAGGGGACGACAGAGAACGAGGTGGCTGGATGGAGTCACTGAAGCAGTAGGCATGAGTTTAAATGGACTCCAGAGGATGGTAGAGGACAGGAAGGCCTGGAGGAATGTTGTCCATGAGGTCGCGATGGGTCGGACACGACTTCGCAATTAACAACAACATAGTAATATAATTTTTAAAATGTTACTGTGTTTTCCCTTCCCTCTGTCTTATATCCCAGAGAATTAAGGTGGAACAGTTTGAGTTTCTCTTTTACATTTTACTTATATTTCCAGGTTTAAACCTGAGTTTGTTTTTGTAGCTGTGCTGTGCAGTTTCTTCAAGATTGTATCTGTGCTTTTATATAATACTGCTCTCAAATTGCTCTTACTCACACCCTCCCTGATGCTGAGAGCAATACCATCCTGCTCCGGAGAAAAGAGGGGAAAAAATCCAATAGTCTTAAATGAAAACTGGAGGAAGCTAGGAACAATTGGTTTTCAAATTCCTAAAATTTTTAAACTTCTTCTTAGATTCAGTAAGCCCATCTGGGAAGTACCTGTTAATGCCTTTAGGTAAAATTTGTGGCTAGTTGACTAGTTATTGATTAGGTCTACAGCTATGAACTTCCTGTTTTTTTCCAAGATATCCAGAGGTGATCTTGACTGCGCATCAGAGATACTTGGATCTGCCCCAGCATTTAGAAGCATCATGATATCTTCCTTTTGATCTAATATAAAGACAAGTTGCACTGGTAACAAATATCCAGCAATATATTATCTCAACAATCCATCTGCACTTCACAACACAAGCCTCTTCTTATCTATTTTGATCTGTATCAAGTGTTAACTATACCTTTTAGAAAGCTCCACAAAGGATATGTAAAGTACATGTAAAATTCACTTTTGGCATTTGTTGAATAAGTAATAGGAAATGCTATAGAAATACACTTTTCAGCAAATTGTTCATTTTTAGAAATCTCAGTAAAATTGTGACTGTGTTTACATCAATTCTGACATGATAAACTAAAACAAAACCAATTCATTATGGCTTTAAACAAAAAAACCCAATTATTCGATTCTTACAGAGCCCCTGACTACGACATTACTCATGCAAATATGTTAACCTCACTGCTAACATGAGCTACCTCTTGCCCATATCCTCTCATCTTCCTGGGTGACCTAAATCTACCTCTCATTAACTGGATAACTAATGAATGTACAACTGATCCAATCCATACTACACTATACAATGCTGTTACAAACCTAGGTCTTGAACAACTTGTAACTAACAATACAAGACTCAACAATTGCCTTGACCTCATCTTCTGCAACAACCTAAACTCAATTTATGGACTACAAATTAAAGAACCTTTTTCCAACAGTGACCACTGCATGATTGACTTTCGTCTCAATATACGTCCTTACTTAAATCATCATAACAATAGTATTCCTAACTACAACTTCAAAAAAGCCAACTATGACCTTATAAACAATGATCTCTCATTCCTGGACTGGCAAAATCTGTTCGCAACCTGTACAACTGCTGAAGACCATTATAGAGTTTTCCCACTTGAAATCAATAGAGTCATTAAACTATATGTACCACAAACGACCACGAAGATCAGGAAAAGCAAACTACCCATATCAATAAAAAAGCTTCAATCAAAAAAAAAAATATCTCTGGAGAAGAAACAAAAAAGGCTATGTAGCAAACTTCAAAAACCGCTACAGGAATATATGCAACCAAATAAAAACTGAATGCACAAATTATCACGCCAAGCAAGAAGAGGACTTTCTGCGCACAAATTCCAATCGTGCCTTTTAAATTTTGTCAACAATAAACTTAAAGACTCAAGATTCATCCCACCACTAAAAGATTCTAACAGCAAAGAATGCAATGATGAAAAAGTTAAAGCAAACCTCTTCAACATATTCTTTGGCTCAGTTTTTGTTAGCGATGACTCATATCCGACATTCCCAAAACGTACCAGCAACGAGTATGACGACTTAACACATATAGATTTCACAGAAGATAATGTTGGAAAAGCTCTTCATAACATGAAACCATCGCTATCTATTGGACCCGATGGACTATGTGCATACTTCTTAAAAAAACTTTCCACTAATATAGCAGAATCCCTAAGCATAATCTTTGATAAAGCTTTCACTACCAGTTCCCTTCCTAAACTTTGGTCACTAGCCACAGTTATCCCAATCTTCAAAAAAGGTGACCCCAGCTTAGTTGAAAATTACTGACCAATCTCTTTGTGCTGTGTCACTTGCAAAGTCATGGAATCAATCATCAACCAATCCATCACCTCACATTTAGAAACAAACAACCTACTCCCTAATAAACAATTTGGTTTCAGGAAAAAATTATCATGAAACTTACAACTTCTCCACTGTAAAAACATATGGACTACAAATCTTGATCAAGGCAAAACAATAGATGCAATCTACATAGACTTCTGCAAAGCTTTCGACTCAGTAGTACATGATAAACTTCTAAAACTAAAATCCTATGGCATTTCAGGACCCCTTCACAATTGGATAACAGATAACAAGTGGTCAAAATTGGCAATGCTCTATCAAATCCTGTTCCTGTCAAGAGTGGCGTTCCTCAAGGCAGCATTCTTGGACCAACACTCTTCATACTTTACATAAATGATATTTGTGACCATATCTCAAGTAATTGTGTTCTCTTTGCTGATGATGTCAAACTATTTAACACCAAAGACAATACATCTACCATTCAAAAAGACCTTGATCATCTAACCGCTTGGTCTCAAACTTGGCAACTCCAAATCTCAACCAGCAAATCCTCAGTCCTACATATTGGAAAAAAGAACCCAAACACTAAGTACATACTTGATGGACATTACCTTGCAGATGACCCCCACCCTGTTAAAGACCTTGGAGTTTTCATATCAAATGATCTAAGTGCCAAAGCCCACTGCAACTACATAGCAAAAAAGGCTCTAAGAGTTGTAAACCTAATCTTGTGCAGCTTCTTTTCCAAAAACACTACACTACTAACCAGAGCATATAAAACATTTGCTAGACCAATTCTAGAATACAGCTCGCCTGTTTGGAACCCTCACCACATTTCTGACATCAATACAATTGAACGTGTCCAGAAATATTTTACAAGAAGAGTTCTTCATTCCTCTGAAAACAACAAAATAACTTATCCCACCAGACTTGAAATCCTAGGCTTAGAAAACTTGGAACTCCGTCGCCTTCGACAAGACCTAAGCTTAATTCACAGAATCATCTATTGTAATGTCCTTCCTGTTAAAGACTACTTCAGCTTTAATACAAGCTTGTATTGCAATAATACAAGAGCAACCAATAGATTTAAACTTAATGTTAACCACTTTAATCTAGATTGCAGAAAATACGACTTCTGTAACAGAATCATCAGTGTTTGGAATACTTTACCTGACTCTGTGGTCTCTTCCCATAATCCCAAAAGCTTTAACCAAAAACTTTCTACTATTGACCTCACCCCATTCCTAAGAGGACCATAAGGGGCGTGCATAAGCGCATAAACGTGCCTACCGTTCCTGTCCTATTGTTTTCCTTTTCTTCTTCATATATATGTATATATATATATATATATATATATATATATATATATATATATATATATATATATATATATATATATATATATATATATATATATATATATATATGTTTTCTGAGGTTTTCACGGGTGTTTGTATGTAGATCTTTGGTTATTCAGGTTTTCTCCCACGTAAAATTGGAAGTGTCTTGGCGACGTTTCGACGAAGTCTCATTCATCATCTTCAGGCTTCAGCTTCGTGCTTCTGGGAGCAATGTGTGATTGCAGCTGTTTCTTCCTTTTTAACTACTAGTGGGGGTTTGAACTGATTGGGTGGGAGCTTGGCTGTGCTCTGATTGGATGGGGTTTTTTTGGTGCTCTGATTGGCTGGGGGTGTGTCCTGTTTGGGTGGGGGCTTGGTTGTGCTCAGATTAGTCTGAGTTGCAGGGGGATTTGAGCTGGTGAGCTGCACTGCTGCTGTTTGGCTTCGTGGTCGTGGTCGTGCTACATCTTCATAGTGGGTGTCAGTCTGCTGCATGTATGGATTGGAAGGGTTTGAAATGGCTAATGTTGCAGCTGCGGTCTGGCTTCTGGTCCTTGGTTGTGCTTCCTGATCAGTGTGGGTTTGGGTCTGCTTTCTGGGTGGATGCGCAGTGGTGACATCCTGTTTGGACCTCGTGAGTGTGGGTCTGGTGTCATTCCTCGTGTTAGGGACTCGTTTGTCAATAAGGGCAGGTTTCCAAATGGCTGGTAGGTGGGAGGTATCATCTCGTTTGTTCATGCTGTGTGGGCGTTTTTCTATCTCGATGGCTTCTCTGATTATTCTGTTGTTAAAGTATTCAGTTTTGGCGATAGTTCTGGTCTTTTTAAAGTCAATATCGTGTCCTGTGGCTTTAAGGTGTTGGACCAGGGAAGAAGTTGGTTCCTCTTTTTTGACTGAGTTCTTGTGTTCTTCAATGCATGCACTTATTCTTCTGTTGGTTTGTCCGATGTATGTGGTGGGGCAGGCAGTGCATGGGAGATGTCGTGTAAGTAAGGAGTTCGAGACTGGATTCGTGACAACAGCTCTTTTTATTTAGAGTGAGACTTCAGCAAAAGATGCAGGCAGGATGCTCTCCTTATATACACACCTGGATCAGTTGGTCACCAATAGAATTCAAATGTTTTCCTGCTGGAATTTCCCGCTGGAATTTCCCACCAATGGGATCATACACAACACTCTTCCCCCCCGAATTTCACTTCACCCAGGTTTGCAAATTTAGCAATTGTAATAATATTCATAATAGTCGCGTAGATAATTCGGGCGTTCCTGTTTCTACTTGACCTGCACAGTTCAGGTTTGGTGGGAGAAACCTGCTCAGCTGAGGCGGGGGACACATGCTGGTTGGAAGTGCCCTCCCGGCTTCCCAGCTCTTCCATTGGTTTGGAGATGTTTCCCGTGCCTCCCATCTTTTCCAATGGGTCTCTATTTTCTGGATTATTTGTGGTTGTTTCTTCAAACCCTGGTGGAATAATCGCTGTTGGGTTGGTGATGGGGTCAGGTGAGTCATCAGGTGAGTCATCCAGTCCTCTTAGGTTTGAGTCAGCTGTTGGAGGAATTGGATGATAGTTAGGGTTGTTTTCTGTTCGTTTACGGAGTTGATCGATATGTCTCCATTCCAGTTTTCCATTCCCCAAGTCTACTTTATAAGATTTGGGACCGGTTCTTTCTACTATGTAACCGGCTAGCCATGCCGGGCCCTCCAAATAATTCCTTGTGAATACTGAGTTCCCTATTTCGAATTCTCTAGTTCCCTCTCCTCCCCCTTGGTAATTATCTGGGGAGTAGTTTGGGTTTAGACGGTCAAGCGTACACCGAAGTTTGCGCCCCATGAGGAGTTCGGCCGGGCTTAGGCCTGTGGCTGGGCAAGGTGTGACATGCTGTGAAGTTAAGAAAATGTCAATGTGCTCTTGCCAGTCTCCTGGCCCCAAACGTGCTAGTGCTTCCTTTGTGGATCTCACAAATCTTTCAGCCAAACCATTTGTCGATGGTTTGTGAGGAGCTGATAGCGCGTGTCGGATTCCCAAACCCACCAAATAACTTTCGAATTGTAGGGCTGTGAATTGGGGCCCATTGTCAGATACTAGGGTGTTGGGAAGCCCATGTGTTGAGAATAGTCTCCGAAGAATTCAGATGACGGCTTCCAATGTTGTAGATTTCGTTAGGAAGACGTCTAACCACTTCGAATATGCATCGACAATTATCAAAAATGTTTGGCCATGAAAAGGGCCAGAAAAGTTAATGTGGATTCGGGACCAGGGATTTCGTGGTCATTCCCTGACTGGGGCGGATGGGGGGGCAGGTCTGGACTCCTGGCACGGGGAGCACTGTGCAATCCATTTTTCTATGTCCTTGTCAAGTTGTGGCCACCAAACGTAACTCCTGGCGAGGACTTTCATCTGCACTATGCCAGGATGACTCTCGTACAACATCTCTAGAACCCTGGATCTTAGTGCTCTTGGCACCACAACCCTGTCTCCCCACAATAAACAACCCCCTTGTGTGGCTAGCTCATTTTTCTTATTTCCAAAATCCTTGAATTCATCTGCCAATCTACTAGTGGGCCACCCTCTCTGTACCCAACCCATGATTGTTCTTATTTGCATGTCGCGCCGTGAAGCTTTTGCAAGGACCATTGAGGTCAATGGGCCTGTTGAGGTCAATGGGCCTGTTGAGGTCAATGGGCTTGTTGAGGTCAATGGGCCTGTTGAGGTCAATGGGCCCGTTGTCATAAAGTCAATGAGCAGAGCCGGTGTCCCTGGGGTTGGGTCCTCTACTAGCTTTGGCAGTGGGCATCTGCTTAGGGCATCAGCATGTGTTAAGTCCATGCCGGGACGGTGGATCAGTTTGTAGTTGTAGGCTGCCAAAAACAATGCCCATCTTGTCAGCCTAGGGGATAATGCAATGGGAGTGGGTCGGTCCCCGGCCAGTAGTCCTAGAAGGGGGCGATGCTTGATAACGAGTTTGAATTGTCTCCCAAAAAGGTATTCATGAAACTTCTTAACCCCAGAGACTGCAGCCAGGGCTTCCTTGTCCAGTTGGCTATAATTCCTTTCTGGGCTGGACAGAGTTCGGGAGAAATATGCGATTGGTGCCTCGGACCCATTCAGCAACCGATGGCTCAGTACAGCCCCACTCCAAACGGGGATGCATCGCAGACTAAAACTAATGGCAGAGTGTGATTGTATTGGATTAGGAGACTGTCCTCTGTCAGGAGTTCCTTAACTTTAGAAAATGCCTTTGCTTCCTCTTTTTCCCAGAACCATGGTCTTTTATTAGTCAAGAGTCTGTGAAGGGGCTCTGCCACTGTGGCTTTTTGTTTCAAAAATACAGCGTAAAAATTCAGGAGGCCAAGGAAGGCTTGCAGTTCTGTCTTATCCTTGGGGGTGGGTGCCTCCTTAATTGCTTTAATTTTCGACTCGGTGGGGTGGATGTCCATCTGGTCAATTTGGTATCCCAGGAATTCAACTGAGGGCACCCCTATTTGGCATTTCTCTCCATTCAATTGAAGTCCTGCGTTTCTGAGTACCGTCAAGACTTCTCTTAGTCTATTCATTAGCTGGTGCTGATCGTCAGCAGAAATTAGGACGTCATCGAAATAAGGCACCACCCCAGGGATCCCTTGTAACAGTCTCTCCATCAGGTTTTGGAAAAGTCCTGGTGCCACACTGACCCCAAATTGTAGGCGGGTGCATTTGAATGCTCCTCTATGGGTCACTATTGTTTGTGCTTCTGCTGTGGAATTGTCAACGGGCAACTGCTGGTAAGCCTGAGCTAGGTCAAGTTTTGCGAAAACTTTCCCTGAGCCCAACGAGTGCAATAAGTGCTGTACGACTGGCACTGGATAGGCACTCTTTTGTAGGGCTTTATTTAGTGTTGCCTTATAGTCTGCGCAGATGCGGACAGACCCATCAGCCTTGATAGGCGTTACTATGGGGGTTTCCCATTTAGCATGGTCAATGGGGATGAGGATTCCCTGCTGAACTAACTTATCCAGTTCCTTATCTATTTTTTGCTTAAGTGCGAAAGGAACCCTCTTTGCTTTGAGTCTAATGGGTGCTACACCTGGGTCTAGGTTAAAGGATATAGGTGTTCCCACATACTTGCCCAAGGTTCCGGTGAACACGTCTTGGAATTCACGAAGAAGATCATCCTTCCTGTACTGGCAGTCAGCGTTGATCTCGAGTACTTCAAATAAACCGATCCCTAATTTCTGGATCCAATCCCAACCCATGAGGCTTGGGAGGTTGCCTTGCACGATGGTGAGAGGTAGCTTTTCTTTATATTGCCCATAGACTACGTTTACGGTGGCCGTGCCTTTCACGGGAACTTTGTTGCCTTGGAAATCACGGATGCGCAGGTATTGGGCTTGTAGGTGATTTTCCTTAATGTGCGGCAACAGCTTTTGAATTATAGGCCAGGATACGATAGTGATGGGCGATCCGGTGTCGACTTCCATTTTGATCTTCTTCCCGTCCACTGTGACCATGGTGTACGTTTTTTCTTCTGGTTTCGTGATGGCGCTGCCAATGGTGATTAGGTTTGCATACGCGCCCTTCGGTTGGCGGCCATTTTGTTTGCGCTTGTGCGGTGATGTCTGCTGGCTAGCTGGCTGCCATTCCCCGCGATTTCTCTGGCGGGAAACTTGAATCGGCGATGTAGCCCTGCAGACGTGAGCCAAATGGCCTTTCTTCTCACAGCGGCGACACGTTGCATCATGGAAATGGCAGTTGTTTCTCTGATGGTCTCCCCCACAGCTAGAGCAGGGAAACTCAAAACTTTTTTTCCAGAGAGAACACTCTGTTCGACAAACTGTTGTCGCCTCTTCTTCCTCCCCTCTTCAAAGGAGTTGGAACTTGAAGAGTGGGCTTGGGCGGACTCGTAATGAACCGGTGCCTCTTGATAGGCTGGTGGAGCCTTACTCACTCCTGGCTGCTGCATCTTTACAGCTGCTCTGTTTGATTGCTCGTATCCCGTAGCCTCATCAATTGCGGTGGTTAACGAGAGGTTGCATCTAGCCAGTAGTATCCGTCTCAGCTGGCCATCCCGTATGCCCCAAATGAATTGTTCCAGCAATGCTTCATTTAGGTATGCCCTGAAATCTCACATGGAGGAGGCTTGCCGAAGGGAGGCGATAAAGTCGGAGATAGATTCCCCCTCTAGCTGGAGACGCCGGCGGAAATCGAAACGCTGGGAGTATTTCGATGGGGTCGGTTCATAGTAAGCTTTAAGTGTATCTTGCAGGACGGATCAGTCGACTTGGTGGACTGGCCTTGGAGACAATAGGTTCACCGCCATCCAGAATACTTTCGAGCCGCAGTTGGTGAGGAAAAACGACCGTTTTTTATCATCAGGTAGTTGGTTATTGTCATTGAAGTGTAGAAAGCAATTGAATCTTATCATGAACATCTCCCATGACTCTTCCGCCGGATCAAATGGCTCCAGTTTGCTGGCAGATTTGGCCATCTTGGGACGGCTGGTTTCTTTGTCTCTGTCCCGATCGGTAATTGTAGGTCACCCTCGTCCTCGTTGCCAGTGTTTGGTTAATCGAGTAAGGAGTTCGAGACTGGATTCGTGACAACAGCTCTTTTTATTTAGAGTGAGACTTCAGCAAAAGATGCAGGCAGGATGCTCTCCTTATATACACACCTGGATCACCAATAGAATTCAAATGTTTTCCCACTGGAATTTCCCGCTGGAATTTCCCACCAATGGGATCATACACAACAAAGATGGAAGAGGGGGGGACCAAAACCAAGGCAACCCCTTAACTGGACCTTGGAATGCCAAGTTCAAACAACTATTCCCAGCCACACCAGTCCTAAAACATCCAGACTCAGAGCAACTGTAATGTATTTGAACGTTGGGAGGAAAATTTGAGCGGGAAACTTGCACGTTGCCGATTGGTTGAAGCCTCAACCAAAAGAGTATTTAAAGAGGGGTTTTTGCCGGTGTTGGCTGCTGGGTCGCAATAAACTAAAGAGCTGTTGCATGTCACTGGTCTCCTGCCTCGTTATTGCCCGAACCTAACAGTGGCGACGAAGGTGGGATTTCGAGGCAGCGATCTAAGAAAAAGAGCTGAAGTAACCAGGAATTAGCGAACCCAGCCGTTTCGAGAGGCGATGTCCAGCTACACACCGCCAGCGCCATTTGACCCAGCCAAGGAGAAATGGGGGTCGTACATGGCTCGTTTCAAGTGCTTCCTCGAAGCGAACGAACTGCAGGGAGTCTCAGACAATCGAAAACGAGCGTACTTTTTGAGCCATTGCGGGCCAGAAGTTTTTGATACCGCAGAGTCACTCTCTGAGCCAACGCCGGTACAATCGGTACCGTGGCAAACCCTACAAACTATCCTTCAGGCGCATTACGCACCGGTCCCCTCGAAGTTCATCCAACGGTTCGAGTTGAGGCAACGGGTACAGCGAGAGGGCGAATCGATAAGCATGTACATGGCAGCATTGAGGAAAGCCGCAACCCACTGTGAGTACCGGGACTTGGAGGACTCCTTACTTGAACAACTCATTTGTGGGGTCAGGGACATTAGACTGCAAAGGCGACTGCTGTCTAAGAGCAATCTGACTCTGACGATAGCTCTGGACGAAGCCCGAGCTCATGAGATGTCTACCAAGGCGGCAGAAACACTACAGAAGCCAAACACCCAGGGTACCGGAGCAAAGATGACACCGGTCCACAGCGAGGAAGTCCGGGCCGAATCGGAAGGTGAGGAAGAGGAAGAGGTATTCCACACCGGGAGGCTGGAAAGAGGTGACCGTGACGAGTGCGTGAGTTGTGGGGGTCAACACCAACGGCAGAACTGCAGATTTAAAGACGCGGTTTGTCGGAGATGCAAAAAAAAAGGACATATCGCTAGGGCCTGCCGAGCCCCCCAACCTTCCCGCCAAAAATTCAAACCGACCAATCAGAGCGCAGGAGCAGCGAAGCGACCTGGGATTGGTCCATTTAAAAAGGGCGCGAAGTTAAACCAAACCACTGTAAGAGTGGGACACGCATCGACACGACTAGAGAAGAAAATATTCACTAAAGTCCACATTGAAGGGGTGCAGTGCCAAATGGAAGTCGACATGGGGTCATCTATCACCATTATGTCCTGGGACACCATCGTGAGAGAGTTGCCAGCCATCGCGGAACGCCAGCTACAAAACCAGAAACTGAGGGTGCAAGACTACCAAGGGAATCGGATCCCTGTTCGGGGGGTCACATCCATCCAAGTCAAGTATGGACGATTCCAGAAGACCCTACCAATCACCATCGTGAATGGAACTCTACCGAGTTTGATGGGACTGGACTGGTTTCGAGCACTGAGCATGGAGGTGACTGGGGTCCACAGAAACCACGTCAACCTCAAGGATGAACTGCTGAAGGAGTTCGAGGACGTTTTCAAGGACTGCCTGGGCAAGTACGTGGGAACCCCCATTTCGTTCAATCTAGACCCCCAAGTCGCCCCCATCAGGTTGAAGGCTAGGAGGGTCCCGTTCGCCCTAAAGCCCAAAATCGACTGGGAGATAGACAAGTTAGTGAACCAGGGAATATTAGTCCCCATCGACCATGCAAAATGGGAGACACCCATAGTGACCCCAGTTAAACCGGACGGGTCGGTCCGAATTTGTGCTGACTACAAAGCAACGCTTAACAAAGCGCTGCAGAAAAGCGCATACCCCGTTCCAGTAGTGCAACATTTGTTGCACTCATTAGGGCAAGGGCAGGTCTTCGCCAAACTCGATTTGGCGCAAGCCTACCAGCAACTACCGGTAGACAACAGCACAGCCGAGGCACAGACAATCGTCACGCCTGGCGTTCAAATACTGTGACTCAATTCGGGTTAGCGTGGCTCCCGGGCTCTTCCAGAACCTAATGGAGCGATTGTTGCAAGGCCTGCCAGGAGTAGTGCCCTATTTCGACGATGTATTGGTATCAGCTGAAAACTTAGAGGAACTTGGGGTAAGACTAAGGAAAGTCTTGGGCATTTTTAGAACCGCAGGGCTTAAGGTTAAGCTAAACAAATGCCAGATTGGGGTAAAGGCTGTAGACTTCCTAGGTTACCAAATAGATGGAGAAGGGATCCATCCCACAGAGAGTAAGGTACGGGCTATTAGAAAAGCCCCAGCCCCCAAAAATAAAACAGAATTACAAGCATTCTTGGGGCCGGTCAATTTTTATGCAGTATTTCTCAAGAATAAAGCAACAGTAGCCGAACCGCTACATAAGTTACTGGCAAAGAAAGCTGTTTGGTCCTGGGGCAAAGAGGAGGCTAGGGCATTTGAGGGGGTAAAAAACCTGTTATCCAGCGATAGTCTCCTCATTCAGTACAATGGCATGTTGCCACTAGTGCTAGTTTGCGACGCGTCACCATATGGGGTGGGGGCTGTGCTCAGCCATAGATTGCCAAATGGAACAGAAGCCCCTATTGCGTATTATTCCAGGACCATGTCCTCTGCGGAAAGGAACTACAGCCAGTTAGATAGGGAGGCACTGGCCATAGTTTCCGGGGTTAAAAAATTCCACGAATACTTGTTTGGGCGTGACTTCGAAATAGTCACGGACCATAGACCCCTTCTAGGATTGTTAGCAGGTGACCGCCCTACACCAGTGGCACTTTCCCCCAGGCTGACCCGGTGGACTATTTTCCTGGTGGCATATTCCTACAAATTGCTCCACCGCCCGGGAAAAAACTTAGGGCATGCGGACGCTCTGAGCAGATGCCCTTTACCAGAAACAATTGAAGACCCAACCCTGGGGACACCCGTCTTACTAATTGACTCTTTGGACTCTGGCCCAGTCACATCCAAGCAAGTGGCTAGGGCATCGTACAAGGATATTACAATACGGACTGTAATCGGTTGGGTACAAAGGGGTTGGCCCGCTGCGCTGGGCGAGCGTTTTAAAGATTTTGTAAAAAAGCGTTCAGAGCTATCCGTTCTAGGGGGGTGTCTGTTATGGGGGGATAGGGTGGTTATCCCAGAAAAGTTATGTGAAAATGTTTTAGAATTACTGCATGTGGGGCACCCGGGAATTGTGAGGATGAAGAGTTTAGCAAGAAGCTATGTGTGGTGGCCCCTAATGGATAAGGATATCAGCGACAGGGTAGGGAAATGCCAACCCTGCCAAGAGTCAAGGCCACTACCCCCTACAGCCCCAGTTAGAGAGTGGGAGAAACCCCAGGGGCCTTGGTCCAGGATCCACATAGATTTCGCGGGGCCGTTTCATGGGCAGACCTTTTTAATTGTAGTAGATGCCTACTCAAAATGGTTAGAAATAATTCTTATGAAAAGCACAACAGCCGAAGCGGTAATCACCGTCTTAAGGCATCTCTTCGTGACACACGGCCTGCCCGACACCCTAGTCTCTGACAACGGACCGCAATTCACGGCAAACCAGTTTGAGGGGTACTTGGCGGGAGAGGGCATCAGACATGTCCTCTCGGCGCCGTTCCACCCGGCGACGAACGGACTTGCAGAACGTTTTGTCCGGAGCGCCAAGGAAGCACTATCTAGGATAAGTCCTGGTGATTGGCAAACAAAAATAGACACTTTCCTGGCCGTACAGCATAGGACACCTAGTGTGACCACCGGCCGCAGCCCAGCGGAACTCTTAATGGGCAGGAAACTCAGGTGCCCACTAGACCGGCTAAACCCAACTTATACGCCGGACGGGTACAAGGGAAATCCAGGGAAGACTAGAGAGATGACAGTGGGTGACCCAGTATGGGCACACAACTATAGCGAGGGCCCCACATGGTTGAAGGGGGAGATTCTGGGCATAACTGGACCCAAATCCTATGTAGTAGACATGGAAGATGGCCGGGTAAGGAAACGCCACATAGACCAGTTAAGAAAACGAATACCAAGTAAAATAGAAAACAAACAACCAGACCCTGACTACCAAATGTTTGAAGCTACAGCTGACTCAAACCCGAGGCGAGTGGAGGACTTATCTGAGTCCGATGAAGTCCAGCGACGCCAACCGGTTCCTCCAGAAGACAGCAGGGACAGCTCAGAAAATAATCCAGGGCCGGATGGCCTAGAGGAGGAGCTGGGAGGAACAAACAGTCCCTCCGACCAGCTCGGTTCTCTCCCAGAGAATGAACTGCGCAGGTCAGAAAGAGTTAGGAGACGCCCTAGCTATCTGCGCGATTACGTAGAGTAATAACATGTAAATATTATGTAGATAGAGTTACAATGCGTTCTGGGAGGGAAGGGGTGTAATGTATTTGAACGTTGGGAGGGAAATTTGAGCGGGAAACTTGCACGTTGCCGATTGGTTGAAGCCTCAACCAAAAGAGTATTTTTTTTTTTTATAATTTTTTTACAACAAACAAAGAAAAAGAAAATACATTATTACACCCTTGTGCTATACATAAAAGGAAGATTTGAGTCTTCGGATATATCCTCATGATTGCCAAAATCCACGTTCTCGAGGTACAGGTACTGAAGCGTCCAATGTTCCAAGCGCAAAGTCCACAAATGGTTTCCAAGTCTTCCAGAAAATATCTTCTTTATACACACCACTTCTAATTTTAATATCACATGTCATTTTATCATTTAAAGCTAATTTCCACATTTCAGAATTCCACTCTTCTATTCTAAAAATCACATCTAGTTTCCAATATCTAGCTATTATAATTCTACCTATTATAATCATAATTCTAATCAATTCTTTTTCATATTTTGTTAATTCTATTTCCTTAATTACCAACAATAATATAGTTTCCACTCTCAATGTTATTACTTTCCCCATCATTTCAAATATCATTTTCTCCAATTGTTGCCAAAACTTTTTAACCTTATCACAATTATACCACATATGTTCATAAGTCCCCAATTCCATCTCACATCTCCAACATTTTTACTAATTTTTTTATCCATTTGTGACAATCTTACTGGAGTCAAATACCATTTCCAAACAACTTTATAATTGTGCTCTTTAATCCTTATAGATAAAGTTCTCATAATTCTACTCTTCCAATTCACATTCCAATCTGACTCTGGTATTTCAATATTAAGATCTTTTTCCCAATTTGTCCTCATCACTCTTTGTAATTTTTCATCAGAATTTATAATCTTATAAACCCTACTAACGAGTCCCTTTAGCCCAATTTCATCTTTCATAATCCGAGATACTAAATATTCAAATTCAGTTTCACATCTATTTATCGAATAATTTTCCTTTAGTTTTTTTGTCCATTTTTCTATCTGTATTTTTTCAAACCAACTTAACCCTAATTTTTCAATAATTTCTTTATTCCTCCTTTCATTTCCCATAACTTTTATCCAATCTCTAATAATTTCTATATTTTCCTCTTTAATCACTTCATTACGTTTTATATTATTTTTAATCGGCCAAATTCCAGTTGTCTCCCCCAAAAAGGTTATATCCGGAATTAAAATTTTAACAAATTTATTCCACATTTTACTTAATCCCTTTAACCAATAACTTCTACTTACACATTTTAAATTTGCTTTATCTAAAAACCACCTTGATCCAAATTTCTCTATATCCCTTAACTCTAAGTCTCTCCAATAGTTATCTTCACCTTTAAGTATTTTTACCACTATCCATACGCACAGTAATAATTAAATAATTTGGGGATTCCTAATCCACCTTCCTTTTGATTTTGATACCACATTTTCTTCACTAATCTAGGTCTTTTACCACCGTTACAAAATTTATCCAGTTTTTTCTGATATCCTTCAATATCTTTCTCTGTCAAATTTAGTGGTAGCATCTCGAATAAAAAGTTGAACTTGGGCAGCAACATCATCTTACACATTGCAATTCTACCAAACCAAGACAACTTTAAAATTTTATATTTATCTATCTTCTTCTCAATTTCGTTAATCACCACATCATAATTAAATTTTTTCAATTCTTTAACCTTAAGTGAAAGCACTATACCCAAATATTTCAATGTGTTTTTAATCCTTATCCCAAATTGCTCTTGCATATTCTCAGACTCATTACCATTACTATCCATCAATAATTCTGACTTTGACCAATTTACTTTCAATCCTGTCATTTCCTCAAATTCTATCAAATGCTTATATATCTTTTCAGATCTTTCTCTACATTTTCAAAATAATTAAAGTATCATCCGCATACAAATTTATCTTATACCCTTATATCCTTCTAATTCTTCATCTTTTCTATCATTTTGTCAATATTTCCATAGCCAATAAAAATAATGTTGGGGACAGGGACATCCTTGTCTCGTACCAGCTTCTAATTTTATCTCTTCAGTTAATATTCCATTCACCTTCACTCTTGCACTGCTCTTTTGGTACAATTTTGAAATAACATGTATAAACTTATTACCAAAGCCTAAAGCCTCCACAATTACTTTAATTGTTTCCCATTGTACAGGATCAAAAGCTTTAAAATATCCAATGATACTATACCAATTTTATCACCATTATATTCAGCTACATCTATAATATTTAATACTCTTCTAACAATATCACTCATGTATCTACCCTTCACAAAACCTACTTGATTATAACTTATATATCTATCTATAAATCTATTTAATCTATTACTTATAATAGCAGTAAATATCTTTGCATCCTGATTAATTAAAGAAATGGGCCGATAGGACTCAATCCTTTCTAAATCTTTATCTGGTTTAGGAATTAGGATATCACCGTTCTATTCCATGACGAAGGTACTTCCCACCATGTAATATTCCATTGAATAATTTTTGCAATCTTGGTATTATTAATTCTTTAAATTCTTTATAAAACTCAACAGGTAATCCATCCTCACCTGGAGCTTTCCCTAATTTTAATTTTTGTATTATTCCATTAATCTCATCTTGTGTTATATCTTCTTCCATCAATTCCTTATATGTTTGATCAATTTTCACCACATACTTTTCTAAATAGCTTTGCAATTTTCCCGATTAATTGGTTTCTTTGAATATAGATTCTGAAAAAAATTTCTAACCACTTCACATTTCTCTAATTTTTTATAACATCTTATACCTCTATCATCTATCAAAACTCCAATTTCTCTCTTCTCTCTTTTATCTTTCGCCATCTTTGCCAATAATTTAGAATTTCTATTACTAAATTCAAAAAAATTCCTATTTAAAAATCTCAAAATTCTTTTTACTAACTCTGTATCTTCTTCTATCATTTTATTTCTTAACATATTAAGCTCCTGAAAAATTTTTTTTCTTTAGTAAGCAAATATTGATTTTCCAAATCTTTAATCTGATTTTTATCTCTTTCCATTTTAATTTTATAATTTTTATATTTCCTACTTGATAATTTGATACTCTCCCCTCTAAACACCGCTTTCATCGCATCCCAAACAATTTCAAATTTAACCTCCCCGTTATCATTTAATCTCCAACTTTCCTCCAATTTTTAAGTATCCATTTTTATCCTTTTCATTTTATACAATTTCTCGTCATATCTCCAATAGCTTCTTTTTCTCAAAATTAAAATCTAAGTCCACCATAACTTCTGCATGATCAGAATCTTTAAAATTCCCACATCTACCTTATCCACATTATTCAACAAATCTTTAGAAAGAAAAATATAATCAATTCTAGAATATGTATTATATATCTTAGAGAAAAAAGTATATACTCTCTCAATTCCTTTAACCTCTCTCCACACATCAACCACGCGTTTGAAGCATCCACATATTTAAAATCCCCATTTTATTTGCTCCTCCACAGCGGTGGGATTAGTACTATCTATTTTATCTCTGATTAAATTAAAATCCCCAGCCACAATTACTTTCCCTACACTTTCATTCTCCAAAATTTTTGTTATTTTTCAAGAAATTCTCTTTGTTTTCATTCGGTAAATATAAATTAACAAGTGTCACTTTTTCCTCATTAAGATTTCCAACAATTATTACATATCTTCCATCTTCATCCAAAATTACCTTATGTTTTCAAAGTACACCCTATCTGATATCAGTGTTGCAACTCCTCTAGCTTTTGAAGTTCCAAATGCTTTTTCATATATTTGCATACCTTTTATATACATTCTATTTGAATCTTCAGATTTCTGATGGGTTTCTTGTAAAAATAAAATGTCTGGTAAATCCCTTTTAATCTTAAACTCCAATCTTCTTCTTTTAATCTGATTCCCTGTACCCTTCACATTCCATGACATTATTTTTATAACTCCCATTTAAAATATAAATTTTTTAATCCTATCCCCGCATCTTCCTTTCTGTGCCCACCACCCGACATTAAACTACCATATTTAACATATAAACAACAATAAGAAAACAGAAAGAAAACAAAAAACAAAACAAACAATAAAGTACAAACAATCTTCTTCCCCCACATCCTCATCGGTTTCGCCTCTATAAAGAGAATGGGGGAGAGGGGACGTGCCAATGCCCAGGCCACTTCTTTCGGGCTGTCTATTTAAATTCATCACTCAAAAAAAAAGATAGCGATGACCCGCATTCAGCTTCGTATTTTCCAAGACTCTTATCTGCTTCTTCTCCTACTGTATCCTCACGACTCTTCTTCTGTTCAACCAACACAGGTGATATTTCTTTCCTCTTTAACCCTTTGGAGTCTTGCCCTCCAATAGCCCCTTTTTCTTCTTCTGGGATTGATGTTTCCGCGTATGTTCCACCCATCTGAAGCATTTGATCTTTTATCTCCATTAAATCCTCCATCTCAATCAGTCCAAGCTCCGTAAATATAATAATGCATCTATATCTGGGGTGATTGTACATCCTTCCTTTATAAAAAATTTCAATTGTTGTGGTGGCCTCCAATTGTATTTAATTCCATTATCCTCAAAACTTTTGTGATTGGTTTTAAAAAATCTCCATGCCCTTTCTTCTCTTGATATATCCGGGAAGACTTGAATAGTCTTCCTTCAAACTTCAAAGCATCTCCCAACTCTCACCTTGGCCATAACTTCCAACTTATCACCAAGATTTGCGAACCTGACAAGCACATTCCTGTTAGAACCATTTTGCCTTCTATATCCAATTCTAAAAACACTTGCCAGGTCTGCTATTGTGAACGTAAGTTGCGTATCCAAATCATTAATCCATTTCAGAACCCGCTGTTTCAATTTATCCTCCTTTTCTTCCGAGATTCCTCTGATAACCAAATTATATTTCCTCATCTCTTCTTCCAAAAGACAAATTCTCTTATCTTGCTGCTCATTTTTATAAAATATTTTGCCAATTTGCCGATCTACTTTTACCTCATGCACATGCATCTGCTCCATTTCATCTTTAATCATTATGATTTCCTCTTTTTGTTTTGCAAAGTTTTCATTCATCTCTTGCTTTAAATTTTGCATTTCAGATGTCAGTTTCAATGTCAAATTATCTCTGATAGTCCTGCTATTTTTTCCCCAATTTTATTTAAAGCTGCAGCAAGTTGCTGCGTTTCTGAAAGTTGTTGAGTCATTTTGAAAAAAACCAAAAAATTTCCCAAACTAGGATTCCAAACCAATTTTACAGAGGGTCTTAGTGAAGATCAAAGGACGACTGTCTTTTAATTGAAGCGAAGCGGCTTATTTGCACTGTTATCTCTCAAGTTCAAGGATACTCCACAAAGAAACACAGAACTTCACAGCTAACATTAATCAGCGCCATTTTTCCTCCACGTCAGCAAAGCAGAAAGGGAGACAAACCAACTTAAACGAAGAATCCTTTTTTTTCCCTGTAATATAAACAAGCTATTAATTTGCTCTCAAGAGAAAAAAAAAATAAAGAAAAAAATAGCTCAGTAAAATCCTCTTGCTGCCAAACAATCCAATAAAAAGTCAGTTTCTCTTCTCTTCAATTAAATTCTTCTTGGCTGAACTTCCGGAAGGCTCAAAAAAAAAATTCTTCTCATTATCAAATTCAGTCCTTAATATTCACTCCTTAGCCTCAGCAATAGAAAAAAATTTTTTAACACAGAACACGATAGTTAATTTTGGAAAAACAAAACACAGCAATTTATTCCAACTTATCTTGTCTGCCGGCTCGGTCATCCCACGCTGTAGAAACTCCTTAATTCAAGCCGTTTCAGATGACCTACCAGTTTTAAATTCAATCTGCTGGGCTGTTAACACTTTCAGTTCATGATTTATTAACTTTCATCCATAACAGTGCATTCCAAACGGCATAAATTCTCATAAATCTTCATTAATAAGCCCTGTGAAGTGAAGGAAAGGTCCTTACCCCACCACGGTCATGGCCACGCCCCCCCAAAAGAGTATTTAAAGAGGGGTTTTTGCCAGTGTTGGCTGCTGGGTCGCAATAAACTAAAGAGCTGTTGCATGTCACTGGTCTCCTGCCTCGTTATTGCCTGAACCTAACAGCAACTATTTGTCATCCAAACAGATGTCAGTGATGTGGCAGTTGGAGCAGTCCTACTTCAAAACAATGAAAATTGTAACCATGTGCATACACATCCAAGAAATTGATAGAAACCGAGTAAAGATGGGCCATATGAGAGAAAGAGGCTTATGCATGGGCCCTCCTCACATGGAGACAATTCTGAGAAGGAAACAAAGTAATTACCCAACGTAATTACCCAAACACAAGCCATAAAAAGAACTGCTTGCCGACAATGCCACGGTCTCAAAATGTAAGAATCTGCCATGGAAGAAGGGGGGGATTTGGAGTTGTCACATTTAGTTCTTTTTCCTATGTGTCCTAAGTATCCTATTTCCTGTCTGATCCTTTTTGTATAAACTTTAACCTGATTTATAACCATTGCCTGGCACCAGGAATGCCTGGAGAATTCTCACACCTTGGGAAATGAAAGTGGGGGGGGGGTGGAACGAGTGGATTGCAAGATAACCCTGAGAAGCTCTTCTAATCTGTTTCTCAGAGAGGCTGGTACAATTCCTCTTCACACTGGTAGATTAGTCGGAATCCACATTGGAAGGTGGGGAGAGGGTTCCTAATTTCCTTTATCCTGAACTACATGTCCTGAGGGACCCCCGAGCCTGCTTTGAGTTTTGACTTGCATTCATCCCTTTCAATAAAAGACTCCTTTTGAAATACAAAGTTCTCAAGAGTTTGTACTTTCTTGGAAGGGGGGTTGGAGAAGCTGGTCCTTACACCTATATAGTACTGCCAGAAGAAAATGTAGAATCATATGCATGTACCAAGAGTCAGACCCAGAGTAAGTTAGGCCCCAGAGACTATTTAATGTATTTAATTTAATATATTACATGTTCAAATTGCTTTTAAACATTGCCTTAGTGACCCATGACTCTAAAATATTTCTTGGTAACATTTTATCTGAAAAAAAAATTAATGGGATTAGCTTTTTGGTACATTTATGTATAAAATTTCTGAGCAAGCCAGGCCAGGCCAGGCTTGTCTGGTTGGAGTCAAGCAGAAAGAAGCAGAAATGACAAACAACAAGAGATTTTACATTTACCAGTATAGAAGTAGTTGCTGACCTACAATCAGTTATTTAACAACCATTCAGCATTACAATGGTCTCATAAAGGGTGATTCAGAGATTGTAAAACACTTTCGGCTCTCATAAAACGTTGCAGTTGTGGTTCCTGCCCTATCACAGGATCATATTTTGGGCACTCACATTTACAACTGGCTGCAGTGTCCTGCAATCACATGGCTGCAATTCGGACAAAATATGCCAGTTCAGAATAAATTTGCTCTTACGACTACATGATTTGCTTAACAACCGTGATTCAGACTTATGACCATGTGATTCATTTAATGACCATCATAAAAATGATCATAAAATCAGACCTGGTCATGTGGTACCTTGACTTACAATGATCACAACTTATGATCATAATTCTAGTCCAAACTGTAATTATAAATCAAGAACTATTGTAAAGTATCACTTATACACAAAGGGAGAAAGAATAAAATAACCACTTCTTCAAACCTAGCACAAAATCCCTTCTTTTGCTCCTATCCACAAATGCTGATTGTTACACTGAAATGCTAGTGTAAAGGTATACCAAAGTAATCATATAGACTGCTTGCCAGTATTTCTGGATTGGACTATTTTTTACTCACTCTGACTCAGATAAAAATTTCTGTTGAATTACACCAACCTCAAAGAGGTCTTTCAACGATAAATCAGTAACTTGCAGATTTCTTGGCAATCTTTCTTGCTTAATAGCCAGCAACAGACAGGACTAGAGAAGAACAAATTTGTGAAATTTTTGTATTTATACATTAGCATCCAATTACAAGTAGTCCTCAAATTACAAATGAAATGGAAACTGTTCACTCCATTTGTAACCTGAGGATTTGTGGGAGTGAATCTCGTACCTTGAACAGGATCACTCCCTCCTTTCACCCATGCATTCATAATCAAATGTGAGGCCTGTTAAGTGCACACGAGGTATTTCAGGGTGGGGAAGGCCATGGAAGCCCTAGTGATGGAACAGGCCACTTGCCTAAGACCACCCAAGGCCTCCCCAACCCACTGAAATACCTCATGCTCCCCACAATTGCTTTTCCCCACCACCCAACCTGCAGTGCCGGGTCATTTATCTTGTGAAGATCTAGCAAGCAGTTGTCCTCTCCAGCTTCTCAGATACATGCACCCCTCAGAAGCTCCGTAAGGGCCTCCAGAGGCCTTACCTGGCATGTTGCCAGCCAAAATGGAGCTTCTGAAGGGTGGATCTGCCCCTCATAAGTTCCATTTTGGCTGGCAACATGCAAGACAAATGTTGCAGAACTGATGTGGTTGTTCATAAGGGCGAACAACTGCCGTGGTGCTGCAATATTTGTAGTTTTGGGACTTCTTCGTAAAAGCTAGGAGGTGCTTCTCAGGTAACTTCAAACGTTCACTAAGGGAACACATATAATCCAGGGATTACCTGTATATTAAAAAGAAAAGTTTCTTTCCCTGTTCTCTGAAATGCCAGTATTCCCAGAATCCATCAGCATTCTCCGGGGGGGGGGGGGGCGGACCTAGCCGGAATGGATGGCAGACACTGAATTTCTGCCTCTTTCAGTCTATCATAGAGAATAGGTTTTAAAAATATAACACCCATCCAAAGATTATGAAATTTAAGAGATTATGAAATGTAAATTATTTCTATTGCTTTTCTCCTGAAGATTGGATTGTATTTGACTCGGAATTGGACACTTTTCAGAGGAGCTTTGTGCTTGGATGTTTCATTAAGAGACTTGAGAGGCTTTTGAAGGCAGATGGGAGGAGGAAGGGCCCTATGACTGAAGACTGAGAAAGAATTTGGAAAGAGTTTAAAGGAGTGCAGTTGAGAAGATAATAGCTGATTTGTAACTATATAGTGTAGAGGGCCGTTACTCCCTTCTTTCAGTAGAAATGTTGAGATCTGGAGAAGGTGGAGGAATTAAATATTTTTAAGACAGAGCCTTGATAAAGTGTGTAGTAAAGTTAATTATTGCCTTAGATCTATTTAGTTTTATTATATTGCATTTACGGAGATAAGTTGATAAGGATAAGACAAAGGAGGAAGTGACATTTATGGATTATAGACTATGTAAAATTCTTAAAAGGTCAAGAGCTCTTTTTGCATGGTTGGATGTCAAAATGCAGCAAAACTGTAAAAAAATGTTTGGTAAAGACCTAAAGTAAGCCTTAGACCTTCAGAGTTATGCCTGATTTGAGTGGAAAAAGCCTTAGAAATGGAAGCAAGAAAAAAATCACCTGAGAAATCACTGATGCAATCAAATAAATTTGATGTTCTTACAAGAGTTAAGAGAAATGAAGATAAATATAAAAGAAATGAAGATAAATATAAAGGAGGATTTGAAGCAAACAAATGATAAAATGAATAGTATGGATGTAAGAATAACAGATTATGTGAAACATAGTCAGGATATGACACAAAATATTATAGAAGTGAGAAGTCAGATGGGAAAACATGATAGGGTGTTTAAAAAGTCAGATAACTATGATGCATCACATGAAAAAGGATTTCATTGAGATAAGGACCGCCAGTGCCGCTCAAATTTACAGATACATGGATATCTGGAGAAAAGTGAAGAAAATGAAGCAAAATTGATTGAAGAAGTACTGGACTGGGCTACTTGATCCTCCCAGATGTCCCCTTTGCAAGATACGATATTGACGTAATACAGAGAGTTGGCCCAGAAAGATTGGGAAGAAAATTGCTTAGAGACATTGTGATGAGATTCTGGTCTTACGCAAACAAAGAACAATTGATACATAAATTGTGAAATATGGCATTGATAGTGTTTAGGGGTCATCAGATACAAGTTTTTCCAGATTTAAATAGTGAGATTTTACAATGGAGGAGAGAGGTGTATAAAGTTTATCAACTATTGAAAAAAAATTAATTACAATTGGGGTTATCCAGTCTTTTTGAGATTTTCATATAGTGGAAGATCGTATAGCATTGAAACAAAGGAGGCAGCGATGGAGAAATTAAGGGAGCTCAGAATCATCAATAAATAGAATAGAATAGAATAGAATAGAATAGAATAGAATAGAATAGAATAGAATAGAATAGAATAGAATAGAATAGAATAGAATAGAATTTTTATTGGCCAAGTGTGATTGGACACACAAGGAATTTGTCTTGGTGCATATGCTCTCAGTGTACATAAAAGAAAAGATACGTTCATCAAGGTACAACATTTACAACACAATTGATGGTCAATATATCAATATAAATCATAAGGATTGCCAGCAACAAAGTTACAGTCATACAGTCGTAAGTGGAAAGAGATTGGTGATGGGAACTATGAGAAGATTCATAGTAGTGCAGATTTAGTAAATAGTTTGACAGTATTGAGGGAATTATTTGTTTAGCAGAGTGATGGCCTTCGGGAAAAAACTGTTCTTGTGTCTAGTTGTTCTGTTGTGCAGTGCTCTATAGCGTCGTTTTGAGGGTAGGAGTTGAAACAGTTTATGTCCTGGATGTGAGGGATCTGTAAATATTTTCACAGCCCTCTTCTTGATTCGAGCAGTATACAGGTCCTCAGTGGAAGGCAGGTTGGTAGCAATTATTTTTTCTGCAATTCTAATTATACTCTGAAGTTTGTGTCTTTCTTGTTGGGTTGCAGAACCGAACCAGACAGTTATAGAAGTGCAAATGACAGACTCAATAATTCCTCTGTAGAACTGAATCAGCAGCTCCTTGGGCAGTTTGAACTTACTGAATTGGCGCAGAAAGAACATTCTTTGTTGTCCTTTTCTGATGATGTTTTTGATGTTAGCTGTCCATTTTAGATCTTGCGACATGATAGAACCTAGAAATTTAAAAGTTTCTACTGTGAAAGATACTGTGTTGTCTAGTATTGTGAGAGGTGGAAGTATGGAAGGGTTTTTCCTAAAGTCTACCACCATTTCTATGGTTTTGAGTGTGTTCAGTTCCAGATTGTTTTGGTTGCACCACAAGGCTAGTCGTTCGACCTCTCGTCAATATGCGGATTCATCATTGTCTCGAATGAGACCGATCACTGTTGTGTCATCTGTGAACTTCAGTAGCTTAACAGATGGATCGTTGGAGATGCAGTCATTAGTATACAGAGAGAAGAGAAGTGGGGAGAGCACACAGCCTTGGGGGGCCCCTATGCTAATTGTACAGGTATTTGATGTGATCTTGCTTAGCTTCACCTGCTGCTTCCTGTTTGTTAGGAAGCTTATTATCCACTTACAAGTCTGTTCCGGTACCTGTAGCTGGTTTAGCTTAGTTAGAAGAATGTCTGGAATGATGGTATTTAATGCTGAACTAAAGTCTACAAAAAAGACCCTTGCATAGGTCTTTGGAGACTCAAGATGTTGTAGGATGTAGTGCAGAGCCATATTAACAGCATCATCTGTTGATCTATTTGCTCGGTATGCAAATTGCAAGGGGTCTAACAGCGGATCTGTGATGGTTTTCAAGTGGGAAAGCACTAACCTTTCATAGGTTTTCATGACTACAGATGTTAAAGCAACTGGTCTGTAGTCATTCAGTTCCTTGATGGTGAGCTTCTTTGGCACTGGGATGATAAAGATAAAGAAGAGTTCATGGAGCAAATCCAGAAATGAGATGTCAAAATTTTCAAGAAGGGAGATGGAGAAGAAGAAAGAAGATCTACAGGAGAAAGGGAGGCTGTATGAAGCAACAGGAGTTACAATTTTGCTGTAGAGAAAGTATATAAATATTTGTAATAGTTATATTAAGGGATATGTGTTGTAACATATGTTTGGGTATAGAAATAGGGAGGTGGAGTGGGGGACTGAAGTCCATATATGGATGGTTCCTCTCCCCCTCCCCAGTCCATATGCGGTGGAGAGGAGGAAGATCTCTTAAAAAATGGAAGGGGGATGTTATATATGTATATGGGTAGATAAGAGGTTATTTACATTTTGGGATAATATGTATACTGTGTAGTTTTGGTTTTGGAAGATTTGTGTTAGAACACATATGGAGACCAAAGGGAATATGTAATATGAGGAATAGATGGAGCAATTGTTGAAGGTAGCTACATGGAATGTACATGGCTTGTGTGGGGAGGGAAGAAATATAAATGAGCAAGAATTGAAAAATGAATTAACGAAGAGAAAATAGATATTGTATTTTTACAAGAAATACGTCAAAAGAAAAAGGGATGAACTAACTTTGATTATATGGGCTGATGTATATGAAAAGATATTTGGCACATCAAAAGCAAGAGGGATAGCGATCATTGTAGCTAAAGTATGTGAATTTAAGATAAAAGCCATAAAAAGGGATGATATGGGAAGATTTCTTATAATTCAAGGCTTGTTTTATGGACAAGAGGTTACCTTAGCAAACTTGTATGCACCTAATATAAAGTTATATTAGGTATTATATAAGGTATATAAAGAAATAGAAAAAGTTAAAAAAGGTTATGTGGTAATGGCAGGTGATTATGGATAGTGGAATTGACAAATCCAATCCATCAAAAGTGGAAATAAAGTATAATAATACAGATTTAAGAAAATTTATTAACAGAAATAGATTGAAAGATGTTTGGAGAGAATTACATCAATAATCGAAGAGAGATTACATCAGTAATTTTACTGGTAGACATAAAAGTTTACAAAAATAGATTATATATTTGTAATACCGGAAATGTTATCTAAATAATGAAAGCAGAGATAAAAATAATTAAAATATCTGATCATGCAATGGTAACTATGGAAATATATTGTGATTATAAACAGGCCAGTAGATGGAGAATGGATTTGAGGATTTTTAAAAATAAAGAAGTTTTAGAAAAAATGGAAAGGGAATTAAAAGAAATATGGACTATAAATGAAGAGGCAGGTGGTAATATAGGTGTAATATGGGATGCAATGAAAGCAGTAGTGAGAAGTTTAGGAATAAAATAATCTTATAATAGAAAAAACAAAAAGAAATATATAAAATGGTTGGAGGAGGAAATTAAGAGAACTAGAGAGTAAATATATAGATAGTAGAAAGAATAGGATTATGTTAGAATTATTAGCTAAAAGAAAAGAGTTGCAAAATATTGAGATAGAACAGGTTCAAAGCAATCTAATATATTTAAGCAGGGAATTTTATGAAAATAGTAATAAAATTTATAGAATATTAGCTACAGCCACACAAGTTAAAAAGGCAAAAAGCCTGATTGGAGTAATAAAGAATGATAAGGGGAAAGATGAAGCATGATGAGAGGAAAATTGCTGATATTTCAGAAGTTATTTGAAAAGCTATATAAGGAAAATGAAATAAATAAGAATGAAAGTCAGGCATATATAAAAAAGAATTTAAATTATAAAATTCAAGAATACAATAAAGAAATAATGGAATCACAAATAGAAGAAAAGAAAATACTGGAAGTTATTAATAAATTGAAAATAGGTAAGGCATCAAGGTTTGATGGTAAAATATTATAAAAATTTTAAAGAACTAATGGTGCCAAAGATGAGGATAATGTTTAATTAAATAATAAAAGGGGAAAATATTCTAAGTTCCTGGAAGCAATCTTTGATAATGATTGCGAAACTGGATAAAGATCATACAAACATAGGAGGCTTTGGCAAATGCAATTAGGTAAGATTCATTGATTGAAAGAATTGGTGTACCTAAGAAAACAACAATGCATTTATTTGCAGATGATACATTATTAAAGTTTCAAAATCCCGTAGTTATTATAGAGAGGATGTATTTACACCTAACATGAATTTGGGAAATATAGTAGATTATAAATACTGGGAAAAATCAGAAATGATGTTATATAACCCTAGTAAAGAAGAAGTGTATGTGTTGAGAGGAAAATCTAAATTAAAAATAGTAGATAGTATTAAATATTTAGGTATTGACATCCCAAAAAATACTCAAGTTAAAGGAAATAAACTATGAAAAGTTAAAGAAAGATATAAAAAATAAAATAGATAAATATGGGAAAGTAAAATTATCATGGTTTGGAAGAATTGCAATGATAAAAATGAAAGTTTTACCAAAAATTAATTTTTTGTTTTGGATGATCATAATTAAATTTTTGGATCAAGAATTAAAGCAAATACAAAGGTTGCTGGAGGTATATTGTAATGGAGGTAAGAGAGCAAGAATAAGTAAAACATTATGGTATGAACCATTAAAAAAAGGTGGGTTGGGTCTTCCAAATGTTAAAAATTATTGGGTAGCTAATCATCAATTAAAGATGGTCCCAGGTATTATAGCATTAACTAGAGATTTAATATGGAGGGATATAGACGGGGTGGGATTCAGCCAGTTCAAACCTGTTCAGGTGAACCGGATGTTAATTTTAATCTGGTTCACCGAACCAGTTGTTGCAATTTATTATTCGAATTTATGGCAGACCTTGCCCACCCCAACCTGCCCCTCCCAGCAGTCTCCACGCAGCCCATTTTGGATGCTAGGTAAGTGCAGGGCCCGCGCAGAGGCTCTGGGAGAGCAAAAAATGGGCCTACCAGAAGTTCCAGAAGTCCAGAAACAGGACCATTTCCAGCGTCCGGAGCCCAGGGAGGCCATTTTCCTCTTCTCAGAGGCTCAAGGAAAGCCTCTGGGGACTGAGGAGGGCAAAAAATGGGCCTACCAGAAGTTCCGGAAATCTGGAAACAGGGCCATTTCCAGCCTCCAGAGCCCAGGGAGGCCATTTTCGCCCTCCCAGAGGCTCATGGAAAGTCTCCGGAGCCTGGGGAGGGTGAAAAACAAGCCTACTGGAAGTACCAGAAGTCCGGTGAAATGGGCCTGTTTCTGGCTTCTAGAGCTTGGAGTTGGAAGTTTTCGCCTTCCCAGAGGCTCAAGGAAAGTCTCTGTAGCCCAGGGAAGGCAAAAAATGGGCCTACTGGAAGTATCAGAAATGGCCCTGTTTCCGGCCTCCAGAAGGCCTCTGCAGCCCAGGGGAGGCTGTTATCACCCTCCCGGAGGCTTGAGGAAAACCTCCGGAATCTGGGGAGGGCGAAAGCGCCTCAACCCCCCATGGTGCAGGATGCCAAGTAGCCCATGCCCACCCAGCAACCAAGCAGGGAACCGGTTGCTAAAATTTCTGAATCGCACCCCTGGATATAGAGTTGAAAGAATTAAGAGAAATAGGTGATCTTATAGAAACATACTGGTTTAAAGAGGGTAGTTAAAAAATTGGTAAGAAATTTGATAGAACTATGGAATAAATGGGGATATCGGTTAATGCAGGGGTGAAATGCTCCCGGATCGGACGGGATCACGCGATCCGGTAGGGATGGCGGCTGCTGGTTTGGAGGACCAGTAGCAAAAATCCCTGGCCCCGCCCCCCTGCCTCTGCTGAGCCTCACCATCTGCAGAGATTTTTTTTTTAACTTTTAAAAGCCGGTTTTGCTTCAGCCGAAACAGGCCTTTAAAAGTAAAAAACAGCAGAACAGGGGTGAAATGCTCCCGGTTTGCACCGGCTCTCCAGATTAGGTAGCGATGGCAGTTGCTGGTTCAGAGGACCGGTAGCAAAAATTCCTGGCCCCACCCCCTGCCTCTGCTTAGCTGCACCATCAGCAGAGGGTTTTTTTTTTCTTTTAAAAGTTTTTCTTCAGCCGAAACATGCCTTTAAAAGTAAAAAAAAAAAACCTCTGATGATCGCGGAGCTAAGCAGAGATCATCAGAACACTTTAAAAGTTTTTTTAAAAAAAACCTTTTCAGCCGAAGGGGGGGAAAAGGAAAGGGCGGGCTTTAAAAGGCTCCTCTGGCCATCCCAGCTGAGTTCCTCATCACCAGAACCTTAAAAAACATGTTTTCTACATGTTAAAACAATTATTAAAACAATGCGTTGGTTCCGTCCCAGGCGCCTGATGGACCCGGAGAGGTTCTGGATGGAGCTTGGGCCGTTCCCTGAGGATCTTGTCCACGGCACGACTGAAGAACTTAGTTGCGGCCTGGGAACGGGGCGCGGCTGGGGCTTTGGACTGTGTCGTGCCTTTGCGGCCTCTGACCCGGCGTGGATCTCAATTGGCTCCCTGGTTTTCTGAGGAGCTGAGGGAGATGAAATGCCGGAGAAGACGCCTAGAGAGCACCTGGAGGTCTAGCCGTTCCGAGGCTGATCGGACATTAGTGAGGTCTTTTACTAAGACCTATCTAGTGGCAATGAGGGAGGCGAAACATTCCTACGTTTCCACCCTCATTGCATCGGCAGATAACCGCCCAGCTGCCTTGTTTCGGGTGACCCGTTCCCTCCTTCATCAGGAGGGACGGGATGACCCTTTACAGGGACGTGCTGAGGAGTTTAACGGTTATCTATACGATAAAATCGTTCAGCTTAGGGATAGTTTGGACCAAAATTGCGATGATCCAGCCGAGATGATGGAGACGCGTCTTGTTGAGGTTGTTTGGGATGAGTTTGATTCTATGGCTCTCGAGGTCATGGACAGGTTGCATGCAACTACATGTTTACTGGACCCGTGTCCATCCTGGTTAGTACTGGCTACTCAGGAAGTGACACGAGGCTGGCTCCGGGGGATTATAAATGCTTCTTTGGTGGAAGGGGTTTTCCCCGCTGCCTTGAAAGAGGCAGTGGTGAGACCCCTCCTCAAGAAGCCTTCCCTGGACCCAGCTATTTTGGGGAATTATCGTCCAGTCTCCAACCTTCGCTTTGTGGCGAAGGTTGTAGAGAGTGTAGTTGCATGGCAGCTTCCCCGGTACCTGGATGAAGCTGTCTATCTAGACCCGTTCCAGTCCGGCTTCCGGCCCGGTTATAGTACGGAGACGGCTTTGGTCGCGTTGGTGGATGACCTCTGGAGGGCCAGGGATAGGGGTTGTTCCTCTGCCCTGTTCCTATTAGATCTCTCAGAGGCTTTTGATACCATCAACCATGGTATCTTGCTGCACCGGTTGGAGAGTTTGGGAGTGGGAGGCACCGTTTATTGGTGGTTCTCCTCCTATCTCTCTGACCGGTCGCAGACGGTGTTGACAGGGGGGCAGAGGTCGTCTGCGAGGCGCCTTACTTGTGGGCTGCCTCAGGGGTCGATTCTCTCGCCTCTCCTGTTCAACATCTATATGAAGCCGCTGGGTGAGGTCATCAGTGGTTTCGGGGTGAGTTACCATCTGTACGCTGATGACACTCAGCTGTACTTTTCCACCCCGGACCATCCCAACGAAGCTGTCGAAGTGCTGTCCCGGTGCCTGGAAGCTGTACGGGTCTGGATGGGGAGAAACAGGCTCAAGCTCAATCCCTCCAAGACGGAGTGGCTGTGGATGCCGGCACCCCGGTACAGTCAGCTGCAACCATGGCTGACTGTTGGGGGCAAGTTCTTGGCCCCAAGGAAAGGGGTACGCAACTTGGGCGTCCTCCTGGATGGACGGCTGTCTTTTGATGATCACCTGGCGGCCGTCTCCAGGAGGGCCTTTTACCAAGTATGCTTGGTTCGCCAGTTGCGTCCCTTCCTTGACCGGGATGCCTTATGCACGGTCACTCACACTCTGGTCACTTCTCGTTTGGATTATTGCAATGCTTTCTACATGGGGTTGCCCTTGAAGTGCACCCGGAGGCTGCAGCTAGTCCAGAATGCAGCTGCGCGAGTAGTAACGGGAGCCACTCGTTGCTACCACGTAACACCACTGCTACGCAGTCTGCACTGGCTTCCTGTGGTCTTTCGGGTGCACTTTAAGATTTTGGTTACCACCTTTAAAGCGCTCCATGGCTTAGGACCCGGGTATTTACGGGACTGCCTGCTGTTACCTCATGCCTCCCACCGACCCGTACGCTCACACAGAGAGGGTCTTCTCAGGGTGCCGTCCGCCAAACAATGTCGGCTGGCAGCCCCCACGGGCAGGGCCTTCTCTGTTGGAGCCCCTACGCTCTGGAACGAACTTCCTCCTGGTCTACGCCAAGTACCTGACCTTCAGACCTTTCACCGTGAGCTGAAAACACACTTATTTATTCAAGTGGGACTGGCTTAACAGTTTTATTAAATTTTAATTGGAGTTTTATTATTTTAGGGTTTTAAATTTTAAATTTTTAATGTCGGCCACTTTGTAATGTGCTCTGTTTTAAATTTTTTGTTTTAATTGTATATATATTGGGTTTTTATCTTTTGGCTGTACACCGCCCTGAGTCCTTCGGGAGAAGGGCGGTATAAAAATCTAATAAAATAAATAAATAAAATAAATATTTTAAGAGGTTCTGGGCTGCTATGAGGGAACTTCAGCTGAGATTGTCAGAGGAGCTGACTTTAAAACTTTTTTCCCTCTGGCAATCCAAGAGGAGTTTCCTGATCTTAGAAAGCTTTTAAAATCACTTTTTAACAGCCTCCACTTACAAGAGCCCCCACCCTTGCCCAGCCAATGCCCCCTCCTCACTTACCTATAATTACTGCTCCTTTCGGGCTGGCAACGCCATGCTTTTCTTCAGCTACTGATTACAGCCTGCTTTGACTTCCTGCTTTGCTGAATGAGGAACTCTGGGATTTGAAGTCCACAAACTCTAAAGCTACAAAAGTTGGAGACCCCCGATCTAAAAAAATAAATAGAAATAATAAAATAAAATATTTGTGCAGCTTTCTGAAATTTGGTGTGTTTCTGTAGTGTTTCACTCTAACTACACAAACACACAAAATCTCACAAAGCTGTATGTGGCATTTTGTGTGTGTGTGAGTCAGTTGTGTTGTGTGTGTGTAAAGTGTGAAAGTGTGAGGTTCCTGCTTGTTGCAGGGGCCGTTCTGGGTGAACTGCAGCTGCTTTTACATTGTGTGTGAGTCAGTTGTGTTGTGTTGTGTGTGTGTGTAAAGTGTAAAAGTTGGTTTTTGGTGCCTCTTATAGTTTTATATACTTTATTTATTATTTTTATTATTTATTGTTATTGGCCACGTCCACCCAGTCATCTGACCACCAAGCCACGCCCACCAATTAAGCCACGCCCACAGAACCGGTAGGGAAAAATTTTAGATTTCACCCCTGCAGCAGAACCTTACTTGTACTTACTTAGAGTAGAGTAGAGATTCTAAGGCACTTACCTGATTACTGATGAACGCATGACTCTCTTTTCAGCCCGAAAGCAGTTTCAGTTTCAGCCAGACAGAATCAATCGCTCAGCTAATCTATTTCCTCGGTGATCATCTGGCTGGCTTTGCTGGCTGAGAAACTCTGGGATTTAAAGTCCACAATAAAATAAAATAAAATAATAAAATAAAATATTTGTGCAGCTTTCTGAGATTTGGTGTGTTTCTGTAGTGTTTCACTCTAACTAGTGTTTCACTCTAACACAAACACACAAAATCTCAGAAAGCTGTATGTGGCATATTGTGTGTGTGTGTGTGTGTGTGTGTGTGTGTGTGTGTGTTAGTTGTGTGTGTGTAAAGTGTGAAAGTTGGTTTTTGAGCTTTTTGTGGCTATGTGAAGTGTGAAGTGCAGCTGCTTTTACATTGTGTGTGAGTCAGTTGTGTTGTGTTGTGTGTGTGTGTAAAGTGTAAAAGTTGGTTTTTGGTGCCTCTTATAGTTTTATATACTTTATTTATTATTTTTATTATTTATTGTTATTGGCCACGTCCACCCAGTCATCTGACCACCAAGCCACGCCCACCAATTAAGCCACGCCCACAGAACCGGTAGGGAAAAATTTTAGATTTCACCCCTGCAGCAGAACCTTACTTGTACTTACTTAGAGTAGAGTAGAGATTCTAAGGCACTTACCTGATTACTGATGAACGCATGACTCTCTTTTCAGCCCGAAAGCAGTTTCAGTTTCAGCCAGACAGAATCAATCGCTCAGCTAATCTATTTCCTCGGTGATCATCTGGCTGGCTTTGCTGGCTGAGAAACTCTGGGATTTAAAGTCCACAATAAAATAAAATAAAATAATAAAATAAAATATTTGTGCAGCTTTCTGAGATTTGGTGTGTTTCTGTAGTGTTTCACTCTAATTACACAAACACACAAAATCTCAGAAAACTGTATGTGGCATATTGTGTGTGTGTGTGTTTGTGTGTGTGTGTGTGTGTGTGTTAGTTGTGTGTGTGTAAAGTGTGAAAGTTGGTTTTTGAGCTTTTTGTGGCTATGTGAAGTGTGAAGTGCAGCTGCTTTTACATTGTGTGTGAGTCAGTTGTGTTGTGCTGTGTGTGTGTAAAGTGTGAAAGTTGGGTTTTGGTACCTCTTATTTTTTTTATACTTTGTTTATTATTTTTATTATTTATTGTTATTGGCTACGCCCACCAAGTCATCTGACCACCAAACCACGCCCACAGAATCGGTAGGGAAAATTTTTAGATTTCACCCCTGGGTTAATGTCAGGAATTTCTTCTATAACACCGGTGGTGGAAATGGAGAAATACCATAAAATTGAAGTGAAGGAATGGATTAGTAAGTTAAAAGAAAATCAGATATATAAATGGGAAGACTGGAAGAACAAGATAAAAAATATGACACAACTAAAGAATGTTTTATCAGATATTAAACTGAATTGGTTGAATTTAATACAATTAGAGAAATGGATAAAAATGGAAGAAAGATTCAAGAAGAAAGTTAGACATTTAACAAAATTTGAAATGATTATAAAAGAATGTGTGGGGAATAAAGAATATATAGGTAAAGGAAGAATTGGAAAAATATATAGAATATTAACTAAATTTTAAGATCAGGCAAAAAGGTTTGAAATTAATTTCGGAATCAGTTTTAGGAGAAATAAATGATAATGATTGGAAAAATGTTTGGAACAGAAGAGTATATAAGAATATGTCAGTTAGAGTTAAGGAAAATGGATATCAAGTGATATGGAGGTGTATTTAACACCAAGTAAATTAAATCAAATAGATGTTAAATATTCAAATATTTGTTGGAGGTGTGGGGAAGAGGTTGGAATATATAAACATATGTGGTGGGATTGTGATAGTGCACAAAAAATATGGGACATGGTGTTTAGGGAAATTAAAGCACTTTTGAATGTAAATTTAAATATGTCACCAAGGATTGCATTACTGTTGCTAGTGGAAAAACAGAATATAAATGAAACAAAAAAAGAATTGATTGTAAATTTAATAATGGCAACTAGATTAATGATGGCTAAATATTGGGGATGAAATTGGGATATTCAAAGAAATGAGTAGCATAATGAAATCTGGAATATGGCAACAAATGATAAATTAACAACAGAAATTAAATTTTAAAAAGGGATGTTTAAAGTAAACAATTATATTGAAATATGGGGGGATTTTATAAAAACAGTATTGATGGAAGGCAAAGGGAATTAACCTACTCAAGAATATATGTTGTCTTGGAGGGGATAAGGACATAATTGGAATATATTATGTATCTTTTAGTTGTTATAAAAGAAATATAAGAAAAAATGGTCTGAGGGGTGCACGATAATATTTGTATTTTTTCTTTTTTTGTATTTAGGGTTACATGTATTATTTTTGTAATATTTATATGCAAAATAAAAAAATATTATATGTATATTAAAAAAAAGAATTCTACAAGGCTATCATGTACCATAGAATATGATATTATACATTAACATCTTGAGTATCTGTACATTTGCTATACTTCTTAGTTGTTGGAACAAAATAATTTGCGAAGTAGCCTCTTGATTAAAGATCCTAGCTTGCCTTAAATAGCAGTGTTATGAGCATATTTAAAATTCAAATGGTTTTACCTAAGATTCTATCGTACTGGACAAAATAAGCCAAAACCAATTGGAACTGACCTTACCATTAGCAACAAATTCTACATGACACATGGATATGACCAAAGTTGGTAACCCTATCCAAGGAGTGAAATCCAACAGGTTCTGACAGGTTCTGGAGAACCGGTAGTGAAATTTTGAGCAGTTCGGAAAACTGGTAGTAGAATTTTTGAGTAGTTTGGAAAACTGGCAAATACCACCTCTGGCTGGCCCCAGAGTGGGATGGGAATGGAGATTTTGCAATATCCTTCCCCCAGAAGTGGGGAGGGAATGGGGATTTTGCAGGATCCTTCTGCCATGCCCACCGAGCCACGCCCACAGAACCGGTAATAACAAAAATTTGGATTTCACCACTGCCCTATTCTTTGTTAACTTTTTAAAAAGTGTTACAAAAATGCTTCAATTGACTAAAAGCATGATAGATGATAAGATCATTAAGGTTATTTGTCAATTATGAAGTGAACCTGACTGAAGCCATCTTTTGCTGCCTCATAGTTGCCATGAACTTTGAAAGGGGGAAGAGAGGGAGAAGTAGACAGACTGGTTAACATTCAAAACAAAAAGTTTTCTTGTGAGAACCAAAGTCATCCCAACCGGTGGCAATTGAAGGAGGAGAAGAGTGACTAAGGAGCCTGTCAGCTACTTTCATTGGACAATGTGACCAGTAACATTTGGGGAGGGAAACATTTGCTCTTTTAATTAGGCAAAAACCATGGGAACTTTTAGAGTTAGTTTTCATTAGCTGTGCCAGTATGATGTATCCAGTAAATATGTTCTTTGAGGAATCTGCCTGCTTCAGAGTTCTGCTTTTGGCAGATGCATTATGTTGACACTTTCTAAAAAGTGTTATAGAAATGCTTCAACTGACTAAAAGCATGTTAGATGATAAGATCATTAAGATTATTGAATTCATGTTTTTGACTTGGAATGAAAGAGATGTACGAAGTGAAACCTACTGAATTAATGAATTATTTTATTCATTAATTAAATTAAAAGAAGTTTATTGTTTATAAGAAGAAACAGGAAGCCACTTCCGGTATGGTTCCGCTTTGTGGAGAAGCAGCTATGATTTAGCTGCTAACTCCCTAGTCAGTAGAGCTGTCAGGACATCGTAAATCTGGGTCCGACAGCTTGGAATTCTCTCCTTCGGGCAAAGAGGGAGAGATGAGTAGAAGGAGGGAAGAAAGGTAGGAAAGAGTAGAAAAAGAGGAGGGGAATAAGAAGGTTAGATAGGGTGGAAGAAGGGAGGAGTGGAGAAGGAGGAGAGGAAGTAGTAAAGTGAAGGAGATGAAGGATGGGAAAGTAGTAGAGGGTAGAGAGGGAGGTTGTGAAGAAAGGAAGTGGCAATCGGGCAGACCTGAATCAGCAATAAATAAAAATTAATGATTAATGATGGATAATAGTTTGTACATAAATATGATGTTGGAAAATGGAAATAAAAATTATTTATAAAAAAAAAAGAAGAAACAGGAAGGATATGATCTGATTGGATGGAGCCTGATCAGAGTGAATATATACAAGGAAGTTAACAACAACAATAAAGGAATACCACACAGTTGAGCAATTCTGGAGGAAGAAAACAATAGTAATAGGAGCCCTTGGAGCAATACCCAAACAGCTGCCTAGATACCTGGAAATTTTGAATTTATCAGACCTGAATATTCTGACTTTGCGAAAAACTACCTTACCGACTGCTTGCAGTTTGGAAGTTCGAATCTCACTGACCCAAGGTTGACTCAGCCTTCCATCCTTCCGAGGTCAATAAAATGAGGACCTGCATTGCTGGGAGCAATATGCTGACTCTTTAAACCACTTAGAGAGGGCTGTAAAGCACTGTGAAGTGATATATAAATCTAAGTGCTATTGCTATTGCTACTTGGAACTGCCTATATACCAGTAGTGGGTTGCTACCAATTCTCCCCATTTTGCAAGAACCGGTAGTAAACATTTTGAGTAGTTCGGAGAACCGGTAGTAAAAATTCTGCCTGGCCCCTACCCCAATCTCTTGCTGCCTCCCGATTCCCAGCTGATCGGCTAGAAGGAAAAAATCAAGACTCACTTGTCGAAGAAGAGGAAAAAAAAAAACCAAGACACCGTCCCTTTAAATTGAGAAGCCAAGGAGCATCCCAACTGATCGGCTCGCTTCTCAGCCAGGAGATCGTTTGGTAAAGAAGAAGGGGAGAGGGGAAACGCTGTTGTTTTAAATTGACAGAACTGGAAGCTCCTTTCTGGGTCAGCTGAACAACAAATTGGATAAGTGGAGGAATTCTTATATGGTTCAAAGTTTTTGAAGTTTTGGGGTTTGTGCAACATGGGTGTTGTGACTCGTCCTCCCTCCTCTCCTCAGCTGGGCCCCTCCCTTTCCTAGACAGCAGATCCAGCTGAAGATAATTCATAGTGGCAGGATCCTTGCTTCCGGAGATCTGAGAGGAGACGTCAGCAGAAGGAATGGAGGGGCAGGCCTGGATAAATGCTGAGTCATGGAGCCACACCCCACAGCCTATAGAAATGACCTGCTTTTGGCATTCCAACCTTGAGTCAAGCAAAGTCTTATCGAGTTTGCTGATACCAGACCCTATCGCTGAAGTCACAACTTGGACTCCTGCCTGCCCTGATAAACCTCGAAGGAACTTGGCAAGCTGCAGAGGCTTCGTTACCAAGTTTTTCCTTGACTCGTTCGTCGGAGTGGGGGGTGGGACACGACAATGGGGCTTTGTGTTTCTAAAAAGGTTTGGGCGATTTCCATTGTGAAGTATCCTGTCTTGAATGAGTTTTCTGCCTGTTTGTAAATGGAGCCGAACTTCCGGCTTCCACTTTATATTATCTGTACGCACCCGTAGCTGTTTTCTGCTTACAAAGTTTCCTTTATGCAGCTGGCAGGAATGTGGAATTCCAGGCAGGTTCCTTGCTAGCAGCTTGATTATTGCTTAATTATCTGGGATATTTTATTTGGGAAATGAAGAGTGGTGAGTATGATTCCTTCCCAGAACAGATTAGTGGGGTGGGGAGGAAATGGGGATTTTGAAGTAACCTTCCCCTGGAGTGGGGAGGGAATGGTGATTTTAGGCTTGCTGTCAAACATCAGCCATAATACTAATTGTTTTGAACAATATGCAGCTTGTATTACATGAATGGCTATTTTAGATGTGAAATTATGACTGAAACCTATATAGGTTCACACTGTCAGGAAGTTTGTCCTTAGTTTTAGGTTGTTTCTCTCTTTGTTGAGTTTCCATCCATTGGTTCTTGTTTTGCCTTCTGGTGCTTTGGAAAATACTTTCCCCCCACTTTTTTTTAGCAGCCCCTTAAAAGACTGTTGCCTATCACACTCTTGGGCAAAGCATGTGAGCCATTTCCTCCTTTCAGTGGTCCATGAAAGTGCATCTATAGCAGAGGTCTCTAACCTTGGCCTCTTTAAGACTTTAAGACAGCAAAGCTGGCTGAGGAATTCTGGGAGTTGGTCCACAAGTCTTAAAGTGGCCAAGTTTGGAGACCCCTGATCTCCAGGGATATGTAGGGGTTTGTAGATAATAAAGTTGAAAAAAGATGAACAGCATTTTTGCAGAACTATAGATACGTTGAGGCTGGGTGTGACAAGGAATGGCTGGGAGGGAAGGGGCCAGGCGAGGTATCCCTTGACATGAGAGACATTGAGTTGGCCACGCCTACCCAGTCACATGACCATCAAGCCACACCCACTGTCACATGACCATCAAGCCACACCCACAATAAGCCACTCCCACAGAACTGGTAGTAAAAAATTTAGAACCCACCCCGCTATATACTCAGATGTTACCTTAACAGCTCTTAAATCCTCAATCAGGACTTGAATTGTTAAGTTTTTACCATCCCAGACTGTGAATCAAACTGAAGATTAAATCTTTAACAAGAAGGAGAAGGAGAAGGAGAAGGAGAAGTGTATTATTATTTATAAGTGTTATATTTATTATTAAATCTTGGTTGAATGTTTATAAGGAAGATCAAAAAATGTACAAAAACACTTTAGCATGAACTTAAGAAAGGAAGAATATAAGTGCTTAAACAGAAATATACTTACCTGCCATAAACCTTTTCTCACCAGTTTTTCTATTATCTGTTGCCAAAGTTTAGGGCTGACAAAGCTATCCATAATATTTTCACAAATAGATAATATTTTCTGATTCATAATCCTTTCATCTATGGAAAAATGAAATAAAAGAAGCTTAAGCATATCAAAAGCATAACTTACTCAAGTGATAGATTTAGATTTTATTTGAGAGAGAAGAAAAATGCTAAAAACTAGGGATAAAAAAACTCAAATTATACTGTATAAACAAGCTAAGTTTTAGACAGGACTGCAAATTTTGTCCAAGAATCTTTACACTACTATTCTCATTGTAAATTAATTGTTTTTTCCCCTCTTTTTACGTAATCCTTTAATGCAGGGTAGAGTTACAGCAACTGAATGGAGCTGAGCATTTACTGAGCGGATGGACGGAGTTCCCAGCAGCTATTTTCTTTGCACCCTGAGAAACATCTGCGGCTAGCTAGGATTGAACTCTCATCCTTCTGAGTGGGAGGAGAGTATCTTCACACTAGGCCTAACTGTAAATTAATGCAAAAACAAAATCTGCTTAATTGTTACCCATGTTTCAATTCTCCTAGAAAAAACATTTCTACAACAGGAAATGCTATTGCATATGTGATGTTTCATGCATTCTGGAATAAAAAAACATGCAGATTCCATATGTGGGTATATGAGTTTTGCTATGGATCCGTGAATTTTGCATGAAAGTATAAAGTGTGCTTTTTAAAAAACAGCTATGAATTATAAAAGTTAGATGGTATTAACGATAAAGGCAATATCTATTATATATCTTTCCTTCAAAATCTGGTATTTTTATCATTTCTCAAAAAACATATTTTTCCTATTACTTACTGTTAATAGTTGAGAAAGCACCTATTATCAAATCACATATCTGACTGATATCTGATGAAGTCTGGAGAATAGTCAAACCTTGGTAAAAATTTTCTGCTGCTTTTAGGGATTTTGACAATTTAATCAGAGAGTAACCTGTTCTGTAGTACCCCTAGAAAGAAAGGGAAAAAGAGGATTCAAAAGTCAACATTCCTCTTCAGTAACTCAGATCCAAACAATTTAGGAACAAGAATTTCCCATAAACTGCATTAATGTATTGTACCAATAACAAAAATAAGTTCTTGGCCAATCAATAGCTTGTTAAAACTGAAATACTATAGTTAAAGATAGTTAAGTCAAAAGTCGCTTTCTAGAACAGACATGTCAAACTCAAGGCGGTTAGATCTGTGGTTAGATCTGGCCCATGGAGCCACCCTGGAATCAGCACAGGACTGGCCTGTGGTCCAACCCAGGTTGACTGGGCACTGATCTACAACCTGGTGGCAGCCATCCAGGCTGGAACACAGTCACCCTTAGAGCTGTGGGGCCACCCTGGAGCCAATGAGGCACTGCCCTGCACCCTGGATGCACACACAGTGAGTATGCGCAGGGCCTGGCATCCCTGGCACTTTCTTGCCCCACAGTCTGTCTGCGTTCTGAGCACTTCCCTTTCACCCAGGACACCAGTGCTCTTGTGCTTGCCCATTGCAGGCTTCCAAGGCAGCCCCGCACGTCGGATCTAAGGCCAAGCACAGGAACCAACACTGTCCGAGGCCCAGGTGTGCTGCTTGCTCACGTACGCCAGCATTACTGTTTGAGGATAGGAATGAAGACTTCAACTAAGCAAGGAGGCGCCTAGGGCCAGGCCACTCAAACCACATTCAGCCAACTACACCAGGGGAGGAATGAGACCTCATTGTCCTGTGAAGCCTGCCACCATTGGAGCGGGGAGGAGGAGGAGGAGGAGGAAAAGAATGGTGAGGCTTTGCGCCAGCCAATCAGCAGGGAGTAGATTGGGTGTGATTAGCTGGTTGGAGAGGTAGATCATGACTGTTCAGGTGGCTACCATCGCCACTGGCAGCAGATTGGGTGCCCCAGCTTCGTCCGAGCTAAAGAAAGCAGAAGCGCACCAGCAAAATTTCCAGTGGTGGGATTCAGCCAGTTCGCTCCATTTCGGGAGAACCGGTTGTTAATTTTCTGAGCAGTTTGGTGAGCTGGTTATTGGAAGAAATAATTAGGGGAGAGAACTAGTTGTTAAATTATTTGAATCCCACCACTGAAAATTTCCCTCAAAGATCACTCCATTTCTAAGCAGCCCATTTACATGAAGACACCCCAATTGCATGCAGGAGGGCTCCGCAGAACAATGGGGTCTCATTCCTCCCCCTGTGCGGCAGGCTGGACATGGGTGTGAGGGGCCTTTCCCCATAATGCCACTTTGCTCAGTTGAAGGCTTTGTTCTGCCCTCAAATAATTAAGCCACCACACACAAGTGAGAGTGCATCTGGGCCACGGACAGCAATGATTCCTGCACTTGGCCAATTCTGATTCCATGGTGACCCTCTCAGCTATGGCCACAGGGTAGGTTGATGAAGGAGCTCCATCCATAGCTGATTTTAGCATTTAGTGACCAGATGTCCCGCTTTGGCGGGACAGTCCCGCTTTTTAATAATTTGTCCCGCGTCCCGCAGCAATTCCAAAAAGTCCCGATTTTTTTTGTTTCACTCCCATTCTGAAAATGGGAGGCGGCAATGCAAGAGGAGGAGGCGGAGAAGAGGGAGTGGTGGAGAAGGGAGTGCGAGAGGGAGGAGAGACGCCGCTTGACTTCACCCGAGAGGAAGAGAAGAGCCGAGAGGAGAGCTGAGCCTGCCTGGAAGAGCGGAGAAGCAGCAGCCGCTCCTCCTCCTTCAGGCAGGTGGCAAGACTCAGCATGCATGCGCAGTGCCCCCCCCGTCAATGGTGTCCCGCTTTGCCATCGCTGAAATCTGGTCACTTTATTTTAGCAGCCAGCAAGATCCCTGCCACAGTGGTGGCAGAAAGGAGTTCAGGGGGGAGGAGCAGGAGACAGGCACCACAAATACTTTTCACACTGAATTAAAGTTTTTGTGTCCCTGATTCTCTGCAAAAGAGAATGAATGCCTGAACTTGCATGATATTATGACACCCAGGTGCGTCCATTCTTGAGGAGAAAAGCACTTCCAAGCTGACTCTCGTCTCCCTCTAAGGCAAAGAAACAGCAGCAGAGAGGAGACAGATCTTTGCAAGGTAAGTGAATCCAGTGAGGCAGGAAGAGAGCGGGAAGCATGAAGTATCTTAGTGGATCAAGGAGGCTTTAAGGGCTTGTGACCAACCAAATTTTAAAATTTTGCAGCATTTTTTACAGCAGTTAAGTCATCACAGTCAATAAGTGAACCAACAGTTCACTATGGGCACAGTTTTGCCAAAAACTGTTAAGAAAATGCCAGTTTTCTGCAAAACTGCTATAAATGGACATTTGATGTGCGATGTTGTAACAGCTGTAAATGAGGCCCCAATGTAAGCACCCAACATGCAGTCATATGACTGTGGGGAACAGGGGGACTATCAGAACTTCAAAGCTGGGTTACCTCTCAGGCAGATTTGTTGGAACTCCAAATGGTTGTTAAGCAACTGGTTATCAGACATTTTAAGGCCCAAGATATATCACAAATTCCTCCTTACTTATTCCATTGTGTCAAGCAATATAGAAATTAATCTATTCATTTAAATATTTTTTAAAAAACAAAACAAAATCTGCTGTAAAATGCTTACTATTCCAAAATTCAAACACTGGAGTTTAAAAAAAAATATTCAGCACTTGTTTTAAATATACCTTAATATAAGTTGCATCCCATTTTAGGCAGTCTTCTTCTGAGTAATAAGCCTCATTCCATTTACCCAAATTGTAAAAAGCATTTAATCTGTTGCAGAACAATACTGCTATGTCTCGATTGCACGGAACCCTAAAAGGGGAGAGAAGGAAGAAGGTTTTAAATGCAGCTGCTTTAAGTAAAGCTGTTTCATGTAATAGTTTAAACAGCACTAAATACATTCAATAATTGTGTGATATGGAGAAATAGACCTATGTAGAAGACTTTTGTGTTCTAAGAAAGAAAAAATTAACTACTTTTATGAGTTCAACTATGCAAGTCATTCTGAGAGTGAGATGGGCTGTACCTAAATTAATAAATAAAAAGGTCACTCAACTAATTGGCATATAAACTTTGCTTTTAATATGTACAGATGTCTAAATAGATATATAGATTGTATAAACTGATATAACATATTTCATTTAAATGGCATCTATGAAGTTTACTGACTATAATTCTCTGAGAATTAATCCAGTTCTGTAGAGACCTTTGAATTTACTTGGGCTGGGGGATCCATTATCTCCAGCAGAGGACGGAGAGATCATGGTGAGCACCAAACCCTTGTACACCAGAGGAGCCTTGCTGTCCCCCTCAGGCCATATGGAGGACCCCCGGATGGCAGCATAGGCTGCCCGGAGCCCTGGGCAGTGGAGGGCAAGTGCCAAATTGGCCCTTGAGCTCCCAGGGCACAGGGACACCACAGCCCAGCCCAGCCCCACTTCCCCAACAAGGCGCCCAGCTGCATTTATCTCCTCAAGGCTGCTGCTGCTGTGCTTGCTCTCCTTGGTCAGGTTACTCATGTTGTGTGTGGGAGGGCAAAGTGTGTGGGTCAGAGGGCAGCCCACTCCATCTCCTTGTGAGGAGATCCGATATGGTAACCAAAGCATCCTCAGCGATAGGATGGTGTTATGTATTTGAACTTTAAGAGGGAAGTTTGGGCGGGAACTAGCACGTTGCTGATTGGCTGATGCCTCAGCCAAAATAGTATTTAAAGAGGGGTTTTTGCTGTTGGTCTTTTGCTGGGTCACAATAAACTAAAGAGCTGTTGTCACTTGTGTGGTCTCCTGCCTTGTAATTGCCCAAACTTAACATTGGCGACGAAGGTAGGATCCTGAGGCAGCGAGACCAGGAAAAAGAGCTGAAGGAGTACGGATTCGCAAAACCCAGCCAGTATCGGAAGCGGTTACATAGCCATGTCCAGCTATACACTGCCAGCGCCATTTGACCCTGCCAAGGAGAAATGGGGGTCGTACATGGCTCGCTTTGAGTGCTTCCTCGAAGCAAACGAACTACAGGGAGTCTCGGACAATCGGAAGCGTGCTTACTTCCTGAGTCACTGCGGACCAGAGGTTTTCGATACCGTCGAGTTACTGTCGGAACCAACACCGGTACAGTCGGTACCATGGCAAATGCTGCAAACGACACTGAAGGCACACTACGCTCCGGTGCCGTCGAAGTTTGTTCAGCGTTTTGAGCTAAGACAGCGAGTTCAGCGCGAGGGCGAATCGATAAGCGTGTACATGGTGCATTGAGGAAAGCCGCGAACCACTGTGACTACCGGGATTTGGATGACTCTTTACTGGAACAACTCATTTGTGGGGTCCGAGACATTCGTTTACAGAGGCGGTTGCTGTCCAAGAGCAACCTGACCCTAGCCCTGGCCCTGGATGACGCCAGGGCACACAAGATGTCCACCAAAGCGGCGGAGACTCTACAGAAACCGAACACACCGAACACCGGCATGAAAGCAGTGCCAGTCCACAGCGAGGTCGTCGAGGCCGAATCCGGGGGTGAGGAAGAAGAAGAGGTCTTCTATACTGGGAGGTCGGAGAGAGGTGACCGGGATGAGTGCGTGAGCTGCGGAGGCCAACACCAATGACAAAATTGCAGATTCAAGGACGCAATTTGCCAGCGGTGCGAAAAGAAAGGGCACATCGCACAAGCCTGTCGAGCCCCACAACCGTCCTGCCCAAAATTCAAACCAGCCAATCAGCAGAGCGCTGGACCGACGAAACGGCCAGGGATTGGCTCATCCAAAAGAGGCGCGAAATTGAACCAAACAACTGTACGAGTGGGCCACGCATCAACGCGAATAGAAAAGAAGATATTCACACAGACGCACATCGAAGGAGTGCCATGTAAGATGGAGGTGGACACCGGATCGTCGATCACGATCATGTCCTGGGACACCGTCGCGAGGAACCTGCCAGAGGTCGTGAAACGCCAACTACAAACCCAAAAGCTGAGAGTGCAAGACTACCAAGGAAACCAGATCCCTGTTCGAGGAATCACGTCCGTCAAAGTGAGATACGGAAACCTAAAGAAAACTCTACCGGTCACCATCATAGATGGAAACCTTCCAAGCTTGCTGGGCCTGGACTGGTTCAGAGTCCTGGGGATGGAAGGTCCACAGAAACCGTCCACAGAAACGGAGTCACCCTAAAGGATGAACTGCTGAAAGAGTTCGAGGACGTCTTCCAGGACTGCCTGGGCAAGTACGTGGGGACCCCTATTTCATTTAATTTAGATCCCCAGGTAGCTCCCATTAGGTTAAAGGCTAGGCGGGTACCCTTCGCCCTTAAGCCCAAGATAGACCGGGAGTTAGACAAACTAGTAAACCAGGGCATACTAGTTCCCGTCAACCATGCCAAATGGGAGACACCGATTGTGACCCCAGTCAAACCAGACGGAACAGTCCGGATTTGCGCTGACTACAAAGCAATGCTTAACAAAGCATTGCAAAAGGGTGCATACCCCATTCCCGTAGTGCAACATCTGTTACACTCATTGGGACAAGGGCAGGTCTTCGCCAAACTCGATTTGGCCCAAGCCTACCAACAATTACCAGTAGACAATGACACAGCCGAGGCGCAGACGATTGTAATGCATCGAGGCGCATTCAAATGCACTCGACTCCAGTTTGGAGTCAGCGTAGCCCCAGGGTTGTTCCGAAATCTAAAGGAACATCTGCTACAAGGAATACCGGAGGTCGTGCCATATTTTGACGACGTACTAGTTTCAGCAGAGAACCTAGATGAGTTAGGGGTCAAACTACGGAAGGTCTTGGGCATTTTCAGGTCTGCTGGACTTAAGGTCAAGCTCAACAAATGCCAGATAGGAGTCGAATCCATAGAATTCTTGGGTTACCAAATAGATAGAGAAGGCATCCACCCCACGGAGAGCAAAGTGCGAGCCATCAAAAAGGCTCCAGCTCCCAAAAATAAGGCTGAATTACAGGCATTTTTAGGGCTTGTGAACTTCTATGCAGTTTTCTTGCGAAATAAAGCAACAGTAGCAGAGCCGCTGCACAAGCTATTAGCAAAAAAGGCTGCTTGGACGTGGGGCAAGGTTGAGGCCAGAGCATTCGAGGGCGTTAAGAACCTTTTGTCCAGTGATAGCCTGCTAATCCAATATAACGGGACATTACCACTAGTGCTAATCTGCGATGCGTCACCCTACGGGGTAGGGGCTGTCCTCAGCCATAGGCTGCCGAACGGATCGGAAGCCCCCATAGCATATTTTTCCCGCACGATGTCAGCAGCAGAAATAAACTATAGCCAGTTAGACAGAGAGGCCCTGGCCATAGTTTCAGGAGTCAAAAAATTCCACGAATACCTATTTGGGTGCCATTTCGAAATAGTAACAGACCACAGACCACTGTTAGGACTCCTGGCGGGGGACCGTCCAACCCCGGTTGCCCTATCCCCCAGGATGACCCGTTGGACTATTTTCCTGGCGGCATACTCGTACAAATTGTCCCACCGTCCAGGGAAGGACCTAGGACACGCGGACGCTTTGAGTAGATGCCCGCTACCAGAGACAATCGAAGACCCAACCCCGGGGACACCCATCCTACTAATTGACTCTCTAGACTCTGGACTGGTCACTTCTAAGGAAGTGACTAGGGCATCGTACAGAGACGTTATTATAAGGACTGTAATCGGTTGGGTACAGAGGGGATGGCTGAATGCACCGGGGGATCGTTTCAAAGACTTTACCAAAAAACACTAGGAATTGTCGGTTCAAGGGGGTTATCTGTTATGAGGGGATAGAGTGGTTATCCCGGAGAAACTGCGAGAAAATGTATTGGAACTGTTACATGTGGGTCACCCAGGGATTGTGAGAATGAAAAGCCTTGTGAGGAGTTATGTGTGGTGGCCACAAATGGATAAAGGCATTAGCGACAGGGTAGGAAAATGCCAGGCCTGCCAAGAGTCAAGGCCACTACCCCCGACAGCCCCCATAAGGGAATGGGAGAAACCCCAGGGTCCTTGCTCCAGGATCCACATAGACTTTGCCAGGCCATTCCATGGGCAAACATTTTTAATCGTGGTAGACGCATTTTCAAAGTGGTTAGAAATCTTGCTTATGAAATTCACAACAGCCGAAGCCATAATTACAACATTGCGGCACCTTTTGTAACGCATGGATTGCCAGACACCCTAGTGTCCGACAATGGCCCGCAATTCACGGCTACTCAATTCGAGGGGTACTTAGCAGAAGAGGGCATCCGACATGTCCTCTCGGTGCCTTTCCACCCAGCGACGAACGGACTTGCAGAACAATTCGTTTGCAGTGCCAAGGAAGCGCTATCCAGAATAACCCCCGGTGATTGGCAAGCCAAAATCGATACCTTCTTAGCGGTACAACACAGAACCCCCTGTGTAGCCACAGGGCTCAGCCAATCTGAACTATTGATGGGTAGGAAACTCAGGTGTCCATTAGATAGATTAAACCCAACATATTCCCCTGACAGGTACCAAGGCATCCAGGAAAAAACAGGGAAATGGCAATGGGTGATTCAGTGTGGGCACATAACTATGGTGAAGGCCCAGCATGGCTTAAAGGAACGATCACTGGAGTAACAGGTCCAAAATCATATATAGTGGACATGGGGGATGGCCGAGTATGGAGGCGCCACATAGATCAATTACGAAGAAGGATACAAAATAAATCAGAAACCACACAACCAGACCCTGACTACCAAATATTTGAACCAACAGCTAACTCAGACCCGCGGCGATCGGAGGACTTATCTGAATTTGTAGAAGTCCAGCGACGCCAATCGGCTCCTCCACTACTCTGCAACTAATCCAGGGCCGGAGGGCCGGAGGGCCTAGAGGAGGAGCTGGGAGGAGCAAACAGTTCAATGCGTTGGTTCCGTCCCAGGCGCCTGATGGACCCTGAGAGGTTCCGGATGGAGTTTGGGCCGTTCCCTGAGGATCTTGCCCACGGCACGACTGAAGAACTAGTTGCGGCCTGGGAGGGGACCGCGGCTGGGGCTTTGGACCGTGTCGTGCCTTTGCGGCCTCTGACCCGGCGTAGATCTCAATTGGCTCCTTGGTTCTCTGAGGAGCTGAGGGAGATGAAACGCCGGAGAAGATGCCTAGAGAGTACCTGGAGGTCTAGCCATTCCGAGGCTGATCGGACACTAGTGAGGTCTTTTACTAAGACCTACCTAGTGGCAATGAGGGAGGTGAAACGTTCCTACGTTTCCACCCTCATTGCATCGGCAGATAACCGCCCAGCCGCCCTGTTCCGGGTGACTCGCTCCCTCCTTCGTCAGGAGGGACGGGATGACCCCCTACAGGGACGTGCTGAGGAGTTTAACGGTTATCTATACGATAAAATCGTTCAGCTTCGGGATAGTTTAGACCAAAATTGCGATGATCCAAGTGGGATGGCGGAGGCACGTCTTGTTGAGGTTGTTTGGGATGAGTTTGAGTCTGTGGCTCTCGAGGACGTGGACAGGTTGCTGGGAAGGTTACATGCAACCACATGTCTACTGGACCCGTGTCCTTCCTGGCTGGTGCTGGCTACTCAGGAAGTGACACGCGGCTGGCTCCAGGGAATTATAAATGCTTCGTTGTTGGAAGGGGTTTTCCCCGCCGCCTTGAAAGAGGCGGTGGTGAGACCCCTCCTCAAGAAGCCTTCCCTGGACCCAGCTATTTTGGGTAATTATCGTCCAGTCTCCAACCTTCGCTTTGTGGCGAAGGTTGTAGAGAGTGTGGTGGCATGGCAGCTTCCCCAGTACCTGGATGAAGCTGTCTATCTAGACCTGTTCCAGTCCGGCTTCCGGTCCGGTCACAGTACGGAGACAGCTTTGGTCGCGTTGGTGGATGACCTCTGGAGGGCCAGGGCCAGGGGTTGTTCCTCTGCCCTGGTCCTATTAGATCTCTCAGCGGCTTTCGATACCATCGACCATGGTATCCTGCTGCACTGGTTGGAGGGACTGGGAGTGGGAGGCACCGTTTATCGGTGGTTCTCCTCCTATCTCTCTGACCGGTCGCAGACGGTGTTGACAGGGGGGCATAGGTCGACTGCGAGGTGCCTCACTTGTGGGGTACCTCAGGGGTCGATTCTATCGCCCCTCCTGTTCAACATCTACATGAAGCCGCTGGGCGAGGTCATCAGTGGTTTCGGGGTGAGTTATCATCTGTACGCTGATGATACGCAGCTGTACTTTTCCACCCCGGACCACCCCAACGAAGCTGTCGAAGTGCTGTCTGGAAGCCGTACGGGTCTGGATGGGGAGAAACAGACTCAAGCTCAATCCCTCCAAGACGGAGTGGCTGTGGATGCCGGCATCCTGGTTCAGTCAGCTGCAGCCGCAGCTGGCTGTGGGGGGCGAGTTATTGGCCTCAACGGAGAGGGTGCGCAACTTGGGTGTCCTCTTGGATGGGCAGCTGTCGTTTGACGATCATTTGGCGGCCGTCTCCAAGAGGGCCTTCCACCAAGTACGCTTGGTGCGCCAGTTGCGCCCCTTCCTTGACCGGGATGCCTTATGCACGGTCACTCATGCCCTTGTCACTTCCCGCTTGGATTATTGCAATGCTCTCTACATGGGGCTGCCCTTGAAGTGCACCCGGAGGCTGCAGTTAGTCCAGAATGCAGCTGCGTGGGTAATAGTGTAACACCAATCCTGCGCAGTCTGCACTGGCTTCCTGTGGTTTTCCGTGTGCGCTTTAAGATTTTGGTTACCACCTTTAAAGCGCTCCATGGCTTAGGACCCGGGTACTTACGGGACCGCCTGCTGTTACCTTTTGCCTCCCACCGACCCGTACGCTCACACAGAGTGGGCCTTCTCAGGGTGCCGTCCGCCAAGCAATGTCGGCTGGCGGCCCCCAGGGGAAGGGCCTTCTCTGTGGGAGCTCCTACGCTCTGGAACGAGCTTCCCCCTGGGTTATGTCAAGTGCCTGATCTTCGGACTTTTCGCCGTGAGCTGAAAACGCACCTATTTATTCAAGCGGGACTGGATTGAAATTTTATTGGGGTTATTTATATTTTAAGATTTTAAATTGTTTTAATATTTTGGCCACATTATAATATGTTTTTTAATTTCTTTTAATGTTTATATAGTATTTTTACTTGGCTGTACACCGCCCTGAGTCCTTCGGGAGAAGGGCGGTATAAAAATCGAAATAAATAAATAAATAAAATAAATAGTAGATAATCTTTGGTTAAAGCTTTGGGGATTTTGGGAAGAGACCACAGAGTCAGGTAGTGCATTCCAGGCATTAAAACTCTGTTACTGAAGTCATATTTTCTACAATCAAGATTGGAGCGGTTCACATTAAGTTTAAATCTACTATGTGCTCGTGTATTGTTGCGATTGAAGATGAAGTAGTCTTTGACAGGAAGGACATTGTAGCAGATGATTTTATGAGTTATGCTCAGGTCATGCAGAAGGCGGCGGAGTTCTAAATTTTCTAAACCCAGGATTTCATGTCTGGTGGCATAAGGTATTTTGTTGTGATCAGAGGAGTGGAGTACTCTTCTTATAAAATATTTCTGGACATGCTCAATTGTATCTATGTCCGAAATGAGGTGTGGGTTCCAGAAAGGCGAGCTGTATTCGAGAATTGGTCTAGCAAATGTTTTGTATGCTCTGGTTAGTAGTGTAATCTTTCTGGAGAAGAAGCTAGGCAAGATTAAGTTTACAATTCTTAAAGTTGTAAACTTCTATTCTAAAGATGTTGCTATATTTGCAGAAGCAGATATTTTTGTTGAAGAATTTATATAATTGATTAGTGGGGGTAAGCAATTTACTATGCACATCCCAATTTGCAATGGGACTCAATTAGACTTTTTTTTTTTTAGAATGAAGGTAAACTGATTCCTGGTAAGTTGGAAATGTTGCTATTTATCTAATGGTAATTGTTTGGTTTAAGTAGAAAGAGCGAACTGGGTTTATCTGAAGTCTTTTTAAAATTAAGCATGCTTAGGTTAAAATAGATGTAGCAAACTTGCCTGATATTTTGCAATAAAAGGCCACTCAGCAGTAAGAGACTTTTTTTTCTCTTACAGATATTTCCCCTGCATATACAGTACTTAAAAAAAAAACATTTCCAACTTCCCCTCCAGGAGACTAGGGCAAATAAACCGAGCAGTTTTGCATAGCTCTTACTTAGTAAATCCCATCTCAATTATTTTTTTAAAAAGGTGACAGGAAACGCTATGAACACAGCTCCACCACTCTGGAGCGCACCGCTATGCCTTTGTTTTTCCTTCGACTAAAGAGCGTTCCTTAAAAAAGAAACCAGGAAGTTTGATTGGCAAGCTCGCAACCAATCAACAATGAGTTGGATCTCAGATTTTAGCGCGAGACTATTACAATAGTGGTCTGTCGTTTTTTTGGCGCCTCATAGAAGAGGATGCTGGTGATTTTTTCTTCCCCGGGCTTTTAAATTAAGCCCCGCTTTCCTTATATGTGGAGCACCGTACCTTTTTCTCCTTGGATCCTTCTCATTTGTACAGTGCCCCCCCCCCCGGTGGTTTCAAGCTACCGGAGCTTTTGGGCGTGTAATTTCTCCTTTCCCTCAATTCAATACTCGCGCTTCAACCTCGTTGTTCTGACCCGCCATGGCTCTTGTAGCTGGTGTCATCCGTCGCCTAGATGAGAAGGTAGTGAACCGCATCGCAGCTGGAGAGGTCATCCAGCGACCCGCTAATGCCATTAAAGAGATGATCGAGAACTGGTAATGCGCCCAATGGGTTGGTTGGTTGATCCTAATAGTTGTAGGGAAGCAAGAGGTGTTCACTACACTCGCAAAAATAGTTCCTAACGTGGAATATTTCAATTACATCTATTGCATTAAAGCACAGTATATATCTGAATTTCAGGCGGGTTTGAGGATAGTCTGGGATGTTAGGTCTTACTGAAAAAAAATACAATTGGCTTACATTCTCATAGAAAAAGTATGAGAGCTGCTAAACGGGCAGGAATGAGCGAATTACCGAGGAGAGGTTTGGAGAAGAGATTATGCAATCTAAAGTTAGCTGGTAGTGTAAGAAAGAAACTCAAAATAACCTTACCTTGAATTTGTTGGGACAGAAAAATTAGAACAGGCTTTCAAGATTCATGTCAGCCCTTCAAGGTAGGGCAGGTTAAAAAACGTCCAAATTCCAGGAACGTTATTTTATTGTAGAGTATTTTAACAGAAACTAGAAACGTATTCAAGTTTCTTTCTGTCCCAATTTATGCTGAACAAAATTAAGGTGGAATTATTTTGAGTTTCTTCCTTTTTTCTATTTCTGAACTCTTATTTTTCCAGTTCCCTTTTTAGCAACAGGTCAACCCATCTCACGTTGTGATGAAAATAGAAGGAAAGTTTGTTGAATATGTTCTCTGCCTTGAATTATTTGTTAAAATAATAAAGGCAATATGTAAGTAAGTAAATAAAGCTCCTTCCTTCACCCCTTAGCTGCTCTCCTATACTGTGCCCAAGGTCAGCTCTAAATTCCTTTATACTTATATACGTTGTTAACTCCTGTCAGTGGTCCATAAGTATTAAGGTTTCATTTAAAATAAATTTATAAATACATGTGTATAGCTTTACATTTACTGAAAAGGGGAAAAAAAGGTCATTCAGGTATTCACAACCATTCAGAATGTGATGAAATGTGCAGCTGGAAAAAGAGTAGAGGGGATAGAGGAATGGTGGCAATATCATTGTGATTTCCTCCGGCATATTCCAGTGAGGGGTCTAAAACAAGCAACTGGTTGAGGGAAGGAAGAAAAAGTTCAGAGTAGCCACACTGTAGAATCTCCCAGGATGTATCTATTAGGTTAGAAACTTTTGTCTGATGAGATTCTATTAGGTGTAAGCAAATAAAGAACTGAACTTGATTGGATCTCATGTCAGATTTGGGCTTGGGTCTGATACAGTCAGGCCCTAAGAACAACATGTGGAGTTATATCTGAGTAGTTTTCTTTATTGCACCTTATCTGTAGACAGACTCTTACCAGACTAAAGCAAGTATTTGCAAAAGTTCAGAGATTCTTTGATATTTGCTATAGCGAAACAGATTTAATCCTCTTCTTGCTGACTAAATGTTCCAAGCTCCACTGCCTCTTTGCTCTCTGGGATGCAGCTCCTCCCTCTTGGGAATCTAGAATACATTCCACCGCAAGCACAGAGTTATGATGGCAGTAAATAAAATGAACTTCCTTCCTCCCTCCCTCCCTCCCTTTCTTCCTTTCTTATCTATAGCCATCCAACTCAACCAAGTGACTTCAAGTTCCTTACAATTCTAAAATTATAAAACAATCAAATTAAAAATAAAACAATTAAAACATCCATATATATATATATACAACAATTAAAACATCCAAAATATATACAACAGCCAAGATCATAGTAAAACCAAGAGACAGTTTTATTAACATATTCAGAGCTATAGACTTGGACTCATGACTAAGTTTTTTTAAGCCTTGCGAAAGGCCAGCAGGATTGGGTCCATTCTAATTTCCATGGGGAGAGTATTCCCAAGACAGGCCATAGCAGAGTTCCTGCCAGTCAATGCTCATTGGCTGATGAGATCCGCAGGATGCCCAGTCTTTTGAATTGAATTGTGCTGGTAGAGATTCTTGGAAAATGATAGTCCCTCCAGACCGAAACCATGTAAGGCTTTAAAGCTGATAACTAACACCTTGAATTGCACCTAGAAACAACCAGCAACTAGTGCAGCTCATATAGTAATGGTGTTACATGTGTAAAGTGGCTAGAATGTCTGTGTAACTATATTTTGCATCAGTTGAAGTTTTTAAATAGCTCCTTGGAGATCAAGCTGTTGTGGCATATCTGTGGTAACATGCCATGATCCAGACAGTCAGCATCTGCCTCACAGTTATGACATAATAGTAAGCTGTGATCACATGATGTGATTTCTGATTTTTTTTTTCTGAGCCAAGTCATTGAAGAAGCTGTCAGAAGTTGGAAGTCACAATTATATGAAGTCCTCACTTAAAATCCCATGTGGTCCTTGTTTACTGATGGCAGCTAGGACTGCTGGAACAGCTATGGCTAAGTGATATAGTCACATAATGTTATACTTTATGACACAGATGTCAAACTCGTGGTGTCAAGTTGCCATCACATGATGTTTTGTGACATTCCCTTTGCGGAGCTGGGATGGGCATGGCCTGCGGATAATGAATGCAGCCCATGGGCTACCAGTTTGACACCCCTGCTTTATGAATGTCACTTAATGACAGAGTTCCCGGTCCCAATTGCCATCATAATCCAAGGACTACCTCTATCTGTATAATCTGTATAATGAGAATAAATTGTTGCCTATTTAGAATTTGTATGCACCTATTCTAAACATTCACGTATAATGTCATTGGATTGGCAGTGTTTCATTACAATATATTTGCTGTTTTTTTTAGTTTAGATGCTAAAGCCACCAACATCCAGCTGACAATTAAAGATGGTGGTTTGAAATTTATTCAGGTACAAGATAATGGTTCTGGAATTAGGGTGAGTAGAGTACTTGATTGTTTAGTTATCGTACTTTATATAAAGAAGATAGTTTAAAAAATACTGATTCGTGGTTTTCTTCTATAGAAAGAAGACTTGGATATTGTGTGTGAAAGATTCACTACCAGTAAACTGCAAACTTTTGATGATCTAGCCAGTATTTCTACATATGGATTTAGAGGTGAGGTATGTTGAGATGGATACTACAATCCAGTATTTTTGTGGTTCTCTCTTTTTCCCTTTTAATATAATATATTGTTCTTAAGAGATTCCAGCAATAGTTACAATTACTATTATTTGGTTTGTCGGAAAGATGGGAGTAGAGCTGATTGGTGTAATAATATGTGTAGTAACTTTTTGACTTCTTTATAGTTAGCTGTCAACCTACAACCGTTTAACTATTGTCCCGAATTATAGACAATTACAATACCATTGAAAATGGTATTTTATGGCCCATAAAGCACCTTCAGTCATTACAAAACATTGCATTGTCATCCTCATGGTCACATGATTGTGATCTGGTTGCTTTGTAACATATTTGCATACATGACTGATTGACAAGATCCCACAATCATGTAGTTGCCATTTCCAATCTTTTGTCATATTTACCCAGAAAAATCAGTGGAGAAGCCAACAGGGAAGGTTGTGATCTGCTGCCACCTGCTGAAAGAAAAACTCCATCTTCGAGGGCTGGCTGAAGGAGTTACTTGCCAAGGGGAGCTGAACTCCTTTGGCAGAGTGCAGAAATGGAGCTAAAATCATGAATATTTCAACTCCATTCCTGCACCTGGCTGAAGGATTTACCATTCATACACAGATGAAAGATGAACTTCTTTAGCAGACAGCTCTTTCACCAGCCCTTAGAGATGAGAAGTCAAAATCTAAACAGAGAAGAGAGAGGGAGCGTGTAAGAGAAGGAGTGTAGATGCATCAGGCAGGAAGAGAAGACCTAGAACGGGTGTCAAACTCAAAGCCTGTGGGCCAGATCCGGCCCGTGGGGCTGTCCTGGAAAATTAAAGGGGCTGTCACATGTTGCTTTAGCCCAGCCCGGCCCACCCCATCCTGGCTAGGCAAAGAGGCTGGGCGTGGCGAGGCCAACAAGCTGCAGCTGTTGCCGGGCAGACTTGTTTGGCCCTGCCCAGCCTCTTTGCTTACCCTGTGTATGCACAGCCTCTTTACCGGGCCTCCCCTCAGTGCTTAGCCTCATGTCTTTGCTGTCAGGCCTGGTCTCTGTGCCATCCAGTTTAGTCTCTTCACCAGTTTCTTCACCCAGCCTTGCCCCCTGGTGGCACCAGCAACAGTCTTGAGGAAGAAACCATGTGCTTGGGCTTCCCACCACCTTTTTTCCCCCCTGCTTCCTCCGAGGGACACGCTTCTCCCAGGATTCTCTTCCTGCAGCCAGCACTCACCCAAGCCTGCTGCTGCTCTTGAGGGCACACCACAGTAATGCCACACCACAGTAATGCCACAGCGTGCATCCGCAGAGAGCCCTCCCAATTCCCCAAGTGGCTGCCGGTTCCAGGTTGCTGCATGCTCGTTAATCAAAACTCTCCAGCCTTTGGGTGCGCTTCTTTCTCTCCCCCCCTCCCCCGTGGCTTCTGCCTGAGGAGGTGTTGCTGTAGTGTGGCAAGTACAGCACAGGCTGGTTATATTCCCATCTCTGCTGGGTGGTGATAATTCTCTGCCCATTTTGCCTCTGAGTCACTTGCCCCTTAGGCTTTGCTTGTGCTGGCGAAGAAGGGGAAGAAGGCTTGTGTCATGTAATGGTGGCTGAGGGAAGGGGCTCTCTTCCAGGGCCAGCTGTCAAAAGAAATGCTGTCCCCCTCCCTCCACCCCAGGAGGCCAGGTAAGTGGGCAGCCAGGAGGCAAGGTTAAAATGCCAGGTATCTCCAGATATTTTCCTGATAAGTGGATTCACCCCTCCCTGTTCATTTTGTAACTTTAGTGTTTCCCTTGGCAACTTCAAGCTGTGTTGATTTCAACTCTCAGAATCTCACAGCCAGCATAGTGGGGAGAATTCTGGGGGTTGAAGTCCACATAGCTTAAAGTGGCCAAGCTTGAGAAAAGCTGCTCAAGAAATGATCAGCTCTATCTGTCTCTCTGAATTCGTGCTAATAAGCCATCTCAGCTTAGTCACATGACCACCCTGATGGGCCTCCTCTCCTATGAGAGACCTGATGGGCATCCTCTCCCATGAGCCCACATACCCTGACTCCTCAAAGCACACCATGCTCCAAGGCTTTGTGGAAAATTTCAAGAAATGATCAGCTCTATCTGTCTCTCTGAATTCGTGCTAATAAGCCATCCCATGAGAGACCTGATAGGCATCCTCTCCCATGAGCCCACATACCCTGACTCCTCAAAGCACACCATGCTCCAAGGCTTTGTGGAAAATTTCAAGAAATGATCAGCTCTATCTATCTTTCTGAATTCATGCTAATAAGCCATCTCGGCTTAGTCACATGACCACCCTGATGAGCCTCCTCTCCCATGAGAGACCTGATGGGCATCCTCTCCCATGAGCCCACATACCCTGACTCCTCAAAGCACACCATGCTCCAAGGCTTTGTGGAAAATTTCTGGAAATCAATGGAGGGGTGTTTTGGGTCTCTTCCCCCCCCCCAAGGATAGACCCACAAAGTGGCCCTAAGGGATCTAACCAGCATTGCCTGCAAAAGCTAAATTTTGAATGGATGTTTCAGGCATTTTGAACTCTATTTCTAGGATGTTGGAGAGTTGTTGGGAAAAGATGGAAACCGTGGTGCCTTTCCTGTTTGGGAAAGCTGGATTGTGTCTTGGTTTTTTCCCCCTACAATCAGAGACACTGAAAGGCAGCCCTGAAAATATCAGAATCCAACCAGAAACGGAGATAGCTTAACTAGAGCGGCTGAGTAGCCCTTGTGGCTGTTAGACCAGCTTCAGAGTAATGGTGGATTGCTGATTTTTTTCTCCATTCAGGAGCTCTCCTATATAAAATATATAATTTCAATTGTATCAAAGAGGGCTGCAGTCACTTGCTTTCTTTCCATAGATGCCGTGATGTTGCTAAACCTGCTCAAAACATCTGGACTCACAGCAACCTACTGAGACTCCAAAGTGGATACCTAGAGCACTCACAACTGCTCGCCTCAAGTAGCACCTGTGACTTTGAGGGCAACCATAATGCTGATGCAGTGAAAGTTTGCAGGAAGCAGTTTCCTTCACGTCCAACTTCTGCCTTGAAAGATCTCTGGAGAGGAGCAGAGGATGGTGGTAGAGCAAAAGGAAGGCTGCCCCAACAAGTTAGCATCCTTATCACTCATAATTGGAAACAGGGATTCCCTTTCAAGAAGAGCCAGCCTCCCTCATGCAGGACACGGAGCACTGCTCCCCTGCTACCTCCTCTTGTTCTCCAGAGATTTGCCAAGGCAGAATTTGGACTCAGAGGAAACTGCTTCCTGCAGATTTTTCCATGTTTCCACAGTCAGCAGCAGTGTCCTCCGCATCCTCCTTTGCTGGGAGGGTGCACCAGACAGGAAAATGCCAATGATGTCTGGGATTGGGAGAAGAACATCTCCTTTGGTGTGTGTGTGTGTGTGTGTGTGCATGTATGCACTTGGCTGCCAGCAATTTGAGGAGGTGAGCTTGTGGGGTACCAAATTGTCCCCACATCAAGTTAGTCGGTATGACTTGTCTGTCCTGAGTCAGCCATGCCCTAGTGAACGACATTAAGCTGGCCATGCCCACCCAGTCAGCCACGCTCAGTGAGCCATGTCAAGCTGATCATGCTCACACAGTTGGCCACACCTATCCAGTCCCTCCTCGTCCCTTCCCCTGAAGTCAATCATAAGCCCTGATGTGGCCCTTTATGAAATTGAGTTTGACACCTCAGTGCAGGTCTCATGAGAGTATTTTTGCTCAAGGTCTGAAAATTTTGCTTGGATTTCAGCAGGGAAGATTTTCAGCTCATGAATGGAGACTTCCATGGTCTCTCCTAGCATAGATTCCTTATCTGGGACTCTTGTCTATTTAGCAACTAATGATATTGCTTAATAACTACAACTGGCAGTGCAGGGATTATAGTTCTTGAGCTAAACATCTTGTGGGTTTCTCGCTGAATTTTGGCTTTACTCTGTGATTTGAGTTTCTGGTTCCAATTGTGGTCATAAGTTGAGGACTACTGTAAATAAATTTAATTCCTGACACTACTTCAGGAGCTCAGGGTTAATATCACTATGTGCCAGCTGAAACAATTTAGGATCTCAATATTTCAAAAATCTTTCCCTCTATCTTTGTAACATTTGCTGAGTGTAGTTAATTTTATATACACATTCTTTGCATAATATCCACAAGCAAGGGAAATCTAATTGTATTGTGACTTGGCTTTTCTGCATATTTAGGTAATTCAAAGATTAACTTAATGTTCATTAAGTAAAAATTGTTTATATTTGCTTACAAAATAGATATAGAATTATTAGCCATTATTTAAAAAGCACAACAAAGTCTAAAGCATAGGTTTTGAAATAAGCATATTTGTTAAATACCTGAGTTGCATATCATATGTGCATTTTAAATGCCTACATTTTGTCTCAGTCAAATGGATAATTTCTCTTAAGATAGAGATTATTTGCTCTCTAATTAGAGCAAGAGTCAGTAACATATGCCTGTTTTACCCTCCAATTTTAGTCATAGAACTTCAAAATTAAATAAAAACAGGAAATGGCCCATGTTACGTGAGATCACAAAATTTTGTGAGGTTGTGCATGCCTGAAATCTAAATGCATCTATTACAGATAAAGAATAGAGAATGTTTGTTGAAAGCAGTGAAGTGTCATGTTTATATGGAGTAATATTGCTTTTAAAACTGAACTTAAATTCTTTTTTCTAGGCATTGGCTAGTATAAGTCATATTGCTCATGTTACTATAACTTCTAAAACAGCTGATGGAAAATGTGCCTACAGGTATGTATATTTAATATTTAAATGTTTGTTTATTTATTTATTTTAGGAAATTTATATTGCCACTTATTTGCACATGGCGACTCAAGGTGGCTTACAGGAATATAAAAACCTCATATATAAAAAATAAAATTAATAAAAGAGAATAATAAATTAATAAAAATATAATAACCCCCCACCCCAATGACAACACATCACATGAGCCATTTAATAGGCTCCATCCCGCTCTGGGTTCCCCAGGCTCACTGGCAGAACCAGGTCTTCAGCAACTTCCGGAAGAGTGTTAGAGTGGGGGCCATTGTAATCTCTGGGGGAATGATGTTCCAGAGAGGGGGAATTACCATGGAGAAGGCCTTTTTTCTGGGTCTCACCAGGTGTATCTCCCTAGGGGATGGGACCCACAAGATTCCTTGCCTCCCCGCTCTTGTGGCCCCAGGATTTGCGAGTCCAGGAGAAATCCCAGATTATACACAGGGTCTGTTTGGGGTAGTACCCCCATCCAAAACCAAGGTGGCAATTCTCCCTGGGCCAGAGAACCCCAAACCCAGAGCTATGCAGTTTTGCCAGGGTTCAGTTTCAACCCGTTGCTCCCCATCCAGCCCCAACAGCCTCCAGGCACTGCGAGAGGGAGGATACAGCATCGCTTAACTCACCATGGGCTGAGACATACAGCTGAGTATCATCAGCATATTGATGATACCTCAGTCCCTGGTGATGGATGATCTCACCCAATGGATTCATATAAATGTTGAACAGGAGCGGATAGAGTACTGAACCCTGCAAAGCAGTGGGCAAAGGCTAGTGGCCGCAGAGGAAGGAAGTGAACCAGGATAGCACAGGGTCTTCCACTCCTATCTCCTGAAGCTGCTCCAGACAAATACCATGGTCCCTAGTGTCGAAAGCTGCCAAGAAGTCAAGCAAGGATGGATGCACTACCCCCATCCCGTTCCCGCTAGAGATTATCCAAAAGTGCAACCAATGCCGTTTCCCATACCCAGCCCTGAATCATGACTGGTATGGGTCTAGATCAGGGGTGAAATCCAGCAGGTTCTGGAGAACCGGTAGTGGAGATTTTTGAACAATTCAGAGAACTGGCAGCAGAAATTTTGAGTAGTTCAGAGAACCGGCAAATACCACTTCTGGCTGGCCCCAGAGTGGGGTGGGAATGGAGATTTTGCAGTGTCGTTCCCTTGCCATGCCCACCAAGTAACACCATGTCCACCAAGTCACGCCCACAGAAAGAACCAGTAGTAAAAAAATTTGGATTTCACCACTGATATACATAATCAGCTTCATCCAGAAACCTCTGGAGCGCCCACACAACCACCTTCTCAACAGCCTTCCCTAAAAAGGAAAGATTGGAGACAGGTCAGAAATAATCCAACAAAGTTGAATCCAGTGATGGCTTCTTAAGAAGAGGGCGGACCACAACCTTCTTAAAGTGCTGGGGCACTTCACCCTCCTGTAGGAAAGCATTAATCACTGCCAGAGTCTACCTGCCTGTCACCTCCCGGGAAGCTTTCACAAGCCAGGAGGGACATGTATCTAAAACATGTGCTTGTACACATACTCCCTAAGATCCTGTCCACTCCCCAGGAACAATAGAGTCAAACCGTTCCCAAATAACAAGGCAAGAACCTGCCTCAGGGGCTTCCACCGGACCAGCAATCACGGCAGCATCATAACTGGGAACAAAGTTGAGTGATTTTGTCTTCCAGAAAATCTGTGAATTCCTCAGCGTGCCCCTTCAGGTGGACCTCAATCTCCTCCTTCCCCAGAAGGAGGCGGCTCACCTTAAAGAGGGTCACTGGGTGATTATCTGCAGATGCAATTAGTACAGAGAAGTATTTGCACTTTGCCGTACGAATCGCCACAAGGTAGGCCTTAATAGCAGTTCTTACCCATGTTCGATTAAGTTCATCCCTCCAGCAGCGCTCTAGATGTGTCTTCACCGATATCATCCTTCTCAGTTTCTCTGTATATCACGGAGGGCAGAGAGGTCTATGAGCGAGGAGAGATTGTATGGGTACAATCCTATCCAAAGCCTCAGTTACCTTTCTATTCCGAACAGTGATTAAGAGCTTGGCTGGACTGCACAGCAGAGTTGCAGTTATAACCCCCAGCTCCTTCCCATCAGGGTCCATTAGTCGTGGACCAAACTAATAGGTCCTGCTTTTCTGTGGGGTATATGTATGCGTACAGCTCTTGAGAAACTCATAGCCACCAGACTGGGATCCGACAATGACAGGAACCAAGGACAAATCTACCAATTCCAAGTTACATAGCACTGCTCTGACAAGAACACCAAATTGAGTGTGTGACCACTATTCCTAGTCGGGCCCTGGATGACCTAGGACAGGCCCATGGAACATTATTGCAGGCTGATCTGACATTTAAAAGCAGCAGCCTAAAACCAGCGCCACCACAGATCTGGTGACCATGTAAATGAGGTGAGTGCAAGGGGGCAGAACACGAGACGGGTACTAAACACCAAGGTCGCATTCTTCATGCTTGCCCCCGTATCTCCCATTAACTGACATCACTGAAATAGATTGCCCTCCTCTGCCTTCCCTGAAAACCATTCCATCCCCCATCACTAACACTTCCTTAAAAAAGGAGAAACCTCCTCCCACTGACAAACTTGGGGAGAAGGTTAGCCTTACAGGCGCTATAGCACTTGCTCTCAGCTCCCTCAAACTCACACCACCCCTTCCTCATTGCTGCAGAGGGGTCACATCTAGCACCCCCATATCTCCCAACACACTCATAAAACAGCCACCCAATGCACAAACAGCACCCTGTCCAGTGGCTCTCACCCACCAAGCAAGGAGCCCCCCCCCTTTTCCCAGCTCTCACCCAGGGGAGAGGTGATACATTCACCTTTCACTCAACTTTCTCTTCCAGTCCCAGAATTCCCCGAACAGCCTTCCCAGGCCTGATTACAAAACATTCATAAGATTGCAAAAAGTAGTCAGAGGAGTAGCAAGAAGGCCTGCTATCCTGCACTAGATATTGTAGCAGCGGTGTAGTCCTATGATGTGTCCTGAAGTTTACACAGTTCCAAGCTCCTACTCGCCAGTTAAAGCTCAAAAAATCCCACACATGAGTAGGTCCAGCTGCTGACAAAGGCTTGTTTCTTCTGTCAGCTTTGCCTCCATCATAAGATCTACATTATCATTCAGAGTTGTAGTTGCCAGTTCTTGGGCTCTCGGATCAGGGCTTAGCTCCAGCTGATTACTGCACATAGAAGACAGTTCAAAGAGATCTAGGGGAATCCAGGGAAAGATTGCATATATATCAATTGTATTACTCTGGACTATTTATTTATTTATCAAAGTTCTAAAGCTGACTGACTCCATAGTTACTCTGGGCTGCTTACAGTATTAAAAACAGTTCAAAGCAACATAGACAAAGAAAAGATTGATGAACATCCAGAGAGGGGAAAAAATACGCAAACTGAAATACAGAGCTTTTGAATAAAAGGCAAATCATATAGTCTAGGTTAAAGCTTGGGGAAGAGCCAGATTTTAAAGCATTAAGAGGAATATTAGTATTTAAATAAAATGAATAAAACAATTTATTAACAGCACCAATACTGCTATTGAAAGCCTAAGAGACTTGAGAAAAAGAATAATGTAAAACAAAGGACTCCAAACATACTAATGTGTGCATAAAATATTAATAGTTGAAAACTGACAAAAATTACATTGTGACAGAAGAGGAATGTTTCTAGTTCAGGGTTTAACAATAACAGTTTCTCACTGCTATAGAAATTAAGTTATAGAAACTCAGTTGTAGACATCTATTTCCTTGTGGGTTATAGGATACAATAAGCCATGCTTTTGAATTTGGCTTCATGCTTGTATGCTCTTCTGAAGTTGATTAACTGTTTGACTTGGAATCTAATAGCAATATTCAATTCAATTTATTACAATCAGAGACCCGAGACCAGAACAAACAAAAGCACTCAGTAAATATACAATTAAAAATTCTAGTATAAAATAATAAATAAGCTAAAATTTATTATAAAATACAGTCTGTCAATTTTACGTGGTCTAACTATACAAAAATTACAATCCATTAACTGTGTGGTCGTAGTCAGTTCAATACTAAGCGGAAAAGGATTAAGGCGACAGGTTTGCCATATTTGTTATATAAAATATCTATGGTGGATTAGACACGTATTTCCAATGAATCCCCGGTGCTGCTGTGCAGAATTTAGCTACCTGCGCTGTAGTTTTGGATTGTTCATCCTAAGCAGCCACTGGAGATAAGCAGTGTCAGAACGGCCAGGACACCTAGCAATTATTGAAAGAATGTTTTTTTAAATCTCTCTGTAAAAGGAGTATGTGACCATACTAGCAATATATTTTATTAAAAATTTCTATCAGCAACTAACAACCTCTACCTCTACCTGGACTTGGACTTTAAAATCCAAGAAACTATTACGTCATCTACTGATTCATATCCCACCTATTCAGTTGCTTTGCCTTTGCCCAAGAAAGACTTTTGAGAAAATCTTTTTTCCTGAATGGTTTCTAACTACAATTATTGCTGGTACATAGAGAAATAGATTGAATGAGAAAGTTTGTTCTTTTCTTTTCTCTATATGTTATGCACACATTAGTATGTTTGGAGTCCTTTGTTTTACATTATTCTTTTTCTCAAGTCTTTTAGGCTTTCAATAATAGTATTGGTGCTGTTAATAAATTGTTTTATTCATTTTATTTAAATACTAATATTCCTCTTAATGCTTTAAAATCTGGCTCTTCCCAGAGGGCAACTTCCAGTACAGCTGACGCAGACAAAAGTAAACAAACTAATACTAGATCTGGCCATTATCAAAATGAGATATTTGGGACTGGACCTCTCACCCAAATTCTTTATCTTTGACTCTGACTGCCATGAGTGGCGTTTTGGAGATCCTCCTGGATCTACAATTCCTTTGCACAGATTCTTCCTGGTGCATCAGTTGTGTCCTTTTATGCACCAGAAGACCTTACTCATGGTCATTCATGTCTTGGTCAACTCCTGGCTAGATTACTTCAGTATGCTGTATGTGGAGTTGCCCTAGAAGACCACCCATAAACTTCTACTGGTCCAGAATGCAGCAGTGTGCACAGTAATGGGGACTCCAAGGTTAACCTAGATAACAGATCTGTTATGTGAGCTGCACTGGCTTCCAATTACTTGGTGCCCAGTTGGCTTCCCAAGATAGGCAATTATATCAATGTTTTATATAAGTAAATAAATAAATAGTACTGAGTGCTTGGCTAAGGACATATCATTTTGTATTGTTATGCATTTGTCGGTATATAGTACAGCAACCTAAGAATAAAAAAATATGATCTGGAAAGAGCACACTGCATTAATAAAAATGGCAATTGTAAAGCACATGTCTTGAAAAGTGTGGTTAACAGTGATTGAAAAAGTAAAATATTCTTTAACATTTCAACTATTTTCAACTGGCTTTATTTCCTTTGAGCAGCATGCAATATTTAGATTAAACCTTTCAGGCTGTTGTTTGTAAAGCCTACTGGTAACAATGGTTTTATGGTACTTTCTACAGTAGTCCAAGCTATAGCTAATCTGTATTCTCTGAGCAAATTATACAAATTTCTTCTAAAGAATTCTCCTGCTCTCTGGCAGCCCATTTAAAATGATTATTTTAATTAATCTGAGAATAAATAGCTATATCTATTATGTTTTCCTCCAGGAGCTTTGTGATTCACATTAGCTCAATTAAACTGTAAAGGAGTCATTTTCTGTTTTTGAAATGAACCTACTAAGAGATAGTTTTGCTTCTTTTTGGCCTTAAAGATTAGAAAGTAGCAATAGTGAAAGTTGTATGGTCTCCACTTGTTCTTGAAACCTGGAGAGGTAACTCTGTTTTGTTTTACTATCAGGGCAAATTACTGTGATGGAAAACTGAAGAATGTTCCAAAACCTTGTGCTGGAAACCAAGGAACTCAGATCACAGTATGTTACTTCCATTTTTAAATGTTTAAAATTTTGGAGCAGTCACCTTGTCCAATATCTTTATACTCCAATGCTAACTTTATTGTAGTTTATCACAGCAGGAATGCATCATAGTAGACAGCTGGGAATGGAGGACTTGCTGTAGTTAACCTCAAACATGTTTTTTGAAGTAGCTGTTATCGCTGAAAACCTATAATAACAGGAGTATCCCCTTTCAGTAACAGGCCTTTTAAATTATAATATTGAAAAGAATGATTTGTGGATCCCTTATAGAACAGGTGTCAAACTCGCTGCGTCACATTGGTGTCCTGTGACATATAGTGACATTTTTTCCCTTTGCAGAACTGGGATGGGTGTGGCCTGCCCATGACACATCCAACCCGCACCCCGCCAGTTTGACACCCTTGCCTTATAAGAATCTGATCCTTCTATAGTCCAGAAATATTTTACAAGAAGAGTTCTCCATTCCTCTGTAAACAACAAAATACCTTATCCCACTAGACTTGAAATCCTGGGCTTGGAAAACTTGGAACTCCGTCGCCTTCGACAAGACCTAAGTTTAACTCATAGAATCATCTATTGTAATGTCCTTCCTGTCAAAGACTACTTCAGCTTTAATTGCAATAATACAAGAGCAACCAATAGATTTAAACTTAATGTCAACCACTTTAATCTAGATTGCAGAAAATATGACTTCTGTAACAGAATCATCAGTGCTTGGAATACTTTACCTGACTCTGTGGTCTCTTCTCATAATCCTAAAAGCTTTAACCAAAAACTTTCTACTATTGACCTCACCCCATTCCTAAAAGGACCATAAGGGGCGTGCATAAGCGCACAAACGTGCCTACCGTTCCTGTCCTATTGTTTTTCTTTTCTTCTATACCTTTATATACTATATAACCTTTCTGTATGATAGTTACATATATTGTTGTGACAAAATAAATAAATAAATAAAAATAAAATAAATAAATAGTTCAGGTACACTTGAATTAATACCTAATTTCTGAATAATTCCTTCTAGCACAAAATATCTCAAATACAAAATGCATGTAGTACTTTGTGGACTTTGTAATAATGTCTCAACTGAAAATGACACACTCTACTTTCTCCCATTACATTTGTATGTATGCATATACACATCTTGTTTATCTGTCACAGTGTTGTCACCCTAAAACTTTTAGCGCAAACATTGCAGGACAGTGATACTGGAGGATCCAATATGAGAGAATGTTAAAATGCATGCTGTATTTATTTCATTAACTGCTGTTTTACTCATAATTCAAGATAGACCTTATAAATAATAGTGAGATTTCATAATAAGTGCAAATCTGGTGTAGGATAATAGTTAAAATAGCAGCAGAAAAAATGTGGGAAATGATCTAATACATTTCAATATTGAACTCCAATGATATGATGAAAGATAACTGTAAACAGAAATCAGTTGTAGAGAAAAGAGGGGTGTGGCTAGCTAGCCAAGGCTATACAATGGAATTCCACAGAACTCTGTGGAAAACGTTGAAATCTCCCTGCCCAAGGGTCCATAGAGGCCCTAGCCAGCCCTGCAGGGGTTGGTAAAGAAGAGTGCCTGCGAATCACAGGGAGTCCACAAATCCCTTTGGGAGCAGAGAAAAACCTCTCAGACCCGCAAGGAGTGATAGATGGCCATTATGAGCTGTCAGAAGCCCCGGCAGCCAGACCTGAAAGTAAAAAGAAGATGTGTGTGTTTGTTCTAGGTGAGATTTTTCTGACCTCTGCTTCAAAAGAAAAGACTTGGCTCTCCCTCAATTTGGATTTAGTTGAGACTTTCCACCTCTGGACTTTGTGGCGAAAAGGCTTTTAGTCATTAATAAAGAAGACATAGAAAAATTTACTATTTTAATACAAGAAAATGTGGAAGAAATAGAAGAGGCTAAGGTTTTATGGGGGATGAAGCTTCGTAGTCTCCTTTTTATTAAAATTTGGAAACTTTTGATTGTAAAAAGGAAAAACTTTAAGCTTTAAAATACAGAACGGGACTAAAATAGAGGAAACAGAATAAATGTGCCATCTGCTGGCAGAGAAAGTATTTAAGGAGAGAAAGGACTTCTGAATAGACATGATCTTGGATGTGGATTACATACAGCAAATGATTACAATAAATGAAACAACAATCTTCTGACACCTGCAACTTGTTTAGTCTGGAAGCCTGGAACAGAGAGTGGAAGAGCTATGACACTGCAAAATCAGCAGCTCTCTGGCTTTAGCAGATAATAAATAAGTAAGCAGGCTGCAACTGGAAACATTTTGAATTAAATATCTTTGGACTCCTCCCCACTTTCTTTGTTTTTTCCTGCTTCCATTTAAGACTTTTAAAACTTAGAAGTTGGGAAATTATAAAGACTTGCCAAATTGGGCTGGATTATACAATGTATAAATTACATTGATGGAATTAATTTTTGATATTATAATTGTAGAAGGAGAAGAAAAGAAGAAACTAAAATAGTTATACAAGAACTCTTGGGACACTGTGAAAGATTGCTGGGGACATGTGGGCCTAAGTGGATTACAAATAAACTTTGATAGCCTATTCACCAAAGAGGAAGAGAAGAAGGATTAAAGACAACTTGTGAGAGATATTTTGGTTTGCCTTATAAAATTTGTGAGATGGGACTTCCGCTGGCAACGCAGGCTTCGTGGACGTTCCTTTGGGATTGTCTGTCCTGGGTTTCGTCAAACCGTCCTGACAGCGTAAATGGGCTGTCAAACGGTTGGCATTCTCTCCCCCGGGAGAAGGGGGAGGGAAGAGTGGTCAGGTTTGGGTAGAGCTCCCTGGGAGCCCCTGGAATTTAACCAGGGGATCGAAGGGTGAGAGCTCCCCTTTAGCCTGACGAAGCTCTGTGCCCAGGGTGCTTCTGTTTATACAGAACGAGAAGCCGCGACCATCTCTATGCCAAGATTTATTTTTAAAGAGAACTCAACACAGACAGAACAAAGTAGGAGGACTAGCAAGAATTTGCAAGTAATAAATCTTAACTTCAGCTCTTAAATAGCTTTCCTTTGAACTAACTTTCAACTTGAGTGGATTTAAAATGGCGTTTGCAATATACAAAGGAAAGTGAAACTATAAAAGGACAAAGGAAGAGAAGAACATAACAAGCTACTTTTTAAATGGAATGAATAAGAACTGTTAATGATTTTTTTCTTTTTACCTTTTTCTTTATCACAATGTTTAAGAAGAAAAGTTTATTGAATTTTTTTCCCTCTTTTTGGTAGATTTTACAGTTTAAGAATGGCTCTTAAGCAAACAGAACTAACTACTAAAATCTTGGAAACTTCTTCACTTCAAATATGGATTTTTTTTTTTATAGGAACTTTTGGAGGCTTATCTTTTCTTAATAAGTTTTTAAACAAGAGATTTTACACCAATATATTAAAGATTGGAAATTCTTTATTGTTAGATGTTAAGCTGATTGGTGAGCAGATTGTGGAAAATGTGTAAGATAGAAGACAAGGGGAAGGAGAATGCTTAAGATGTGATTTTGATGGTATTTTTTTTTAATATATATATGTAGGGTTTAATTTTTACAACTGACTTCTTTTGGGTATAAGGTGTTACTATTTGATATATGTGAGGTATAAAGGAATGGGAAGATGGAATATTGTTTAACTTTTGGAGGACAGATAGAAAAATTTATGGATGTAATGTTGGTATTTGGTTAAATAGAATTTAATTGTTATAATTGATATATTTTGGATATAAGTTATAATTTTAATAATGTTATTTGACAGATGTAAGGTAAATTGAAGAAATATTAATATTAGCAATGTTATTTGATTTATGTAAGTGATATTAAAGATATGAGAAGATAGAATATTGTTTATTTTTGGAGATTGGATAAAAATTTAAGAATTTAAGCTGGAAATATGAATTATATTTGGGAGACTGTTTAAGGAAGAAAGGTATATTATAAAAGAATTTCTGATGAATACTGGAAGATGGAATATCGTCTTGGTCTTGATCGATGAAGATTGGATATTAAAAACTATAAGATTCTGAAGACTTCAGGAGTGGAATGGATTGATATATATTTGGTGTTAATTGGTGAAGATTGGATATTAAAAACTATGTATTTTATTGATGAACTGGAAATACTAATTTAATTGGAAGATTCTGAAGATTTTAGGAGTGGAATGGACTGATATATAATGGACTGGAAGAAGAATGTACTTTTTTGTTTCTGGAAGGGGAGTTGAGGTCTTAGAGTGACTATGGATTATGACTTATGTTGTATTTTAATTTATGATTGTTAATCTTATACCCTGTACTTTGTTCTGGGAAGTCTTGGGGGGTGGGAGGGGGGAAGGGGGGGGAGATGAAGGATCAACGTAAAGGAATGATTGAAGATATGTAATTAAGAAATAGAAATAATTTGAAATGAAATCGGGGCTGCTCAGCTGTCATTTCAGAAGGGAATGGAAAGGGAGAGGAGAGAGTGAAGGAAGAAAGTAGGTAGGAAAGAGAGAGGTAGAAAAGGGGGAAAGGAGAGGAAGAAGAAAGGGGAAAGAGAGGGTTAGAAAGGGTGGAAGAGAAGAGTAGGGAAGGAGGAGAGGATGTAGAAAAGCGAAGGAGAGGAAGGATGAAGAAAGTAGAAGAAAGTAGAGAAGGGAGGAGTAAAGGTTTGTTAAGGAAGGAAGTGGTAGCTGGGCAGGTCCGAATAAGTAACAAATGAAAGTTAATGACTAATGTTGAATAAGAGACTGTATATTGAATAGGTTGTTGGAAAATGGAAATAAAACTTTTTTACTAAAAAAAAATAAATTGTGAGAGACATATTTTGGACCCCATGGACTTTAGAAAACTAATTAGTATTCATATTTATTTTCTATTTCTACATAATTTCTACACAATAATGTTGTAAAAAAGAAAAAAGGGTGGAAAAAATAAACTTAAAAGTACTCTTGAACTGATAACATTATAGTCTATTTGAACAGAAGTGGAAATAAGATGAATAGGGGAATCTAGTAGTGAGAGTGTTACAAAAAGTTTATTGCAGTTGGGTGACAACTGGGAGGGAATAGTGTAATACTTGGAAGTGTGTTATTGTATATTCTATATGTTAATATTGAAAGATGAAGGAAACTACTCCCTGCTCAGCAACACCATCTGCTGCCCCAAGTCCGTCAAGCCAGAGACCCTTGGATAATTTTCTGGTGCAGGAAAGAAACACAATGCAGGCAGGAACAAAAACAATATTCCAATTAATACAGCAGTCAATGACCAAATAATATGAAAGAATACAAAAAATGGACGATAAAGTGGAAAATATCCAACAAATAATGATAAAGAATGAAGAAAGAATTAAAAAAGTAGAGGAAAAATCAGAACAAACCGAGAAAACAGTGTTGGAAATGGACCACAGATTAACTCAGGTGGATAAGAGCCTGGAAGCCTCTATAATATTGCTAGAGATGGAAAAAGCTAAATTCTTCCTAACATTTCAAAATATAAAAGAAGAGAAGGGGGAAGAACTGGATAAAATGGCAGACTTGTTAACTGAAGTCTTCGAAGTGAACAAACAGGAGGCATTATCAGAGATGGATGAAGCCTTTCGGATCCGTACAGGCTATGTAAGGAGGAATAGACTCCCCAGAGAAGTACACATTTGGTTCCTGAAAAAAATGACCAGAATGGAAATACTTCAAAAAGCTAGAGGAAAGCCAATGGTGTATAGAGAAAAAGAAATAACAATTCTAAAACAGATACCAAAAAGAGTACGAGACGTAAGAAGAGAATACCAATTTGTCGCAAGAAAATTGATTAAATATGACATACATTTTAGGTGGCTGATACCTGAAGGTCTATTGGTGATTTGGCATGAAGAAAGATATAGATTACACTCAATAGATAAGGCAATTGAATTTGATGAACAACACTTTGGAATGGAGGAAGAGGAGAGAGAAAATAGGTTATAATAGAAGAAGTATTGGTTGAAGAGGAACCATTACAGCTAAAAGGGAATGAAAGGGGACAAAAAGAAAGAGCAGAATGGGAAGAAGCTAGAGGAAAAGAAAAGAGAGAAATAAGAACCACTAGAACTGCTAGACTGATCTATAAGTAAAAAGATGGGAGAAGAAACTACTTTAATGTCAGTCAATGTTAATGGATTGAATTTGGAAATGAAAAGGAAATTTTTTTTCAATAAACTAAAAAAATTGAAAGCCACTATAAACTATTGGAAAACCCTAAGCTATACGCCTCATTGGCACAATAGAAAAAAAGAAGGGTTGCTCTCTATATCAAAGGATCCATAAAATCAAAACAAATTTATAAGGATGAAGAAGGAAAATTTTGATAGTGGAAATAATGATGAATTATAAACGGACATTATTAACAGTAATATAGGCACCAAATACTAACCGAGAAGCTTTTTATGAACAATTACAGAAAAAAATTACAGAAATAGAATATGATAAAATCTGTATTGTGGGAGACTTTAATTCAATTGTTGATGCAAAATTAGATTATAAAAGTAGCAAAACAAATCGAAAAGCTAGGAGAACCTTACTAAAGACCTTTTTTAAAATGAAAGAGGAACTAGGAATTAAAGATGCTTGGAGGGAATTACAACCAGAGAAAAAACAATATACTTCCTATTCAAATATGCATAAATCATGGTCGAGAATTTACATGACATCGATGTCACTGGAACTGCAAGAGAATATACAAGAAGTAGATGTGGAGTTAAATATCTGGGCAGACCATAATCCAATAAAAGTAAAACGGAAAGGTCAAACAAGGAAACCAAGACGGACATTAAAGTAGTCAGCATTGGAACAGTTTATAAAGAAAATGGAGAAGGAAATGAAGTTCTTTTTCAAAGAGAATAAAAATGGAGAAACGTCCCTACAAAATGTATGGGATACAGCTAAGGCATATTAGCATAGGGGATTAGTAATTTCCTATATAGGAAGGAAAACTAAAGAGAAGAAGAAAAGGCGAAAGGAATTAGAAGAAGAATATAAAAGACTGGAATTGGAATTATAGAGAGACCCACAAAAAAGAAATGGCAGAAACCGAATGGAACTAGTAAAACATGAATTAAATATTTTAGAAAAAGAAGAACTGGCACAAAAAATCAAAGCAGCTAAACAAAACTTATTTGAAAATGCAAATAAGCCGGGAGATGGTTGGCATTCAGACACATAAAAGAGAAAGAAAAGAAATTGATACAAAAGTTACAAGACGAGATGGGTACAATTCGGCACAAAAATGAAGACAAGAAAAAAATAATAAAAGAATTTTATGAAAAATTATATAGCAAAGAAAACATACCAGAAGATAAACCTACCCAAAGTGCCGGATGAAGTGAAAACAATGTTGAATGAAAGAATTACAATGATGGAGTTAATGGAAGCAATTAAGAGGCAAGAAAAAAAAAAGACACCAGGACTAGATGGCCTGTGTTGTGTCTTTGCCCCCCCCCCCCCCCGAACCTGGCCTCCTGGCAGAAAGTGATTCAGAGAGCGAGGGGGAAGAGCCGACAGGGCTTCCTTCTGCGGAGCCTCCTTCTCTGGCTCCGCTCCAAGTCTCAGAGGCAGGCCAGGTGGAGGAGATGACGAGGCCTCTGTCTCTTTCATTTCCTCCCTCTCAGGCCATGCCTCAAGACCCAGCTGCTGACAATCAGTCGTGGCTGGACTCCCGGTATCGCAGACAGGAGAGACGGCAACATCAAAAGAAAGTGGGGCAGGCCTAGAGAATGCTGAGTCATGGAGCCACATCCCACAGGATATAAAAGCAGGAGGGGCTGCCTATAATTCTTGTGACAAACAAACAATTGACTGTTGAAAACATTGGCTGTACTTTGGCTCCTGGACTCTGTTTCGTTTCCTTCTGAACTTTAGGATTGTTCCAGCTCAGACTGAAATCGCTCTGATAGATAAGAGGACTTGGCAAGAATAAATTGCTGGCAAATCTAGTCAGTTTGCGTTTCTAATTGATTGTGGTTGGGGGGACAGAACAGCCTACCGGCAGAATTTTATAAACACTTACAAGAGATCTTAGGTCCATCCATGCTTGAAATCCACAAGAAAGTATTGTCAGAAGCAAAGATCCCTAATACATGGACAGAAGCAATTATAACACTGATACCTAAAGAAGATTCCAATTTATTACAAATAAAAAATTACAGACCAATATCATTGTTAATGTAGATTACAAAATCTATGCTTCAGTAATTGCAGAAAGGCTGAAAAGATTTTTAAATGACTTCATACACACAGACCAGAATAACTTCCTACCTAAGAGGCAAATCAAAAATAATATGCTGATGATTCTGAATACACTGGAATATTATGAGACACATTCAGGAAAGCAAATGGCTATGATTTTCCTGGATGCACAGAAAACATTTGATAATTTAAGTTGGCAGTTTATGTTTGTGCAATTAAAATATATGGACTTTAGAGAGAAATTTACCAACGTGATTAAAATGCTATACCATAGACAAACCGCAAAGGTTATTATGAACGGTGACATGACAGAGAATTTCAACATAACAAAAGGCACATGGCAAGGTTGTCCCTTATCTTCACTGACTTTACTGACTTTAGAGCTATTAGCCAGAAATGTCAGACAAGATAATGAAATAAAAGGTATGAGAATTAAGAGGCCTTTGCTGATGATTTGGTGTTTATTTTAGAAGAACCACAGGAAACAGGATCTAAACTAATCACAAAGGTAGAAGAATATGGGGCAATTGCAGGTTTGAAAATAAATAAAGAAAAAACAAAAATATTGGTTAAAAACTTTACAGATTAACAAGAGAGAGCACTTACAAGAACAATGAAATGCAAATTGTAAAGAAAGTCAAATACCTAAGGGTTCAATTAACAGCAAGATATGCAACTTTCAAAGAAGATAATTATGACAAACTAAAAGCACAAATTAAAATGGATTTGGAAAATTGGCAAAGTCTACAATTGTCCCTATTAGGTAGAATAGCCACAATCAAGCTGAATATTCTGCTGAGGTTATTATACCTGCTTCAGATGATCCTAATAAAATTAGGGAAAAAATTTGTATGGCAAGAAAAAAAGGCAAGTATAAAAGTTAAAATGTTACAAGATCTTAAAATTAGAGGAGGTTTTGGTCTTCCAGATTGGGAACTATATTATCAAGCATCAGCACTCACATGGGTGAAAAAGTGGGTTAATCTGAGGAACATAAGGTTATTAATGTTGGAAGGTCATGATTTGCAATTGGGAAGGCATGCCTTCTTATCAGGGGTGAAATGCTCCCGGTTCGGAGTGGATCGCCTGATCTGGTAGTGATGGTGGTGGGTTGTTCGGAGAACCAGTAACAAAAATCCCTGTCCACCCCCACCCCCCCCGCCTACCCAGCTGAGCCATGCGATCATCAGAGGTTCTTTTTTTTTCTTTTAAAAGCATTTTTTCTTCAGCTAAAAAAATGCTTTTAAAAGTAAAAAAAAGCCTCTGATGATCACATGGCTCAGCTGGGTGCTAGCCAAAAAACGTGTGTGTCCGTGTCCCTGAAGCCTGCTAGCCAAACCAAAAAACGGGGGAGTCCATTTTTCCTCCCAGCAGGCTCCCCTGGAGCCTGCTGGGAGGAAAAATGGACTCCCCCTCTTCATTTTTTGGTTTGGCTAGCAGGCTTCAGATAGGCTGGGAGGAAAAACGGTGTGTGTGGGGGGGAGGGTTCGTTTTTGAGAGAGAGAGAGATAGGAGGGATGGAGGCAGGGAAGGAAGGAAGGAAGAGAGGAAGGAAGGAGTACAAACCTGGCACTAGACGTAGCTTCAGAGGATAATCCAGGACTGGAAGGGACTTGGCGGTCATCTAGTCCAACCCTGCTCCAGCAGGACATTGTTAGTGAGTTTCTGTCTTTTGATCCCCCAGTCCCATGGTTACATAGCCACGCCCACCCAGTCACGTGACTTCCACCAAGTCACGCCCACCAAGCCACGCTGACAGAACCAATAGCAAAAAAATTTAGATTTCATCCCTGCTTCTTATGGTACGAGAAGGGCAAGATACACAGATACTTCCAGAGCTATCACATTAGAAATGCATTAATGCTAGCATGGACCAAGATCAAAGAACAACACTACTTGAAAGTGCCAGTATGGTTATCTATAATGGAGGCATGGATATATCCTAATATCATAAATATGAATAAAATTATAAGATACAAGGACATATTAAATGAAAAGGGACAACTAAAAACAAAACGAATTAGAAAGGTTAGGGTTTGACCTATCATGGTGGCCACAGTTGCAGATACAATCAGGTATGAAAAAGATAGGCAGGAGTATGGGGTTTTATAACAAACCAAATGAGTTAGACCAGATTCTAATGGGAACAGATGAAAAATTGAATTACTAATTGGAGGAAGAACAAGTAAAAGAAACTATGATAATTTGGGCTAAGAATTTTGGCTATACAATAGATTTGGACAGGTGGCAGAAATTATGGGATAGAGATCATAAACTCACAATGTCAACAGTGTATAAAGAAAGCCTGTAAAATGTTTTATAGATGCCATTACTCACAAGTTTAGCGAATATGTATAACAATAAATCTGTTAAATGTTGGAAATGCAACCAAATACCAGGCTCATATTATCATATGTAGTGGACGTGTCCCAAACCCAAAAAAATACTGGAAGAAAATACGCATGTGCTGGAAATTATGACAAAAAAACCCCACATAGATTTGAAACCCGAGACATTCTTGTTGGGCATGCTTCCAGGAAACTATAATAAGGATAACACATATTTAATTTATATCCTAACAGCAGCCAGGATTGTATATGCACAATACTGGAAAAATTCAGAAACCCCTATAGATGATATAATAAAAAAAAAAAAATCTGAAACATGCAGAAATGGATAGTTTAATCCTAAAAATCAAAGGAAAAGAAGACTCGGAATATTTTATAACATGGGAACTATTCTATAAATGGTTGTGACAGATAAAGAGGTTAGAGGAGTGGATTTATATGAAATATGGACTACATGAGAAAGAAAAACTGATGAGTAAATATTTTGATGGTTATATAGTCGATACTATAATGGAAGATAGTATACTTTTCAATAACGATTGATATCACATATATGTTTATATATGATTAAAATTATGATGATGTTTGTATGTTAACACTTTGGACATCTGGAAAACACTGTTCAACATAGAAATGGAATGTGTGATATAAAACAATAAAAATATTTAACAAAAACAAAGTTGTAGAACTTTTCTGGAAAAAATCTTAGGAATATAACAATATTTGCTAGTAATTTTGAAGAAAGGTACATAGATACTAAAATATTTAAGCACTGAAACATATGAGATTATATAAGCATTGCAGCCAAAACTGAATATTTTCAGTTATGAATATTTATGCTAAATATTGAAAAGTAATAACTTAATCAAAAAGTGAGTAGAAAAACATTGTATAAATGTATTGTGATAGCTACTTTAATCCATTATTCTATATGAGAGGCAATGCTGAGTGTAATTTGGATTAAACTTCTCAAATATTATAGAAAAAAATCTGCTTTTTATTACACCATAACTAGAAGCTTTTTTCAATTAGGTTATATCATCTTATATTTATAGTATATTGCAATTCATATTTGTATTAATGTAGAAGTTTCATGTAAAAGCAGAAGCTGAATTTAAATACAGTGATATGCTGCTTCGTGACAGCATTCAAATAATATTTTTTGGACCTTGCAGGGATTCTGGGGTCCTAAAAAACATTAAGGCAAATAGAGAAGACAGAGCAGGATTAAGTGGAGCAAGACAAACTATGTGAACACCCTGTGTGCTTGCAGAATTTCCTTTTCTTGTGCTTTACAATAAAATAGTATTATAACCCTTACTTTGGTTTTGAATTTTTTGTTTCTTTGTATTAAACTCTGTTGTTTCTCTCCATAGGTTGAAGATCTATTTTACAATATAGCCACCAGGAGAAAAGCTTTTAAAAATTTGTGTGAAGAATATGCAAAAATACTTGATGTTGTCAGCAGGTGATCTACTTAAAAAGGAGGGTTGCTTTTTGTTAGATTGGAACATTTTTTTCCTTTTAGCTAAGAATTATATCTTAGATAAATTAAAAATCCATGCAGCAATAGAGATGACTTTATGATATATAGTTGGACCATAGGTTTGAGAAGATAATTTCATAATTATTGAGAAAAACTCAAGAACAATTGGTACAAATATTTGAAAGTAATAACACTAATAAAAAGTAGTAACACTAATTGGCCTAGTGAATTTCTTCTGTTCTTATGGCTGTAAAGCCAACAAAGACTGTGCCAAAAGAGAATAGAACATTTGTTCTGAGTCACAGTTGATTAGTTACTTCAGTAAACTAATGATTAATCAATAATTAGCCCTTAGGCCATATCAAACTGCAGCATTCCAAACAAATTATTACTAAAATCAGATAAAAACAATTTAAAATAGAATTGGATAAAATACAATTTAAAGTAAAATTGGAATAAAATACAGTTTTAAAATGAAATTGGACTAAAATACAATAATATATAGATAAAATATAAAATTATAGTTGATTACAAGACATTAAACATTCCTTAGAAAGTGCTTATTTAATTTTAGATCTTATCATTTAGCAACTCTTCCCTCCCCCACTAATATATAATAAAACTTAAACATGTGTCATAAAGTTATCATGTTAAAAAAATGGTTCCACTTCATGATTGTTGCTTTGCAGGCAGTGAAATCCAATATTTGATGCCATGATGCCTTCTTACTTTTACCATATATTACCAAACATGGGGAAAATATGTGGTATACAGTCCTATTCCATTCTGTGACAGCCATATATCTTCCATCCCCCTTTTATGGATTAGACCTTAATCAGTTTGATATATTAATATCAATACATGCTTCACTAATAGCTTTTTCAATGTCTGTTTGGCTATCTACATTTGTTTTTCTATTTATGTATTCCACAAACTAGGTATGCCATTCACAACTCTGGAATCAGTTTTTCTGTTAAAAAGGTAAAACATATTTTTTCTTCAATATTTCTAAAATAGTATTATATTTGAATGTTTAATAAAACATTTAAAAAACCTCTAGGGAGTAAATGTGCAGATCAAGTTCATTTACAAAAGTATAAGATATTATTTTTGATTTCAGAGTCTTTAAAATATGAACTTATTTATTTTAAGTAACATTGTTTATTAAGGTTCCTTAAATCTACAGTCTAAGAAACACCTATGTAGGAAGCAAATCTGAATACAAATAGATGATTTTAATAGTTTGCATGTGTACATATATGGATGTTCTTAGAGCTAATTCATTTTTGCATTCATAAAGTCCTTGCCAGCCAGTCAACTTCCTCCATATCTCTTGTACTAATGGAGTTATCTAATACGAGTGTTCCTTTAGCAAATGTTCAAAATTCCGGGCCTCCTTTTTTGCTGAACTGCATGAAGATGGCTTCAGCGACAAAAAAGGCCCAGAGGGCTGCACGCACCATTGTGGGCCTCCTTCTTCTCCGCTGAACTGCTTGAGGACAGCTTCAGCGACGAAGAAGGAGGTGCAGAGGCCACACACGCCATTTCGGGTCTCCTTTCCCGCCCCAAAAGTGCTTGAAGGCTTCGGCAATTAAAAAGGAGGGAGCAGGCAAAGAAACTGGTTGGAGAAGAAACAGATCTTCATCAGGTAAGTGACCTGGCTAGGCAGGATGGGGGGATGCCCAATTGTGGGAATCCCAGGGGAGGGAGAAAGGTATCTGTGGATCGGGGGAGACTTGGATGGTTTAAAGCAGGTAGCCTGTTCCATCACTAGCCCCCCCCCCCAATGGCCTTCCCCACTCCGAGATACCTCATGTGCACTTAACAAGCTGCGCACTCAATTAGCAAATGCATGGGCGAAAGGGAATGATCATGTTCAAGGTATAATAATAATAATAATAACAGAGTTGGAAGGTACCTTGGAGGTCTTCTAGTCCAATCCCCTGCCCAGGCAGGAAACCCTACACCATTTCAGACAAATGGTTATTATTTCAGACAAATGGTTATCCAACATTTTCTTAAAAAATTCCAGTGTTGGAGCATTTACAACTTCTGCAGGCAAGTTGTTCCACTGATTAATTGTTCTAACTGTCAGGAAATTTCTCCTTAGTTCTAAGTTGCATCTCTCCTTGATTAGTTTCCACCCATTGCTTCTTGTTCCACCCTCAGGTGCTTTGGAGAATAGTTTGACTTCCTCTTCTTTGTGGCAACCCCTGAGATATTGGAACACTGCTATCATGTCTCCCCTAATCCTTCTCCCCTAATCCTTCTTTTCATTAAACTAGGCATACCGAGTTCTTGCAACGGTACTTCATATGGTACGAGATTCACTCCCATGAATCCTCAGGTTATGAATGGAATGGGCAGGCTCCATTACATTCATAATTCTAGGACTACCTGTATTCATTGAAGCATACAGGGGTGCAGCTGTTTAATAGTTGGATTGGAAATTACCAGGTTAGAAAGGAAACTATTAAAAATACCAATTTCTAAGCTTTTACCACCAAAATAATTCAGAAAACTTCATTTTTCTTTATTATTGTTTTCTGACAAATTCATGTATTAAGAAGCAGACACAACACTGTTAAGTCTACAGTAGAAATGCTGTGGAACTGAGTAACTTTAGTTATATAAAGAATGGGGATTTCTGCAGGAATTGCATAGGTCAGGTACCATAACCAAATGTACACTGATCTATTGATTGGCTCTTTTCATTGGCCAGAGAAGAAACCTGCTGATACCTGTGACCAGATTGTTTAATGTTCTAATTAAAAGCAATTCAGATACCACTGAAATGAGATCCTGTGTAAAAAGTAATCCTTCATGGATTGCTGCCTTGTTGTGACGAAGAGGCTTGCTTAGTTCAATGAAGATATGAGCTATGCCGTGCAGGGCCACCCAAGGTGGACAGGTCATAGCAGAGACTGACAAAACGTGATCCACTGGAGAAAGAAATGGCAACCTACTCCAGTATCTTTGCCATGAAAAACCCATGGACAAAAAGGGGCAAAAAGCTCTGATAAAACGTGATCCATTGGAGAAGGAAATGGAAATCCAGTATCCTTGCCATCAAAACCCCATTGTCGTGTCCCACTCCTCCGCTGACGGCTGGGTCCGGGAAATCCGAATCAGGCGTGCCTCTGCAGCTCTGCCCAAAGTCCTAGCAAAGTCCTCAGAGCAGGCAGGAGACCAGTAAGTGACTTCAGCAAGATAAGTTTGACTTTTGCCTGACTCAGAGACTGCCAGAAAGTAGATCCTTTATATAGGCCATGGGGTGTGGCTCCATGACTCAGCACTCATTAAGGCCTGCCCCTCCCTTCCCTCTGTAGCCTCCGCCTCTCCAATCTTCTGATGCGAGGGTCACACCAATCAGCTGTTGGTAATAAACCCTCCTCAGGCTCACCTGCTGTGGAGGAGGGGGAGGGGTCTAGCTGCTCCGTTTGCCTGGGCATGGAGTCAGGGCTGGGGCAGGGAGATTCTCCTTCTGCAGGTTGTGTGGGCATGGAGCCAGGACTGGGACCGGGAGGCATACATTCCTCAGTGTGCGGGAGCAGGTAAGAAGGCCCCGGCTGCTCTGAGGGCGGGCAAGACACAACACCCATGGACAGCATCAAAAGGCAAAAAGATATGATGCTGGAAGGTGAGATTGTCAGGTCGGAAGGTGTCCAACATGCAACACCAGAAAGAGTGAAGCAACTGGGCCAAAGCCGAAAGGATGCTTAGCTGGTGGTGAAAGGAAAGTCCATTGCTGTAAAGATCTATACTCCATAGGAACCTGGAATGTAAGCTCTATGAATCAAGGCAAGCTGGTCATGGTCAAAAAGATGACAAGACTGATTATCGACATCTTAGAATCAGCAAACTAAAATGGACAGGAATGGGTGAATTTAATTCAGATGACCATCAGGTATACTACTGCGGGCAAGAATCTCTCAGAAGAAGTGGAGTTGCCTTCATAGTCAATAAAATGAAAAGCAATACTGGAATACAATCTCCAAAATGACAGAATGATCTCAGTTTGAATCCAAGGCAAACTATTCAATATCACAGTAGTCCAAGTCTGTGCCCCAACTGCTGAAGAGAATGAAATTGTCCGGCTCTATGAAGCCCTACAGCATCTTATAGAATTAGCACCAAAAATGATGTCCTTATCATCCTGGGGGATTGGAATGCTAAAGTAGGAAGCCAAAAGATAACCGGAATAACAGGCAAGTTTGGCCTTGGAGTACAAAATGAATCAGGGCATAGGCTGATAGAATTTTGTCAAGAGAATAAGATGATCATAGCAAACACTCTGTTCCAACAACCCAAGAGACGACTCTACACATGGACATCACCAGATGGTCAACACAGAAATCAGATTGACTATGTGCTCTGCAGCCAAAGATGGAGACACTCTATACAGTCAGTATATGATTTGGGAATTTGGAGGATTTGGGAAACTAAAGGGGAAGGCTTTATTCTTCGGACGAGACACTAGCGTCCTGGAGGAAAAAAGCTGAACCCCTTAAATCCGGCAGGAAAATATCTGTCTTTAAGGCAGATTGAGAGCAATGGCGGTCGCATAGCGTGGAAGTGAAAAAGGGATCTCAGCATCGGCGGTTGTGAAGGATTGGAGAAAGTAAAAGTGAAAACTTCTTCAAAGTAGTCACGAATGAAAGAGTCGCAGAGGCTAAAGAGAGCGTGGCTGAGAAGGAGAGCACTTAACAGGAGACGACCGAATGAAGGTAACAGAGTAACAGAAGGTACGGAAGGAGCAATCAACAAAGAAGATACAGAGTAACAAACTATAATAATCGGACTTGAGTTAAAGTTCTAATTGCATTATGAGAAAGAAGAATAGCGAAGATATAGTATATGGTGGATTTAAACTTTAAGGAGTTTTCATACTTAGATAAGTGGACTTGGTGGCTTTGGTGGATTTAGTGAAACTAAGAGGGGACACTTTGGAAAGAGATTAATAGTAGATACGTGGACAACTGGATTTATAACTATTAAGAAGAAGACAGAGTGGACTGGAATAAAGAAGTTAAAAAGATAAAGAAGAAATAAATACAAAATACAAAAAGAGAGACTGGGAGGACGTAGAGACTGTGCACTGGATTTGAAAGTGACTAAGCCCGAATGGACGATCTGTTGCAATAGGAAGTGGAAAGAAAAAGAAGAAAAAAATAAAAAAAAAACTTCTTTAAAAGAAGGAAAAGTCCAGCTGGAATTCATTATAGTTAATATATATTATTGATAAAATTATTTATTTGAGACGGGGGGGGGGAAATACTTGGTTTGTTGATAACGCTTGAAAAAAGAGAGGTTATAAAAATATACAATTAAGAACAACTTAATTTTAAAGAACTGTTTGGATAAGTGCTGAAAGGATTAAAGGGGAGGATATATTTTGATTATTTTTTAAGAAGTTTTTATTTTTTTCACAACAAAAAAAATCTCATCAAACAATTACAATGTGCTGAAGGGGTGTTTACATATCTTCTTGTGCAATCTCAAACATCTCTTTCATACATATATCTTATATTGTCTTTTCTAACATATCTTTCCTTCTAGCCAGTGATAAAATAAATCCCATATTTTATAATATTGCTTATCTTCTTGTTCTCTAATTTCAAATGTCAATTTACTCATCTCTGCACATTCTATCATCTTCCTAATTATTTTGTCTTGCAAAGGTAACTTCTCATTTTTCCAATTTTTAGCAAACACAAATCCTGGCTGCTGTAATAATACTAACAATCAGATATTTTACATCTCTAGTATATATCTCAGGTATAATTCCCAACAGAAAGACTTCTGGCTTGAAATCTAGGTGTTTTTTAATAATTTTCTCCAACCACCTATGTATTTCAGTCCAATATCTTTTCGCTTCAACACATGTCCACCACATATGATCCAGGTATCTGATGACACTTCCAGTATTTTTCAGATTTATCCTTGAACATTCTGGCAATTCTTGGGGGTAGATGCCACCTGTAAAACATCTTATACAAATTCTCTTTATATGCTGTAGTCATTGTCATTTTATAATTATACATCCATAATTTCTGCCAGGCCTCTAGATCTATCCCATGACCAAAATTCTTCCCCCAAGCAATCTCTTTTACTTGTTCTTCCCCCAATTTTACCTCTAATAAATATCCATACAATTTCCTAATCAAATTGTCATCCGAACCTGTTAAAATCTTATCAAAACTAGTTATATTATTATAAAAGCCTTCTGTTTTAGCATCTTTATCATATCTGGATTGTATTTGCAAATAAGAAAACCAATTCATTGTTATGCCATTTGCCTCTAGTTCTAATTTGGATTTTAACTCACCCTTTTCATTCAACAATTCACTGTACCTACCAATATGTTCCTTTCTAAATGTTATCAAATATGAGAATGCCTCGTCTATTCTATATTTTTGCTGTTGCCATGTAAACAGCAATTCCTCTGGTGCCAGCCATCTGTAATTCACGCTTTTCTGCAATAAAATCTTGGACAGAAATTGATATTTTCTTCTTATTTCTCTTACCCTTCTTGGGACTTGTTTCGGTACAATATTTCTTTGCCTTTATATTTCAGTGTTTTGTCTCTTGCTGCTTGTAAGATTTGTGCTTTAATTGATTTTTTTTGGTAAATCTAATATGGACTTCTCTGGGAAGATTATTTCTTGTTGCATATCTTGTATGTACTCTAAAAATCTCATCAATGCTATCAAATGCTTTTTCCTTGCTAATTTCTAGCAGTTCAGCCAAAATTTCAGCTATTTTATCTGCCAAATTCTCACCTTTCTCTTCCTCTATATTTTGAAATCTAAGAAAAAATTCTGCTCTATCAATCTCCCAACCTAAAGCACCACTTTTATCTTTTTCCATCTCTTCCAGTCTACTATCAATATTTTGAATTTTTTGTCTCTTTGTTCTTCTCTCTCCTCTACTTTTAGAAGTCTATCCTCATAGTTTTTCAACATTTGTTGAATATCTTCCACTTTTTCATCTGTTTTTTTCTGTTCTTTGTTTAATCTGTTCTACCTCCACTTGCAATTTCTGGATCCCCTGTAAAATAAGCTGAAGAGAAGCCTCTTTGCCTTTCTCCCTTTCCTTTTCCTGTGTAAGCATCGATTGTTTTGTTTTTTGAGATCCTGATGGTGAGGAGGAGGGGGCTGGAATCACTGTACCATATGTTGTACCTTTTCTACTCATTTTTTGTGTATAGAAGTGGAAACAATAAAGATCTGAATTGTAATCCAAGTCACCAAGATTGTAGGAAAAATGTCTTCAGATTCTTTCGTGTCTTAATCCAAATTGAGTTAGTCCCAAAAGGGGGGGCGGAGGAAAAACGAAAAGAAAAGCAAATAAAAATTTGAAAGAATCAGAGTGAGGATGTGAGGGAAAAACAAAAAATAAAAAGGAGATAGAAGAGAGGGTAAAAAAAATTTTTCCGGCTCTCTTTAAGCTCTTTCTAAAATTTCATTAAAAAAAAGAGAAAGAAACACATAAGAGGCTTTTTCCCTTGCCTTCTTCCCTTCCCTTACAGGCTTTTTCAATCCAGTGTATAATAGAACACCTGAATAAACAATTCTCAATATTCTCTCTCAGGTATCTCAAAAAACAACACTGTATCTCAAGGTTAAAGCCCTAGGGAAATAATATAACAGTGTAACAGTTCTCTTGCAACAATGAGAGTTCAGTTTATATATAGAAAGAACCAGTAGTTGGCAGTCCTTTCCCTCTCCCTCCTCCTATCCACCTCCTCCTTCACACTCGTAAAAAAGACAAACAAAAGGGAAGCAAGGAAAAAGAAAGAAAAATCCTGCAGAAAAGATTGATTAAAAAAATTAATTTATCATCACACCAATTAGTATAAAAATATAGCAACCAAAGGGCAAAAATAAAACTTTCCCTAGAGACTCAAATAACGTTTTTAAATCCAACAACAACAACAAAAATTTCCCTTCTTCATTTAAATCCAATCCAAGATGGAGACACTCTTAGAAAAAAAGTTCCAAAAAGCTCAACATTTAAAAAGGAATAATTTCTCAAAACATTTTAAATCTGCCATTCAATTATTATTATTTTTAACTATTTTTTCTTCTTTCAAGTCTTAGGATGGTTTTGCAAAGTCTAATTAAATAATAGCCTTTCACCCCATCAGCACGTTTCCTTCCGCTCTTCCGTTTTGGAGCTGTCCAAGCTTTGACAGCCGAGGCTGGAATAAACTGCCACGAAAAAGGGCTTCTCCTGGGTCAGTCGGGGATGCGGTATGCCCATGACCTGCAGGAAGTGCTCTACACGATCACTGTCTCTCCAGGACAGTGAGGTCCAAAAAATGGACCGTTGTGACAGAAAAACTTTGGCTGCAAGTCCGGAATGCAAACTTGCATGCCGTTTTGCCGCGATGTCAGCTCCGCCCTCCTCCGGATATATTTTGATTATTTGATAATATATAACAATTACAGTGAAAATACTTGAAGAAGATTATAATATTTAATTGAATAATTAATTGATTAGCTAATTTGATCTGGGGGAAAAAAGGGGGGAAGACTGTTAAAGAGTAATTGAAAGGTAGAGCTTGATTTGTGTGGTGGCAAATAATTAATTAAAGGAATTGATATATATAGGAATTAGGGGTAAAAAGTAAATACTGAGTATTAGAAGATTATATTTTTATGATAATGTGGAAAAATCTTACAAGAAATTTAATAATGTCAACCACATCAATAGTAACAAGAACTGGAAAAAAGCCCATCTCTAATCCAACATCTACAGCATCTCCCACAACCCAACGGTCAGTTGAAAATATGTCAGAGAAAGAAAAAGACAAAATAGAATCGACAATGCAGAGTATGCAAAATATGCTCCAAATTATTCAAGAGACACTGATGAAGTTCCAAGAAAAAATGGCAGATAACCAAGAAGAGGCCAGGAAACACCATCAAGAAATTAAAAATGAGATAGGAGAAGTAAAGGAAGATTTAAAAAATATGAAGGAAAGGATGGAAAATATACAACATACAGTTGCAGAAAATGAGCAAAAAGTTACAAAAGAGCCTTCTCTGTGGCAGCACTGACTCTATGGAACGAGTTACCTCCAGGGCTACGTCAGCTTCCCGACCTCCGAACCTTCAAGCGGGAACTGAAGACTCTATTATTCAATCGGGCGGGACTAGCCTAAGTGTTTTAAATTTAATTTTAACTTAATTTTAACTTAATTTTAATGTATTAATCTATTTATAATTTTAAATTTTAAGGGTTTTATATCGGTCTACGACTGTTTTAGTTAATTTGGCCTGTTAAATATTTCGTTTTAAATGCATTTTAATCTGGGATTTATATTGTGTATTTATGTGTTTTAAATAAGGCTGTACACCGCCCTGAGTCCTTCGGGAGAAGGACGGTATAGAAATTAATTAATTAATTAATTAAATAAATAAATAAATAGTTAGAAACCAGGGTGGACAACTAGACCTCAAAGTAGAAATGGTGGAGCAGAAGATTAAGAATTAGTGGATTCAATCGCTTTCCTGGAAAAGGAGAAGGCATCATTTTTCCTGCGCTTCCAGAATGTCATGGAAGAAAAAGAGGAAGACCTGGGGAAAAAGGTTGAAATCATAACAGAGCTAGTACAGAGAGATAAATTGGAAATAAGAAGTATCTTAGATGAAATCTATCAAGTACACAACAATTATATAAGAAGCATCGTTTAGCATGGGAAGTGCATATGATTCACGAAAAAAACCCAATAAGAGATGAAGTTTATAAAAAATCAAGAGACGAGACTGTAACATATAAAGGGAAAGAAATCAATATACCTTCAGGGATAAGCCACCTAAACATTACTTTATATTTTATGAGACGTGATGTTAGAAAATGGTATTCCTGTCTTTGCAAATTCTAAGCAAATCCCATGCAGAATTCTAGAGCAAAGACAGGAGTACCATTTTCTAACATCACATCTGATAAAATATAAAGTAATGTTTAGGTGGCTTATTCCCGAAGATATATTAATTACATGGCAAGATAAGAAGTTCAAAGTAGACTAGATAAGGAAAGCTCAAGAATTTTATAAAAAATATTTGGAGGAGGAACAAGAAAGCAAGGATGAATTAGAAAGTAGAAGTCAAGAGGATGACCTACAAGAGGAATTAGAGAGAGTTAAGGAGAACGCAAGAAAAAGAACAAGAAGAGAAGGAGCAAGAAAAAGAGAAAAAAACAAAACAAGAAACACTGAAAAACAAACACAGTAGGATATGGAAGAGACATCCCTATTTTCAGTGCACAGAAAAAGAGAACACAAATATTTACAAAATTAAAAAAACTAAATATAGATGTGATTTGTTTGCAAGAGGTCCATATAAAAAAAGGATTCCAAAAACTATTGGAAAATAAGAAATTAGGAAGACTATATGTATCATTATCACAACAGAAAAAAAGAGGAATAGCAGTGTATATAAAAGAAAAAATAAATTCAGAATTAGCATATGCAGATGATGAGGGAAGAACTTTGATGATAAAACTAGACATGGAATATAAACAAATTTTATTAGTTGTATATGCTCCAAATAAAAATCAACAGGAGTACTACAAAAAATTGCACTATATAATAACAGAACAAGAAATAGAAAATGTATGTATTATAGGAGGCTACAATGCCATAGTTGATAGTAAAAAAGATTACCATAGCAATAAGAAAAATAAAAAAAGAAGGAAATATTACCAAATAATTCTTTTACATGGCATTAGAACTAAGGTTAAGAGAATAATAATAATAATAATAATAATAATAATAATAATAATAATAATAATAATAATAATAATAATAATAATATAATTTGTATACCGCCCTTCTCCCGAAGGACTCAGGGCGGTTCACAGCCAAATAAAATCAACAGTAAATAGGTACAATACAAGTAAAAACAATAATAAAAAACTTATTAAATTTGGCCCATAATTAAAATACATAAAACCATAAAACCCCATTTAAAATACAAATGATAAAACTAATTCTATTCTATATGGAGATAAATTCACAAAGAAGAAAGGCAATATACATATTATTCCCATCCCCATCAATCGTGGTCCACGATTGACATGGCCTGGATGACAACAGAATTGCAAATAGAAATAGAAAAAATAGAAATAGGAACAAATAAATAGGCTGACCATAATCTGATAATCATCTATTGGAAAGGACAAAAAAAAGATATAAAAGATGGAGCTTAAACCAAAATATATGTAAAGAGAAAGAATATAAGAAATTCCTGGAAAAAGAATTAGAGATTTTCTTAAGTATAAATAAAAAAGAAGATTCATTGATCCAAAATCTTTGGGACACATTAAAAGCATATATTAGAGGGGTGATGCTTGCATATATGACCAAAAAAAAAAAAAAAAGAAAGGAAAGGGAAAAAGTGGCACCAAAACAAATTACAGGAAGAACTTAAAAAAGCAGAAGAATTGCAAAAAGATCCCCAAAATAAAAAAGTAAAAAAAAGAGGAAAGGAGAATAATTAAATATAAATTAAATCTGATAATTCAAAAGGAAGTGGCATTGAAAATAAAGATGGCCAAACAAAATTATTTTGAGCATGCAAACAAGGTGAGCCTATAAATTAAAAAAGGAAAAAGATAAAAGAACGATTCAACATTTGAAAAATGAGGAAGGGAAAATCCAATATAAAAGAGAAGATAAGAAACGAATAGTACATACTTTCTTTTCGGAGGACTTCCGGCAGTGATGTCATCGTGGAGCAGGGTGAGGGAATGGATCTCTGTCCCTAAACCCTGAAAAATCTTTGCTAAGAGCTCGCTTTAGGGCATTACCGATCTCAGAGAGATCAATAAACTAAAGAGGAAGCTCCGTAGGCGCTGGGGGTGGAAAGCAATCACCCGAGCAGTCACGAGCAGCACTCTTAAATTGGCGGAGAGGAAGTTGGTCTTTATGGCTGGCCTGGAGTGATGACAGCTGCAAAAGTGGGAAGCAAAGAGTGAAAAGCAGCAGCAGCATTTGACAGTGAAAAACCCCAGAAGAAGGTGAGAAGCTGGGCAAAGAGAAAGTACGGAAGAGAAAAGCCAGAGAGACAGTGACACAGCATGTCCAGGATAGCGGTTAAAATGGAGTAAGCTGGAGATCGGAGAGATAAAATAGACTGAGAACAGTGCATAGCAGTTTGGAGCCCAAATTGAAATCCACAAATTGCAACAATTCGTGAGTGAGAGACTTAAAGAAAAACAAGCTGAAATAATAAAAGGAGATGAAGAGAGTTTTGAAAACATAAATAAGGACTGATTAGAATTAAAGATTAAACCAAAGATTAAAATTTGAACTGGAAAATAGAGACTAAAAATACTGGCTAATGAAATACAATTTATAATAAATTTATAATAAAGGATTTGTGAAATTTGAATTTTGATGGACAAATATTGGTGCAAAATGGAATAGTGGATTGATTGGACTTATAGAAAAGGGGGGTGGAATAAAGGGAGGATTTCAAAGAGGCAGAGGAACTAGAGATCAAATTGTCAACATACGCTGGATCATGGAGAAAGCTAGGGAGTTCCAGAAAAACATCTACTGCTTCATTGACTATGCTAAAGCCTTTGATTGTGTGGATCACAACAAATTGTGGCAAGTTCTTAAAGAGATGGGAGTACAGGACTATCTTATTTGTCTCTTGAGCAACCTATACGCGGTTCAAGAAGCAACAATGAGAACTAGACATGGATCAACTCATTGGTTCAAAATTAAGAAAGGAGTTTGGCAAGACTGTACTGTCACCCTGCTTATTTAATTTATAATGCAGAGCACATCATGAGAAAGGCGGAACTAGATGAATCAAAAGTTGGAATTAAGATTGGCAGGAGAAATATCAACAACCTCAAATGTGCAAATGATACTACTCTAATGGCAGAAAGTGAAGAGGAACTAAAGAGCCTCTTGATGCGGGTGAAGAAGGAGAGTGCAAAAGTTGTCTTGAAACTCAACATTTAGAAAATAAGATCATGGCATCCAGCCCTCTCAATTCCTGGCAGATAGATGGGGAAGAAACAGAGGTAGTTACAATTTTATTTTCCTGGGCTCCAAGATCACTGCAAATGGGGCTACAGCCAAGAAAATAAAAGATGCTTGCTCCTGCGGAGGAAAGCTATGGCAAATCTAGACAGCATACTAAAAAACAGAGACATCACCCTGCCAACAAAAATGCACATAGTCAAGGCTATGGTGTTCTCAGTTGCAATGTATGGCTGAGAAAGTTGGACCATAAGAAAGGCTGAATGCCAAAGAATTGAGGCCTTTGTACTATGGTGTTGGAGAAGACTCTTGCGAGTCCTTTGGACTGCAAGGTGATCAAACTGGTCAGTCCTAGAGGAGATCAACCCTGACTGCTCTTTAGAAGGCCAGATCCTGAAGATGAAACTGAAATACTTTGGCCACCTAATGAGAAGGAAGGACTCACTGGAGAAGTGCCTAATGCTGGGAAAGATTGAAGGCAGAAAGAAGAACGGGACAACAGAGAATGAGATGGCTGGATGAAGTTACTGAAGCAGTAAGTGCAAGCTTAAATAGACTCCAGAGGATGGTAGAGGACAGAAAAACCTGGAGGAAAGTTGTCCATGGGGTCATGATGGGTCAAACATGTCTTCGCAACTAACAGCAACAACATAAAAAGAGAAAGGGAAAAGAATGTTAGAGCAGAGGTCTGGTGAAAAAGAGAAAAGGCTCCAGGGAAAGGGACTTAAATGAGCAAATCAGTGACAGAAGTTTCTGTCTCTTTAATTGATTGTTTTCAGACAAAGCAGCATCAACTGCCAGGTTTTTTCCTGGTTTACAGTAACAATGTACAGCTAGTCCTTGACTTATGACCACAATTGAGTCCAAAATTTCCAATGCTAAACAAGACAGTTGTTAAGTGAGTTTTGCCCCACTTTATGACCTTTCTTGCCACAGTTATCAAGTACTTCTGTGCAGGTATTAATTAATAACATGGTTGTTAAGTGAATTTGGCTTTCCCCATTGACTTTGCTTGTCAGAAAATTACAAAAGATGATCACATAAACAGTCATAAATACATTTTAATTGTCAAATATCTGAATTTTGATCACATGACCATGGAGGTGCTGCATAGTTGTAATTGTGAAAAAAGTTATAACTCACTTTTTTTCAGTGCCTTTTAACTGAATGGTTACTAAATGAATGACTGTAAGTCTGGAACTACTTATAGTTTATTCTGGTCCTTGCCACATGCCCGTCCTTATTTGTTCAGTATTGCTACATAATAGCAATAGGGTGGAGGGAAAAAGTCCTCAAGTCTTTCTCTATCTTCTTATGGAGAGTGAATTTGTACATCTAAAAGGGTTTTTTATAAATAGTGCACTCCAACTCATATTATTAGAAGCAAAAGACTACATCCACTATTTTTCAAAAGTATGACAGAAAGAGATGTTTTCAGTTTTGAGTAGCCTGTATACGTATATGTTTATATGGTTGACATTTGAAAGCAGATACTGTTCAGAATTCTTTTGTTGTCATCTTAATCTTTCTTTAATTTAAACGAAGCTCGAGACATGTTACATGAAAGATGGTTAATTCTCTTGTACGTAATATAAAAACATTTATAAAAAGATACACTGAAAGTTGGTTTTCGAGAGTCAAGAATAATGATGGCATTGCTTTGATAAGATTAGGAATGAAAGAAAACAATTAAGCTTTCACATGAGAGATTTCATATGCTGCTTTGTGCAGAGATCCTTAAACCTTGCCTTCCCAAAAAAGGTGATTTTGCAAGCAAAATATTTATAGAAGATGCACAAAATCCCAGGAAAATTATGTGAATTTCTATTCATCTACTTTTTTCATATATATTAAAAGCATTGGTAATTGCAAGTTATCTTCTTTTTTAGCAAGGCGAGACAGTTGCAGATGTAAGAACACTATCAAGTAATACAACTATCGACAATATTCGGTCTATCTTTGGAAATGCTGTTAGCAGGTATAGTTAAAATGTGATGTAACTTACAATCTGATTATGAGAATTATTATGCCCATAAATTGAGTGTAGCAAGATGTAATGGTTCACATGCTACCCTAGGTGGAAAGTAGGTTCAAGACATCTTCAGCCTTAGAAATTCACTGGAGGATTTTGCACAGGCATTAGCTGTTAACATATGGTATCAGGGTTGCTATTATGAAAAAATTTGGAAGAGGAATGATTTATATGCCATGGGAATTCCTGGAGGAATGGTGGCACATAAATTCTACCACTTAAAATAAACAATCCCAGCTAAATTTTTTGAAAAGTGGCAATTTATGGAAAATACAATAGATGAGCATTCAAAGATTTTGTTGGAAAAAGTGGAAAGTACTGTGTATGCCATCTTGGTTTCTGGAGAAATGATAAGATATAATTTTAGTTTTTTAAAAATCTGATTTTAGGAGATGCAACTGGCTGAGTTAGTTAAAGATGATCCTTTTTGTTTTTCTTTTCTGGAGAGAGCTATTGGGTTGTGCTGAAAATGGTGATTAGATTGTAAAAAATCAGGCAGGTGTGCCTTTCATGAATGGTTGGATCTATTTCAAACAAAACATCCATAATTAACTTGTCAGTTCTTTGAGGTTTTCTCTTATAGTAATTGGAAGAATCTTTCCCATAATCAAACAGGTAATGCAGAAAGAGGAGTTTTATTATTTTTTTACTTGTAGAATTCTTCTCAGCCTTATCATAGAGATCAGAGTGAGACTGTTCTTCATTATATAAATGGTAATATAGTTTTGGACTGAACAGCTGCTCTTTCTGTTAAGCTAGCAGAAGTAGGCTTACATGACTATGAAGTGCTTTCAAGATGGCGGCAATGGAGGAAGCATAGTTACATTGCGGGGAGAAAAGTTTCTATTAAACTAGGTAGGAGAAGAGATGGAGAGGGGAAGATAAGTGATAGAAAAAGAAAAAAGACTGGAGAAAGGAAAAGAAGAGGAAGATTGAGCGGAGAAGCAAACTGACTGCGGGCAGCAAAACCGACTGGTGGAGAACAAAGAGGTGAGCCGCTGAACGAGTGGAGCAAGCTGCAGAGTAGGGTGGACTATGGTGGGGCGGAGAAGCCAGCAGACTGAGGACAGTGCAATGACCGTCAGAGAACAAAGAGGCGAGCCGGTAAGAGTGGAGTAGGAAACAGAAGAGAGGAGAAGTGAGCTTACTGTGGACCATCCAGGTGGTCCTATTTGTTGGTAAAGCAATGTACCGGCACAATGGACCAGCAAATGGGAGCCATGTGGCTGCAGAGCAAAAAGCAAGAACAGCAAAACAGGGAGGAGAGCCAGCAGCAGCAAGGGGTGGCACAGTGAGCTAGAGCCTGAGAGCAGTGCAGAGAGCAATGGGGAAAGAGACAGTGGAGCTGAATGGAGGACTAAGTGGAGCAGACCAGACAGCAGAGCTGAGATGACCGGAAAACTGCACGGCACACCGCGAGGCTGAAAAGACCCGAGCACTAAAAGACAGAATGGAGCTGGCAGAAAAAATGACAAGAGGCCAGAACAGCAAACGATGGAAGTGAAGGCAACAAATTAAGCCAGAGGCCCCAAAAGGCAGGGAGGGAAGACTCTGGTAGAGAATAAAAATAAATATAGGACAGAAAATAAAAGATAAATAAATAGGCAATTAATAAGGACAAGAGTGGAACATTAGAAATGAAGGAAGAACTAGATCAATCAAATAAATAAGGCAAATCTTAAATAATAAGATAGGGAGGAAATTGGAGCTCCAAAACTTTAAAAAAAACAGGGAAGAACAGGATAAATAAAACTACCATAACAGTAAGCAAGTTAAATAAATAAGGCAGAAAAACAAGCACAAAAAGGCAGAAAGAAAATAGAAAAAAGAAAGGAACACAAATTTTTTTACCCCTAAAAGGACCAGGAATAAAAACTCATGGAACAAATGACCGATACTATTGTGTCAAGAAATAAATGTTCCATGTATGACCAAAGAACACCCAAATTATACATGTATTAAATGTAAACTATGTGCACTACTAGGGAAAAAAGTAAGAGATCCAGAGACAACTCTAGTGGAACGACAACCTACGCAAGAAAGCTATACCCAAATCGAACCAAATAATGAACAAATAACTCCCAGAGGATTTGATCCTGCTGATAAACTCTTGGAGGAAGACAAATGGAAGTGTGTCACACGTAGAAGGAAACGCAGAAAGAAGCAGCATACATCTAACAAACCCCTATTGGCCGATATAACCCAACCAGAAACAGCCCCATTAAAACTGAGCAATCGATTTCTCCCGGTTGATGAAAATACAAGACCCACTACCTCCCCCTCCAAGAAAGTACGCAGACCCACAACCTCCCCCCCCAAAAAATATGCAGACACCTAGAAAAGAGAGATACCAACATTAAAAAGTCACATCAACAAACACCCGAGATAAATAGAAAGGCACCACATACTGCCCCCTCCTCAAATTGGTGATAGGAGATTCTATTCTCAAAGGAACCAGCCATCTGCAGACCAGACATAATCTAGGGAGGTATGTTGTCTCCCTGGAGCAAAACTCAACGATGTGGCTGAGAACCTAACCAAAATAATTAGGCCCACAGATTACTACCCTTTCCTCCTCCTTCACATTGAGATGAATAACACAACAAAAAACCTGAGTACAATATTGAGAGATTATAAGCAACTCAGCGATAAAGTTAAGGAATTAGGAGCACAAGTAGTGTTCTCATCATTACTCCCAATGAAAGGCAAACACATATTGAAGGAAAAAAGAATTCTAGAAATAAATCACTGGCTAAAGGGTTGGTGTCACGAGAAAACTTTGGACTACATTACCTTCACAAAGCTTGGCAAGGGATGGGCTGCACCTTACGAAAATGGGAAAATGTACTTGGAAAAAGACTGGCTCAATTCAAAAGAAGGGCTTTTTAAAATTGAAGGGGGAGGGTGACCAATCTTTATAATTTCTAGAACACAAAACCAATTACAAATCCGAAGAAAATATAAAACAATGAGGTAGGGAGTGATGAGAAAAAAGAAAAATTCAAGCAACAACTAGGAGGTGCAGGAAACATACCCATGGACAGGCATAAACATGTTAAATGCTTATATACAAATGCTGAAAGCTTGGGGAACAAACAGGGTGAACTAGAAGCAGTAGTATACAAGGGCAGGTATGACATAGTTGCCGTTACAGAAAACTGGTGGGACGAAACCCATGACTTGAATGTATTGATGGATGGATACAAATAGTTCAAAAGAAACAGGTCAACAAAAAGAGGAGATGGAGTTGCACTATATTTAAGAGATCACTACGTACTGTATCTAAGGTAATGCACACAATCAAAGATAAAAACCCTTTAGTATGTATATGGATCTATATAAAATACTTTCAGCATGTCAATTGTCCCACTAGAGGCAAGAATACTTTAGACCATTGCTACACAACACTAAAAGATGCTTATCGGTCCTTACCACGAGCAGCTGTGAGACACTCTGATCATTGATGATTCACCTTGGACCTGCTTACAGGCAAAGACTTAAAACCACAAAACCAACAATTAAATCAATGAAGACCTGGACGGAGGAAGCAAAATTAAAGCTACAGGCCTGCCTTGACTGCACTGATTGGAATGTTTTTGAAAGTACCTCTGCAGACTTAGATGATACACAGATACTGTAACATTTTTTTTTCAAGATGGCGCCGACAAAGGTTGCCTCGGTGAAATGCTCCCTAATGGTTTCTTTATTTCTAGTTGTTCTCTGTGACTCACTACGGATTTCCTACTCACGAGACCATCTGCTAAAAATTAAGCAACATTTCTTTAAGGAGCAGCTTTCTTTGATCTCACCCCCGTCTGTCTTTACAAACACGGAGGAGATTCTAACACAGGAGGAGGCAATTCCCACAGAGCCATGGATTACTAAAAAAAACCAAACGACGGAAGCGAAGGAAGAGAGGTAAACGATCTGGGATCTTAAACGGACTAAGAAATCAAATTAAAACTCCTCTGCCTTCAATTTTCCTAACAAATATACGCTCACTTGCAAATAAGATGGATGAAATACTCCTCTTAAACAAATACTATTCTGATTTTCACAATTCAGCAGTCCTATGCTTCTCTGAAACCTGGTTAAATGAATCAATTGAAGATAGCAGTCTGAGCATTCCAGGGTTTCAGATTGAACAATCAGACAGAATTACAGAAACATCTGGTAAAAAGAAAGGAGGAGGCTTATGCCTATATATTAACAGCAACTGGTGTCAAGATTTTAAAATAATTTACAAATTCTGTGACAACAATTTAGAGACTTTAATTATCAACTGCAAACCATACTATTCGCCTCGTGAATTTTCCTCATTTCTTCTAATTGCTGTTTATGTCCCACCACAAGCCTGTGTAAATAAGGCATTACGAACTCTAGCTGACCAAATCATGGAGGCTGAAGCCAAACACCCTGATTCACTGGCCATTGTTTTGGGAGATCTAAACAAGGCAAACTTAAGGCAAGAGCTACCAAAATACTTTCAGCATGTCAATTGTCCCACCAGAGGCAAGAATACTCTAGACCATTGCTACACAACACTAAAAGATGCTTATCGGTCTTTACAACGTGCAGCTGTAGGACACTCTGATCATTGCATGATTCACCTTGTACCTGCTTACAGGCAAAGACTTAAAGCCACAAAACCAACAATTAAATCAGTGAAGACCTGGACGGAGGAGGCAAAATTAAAGCTGCAGGCATGCTTTGACTGCACTGATTGGAATATTTTTGAAGATACCTCTGCAGACCTGGATGAACTCACAGATACTGTAACATCATATGTCAGCTTCTGTGAAGACCTATGTGTACCTACAAGGAACTTGCGAATATACAGTAACAACAAACCTTGGTTCACACCTAAACTTAAGCAGCTACAACATTTCAAAGAGGAAGCCTAGAGAAAAGGTGATAAAATGCTGTACAATCAGGCCAGAAATGCACTAATAAGGGAGATCAGAGCAGCAAAAAGAAGCTACTCTGAAAAGCTAAAGAATCAGTTTTCAGCAAATGAACCAGCAAACATGTGGAAAACTCTTAAATATATCACCGGCTATGGCAAACCTCCTTCCCAGTCTGAAGGTAATCAACAACTGGCAGATGACCTGAATGAGTTTTACTGCAGGTTTGAAAGGAAACTACAGCCACCTATCTCCACAACCCCCATCTCAGACACACCAACAACAGCCAAGCCTCCTACAACTGACCCCATTTCATTGGGTTCACAACCCCTAGTGATCACAGAAAAGGAAGTGCAAGACCTATTTCACAGACAAAAGCCAGGAAAAGCTCCAGGCCCAGACAAGATAACTCCTTGCTTAAAAGTCTGTGCTGACCAATTGGCCCCCATCTTCACCAATATTTTAAATAAATCACTAGAGATGTGCTGTGTTCCTTCTTGCTTCAAACGCTCTACCATCATCCCAGTGCTGAAGAAGCCCACCATCAAGGAACTGAATGACTACAGATCAGTTGCTTTAACATCTTTAGTCATGAAAACCTTTGAAAGGTTAGTGCTTTCTTAGAACAGACTTGTAAGTGGATCACAAGCTTCCTAACAAACAGGAAGCAGCAGGTGAAGCTAAGCAAGATCACATCAAATACCTGTACAATTAGCATAGGGCCCCCCCAAGGCTGTGTGCTCTCCCCACTTCTCTTCTCTCTGTATACCAATGACTGCATCTCCAACAATCCATCTGTTAAGCTACTGAAGTTCGCAGATGACACAACAGTGATTGGTCTCATTCGAGACAATGACAAATCCGCATATAGACGAGAGGTCGAATGACTAGCCTTATGGTGCAACCAAAACAATCTGGAACTGAACACACTTAAAACCATAGAAATGGTGATAGACTTTAGGAGAAACCCTTCCATACTTCCACCTATCACAATACTAGACAACACAATATCAACAGTAGAAACTTTTAAATTTCTAGGTTCTATCATATCGCAAGATCTCAAATGGACAGCTAACATCAAAAACATCATCAAAAAAGGACAACAAAGAATGTTCTTTCTGCGCCAACTCAGTAAGCTCAAACTGCCCAAGGAGCTGCTGATTCAGTTCTACAGAGGAATTATTGAGTCTGTCATTTGTACCTCTGTAACTGTCTGGTTCGGTTCTGCAACTCAAAAAGAAAGACAAAGACTTCAGAGGATAATTAGAACTGCAGAAAAAATAATGGCTACCAACCTGCCTTCCATTGAGGACCTGTATATTGCACGAATCAAGAAGAGGGCCGTGAAAATATTTACAGATCCCTCACATCCAGGACATAAACTGTTTCAACTCCTACCCTCAAAACGACGCTATAGAGCACTGCACACAAGAACAGTTTTTCCCCGAAGGCCATCACTCTGCTAAGCAAATAATTCCCTCAACACTGTCAAACTGTTTACTAAATCTGCACTACTATTAATCTTCTCATCATTCCCATCACCAATCTCTTTCCACTTACGACTGTATGACTGTAACTTTGTTGCTGGCAATCCTTATGACTTATATTGATATATTGACCATCAATTGTGTTGTAAATGTTGTACCTTGAGGAACGTATCTTTTCTTTAATGTACACTGAGAGCATATGCACCAAGACAAATTCCTTGTGTGTCCAATCATGCTTGGCCAATAAAAAAATCTATTCTATTCTAACATTGTATGTCAGCTTCTGTGAAGACCTATTTGTACCAACCAGGAACTTGCGAATATACAGTAACAGCAAACCAAGCCTACAGAAAAGGTGATAAAATGCTGTACAACCAGGCCAAAAATGTATTAACAAGGGAGTTCAGAGCAGCAAAAAGAAGCTACTCTATAAAGCTAAAGAATCAATTCTCAACAAATGAACCAGCAAACGTGGAAAACTCTTAAAAATATCACCGGTTATGGCAAACCTCCTTCCCAGGCTGAAGGAAATCAACAACTGGCAGATGACCTGAACATATTTTACTGCAGGTTTGAAAAGAAACTACAGCCACCTATCTCCACAACCCTCATCGGAGACATACCAACAACAGCCAAATCCCCTAACAATTGACCCCATCCCATTTGGTTCACAACCCCTAGTGATCACAGAAAAGGAAGTGCAAGACCTATTTCACAGACAAAAACCAGGAAAAGCTCCAGGCCAAGACAGGCCCTTCTTGCTTAAAAGTCTATGTTGATCAATTGGCCCCCATCTTCACCCGTATCTTCATTAAATTGCTAGAGATGTGCTATGTTCCTTCTTGCTTCAAATGCTCTACTATCATCCCAATGCCACAGAAGCCCACCATCAAGGAACTGAATGACTACATCTGAGTGTCATCATCTATACGCTGATGATACTCAGCTGTATATTTCCACCCCTAACCACCCCAACGAGGCCGTCGAAGTGATGTTCCGGTGTCTGGAGGCCGTACGGGTCTGGATGGGGAGAAACAGGCTCCAACTCAATCCTTCCAAGACCGAGTGGCTGTGGATGCCGGCATCCCGGTACAGCCAGGTGCTCCCATCACTAACTGTTGGGGGCGAGTCGTTGGCCCCCACGGAGAAGGTTCGAAATCTAGGCGTTCTCCTGGATGCATGGCTGTCGTTAGAAGATCATATGACGGCCGTCGCCAGGAGAGCTTTTTATCAGGTTCGCCTGATACGCCAGTTGCGTCCTTTTCTAGACCGGGCTTCCCTCTGCACAGTCACTCATGCTCTCGTCACATCCCACCTGGGCTACTGCTATGCTCTCTACATGGGGCTCCCCTTGAAGGGCACCCGGAAGCTCCAACTGGTCCAGAATGCAGTTGCACGTGTGATAGAGGGAGCACCTCGAGGCTCCCATGTGACACCTCTCCTGCGCGGTCTGCACTGGCTCCCAGTGGTCTTTTGGGTGCAATTCAAGGTATTGGTTACTACCTTTAAAGCGCTCCATGGCTTTAAATAACCACAGGTTATTTACGGGACCGCCTACTGCCACCAGTAGCCTCCCATCGACCTGTGTGCTCCCACAGGGAGGGCCTCCTCAGGGTGCCGGTGCCAAACAATGTCGTCTGGCGACCCCCAGGGGGAGGGCCTTCTCTGTGGGCTCTGGCCCTCTGGAATGACCTGCCTCCAGAGCTTCGTCAACTTCCCGACCTCTGGACCTTTTTCCGCCAACTGAAGACGCTTTTGTTCCATCGCGCAGAGCTAGCCTAAATGCAGTTTTAAATGGGGTTTTTTATTTTTATTTTAGCTTTTCTATGCCATATATTGAATCAGTTTTTTATATTGTTTTTAACCTGTATTATATGTATTTTTATTGGCTGTAAACCGCCTTGAGTCCTTCTGGAGAAGGGCGGTATACAAATTGAATAAATAAATAAGTAAAATTAAAAAAATGCTTTAACATCTTTAGTTATGAAGACCTTTGAAAGGCTAATGCTGTCTCTCTTGAAAACCATCACGGATGTGCTGTTAGACCTGCAGTTTGCATACCGAGCAAATAGATCAACAGATGATGCTGTTAATATGGCTCTGCACTACATCCTACAACATCTTGAACCTCCAAAGACCTACACAGGGGTCATCTTTATAGACTTTTGTTCAGACTCAATACCATCATTCCAGACATTCTTCTAACTAAGCTAAATCAACTAGCGGTACCTGAACATATTTGTAAATGGATCATAAGCTTCCGAACAGACAGGAAGCAGCAGGTGAAGCTAAGCAGAATCACATCAGATACCTGTACAATTAGCACAGGATCCACACAAGGCTGTGTGCTCTCTCCACTTCTCTCTGTATACCAATGACTGCATCTCAAACAATCCATCTGTTAAACTACTGATTTTCGCAGATGACACAACAATGATCGGTCTCATTCGAGACAATGATGAATCCACATGCAGACGGGAAGTTGAACAACTAGCCTCATGGTATGACCAGAATAATCTGGAACTGAACAAACTCAAAACCGTAGAAATGGTGGTCAACTTTAGGAGAAACTCTCCCATACTACCACCTCTTACAATACTAGACAGCACAGTATCAACAGTAGAGACCTTCAAATTTCTAGGGTCTACCATATCTCATGACCTAAAATGCACACCCAACATCAAAAAAAGCACAACAAAGAATGTTCTTTCTATGCCAACTCAGAAAGCTTAACTGCCCAAGCAGCTGCTGATCCAGTTCTACAGAGGAATTACTGAGTCTGTCATCTACACCTCTATGCAACCCAACAAGATAGACTTAGACTTCAGAGGATAATTAGAACTGCAAAAAACCCAATTACTACTGCCTTGCATTGAGGGCCTGTATAGTGCACAAGTCAAAAAGAGGGCTGTGAAAATATTAACAGACCCCTCACATCCTGTTTCAACTCCTATCCTCAAAATGATGCTATAGAGCTCTGCACACCAGAACAACTAGACACATGAACAGTTTTTCCCCAAATGCCATCACTCTGCTAAACAAATAATCCCCTCAATACGGTCAAACTATTTGCTAAGTCTGCATTATTATTAATCTCATCGTTCCGGTCAGTCATCTCCTCCCACTTATGACTGTATGATTGTAACCTTGTTGCTGATATCTTTAAGATTTATATTGACTGTTTCCCTATGACTATCATTAAGTGTTGTACCTTACGATTCTTGACGAATATCTCTCTTCTTTTATATACACCGAGAGCATTTGCACAAAGACAAATTCATTGTGTGTCCAGTCACACTTGGCCAATAAAGAATTCTATTCTAAAAGGGGGAAAAAGTGACATTGCCATAGGTGTATATTATACCTATCAGAAGGAATAGATGAACTCTTTGCAAAGATGTATTAACAAATGTATGAAGGAATCATACCACAGTAGTAGTGGGAGACTTAACTATCTAGATATCAACTGGGAGACTAACTGCAGCAAATGGGAGATCAAATAGATTCCTAACCAACATAATCAACAACTTCGTCAGCCAAAGGTAGAAGAGGGAACTAGAAGTAAAGCTATGCTGTACTTAATTCTTACTAATAGAGAAGTGATAGTGGGAGTTGAAACTGCCAGAACCTTGGGTGCTAGTTACCACATCATACTGGAATTCAATATAATGCAAACACAAGCAATAGAAAATAATCCAACCAGGGTTTTAAACTTTAAAGGAGCTGATTTTAACAAACTCGGAGCCTAGGAAAGATTCTATGGATGAAAATCCTAAAGGGGAAAACAACCCAAAAAGCATGGGAAATGAGTTTTCTATAGAGGTATGAAAGTAACTATAAGAGGATGTATTTGAAAGTAGTTTTATTTTGTGAGCAAGGAACTTTGACTAATTTCTACAGTGATACTATTTACTATAGTATCTAAATCTGTTAATTACTGGTTAGTAGTAGTAATAATATTAAAGATATAGAAGATGTAATCTGGTTTTATCTGGGATTAAAGATTAGAAAACAGTAGAACCATGAGCAGAATATGTGCTGCATATTTAATAATTATTAATTACAATAGTTCTAGTGTGTTCTTAAAGGTGCTTTATTTAAAAAGCAAAAGGACTAATTTTTATTTAAATATCTTTAGAGAATTGATTGAAGTGGGCTGTGAAGATGCAACATTGGCTTTTAAAATGAAAGGTTTGGTAACGAATGCAAATTATTCCTTGAAGAAGTGCATCTTTTTACTTTTTGTAAATCGTAAGTACAAATATATTCACTTCCATATTTTCACTGAATGTTTAAGAGATATTTTCACTTATTAAAAGTCCATTTTTGTTATAACTCCATCCTGAAACTACTGGTTATTTTTTTCTTCCACATAGTTCATTTGTGTGTTGAAGTTAAAACAAACTTTTTAAAAAATAGCAATGTCTGTAGTCCTGAATCTTAATGAAATAGCATGACCTGAAAATAAAAACAAAACCTCCATGTGTTTGCATTACAGCAATCAATCTTTCTAGATGAATGTAATTAAAAAAAGGAAAAGAAAAAATGTATACATTTTTGTGTACGTAACCCTTGATGTGTTTCTGAAAGCCTAGTGTAGTCTTCAGCTAATTATGCAAATTGGATCTCAGAAAGCAGATAAGGTGATAAATCAAAGTATAAGTTGATTTGATTTAATATAGTTAAAATCAACTATATTAGAAGTATAATTTTCAACCTACGTTGGTTTTCCTTAATATTTAATTAATGTTGTTCTAGCATAAAGGAGAGCCTAAGGGTGAAAAACTGTAAACTATGGATTGACAATGCACCAGGTAAAGAAAGCGTAAATAAGAAAAAAAAATCACAGTCATGGCAGAATCATTATGTTCAGTGATTTAGAAAGAAATATAACATGTTTACCAAATAAATAGATCTTAATTAAAATATAATTTTGGGCAAAATAGATCATTCTTTTTATAATGAAGGTTCTTGACTCATTAAAGCAAACAGATCTTGGTTCCAAATCATTGAGTTTGTATGTCTTTAAGATTATTTGTTAAATGTGAAGTCATGATTAATATACGATTGTTAAGAACATTTTTATAATCATAAAATTTAGTTTTTAATGATATATTTGGTATAGGTTTTTTGAATATAAAGGCTAAGCTTATTCAGAAATGGACCTAAAAATGATAATTTGGAAAAGTAATTGAAACAATTTTTTCTGTTCTCTTTCCAGATCGATTGGTAGAGTCAACTGCCTTGCGCAGAGCGATAGAGACTATATATGCTGCTTATTTACCCAAAAGCATGTGTCCATTTTTATATATAAGGTAATACTGAGAAATACTTTTGCCGTTGAAATTCAGTTTGGCAGGAAGAGGAGACTTTCCTTCCTAATAATCTAAAAATGTAGAGGACCAGTGCTTGATATGTGAATTTGACTGGATCAGGATTACTGAATTGAAATTAAATCTGCAAAAGAAGGGGGTGCTTCTGTACAATGGAAAAGTTTTTGTTTGAATGTTCAAGAATGTTGGTAGAAGTAGTTCTTCCTTTACAAACAAGTGTAATTAAGAGTCTTTTCTGGATCTGATTTAAACCTTGAGTTTCAGATCCCAGCTATGACCTGAACCTCTTTGCCCAATTAGGATTGGTGGACCAGCACTTTTTTCTTTTGGAACCTCACTAGTGGTTATAATGGTTCATGGGTATATGGTGCTTTGATTATTGTAAGGTCTGCAAATATGAGCTTGTCTTTGAGTACCATTTTGCAAATTTCATTGGCTGAAAATGCTTTAGCCAGGCTTCAGTTTTATCTATTTTACGCCAGTCCATTTCAAAGCACAGTTTAAAATTGATTATTAATCTGTAAAGTTATAAATAACTTGCTACTATATTGTGAATATTTCTGCTGGTTCTCTTATTCTCAGAAATTCAGAAATCTCTTATTCTCAGAAAGCTTGCTATTACTTCTTATGAATAAATAATTCAAAATACATTTTTTTTCTATGTGAACTTTCAGTTTCTACAGGCTCCTTTTATGGAAAATATACCACTTCTAGCTTGTGAACTAAAATATAAAAATATAAATCTGATAAACATTGCTATCTGCATTTAGGACAGGTCTTTAAATTAAACTTCAATGTCAAATGTTGAGGACTTCTGTTTTTGCTTGCTTATTGTGCTTAACCATCTTCTGTTTTCTTTTCTGATTTCTTTAAGAAAAAAGGCCAGGAAATAAATTACAGTAAATGAATGTTATTGTATTAATGTTGTATCTGTGTTTGTTTCAAAATGCACTGTAGGCTATACAGTAAATATCTCTCAGTTGTGTGCTTAAAGGATTATTATGAATTACCGTATTTTTCGGAGTATAAAATGCTCTGGACTATAAGACGCACCTACCTTTTTTGGTGAGGAAAACAAGAAAAAGAAGTCTGCCTCTGCCTCCCAGGAATTTTGCCTCATTGCAGTAAACAGCAAATAGCCTGCTTTACTTTCATTTTTGTTGTCAGCATAGCTTGATTAGAACAAGAAAAAAAAAAGACTTCCCGGCAATTTACCTCCTTGCAGCAAGCAGCAGAGACCCGCGCAGCAATAGGCAATGGCAATCCCTGCAGCCTGAAACAGCTGAGAGTCAGGAGGCTGATCCAACAGATAATCAACTTGTGCTAATTAGGCTGTGCTGAAGCTGAAATGGGCTGTTTCTTCTTGTTGCTTGCTTGCAAGGAGGTAAATTGCTGGGAGGCAGAGGCCAAAGGGTGGGGGCCAATGGGTGGGTGGGGCTACATTCAGTATATAAGACACACCTAAATTTTCATCCCCTTTTAGGGGAGAAAAAGGTGCATCTTATACTCGGTAAAATACGGTATATACTTCTGTTTTTGAAAAAATACATAGCACTACAGTTCTGGTTCTGGTTACAATGCAAATTCTCAAATTTGTAATCGGACACATCTTTGATTAACATACACTTACTGTTCTCAAAATGTTTTATAGTCTTGAGATTGCACCTCAAAATGTGGATGTGAATGTGCATCCTACAAAGCATGAAGTTCATTTCCTCCATGAAGATAGCATCTTGAAGCATGTACAACAACATATAGAGAGCAAATTGTTAGGTTCCAATTCATCAAGGATGTATTTCACTCAAGTAAGTGAATTCTTTTATCCCCAAAGGAGTAATGATATTAGTTTTATTAATAATAATACTATGAAAATCATTCCAAACTAGATTATACTTTGTTGTGTATGGGAAGCACTTCTCTTGCTGGATATTTGCATAGCTGAGTGCACAATTCAGTTTAGAGAGAGTTCTTTGAGTGGTCCTTGGTGCTCTCTGAATTTGTTTGTTTTCTTGCATGTTTCATTACCCAAGCTAGGATGTTACCTAGTTTGGGTAATGAAATGTCTGCAAGAAAAACAAGCAAGCTCAGAGAGTACCAAGGACCCCTCATTTTAACCCTGAGCTAAATAACAGTCTCCTTTACTGAGAGGGTTTTTTTTGTTTTATAAAGAATCAGTATTGCATCTTATGACAAATCATTGAAAATCTGCGGAATCACTGAAAAATCCAAATATCCTATTTTTCAGAGTATAAGATGCACTTTTTTCCCTCCTAAAAGAGGCTGAAATTTGGGTACCTCTTATATTGCAAATGTAATCCTTCCCACCCGCTTGCCCCCGCCCTTTGGCCTCTGTGCGTCCTCTTCCTGGCTGCAGAGATTGCCACTGACAATGGCTTGCATTTTGGAGCTTCGTGCGTCACATTTTCACCTCCAAATGCTCCATTTGAGAGCCCTTCAAGGCTGCAGGGATCGCCAAAGCACATCGCCACCGATCACCGCCCGAAAACATGATGCATTTGGAGGCTGAAAATGTGACACAGAAATGGCTACCCGGAACAGCTGCTGCCTTCTCTTACCCCTTCCACACTTCGCCTGCTTTAGTCACTGGAGCTCCCTCTGACGATCAACTGTACTTTTAAAGCAGTTTTTCAGCTCCAAAGTGGGGCTTGTGAGCGAAGTGATCTTCTGCGTTTTGCCTGCTTTTCTAATTGCTGCTCCGTCTGATGATCAGCTGTGCTTTAGAAGGTGTTTTTTAGCCCCAACCAGCCCCAACCTCAAAACCAGTGAGTGAACTAATGTTCTGAAGCTGACCAGTCTAAGGACGCTAGCAAGGGGAATAACTGGTAGGCAGAATTTTTTTTCCTATTTTCCTTCCCAAAAATGCAGGTCCGTTTTATACTCTGGTACGTCTTATATTCTGAAAAATATGATACATTAGCTTAATATAAATTAATAATTTTAATTGTGTGATATAAAGTTAAGGTAGGTTTCATGTAAGGCAGAACTTGGAACAGGACTTTAATTTGTAGAAACATTAAAATATTCTTTCATCATTATTTTTCTGCAATGAAGACATTGTTACCAGCTATAACCGCCCCTTCCACTGAAGTTGTTAAATCGCCAAAATCTTCAGCTACTAAAGGAAGTGAGCAGATTTATGCTCATCAGATGATCCGCACTGACTCACAGGATCAAAAATTGGATGCTTTTCTTCAACCAGTTAATAAAAGTAAGAATGCAGGGCTTGTGGCAGAACCAGAGGACAATAGCAACATGCAAAGTTGCAAGGCTATTGGAGTACAAGATGTTGAAATGGAAGAATCTGGTGATTTGAATGCAAGTGTTTCAAGAGCTGAAGAGACACCGAAAGAATCAATGGAAAGCCAATCAATGCCTATTGAGGCAGTACCTGAAAGGTAAGAGATTTTTTTGTATAATGCTATATTTCTTTTGAAAACTTGTTCTCTTTTCTAGTTACATTAAAATCAGAATATATATGCTTTTAAGCCTTTGATAGAAAAAACATGAATCTTTGTCTAGGTTATTTTTAAAATGTTTTAATATTTGCCCGGGCTGCTTAGCATTATCTATTCTGATAAGTATCCCATTTCTAATATATTTCTTAGGCCCTCTTCCAGTGATTTCTGATGAAGTAAATTTTTATATACTCCAATAGAGAAAGTTTTACATTGTAGACCAGGGGCAGACAATTTTCCCAAGGGGCTGCATGAGAAACTGGAATTGTTGTGGAGGGCCGCCATTGCTGCCCCAGTGCCTTCCCATTGTTATGGGCCACTCAGGGACAGTCAAAAGGCCAGATGTGCTCTGTGCTGTAACATGCCCATGTCTGCTATAGGAGGACATATTAGGTTTCATATATGCTATTGCGATGATCCGGGGCAAGGCACAGAGGCAACATAGTCAGCTGATAGTTCAGATTGCCCCTTTATTGCTCCAACTTTCCCCCAAACACTCCCACATTATGTGAGCACAATGGCTCCAGAGTAAGAAATCCAGTGGGGCAAGGGAATAAGTCAATGAGTCCAGGAAGCAAAGGAACACAGTAATGGTTTCAGGAAGCAAAGGAACAAGGCAATTAATCCAGGAAGCAAGAAATAAAGCAAGAAGTCCAGGAAACTCCAAACTTCGGCAATGGCACACAAAACTCCATGAATTCAGTGTTTGTTCCCAACGAACACCACTCCCCCACAGCGTCTTCTTAAGTCTCAATCCCCAGGTGTGCCTTGTGAAGAGAGGCGGGGTGCTCTCCTGAGTTATTGGGTTGGCCTGCATTGTTTCTGCCTCCTCTCCACTCTCCGTGCTCGGGGATCAGGAGGAGGAGCTCTGTTGCTCCTCATTTTCACTGCCTGCCCTCTCTTGGTTGTCCTGGTCCCGTTCCTCCCTGCTAGCAAGCCATCCCACTCCTGAGGGGGCCTGCCCTGCCTCCTCCCCACATTCCTCCAAAGCCAACGAAGCCACCATCTCGGTCTCCCTCGGCTCCAGGTTTGGCTTGTCTTCCGCCGCATTCAGGCTCCAATGGGGACATGACAGGTATGCTGTTCATTTCTTTGTCTGCCTATCAAATACTAATGTAAAGTGTTGATATTAAGCAATATCATTTGCTTGAAATGGTTGAAATAGTTGAAATATTCTAAGTTGAAATAGACAACTTAGATCATTTGGGAAATACATTATTTTTAGTGAACTTATTTTATTTAAATATTTTTGTATTTTATTTTTATTTATTTGTGTCAAGTTAGTATTGACTACTGGCAATTTCCTGAACAAGTCCCTGAAGTTTTCTTGGCAAGATTTTTTTTTAATAGTTTTATTTATAGTTTATAGTTTTATTCGCTAAATGCTTAGTGAATGAAATTTCAACTCTTATTGACTTTTTGGTAAATCTTTCATGTTTCTTCCTTAGGATGTTGTAATTCCTTACATCACATTTATTTAAACTTAGTATTTATCTACCATAACACCTATCTCTTGCTGTTGGATCTCTAGAGTACACATCCCTAGTTGGATCTCTAGAGCATCCCTAGTTCTTTCATCATTTTTAAGAGAACTTTCTTTTTATTCTCTTCTACGTTTTGAACTCTTAGAGTATAATATGTCTGTTCCATTTTAAAAATTATTACTATCTCTTCCATATCTTTATCCGCTTGTATCATTTTTGGATTTATCTCCTCTCTTCTTTGCTTAGCTCCTTCTGGTTTCTCCTCTGTTTTCTGAATTTTTTGTTTATCTTTTATTATCGTTTACTGGGGGTATTCTGGTCTTACATTTATATCCTGCATCAATTCCATCATCTCCCTGTGATTCCTTGTCATATCTTCCTAAGTACATTGAAACATCATTTCTTTATAAACCATATTTGTTTTTCCCTGTTGAAATATTTTGTAGTAATGTAATGGGCTAATAGTTGCTCAATATTCCACCAATGATTGGATATTCTCCAATATCCCAATTGCCCCAAAACACCACAAATGCCAATATTAATAAAATGTACACAGTCCCAGAACTGTTCCTCAAAATCCCCTAAATTTATAATCCTTAAAATTTTCCAATTTGCACTCTCTAACTTTTTCAAATTTTTAAGTTTTGTTTAATTTTTCTTCTCTCTTCTTTCCCTTTTGCTTCGTAGAATGTTCTATCAAATGGTTTTAATAATCCAGATTGGCCCACCAAATTTCCCCAAATGTCTTTAATCCACAAAATCAAATGTTCAATTTCAAGGATGTTTCTTGTTAATTATAATCCACCTTGCCTTAAAAGTTTTCAAAAGGGTCACTCAATACTTCCAAGCTACCCCAGGTTTTTATTTTTGTTTCAAATGATACCAATACTTAAAAAAGATGCAAATTTGAAGGAATGGCAGAAAGGAATTAACAATTTTATATGGGTGGGTAAAAGACCAAGAATAAAGTTAAAAATAATACAGGATACACATGAAAGAGAGGGTCTCAAAATGCCTAATTTAAGATTATACTATGAAGCAGCTGCCCTATCATTAATTAGTGACTGGTTTAATTCAACAGAAGAAAGAATATTAAATATAGAGGGTTATGATTATGAAAACCTTTTACGCACAAATTCCAATCGTGCCTTTTATAATTTTGTCAACAGTAAACTTAAAGATTCAAGATCCATCCCACCACTAAAAGATTCTAACAACAAAGAATGCAATGACGAAACAGTCAAAGCAAACCTCTTCAACATTTTCTTTGGCTCAGTTTTTGTTAACTCCGATAACACATATCCAACATTCCACAAACGAACCAGCAATGACTATGATGATCTAACTCATATAGATTTCACAGAAGACAACGTTGGTAAAGCTCTTCACAACTTAAAACCATCGCTTTCTATTGGACCTGATGGTCTATGTGCATATTTCTTAAAAAAACTTTCCATTAATATAGCTGAACCCCTAAGTATTATCTTTGATAAAGCTTTCACTACCAGTTCTCTTCCCAAACTTTGGTCACTAGCCACAGTCATCCCCATCTTCAAAAAAGGAGACCCCAGCTTAGTCGAAAACTACAGACCGATCTCCCTTTGCTGCGTCACCTGCAAAGTCATGGAATCTATCATCAATCAATCCATTACCTCACACTTAGAAACTAACAACCTACTCTCCAACAAACAATTTGGTTTCAGGAAAAGTTATCATGTAACTTACAACTTCTCCACTGCAAAAACATATGGACTTCAAATCTAGATCAAGGCAAATCAATAGATGCAATCTACATAGACTTCTGCAAAGCTTTTGACTCAGTAGTACACGATAAACTTCTCCTTAAACTAACATCCTATGGCATCTCAGGACCCCTCCACAAATGGATATCTGCTTTTCTGTCTAACAGACAACAAGTGGTCAAAATTGGCAATGCTTTATCAAATCCTGTTCCTGTCAAGAGTGGCGTTCCTCAAGGCAGCGCCCTTGGACCAACACTCTTTATTCTATACATTAATGATCTTTGTGACCATATCTCAAGTAATTGTGTTCTCTTTGCTGACGATGTCAAACTATTTAACACCACAGACAACACTTCTATCATTCAAAACGACCTTGACCATCTAACCGCTTGGTCTAAAAATTGGCAGCTCCAAATTTCAACCAGCAAATGCTCAGTCTTACATATAGGAAAAAAGAACTCTAAAACTAAGTACATACTAGATGGACATTACCTTACAGACGACCCCCATCCCGTTAAAGACCTTGGAGTTTTCATGTCAAATGATCTAAGTGCCAAAGCCCACTGCAACTACATAGCAAAAAAAGCTCTAAGAGTTGTAAACCTAATTTTGCAGCTTCTTTTCCAAAACACCACACTACTAACCAGAGCATATAAAACATTTGCTAGACCAATTCTAGAATACAGCTCACCTGTTTGGAACCCTCACCACATCTCTGACATCAATACAATTGAACGTGTCCAGAAATATTTTACAAGAAGAGTTCTCCATTCCTCTGAAAACAACAAAATACCTTATCCCACCAGACTTGAAATCCTAGGCTTAGAAAACTTGGAACTCCGTCGCCTTCGACAAGACCTAAGTTTAGCTCACAGAATCATCTATTGTAATGTCCTTCCTGTCAAAGACTACTTCAGCTTTAATTGCAATAATACAAGGGCAACCAATAGATTTAAACTTAATGTAAACCGCTTTAATCTAGATTGCAGAAAATACGACTTCTGCAACAGAATCATCAGTGCTTGGAATACTTTACCTGACTCTGTGGTCTCTTCCCATAATCCTAACAGCTTTAACCAAAAACTTTCTACTATTGACCTCACCCCATTCCTAAGAGGACCATAAGGGGCGTGCATAAGCGCACAAACGTGCCTACCGTTCCTGTCCTATTGTTTTTCTTTTCTTCTTCCTATATATGTTTATATGTGTATATACTATATAATCTTTTTGTATGATGTTGTGACAAATAAAAATAAATAAAATAAATAAATAAATGATTTGCTATATGGATAGCATGCTTACTTACTATATGATAAAAAAGTGGATAGGGCTTTTAAAACTCACATACTTAGAAATGCTTTGTTGCGGGTTTGGAAAAAGTATCAATACAAGTTGACTATAAAATACCCATATGGGCAATTCCCAGACATGTGATAGAGAATATAAGTACAGAACAAAAACAGGAGGTGATTACTTATAAAGAGCTTCTTTTTATGAAAAAGAGTAAACTACAATTGAAATCTTTAAATACAATGAAAGAGGAAAGGATAATTCATACTTGGTTTCAGTATGGACAGCTGCAAGCTAGATGGAGAGAAGACCAGAAAATTGGTATTATGCAAAACGAGGAAAACTTGGTAAAACAAATTAGAGATCAAAGTCAATTGCATATTAAAAGGTTGTATAATGCATTGATAGAAATAGATTCAGAAACGGAATTAGTTAAGGACTGTATGATAAAATGGGCACAAAATATACAGGAACCTATAATGATGGAAACTTGGGAGAAAATTTGGGTTAGAAATGTTAAATTTACACAAGCACAAAATTTAAGAGAAAATTTTTACAAAATGTTTTATAGATGGCATTTAGATCCTAAAAAAATAGCGTGTATGTATCCGAACTTGCAAGCTAAATGTTGGAGATGTGATTGTGATGATGCTACTTATTATCATATATGGTGGACATGTAAAAAAATCAAATAATTTTGGATAAAAATTTGGTGGATTATGCAAAATATTTTGAAAAAGAAGATAAAGTTTACTCCGCAGTTGTTTTTACTGGGTATAATTACGGATTGTACGGTAATAGAGACTAAACTGATTTTAAATTTAATATCAGCAGCTAGACTATTGGTAGCGCAATACTGGAAGAAGGAACAATTGATTACTATTGAAGAATGGACATTAAAAGTAGCAAACAGCAGAGATGGCAAAAATTTCAGTGTATTTGAAAGGCTATTCACAAGAAAGATACATATTGGAATGGAGAGGATGGATTGATTATATTCAAAATAAGTATTAGACTAAGAAGTATCAAATAGCTTATGAATGAATAGAATGTAAGAATTGTACTTGTATTCTTTTTTTTATATAAAAAGGGAGTTAAGGTTCCCAGGGGGGGAGGGGAGTCTATGGATAATTAGTGTAGTCTAGTTTATGATTGTTAAATGTTATACCCTGTATTTTGCTCCGGGAAGTCCAGAGGGGGGGGATTGGGGAAAGGGGGGAGGGGGGAGAGGTTGAGGGAGGGGTGGATAGAGAATTTGCAAAAACTTTGTAAAACTTTTTAATAAAAAAAAAGAAAAATACTTCCAAGTTACTGAAAATCCAGTAGATATGGAACCAAAATAGAAAGGCCTTCCAGGTGTTATTTGCCTTTCACTATTTCCTTTGTTCTCCTCTTTGTTTTTCTTGTGTTATCAATTAATCAATTAATCCTCACTTGCCAAGGTGGTTTCCCACTGTGCACAAGTATAATATCTTTCACCAGTAGATGGCACCTCCACTCAAGGTTCCAGCATTAAACAAAGCAAAGATAAAATAGCTGACTGTCAGAAAAAAATTGAGGAAAAAGATATGATTCCTTTTTCTTTTTTTTTCTTTTTTTCTTAAGTTTTTGTTTTCTTTTATAACATAGAAAACATCCAATTTCAGTTGAACAATGTGTTGTCTGGGTATAAATGATTTTAGGAAATAATAAAGTGTTCACAACAGTATTCCTTCTATTAATATCAATTGTATTAGTATTAATAATAATCTTAATATTTGTTTAACCAAGATAATATATCTTCCTTATCTCACTGATCCTTTCATATATTTTCCTGTTTCTAACTCCTATTTTTGTCAGCTAGCCATTGATAAAATAAGTCCCAAGTCAAAAAGTATTCACTTTCTTTCTTTTCCTTAATTGTAAGTGTTAGTTTATCCATTTCTACACATTTTAATATTTTTCTAATCACATCATCATCTGTTGGGATCTTTTCACTTTTCCATTGTTGTGCAAATACTTTTCTCACTGCAGTCAATACATGGTAAAATCAAATATACATTTCCTTTGTTATACTTCTCTGGTAAAATGCCCAACAAAAATGTCTCTGGTTTCCAATCTATATGTTGTTTTATCATTTTTTTCCAGCCATGTATGTATTTTTGACCAATATTTTTTCACTTTTTGACATATCCACCACATATGATCCAGATGTCTGATGACATTTCCAACAGTTTGCAGAGTTATCCTTAAACATCTTTGCTAACCTTCAGGGCAGAAAATGTCATCTATAAAACATTTTATAAAGATTTTCCTTGTATGCAGTTGTTGTTGTTAGTTGTAAAGTCGTGTCTGATCCCATGAACAACTTTCCTCAAGCTCTTCCTGTCCTTTGTCAACTCCCGGAAACCATTTAAACTCATGCCGACTACTTCAGTGATGCCATCCAGCCACCTCATTCTCTGCTCTCCCCTTCTTCTTTTGCCCTCAAACGTTCCCAGCATTAGGCCCTTCTCCAGTGAGTTCTTCCTTCTCATTAAGTGGCCAAAGTATTTGAGTTTCATCTTCAGGATCTGGCCTTCTAAACAGCAGTCAGGGTTGATCTCCTCTAGGACTGACTGGTTTAATTGCCTTGCAGTCCAAGGGATTTGCAGGAGTCTTCTCCAGCACCATAGTTCAAAGGCCTCAATTCTTTTTGACTCTCAGCTTTTCTTATGGTCCAACTTTCACAACAATACATTGCAATTGGGAAAACCATAGTCTTGACTATACACACTTTTGTTGGCAGGGTGATGATTTATTTTAAATCATAACATTATCATGGATGAAAGAATGGATTGTGCTAAGAAATATAAGGTTATTTACAACTGGGTTGGCATGCTCTCTTATGGTATGGGTAGAATAGGATACATAGTTATTTTCAAAGACATTATGTAAGAAATGCTTTATTATTAGTATTGGAGAAAGTTAGAGAAAAACATTATTTGAAAATACCAATGTGGCTTTCAGCATGCGCTACTAGCATGCGCAAGATGGCGCCGCGTTGATTTCCTGGGGCGATGGTGGTCTCTCTTGTCCGGCGGTCTGGACAGAAGGGAGAGGGTTTTTTGCCCTCGGGAAGAGCTGGGCCGGCAGGACGAGCCCAAATGCTGCCGACATGTTCTGCCAGTTCGGCCGGCTTGTTTTGGGGCGGCGGGTGGCCGCCGGCGTTTTCTTTCGCCGTTTTTTGGCAGCGGTGGTCGGCGGAGGGGGCAGGGGGCGGAGGGGGCGTTTGACATTCTCGCCCTGCTTTCGCCCCTTGGCATTTGACACACTTGCCCTCCTCTCACTCGCCCTCCTCTCACCCTCGGAGGGGGCGGAGGGGGCGTTTGTCACTCTCGCCCTCCTCTCGCCCTCTTTTCAGCCGAATTGAAACAGCAGAACTGACCAGAAGCGACCAGCAGATGATGGCAGCCGGTGGGGGGGGCATTTCGATGTCATCGCCCCCTCTTCGGCGGAACAGATAGCTTGCCGGCCCATGGGTCTCTTTGGACAGCTTTCTGGGGGTGATGGTTTCCCGATGGCAGTTGACGTCGTAATGAGGGCGACGACTGCGAGGATGACCCTCTACCTCCACATAAACATTGAATCATCTGACCCTTCCCCCACCACCTGGGCCGTTGCCTACCTTTTTTGTCATCAAGGATTCCTTTCAGCCGATTTCTGTCCCGTGTACTATACCATCTTTTTGAATAACTTGACTGACCAGGACTGCTTTTCCACCATTTCTCGTGATATCTATGATATGACATATTTGTGGACGCAACCCTTTGGTTTACCAGACTATTGTTATGCGAACATTTACAGCGGCCGACCTTCTTGCCCTGCGAGATTCCCCTCTCTCGCGGGTTTGGCCCTCCACATTATCGAAGGCCCATCTTGAGGACGGGTTTTGGAACCCCGAGAGGTGGCATGCCAAAAATAGGAGACTCAGGGGATTCTTAATTAACTGTTTTAATCGGCTTTTTAAGGGGAGTTTTAATGGGAATTTTAAGGGGAGGGTGGGAACTGACGGGTTCGGGTTGGGGGGGTGGGGGAAGGGGGAAAACCCATCGAGGGGGGTGACGAGTCCAGCAAGTGTTCGCGGCGGTAATTTAATAGGTCTGAAGGTGGTGGTGGGGGATCTCGTTCCAGTTCGTCAGGGTTTTGCGATCAGTACGGTATGTGGGAGAGGCAGATATGGCGGAAGGGGGGTGCATATCAGGTTTTGGGGGCATGCCCTCGCTATTTAAGAGTGATTGCGTGCTCCGGCCCCCCAGAATTTTCCCGTTCCCCGAGTGGCCAGAATACCCGGGACTTGGGCCTTCGGCTGATGTTATGTAATACAAGATCCGTGGTTAATAAAGCTCCCCTGATTTTAGATCTAATTCAGGAAGGGACCACGGATGTTATGGGCATTACGGAAACCTGGTTGGGCACAGAAGGGGGGGTTCCCCTAGTAGAGATGTGCCCACCAGGTTTCCGAGCATTCCATCAGCCGAGGGCCCAAGGTAGGGGTGGCGGGGTGGCGTTATTATTAGGGAGAGTCTGGAACCGAGGGAGACCACTGTGACTCAGATAGCTGGGTGTGAAACCCTCTATGTGAAGTGGGGTCGTAGGACTCAGGTGGGCTTGCTGATCACGTACCTGGCTCCTTGCTGCGTGACAACAGCCCTGCCCGAGCTGTTGGAGTTGCTAGATGGGTTGGCAGTTGAGAGCCCTAGACTGTTGGTCATGGGGGATTTCAACTTGCCATCAACTGGCACGGCATCCTCGACCGCTCGGGAGTTCATGGCTTCCATGACGGCCATGGACCTGACTCAATTAATTGATGGCCCTACTCACATTGGGGGAGGCACCCTGGACTTGGTTTTTATCTCTGGCCAGTGATTGAATGATCTGATTTTAAAAGATTTAGTTATCGATCCTTTGTCATGGTCAGATCATTTTCTCCTTCGTCTGGACTTTCAGACCGCTACCCACCGCCGCAGGGAGACGGAACCAATGCGTTGGTTCCGTCCCAGGCGCCTGATGGACCCTGAGAGGTTCCTGACGGAGCTTGGGCCGCTTCCCGAGAATCTGGCCCACGGCACGACTGAAGAGCTGGTCACGGCCTGGGAACAGGCCGCGGCTGGAGCTTTGGACCGTGTTGTGCCTTTGTGGCCTCTGACCCGGCATCGGTCTCAACCAGCTCCTTGGTTCTCCGAGGAGCTGAGGGAGATGAAACGCCGGAGAAGACACCTAGAGAGTGTCTGGAGATCCAGCCGTTCTGAGGCTGACCGGACACTAGTTAGGTCCTATAGCAGGACCTACCTAGTGGCACTGAGGGATGCGAAACGTTCCTACGTTTCCTCCCTCATTGCGTCGGCAGATAACCGCCCGGCCGCCCTGTTTCGGGTGACCCGTTCTCTCCTTCAGCAGGAGGGAGGACCCCCTACAAGGGCGTGCTGAGGAATTTAACGGTTATCTACACGATAAAATCGTTCAGCTTCGGGATGGGTTGGATCAAAATTGGGTAGATCCAGATGAGAGTTCCGAGACCCGTCTTGTTGAGGTGGTTTGGGATAACTTTGACCCTGTGACTCCCGAAGACATGGACAGGTTGCTGGGTAGGCTGAATGCCACCACATGTTTACTGGATCCGTGCCCCTCCTGGTTGGTACTGGCTACACAGGAGGTGACACGAAGCTGGCTCCAGGGGATTACAAATGCTTCTTTGCGGGAGGGGGTCTTTCCTGCTGCCTTGAAAGAGGCGGTGGTGAGACCCCTCCTCAAGAAGCCTTCCCTGGACCCAGCTGTTTTAGGGAATTACCGGCCAGTCTCCAATCTTCGCTTTACGGCGAAGGTTGTAGAGAGTGTGGTGGCATGTCAGCTACCCCAGTACCTGGAGGAATCTGTCTATCTAGACCCGTTCCAGTCCGGCTTTCGGCCCGGATACAGTACGGAGACAGCTTTGGTCGCGCTGGTGGATGATCTCTGGAGGGCCAGGGATAGGGGTTATTCCTCTGCCCTGGTCCTATTAGATCTCTCAGCGGCTTTCGATACCATTGACCATGGTATCCTGCTGCGCCGGTTGGAGGGGTTGGGAGTGGGAGGCACCGTTTATCGGTGGTTCTCCTACCTCGCTGACCGGACGCAGACGGTGTTGACAGGGGGGCAGAGATCAACTCCGAGGCGCCTCATGTGTGGGGTGCCGCAGGGGTCGATTCTCTCACCCCTCCTGTTCAACATCTATATGAAGCCGTTGGGTGAGATCATCAGTGGCTTTGGGGTGAGATACCAACTGTATGCTGATGACACTCAGCTGTACTTTTCCACCCCGGGCCACCCCAGCGAAGCTGTTGAAGTGCTGTCCCGGTGTTTGGAAGCCGTACGGGTCTGGATGGGGAGAAACAGGCTCAAACTTAATCCCTCCAAGACGGAGTGGCTGTGGATGCCAGCACCTCGGTACAATCAGCTGCAGATGCAGCTGTCCATTGGGGGCGAGTCGTTGGCCCCGATGGAGAAGGTACGCAACTTGGGCGTGCTCCTGGATGGTTGGTTGTCCTTTGAAGATCATTTGGCGACCGTCTCCAGGAGAGCTTTTTATCAGGTTCGCCTGATCCGCCAGTTGCGTCCCTTCCTGGACCGGGATGCCCTATGCACGGTCACTCATGCTCTCGTTACCTCTCGTCTGGACTACTGCAATGCTCTCTACATGGGGCTCCCCTTGAAGAGCACCCGGAGACTTCAGCTAGTCCAGAATGCGGCTGCGCGGGTTATTGAGGGAGCGGTTCGGAGCTCCCACGTAACACCTATCCTGCACAGACTGCACTGGCTACCTGTTGTTTTCCAGGTGCGCTTCAAGGTATTGGTTACCACCTTTAAAGCACTCCATGGCTTAGGACCGGGCTATCTACGGGACCGTCTACTGCCGGCCTCTATCTCCCATCGTCCGGTGCGTTCCCACAGAGAGGGACTCCTCAGGGTGCCGTCAGCCAAACAGTGTTGACTGGCGGCCCCCAGGGGGAGGGCCTTCTCTGTGGGGGCTCCTACCCTGTGGAACGAGCTTCCCCTCGGGCTCCGACAATTACCTGACCTTAGGACCTTTCGCCGCGAACTTAAAACCTATTTATTTCATATGGCTGGAGTAGCTTGATTTTTACTTTTAAATTTTAATTGAATTTGATGGGTTTTTAAAGTTTTGTAATTTTATGGGGGTGAATGTTATTTTAATGTTTGGGCAAATTTAAATCAGTTTTTTAAGGGATGTTTTAACTATTGTGCATATCTGTATTTTATCTGCCTGTTCACCGCCCTGAGTCCTTCGGGAGAAGGGCGGTATACAAATTAAAATATTCATATTCATATTCATTCATTCAATGGAAGTGTTAATAAATCCAAATATTATCAATATGGGAAATATTACTAGATATAAAGATATTTTATCAGAAAAGGGAATTGAATTGAACATCTTCTTGTTAATTGAATTCCTAAATACCTTACCTTTTTAGCAATCTGAATATCTAATTTTCCCATTAACTCCCTTTTCTGCTTCTCTGTGATGTTTTTCACCAATATTTTCATTTTGTCTTTATTAATTTTCAGCCCTGCTACTTCTCCATATTCTTCTATTTGTTCTATTAATTTTGGCACTACTTATTGTGGGTCCTCTAAAACAGTGGTCACCAACTGGTGGTCCGTGAGAAAATTTTGGTGGTCCACAGAAAAAATATTTGCATTTTTTATATTGCACTAAATCAGGAGTCCTCAAACTACAGCCCCTGGGACAGATGTACAATGCAATGTGCAATGTATATTTGTGTTGCTGCAGAGAGTCTCCCCCTTCGGAATCTTTTTTTGTGCAGGTCGGGGGGGGGGAGAAATTCTGACTTGGGGTCTGCTTCAGCCTCCTGGTGCAGGGCTTTGGGCAAAGGCTGGAGGGAAGCAGCGCTAGTGGCAAAGAGAAGAGGAACTTGTTCCAGTGGGACTGCATCATGGCCTGGAACTGGCTGACCATCTCAGCCCGTTGAACCTCCAGGCACTGGTACCTGGCCTTGCACTCCCACAGGTCTTCCCTCTGCTTGCAAAGCCTATGCCCCTAGTCCTGAGTGAGGTGCTTCTCCTGAGTCTCCTTCTCGGTCACATCCAATTTGAACTTAGCCAGCTGTTTTGCCAACTCTTTCTCTTGGTGGATGCTTAGGTCCAACAGCTGCTTCCTGTTGGGGCCTTAAGGAGCCCAGGTGGGCAGGCGAGGAGTGGCTGGGAGGGGAAGGGCAAGTAGAGGCTGGCGAGGCACCCCTTGATGTTAGTGACATTGAGTTGGCCCCACCCACCCAGTCACATGACCACCTAGTCCCCCCACCCAGTTGGTCATTAGGGAGATCATATTAGTGGTCCGTGGGATTTAAAATTATGAATTTAGTGGTCCCTGAGGTCCGAAAGGTTGGTGACCCCTGCTCTAAAATAAATACTAAATTGTCTGCAAATTCCTTTAGTTTATATTCTTCTTTCTTAATTCTCATACCTTTTATCTCTTTATTTTGTCTTACATTTCTATTTAATGCCTCTAGTGTTAACACAAATAATAATGGGGATAGAGGACATCCCTGCCTTGTACTCTTTATAATGTTAACCTTCTCTGTCATATTTACCATCATCTTTGCTGATCGCTTATAGTAAATTGTTTTGATCATATTTATAAATCTCCCCCTAAAGTCCATAGTCTAATTGCTTTACCATAAATTGCCAATTCACATTGTCAAACACTTTCTGTGCATCAAGAAACATCAACGCCATTTGTTTTTCTGGATGTGCTTCATAATATTCCAAAGTGGTCTCATGCTGTCTCTAATCTATTTCTTGGGTAAAAAACCATTTTGATTTGTGTGTATAAATTCATTTAACAGTCTCTTTAGTCTATCAGCCATTATTGATGCAAATATTTTATAATCTGCATTTAACAGGGAAATTGATGTATAATTTTTTTATTTGTTTCAGGTCTGTATTTTCTTTCGATATAAAAGTAATATACTCCATTCATGAATTTGGTATCTTCGCTTCTACCAGGAGTTCATTAAATACTTCCAACGTTGTATTGCTTATTACATCCTGTAATGTCTTATATAACTCTGCAGGCAATCCATCAGGGCCCAGTGTTTTACCATTCTTTTGTTTTTTGATCCCCTTTGTTAGTTTCATCATTGTTATCCTTTCCTCTAATGCCTTTTTATATTTTTCTGGTATTTTGGGTAGTTCAAAATTTTCTAGGTATTGTTTTATCTTTTCCCCTGATATTGTCTCTTGTTTATAGAGTTTCTCATAATAGCTCTGCACTATTTTTTTCTTTTCTTCATTTTGATAACATACAGTCCCTTCCTCATCCATTAGTTGATTAATTAATTTTTTCTTTCTATCTTTTTTAATTTTATATGCCAGCCATCTTCCCAGCTTGTTTGCATTTTCAAAGAAATTTTGTTTAGAAGCCTTTATTTTAAATGCCAGGTCCTCTTTTTCAATTAAATTAAATTCATGTTTTTTCAGGTCCATTTGATTTTTAATCCTCCTATTTTGTGTATCTTTCTGCAGTTCCATGAGAGAATGCAAAAAGTAGAAGGGGTGTTAAAAGATGTTAAGGCGGTGATTGAAAAAAATGAACAATTTATAGTCTATAAATTGATTGGTTGCCATTGTACAGGAATAATGGTAGAATTAAACAAGTTGGAATGGTGTAATGTCGGGACTGCTCGGCAAACACTCCCGAAGGGAAAGGGTAAGGAAAGAGGAGTAAAGAAGGAAGAAAGTAGGTAGGTAGGTGGGTAGGGAGGAAAGAAGGGAGGGAGAAGAAAGGATAGGAGGAGGAGAAGAAGGAGAAGATAGAGGGTTAGAAAGGATGGTAGTGAGAAGTGGGAAAGAGGAGGGGAAGTAGGAAAGCGAGGAGAAGGTGGTGGGGGAAGTTTAAGAAGGATGAGAAGGGAAGAAAGGATTAAAGGGGGGAGTGGCAGTCGAGCAGCCCCGACTGAGTATAATTTGAGTATAGGACTGATTGTTGGATAAGTGATTGTATTGTACACTGGTCAAATTGTGGGAATTATTATGGAAAAATAAAAAATTTTTGCAAAAAAAAAAAAATGAACAACGAATACAAAAGGTGGAAGAAAAAGAATTGACAGAAAAAAGATTGGGAGAGCTGGATGACAGACTTAAAAACCAGGAAAAAATAACTATTTTTTTAGAAATGGATCGTGCAAAATTTTATCTAAGATTCCAAAACATAGAAGAGAAGGGGGAAAACCTAGCTGAAAAAATGGCAGAGTTGGAAGAAGCAAGGGAAGATACTAAAGAAAATATATTAAGTGAGATTGATGAGATATTTAGAATACACACCAGCTATGCAATGAGAAACAAATTACCTAGAGAGATGCATGTAAGATTCACCAAAAAAGCAATAAAAACAGATATTATGGACAGCAAGGAATAACCCAATAAAATATAAAGGTAGAGAGATGGTGTTGAAACAAATACCTAGAAGAGTCACAGATTTGAGAAAAGAGTATCAATTTCTGACAAAATGCTTAATTAAAAAAGGAGTGAGCTTCAGGTGGTTCATACTGGAAGGAATATCGGTGAATTGGCAGGAACAAAGACACAGATTAGATTCGTTAGAGAAATATTATGATCAAATACTTGGGGTTACAAGAGGAGGAAAGACTGAAGAAAGAGAGATTAGATATCAGGAAAAAAACTGAAAGAAAAATAACAAACGAGAGATGGCAAAGGAACAAGAAGGAAGAGCAATAAGAGAAGGGGCAAGGTTAAAAGATGTTAAAGATCAAAGAGAGACAAGAATGACAAGATCAGCAAAAGCTATTAACAAGTAAACTATGGAAGAAAAAATAAAAGCAATATTAATAAATATAAGCGGACTAAATTCAGCAATAAAAAGGAAAAGAACTCTTAATTAATTGGACAAATTAAAAATGGATATACTATGTTTACAAGAAGTGCATATTAGAAAACAACATAAAAAACTTTTGGAATACCCAAAATTGGGAGAATTATTTACTGCACTGACGCATCAAAGTAAAAAAGATGTAGTATTATATATTAAAAAGACATTAGAATCTAAACAAATATTTGCTGATGAAGAAAGGAGGATTCTTATGGTGGAAGTAACAATGAACTATAAACAAATACTTTTAGTGGCGATATACGTCCCAAATGATAAGAAAACGTTTATGAAAAATAATAGAATTGAATATGAAAATATCTGCATGACAGGTGATTTTAATGCAATGATAGACGTCGGTTTGGATTACAAAACTACAAAGATAAATAAGAAGACCAGGAAAACTCTTCCAAAAGCCTTCTTTACAATGGTGGAGGAATTAAGTATTGATTAAAATGCTTGGAGAGAAAGATATCCGAAGGGAAAGCAATATACTTTTTACTCAAACAGGCATATTTCATGGTCTAGAATAGATATGATGGGGATCAGGGGTGGGTTCTAAAAATGTTTACAACTGGTTCTGTGGGCTTGGCTTATTTCATGGGCGTGGCTTGATAATTGTGACTGGGCATGGCTTGATCATGTGACTGGGTGGGCATGGCCAACTCAGTGTCACTCACGTCAAGGGATGCCTTGTCTGGCCCCTCCTCTCCCTGACAACATATCTATAGTTCTGTAAAAATGTTGTTCACCTTTTTTCAACTTTATTATCTACATACTATAGATGTATTTTCATGGACCACTGAAAGGAGGAAATGGCTCACATGTTTTGCCCAAGACTGTGATAGGCAACAGGCTTTTAAGGGGCTGCCAGAAAGAAGGGGGGGTCAATGTATTTTCCAAAGCACCAGAAGGCAAAATGAGAAGCAAGCGATGGAAACTGAACAAAGAGAGAAGCAACTTAAAACTAAGGAGAAACTTCCTGACAGTGAGAACCAAAATAGGTACAGAAATATTTCAGTCATAATTTCACATATAAAATAGTTATTCGTGTAATACAACCTGCATATTGTTCAAAACAGTAATTAGTAGTATGGCTGATGTTTGACAGCAAGCCTAAAAGTCAAAGATCACAAGAGTGCTTCTTTCTCTGTTTGTATACAAAACATCACATACCAGGAATAGCATATTAAGATGGACTTATGCAACCTGATCTACAGGGTGGAAGGGAAAAACCAAATAAAAATGGGAAAGAGGCAAGGACAGAAAATGGTGCATGGCTGCAAAACAGGAGGAGGGGATTTTTCAACCAATTTCTGAGACTGAAAAGTTGGGACCCAAGGAAGCAGCAACCAGCCGGGAGTAAGACGACCCCCGCTCCCACCCCCCACCATCCTACGCCGCCTTCCTTTTCTCTCCCCTCCCCCGCTCTTTTCTCCTTGGGAAGAAGGGACTAACCTTAAAAAAAAGTTCTGCTGCTGAGCAGAGAAAGCAGCTGGGAAGAATGTTGCTACAGAGTTAAAAAAATGAAAAAATTGCCCTTCCCCTCTTCCTACCCTCCCTCTTTTTCTCCCGCCAGTTTCTTTTAGCTTTGGCTCTGGTACCAAAAGAGAATTCTCTTCTGTTTGTGAAGTCCCCCTCCTTTTCCCCCCGCTCAACTGGAGAAAGACCGGAGTGGGATGCTGCTGCCCCATCAGACCAGTGCAGCGGCTGCATGAAACCCTGGTGGCTTTGGGAGGCACTGGCCAGCAGGGAGAGGGGAGCCAACCCGATAACCTTTGTGGCCACACAGCTGCAAAGCGTGCCAAGCTCCCCCCCATCCCCTGCTCCACCTGCTACCCCAAATTGCGCCCCACTGTGAGACGCACATTTTACTGGAGCACCATGCTCGTGAGTAAACTGCAGATTAGAGGCAGCCAGCAAATCGCTGGCATACTCACTCTGCTTCTCGCACTCAGCAACCAGCAGCTTGCAGGTAGCAAAAGAAATTGCCGCCTCTTGCCTCCATGCATCAAGGAGACCGAGCAGCAGTGAGAAGAGCACAGCACGGGAGGCGCAGGAAGTGCTGCCAGTGATGCCCTGAGGTGTAGATGTTGTGGGCAGAGAGGCTCGACCCCCCTTCAGGAGCCTTCAGGAGCCTCATGAGCACCATTGGCCTTTCTTCCTGCCTCTCCCAGCCAATGTTGTTCACGAATAAACTGCAGCTAGGATTTTCCACATGCTTCCCTCGCAGGCCAGGCCAGCTGGGGGAAACGCACAGGAAAAGCTCCGGTGCCGTGATCTTCCACACACTCCCCTCCCTCCCCGTGCGCAACAGTCCACCACCTGCTGCTGGTATCACCCCTCCACCAGCTCTCCCTTCCCCACCCACCCGCTGGCCCGTGCCCTTCCACCTTACCTTTGCCAGCAGCGGTGAGCAGAAGTACATGGCTAAATTCTACAAGTAGTATTTGGGCGGGGCAGGTGGGCAGGCAGGGCGAGCGAGCATTGGGTTTGCAGGGTGAATGAGCAGGAACCAGTTCGGGGATGTGGCCAGTCAGAGGTCACTACTGGTTTGAGAAATCACGCCAAATTTCCCCTAACGGTTCTCCCAAACCGGTAGTAACCCACCTCTGATGTGAATGTCAGTCGATTTACTCGCTAAATGTACAAGATATAAATGTACAAGATATAAAAGCAAGCACATGGGCAGATCATAAACCGATTACAATTATATGGGACAAAGAAATAGATCAAGATGGACATTAAATCAAACAATATTAATTGAAAAAGAGTTTTAACAATTTATGGAGAAAGAACTGGTTTTTTTTCAGAGAAAATAAAAAGGAAGATACTTCATTACAAAATGTGTGGGATACAGCGAAAGCATACATTCGAGGATTGGCAATGACTTATTTAGAAAAGTAACAGAAAGAAAAGACAAACTCAGAAGAAATTGGAAGAGTATAAGAAATTATAGTTGGAATTCGCCGCTTTTTAGCATTTTGGAGGCTTCTTTTTTTGCCTAAGGAGGGACTAGAACTCTTGTTTCTAACCTAGTGCCTTAACTACTACATAAAATTGGCTTTCTATTAAATCTATTTTATATCAAATTATTATAGCTCCTGTATATAGATGAGGTACTATTCTACTTCATTTTGTAATATATATTGTTCTATTATCCAACCAACATTTTGTGTTTAATAATAACTTGAAAAGTAGATTGTGCACACACTTGCTCCTGCCTAATTGCAATGTAACTTTAGTCCCTGCTCCTGCCTAATTGCAATGTAACTTTAGTCCCTTGAGTAAAAGTTTAACTTTTTAGGGTTTCTTTCTTTTATACATTTAATTGCTTGTGTTGTATTTTTAAATTCTTGACTTGGTCTTGGAGCTTAAATAAATATTTTTATTATTTATTTAAATATTATTAAGGTAGTATTTTTAAATCAGCAAACACTATTTGTTTTCTTAAATGGGTTCTTTGAAAGAGTTGTTACTCAGTTTAATTTCTCTTGCAGAAAGAGGCAGCGAACAGATCGTGGTCTTGAAATGGAAAAAAATCCACAACAGGAAATGGCTGCTGCCCGCACCCGAAGAAGAAGAATTATTAATCTAACCAGTGTATTGAGTCTTCAAGAAGAAATTAATAAAAGAGCAAATGCAAGTAAGTTTGTTTATTTCTTTTTGCGACTAGTTTCTTATACTGCCTGTAATCTTTTTCAGTAATTCAGCAGGAAGGGAGGACTTGTTTGCTTGTAGAATGTGTGAATGTGGTATGCTAGATGGAGAGGTGTTGCTGGTGATGAGAGCTGGTAAAAATAAAATACCTCAGAATGGCCAGCTTCTCCTTCCAAGGATGTCTGCTGGGGACAGTTGGTGGCTCCAAGGTTGGGAAAGTCAGGGCCTGGGAAATGAGAATAGGGCTACTATTTAAGGATTGGAGTCAAGTCAAAATATTATGGTAGCGGTGGGAAGGAGGAAATATGGTGGGAGACAGGAACATAAGAACATTGTCTTGTAACAGTTCCACATTCCAACTCCTTTATTTGAGCCCAGTGCCCAAACAATAGCCCTATCCCCAACCCCATTTCCCCAACCAGCTGCTATTGCAGAATGACAAATATGTCTTCATCACAAGTTATTTTCCAGTATCCCTACAGATACTGAAACAGAATTATCTGTTCATTATTTGTTTATAAATAATTAAATTATTTTATAAACTATTTTATTAAAACTACAATTTTTTCTAAAGATATGATAAAGTTTGAATGGGTGTTCAGATTGAAAGATCTGCAAAACATTAGCCTAGAAAGCAAAGTTTGATTCATATTCTTGAAGTACTGATGAAGCAACAGGGTTAACAAATTGTGTACTTCTGAGCAGCATTGTAAGAGCTTAGTTCAGAGACAAGTTTGCAGTTATGCTGATGTTAGTGTGAAAACAATCTCATGATGTACTTTTAGATACAGTTTATTATCAATTTTGTAATAAATTTTTGAATATTAAAAAATTTGGCTCAGGAGAATCAATCAGAATTCTGTAAATATTTTGAAGGAAATAAAAATAGCTTGTACATTCTTCATATGAATAGATCTTCTTAGATCGTTTCTTCTTAGATCGTTTAGATCGTTTGTATGTTTCAGAACAGAATATCCATGTGTTAAAAATAACGCAAGTTTAGCTGGCATTCAGTTGATTACTAACATTATATCTTGATACACAATTACTAGTGATTTATTATTTTGTCCTTCATATTTTTCTCCTAATACAAATAGCCAATACATTAACATTGTCAAATATTTTGAAAAATCTGGATTTGATTTTAAAAGTTTATAAATAGATATTGTTTTAGTTGAGTTGAATTTAGAAATGGGCTTAAATATTTGCTAATCTTCAGATTTTTGGCAACAAAATTCTTATTTAAAAAATGTATTTACTTTTAAACAGAAAGATTTAAAATTTGCAGTCAGTTATACAAATGGGACAATTAAAACTGGGTTCTTGGTTTCATATATTTTAAAAGTAACTAAAGTAGATTAGGAATAAATTGCAAAATCTGTTAATTTTGTAGGATATCCTAAATGTAAATAAACTTGTTATTTCAGGTCTTCAAGAGCTGCTTCGTGATCATTCCTTTGTTGGATGTGTTAGTCCTCAATGGGCACTGATTCAGTATCAGACAAAACTTTATCTTCTGAATACCACAAAACTCAGGTGATAGTCTGAATGTATCGTTATTTTTGTCAAAACAGAATTGATTTAATTACCTGAAATAGGAAATAAATCTTAAATAGATGTTCTGGATTGCAGCTTAGCTTTTGCATTTTGTTCATAGTCCAGTTCATAGTCCAGAAGATGGGAGAAAGCATGGTCCAATTTAAGCACAACTTTAGTATTGTGTATATTGTGGAATATACCACAAACTGATTTGAAGCAATTTGCTGATGTTAATCATATTTTGAAATAATATATAATTAGCACTTGAAGGACTTTATCACCATTTTGTCCTACAGGTAGATAGCTAGGTGTGTAGGTGTGTGTGTGTGTGTGTGTGTGTGTGTGTGTGTGTGTGTGTGTAGGTCTTTAGTTATTCGGGTTTTCTCCCGCGTAAAATTGGAAGTGTCTTGGCGACGTTTCGACGAAGTCTCATTCGTCATCTTCAGGCTTCAGCTTCGTGCTTCTGGGAGCAATGTGTGATTGCAGCTGTTTCTTCCTTTTTAACTGCTAGTGGGGGTTTGAACTGATTGGGTGGGAGCTTGGCTGTGCTCTGATTGGCTGGGGGTGTGTCCTGTGTTGGTGGGGGCTTGGTTGTGCTCAGATTAGTCTGAGTTGCAGGGATTTGAGCTGGTGAGCTGCATTGCTGTTGTTTGGCTTCGTGTTTGTGGTCGTGCTACATCTTCATAGTGGGTGTCTGTCTGTTGTATGTATGGATTGGAGGGGTTCCATACATACAGCAGACAGACACCCACTATGAAGATGTAGCACGACCACAAACACAAAGCCAAACAACAGCAATGCAGCTCACCAGCTCAAATCCCCCTGCAACTCAGACTAATCTGAGCACAACCAAGCCCCCACCAACACAGGACACACCCCCAGCCAATCAGAGCACAAAAAAACCCCATCCAATCAGAGCACAGCCAAGCTCCCACCCAATCAGTTCAAACCCCCACTAGCAGTTAAAAAGGAAGAAACAGCTGCAATCACACATTGCTCCCAGAAGCACGAAGCTGAAGCCTGAAGATGACGAATGAGACTTCGTCGAAACGTCGCCAAGACACTTCCAATTTTACGCGGGAGAAAACCCGAATAACCAAAGATCTACATACAAACACCCGCGAAAACCTCAGAAAACAAACAAATATATATATATACACACACACACACACACACACACACACACATACACACACACACACATACATATACACACACACATATATATATATACACATACCTACCTACCTACATACCTGTAGATTACCCACATATATATATACGTGACAAATATTAGCTTCAATATTCTGCTAAAATAAGTTGATTTTATATATTGCTGACCATTTGATCATCACTTCTAATTCATAAATTAGAATATAATTTGTAATCTAATGATTTCATGGTAAAGCTTAATATTCTGCAGATGCTAAATATATAAGAGAACCTGCATTTAAGAAACTGATTTTTGTTTTCTTTTGATTCAAGTCAAGAAATGTTCTATCAGATCCTTATTTATGACTTTGGAAACTTTGGAGTTTTAAGATTATCAGTGAGTATACTTTGGGGGGGGATTTAAATTTGCTACTTTACTAATCCTTTTAAAGATAATAGTTCTTTTTATACATGTTAAGGTAGCATATAAGACATTCTGATTTTGTAAAGCAAAACAACAACAAATTCAGCCTATCCTGATATCCTGATATCTGTTTCTAATAGGCCAATGGCAAGAGGCACAGAAAAGTGCAGAAATGGTCACCTGTTCCCAAGTGCTGACATTGAGTTACCAACTCAACTTCCATAAAGTCTTGTCAGTATAACAAATGTTTAGGCATGAGGCTTACATTCCAGCAATGTGTGGAAGACAAATGTGGTTTCCTCATGCTCTGTGAATATTTACATGGTCTGTTTTTAAATCCATACATTGTATGAATACATATGTTCTCTTGTCTGTCCCCACTTATCTGTACTTCAGTTTTTTGGATGATTTCAAATTTTAGTGTTATGAATGAAATAGAAATTTCTTTTCCTACCTTGTTTGCTCAGAAATTTATGAAAATCTTTGCCAAAATATTTTTGAAAGATCAAGAGTACAGAATTTACTGGATTTCTCTTACTCATATTCTTGTAGATATCTACAAAATATTTTAATGCTTTAGCAGGATTTTTCCTTCTATTTGGGGAGTGGAAACTGCAACTTTTCAAATACTGTTGTATATGGTCGCTAAAACAGCCTGAGTAATAGCAAAGGGTACTGGAAATTTCACAATTTCCACTTCCAATAATGTTATGTATAAGAATGGTTTTCACAATTCTATCAGGAGCATACATTAAGGCATCTGGTAGAAATGCTGGTTTAGGGATATCTTACTTAAAAATTAAAAACTAACTTCATATTTAAACTATGAAGCGTTTTTGAGATAGACAGTACAGTGTTCTAGTAAAATATACAACTTTCATCTATTTGCCTGAGTTCCTCAGACTTCCTTCTGGAAAAAATGAGTTGATCTTCAGACTTTCTCCTAGCCAATGAGAATTGGCAAAGTTCATTCTTCTAAAATTTCTTGCACTTTTAACTTCCTTATTCTTCAATTTTCCAATTGTTTTACTGTTCTTAGCAATAATAATTAACTATCATAATGACTGCTTCTCCCTCCTGCCACAACCCCCATCTCTTCTATTCACGTCTTGCTTGCACGTATGTGTGTGTGTGCATACACAGGTATACATCCTAGTTTGTGCTGCCTTTTTTTCTTTTTCTTTAGATTCTGAAATAAGTTTTTTGCTTATCCATCAATAGCTTTCATGATAACATTCATGTTATCCTAGATGTATTAACTTCTTGGATATTTAATATACTTTTTCTATTGTATGCTGCCCAGAGTCCCACTTTGAGGAAGTTGAGCAGTTCAGAAATGTGAAATATAAATAAATAATATAAATAATCACAATTCACTTGCTTATCTCAATGCTTTATTAGTTAACTATAACTCATTATTTTTTAAAAATTATTCTTTGATTGTTTCTAAATAGTGACAAAAAGAAAAAGAACCAAAACACAAAGATAAAAATACATACATTATAATAGAAAAAAGTGCATTAAAAATGAAGTAAAATACAAATAGTCCTCTGTTTGCAACCATTCTGTTGTGATTCTGACTAACAAACTCAAGCAAATCAGAACTTGAGGCTATGATATACTTCTAAGAATGTCTTTATTGGGTATATCATATTGTCACAATCAAATGGAAAACCAGTTCTAAATGTTTTCCCACAGTTTCAGTATAATTAAAATAGGAAATAACTCCCTCCCCCAAAGTCACAAGTCACGTTGGCCAATTACTGTACTTTTTGGAGTATAAGACACACTTTTTCCCCTGTAAAAGAGGGTGGAAATGTTGGTGCATCTTATACACTGAATAAGCCATTTTTGCGAAATGGGCCCGGTTTTTTGTTTTTTTTTTGAAAAGCGGGATGCACAGAGGGTTTGAGAGGCCTGCAGAGTATTCGTGGGGGCTGAAGAGGGCAAAAATGCGATGGGTAGGAGGTTTGGGAGGCCAAAAACAAGCCTGTTTTTTGCAAAAATGGGACACACAGTGGGTTTGGGAAGCCTGCAGAGTGTTCCTATGGCTGAGGAAGGCAAAAGCATGATGCATGAGAGGGTTTGGGAGACAAAAAACTGACCTGTTTTTTGGAAAAACGGGGGCATTTTTGTCCTCCCCAGTCTACAGGTGCACTTTGCAGCCTCCCACTCCCCCATGCGTCACGTTTTTGTCCTTCCCAGCCCCCAGGAGCACTCTGCAGGCCTCTCAACCCTCTGTGGGGCCCGTTTTTGTGAAAAACAGGCTCAGTTTGGGAGGCTTGCAGAGTGCTCCTGGGGGCTGGGGAGGGCAAAAACTTTTTTTCCCTTGTTTGCCTCTTTGAAATCTTGGTGCGTCTTATACATTGGTGTGGGTTACAGTCAAAAAATATGGTAGGTTAATTGTCAGGCTCTTCAGGTACTCCTCCCCATTTCTACTACCTGTAGAATTTGGTTCTCATTAGAAAGTTCTGTGTTTTGTCTAGCAACACATTTCATCCTCCTTTCTCCTCCCCACTCTCTGTGGCAACTGAGGAATAAAAAAATGGCTTCTGCCAGGTTTGATTCAAAGTTGACAGTTGGATGTTCCCTAATGATTGAGGAATACCTGAAAAATATCAAATATAGATAGGTTAATTTCCTTTTGCCCCCGCTTCCATCACCAGACGGTTCCTTTGGCTTCTGGGGATCTTTTTCATGGAATGTCATGACTGATTTCTCTGCTCTAACATCCCTACTTTTCACTCAAGTGGCTTCTGACGGGGTAACATATCCACTACACTAAGTATTGCAGTTTTCCCTATAAAATCTTGAGTCTATGATCCTTTGTATTTCATAGTAGGTTTCCCCTTCCACTACGATAAGACTGGGGACTGCCTGAGCTACCAGCCACAACACCAACCTTATTACCGCTTCAATAAGCTGTTATGAAAGACCGGATGCACTTTCCTTAGGAGGCGCCGGTGTTTCAGTTCTACTGGTGGGTTGATCTTATGATAGGGAAAGGTCCTATAAGGGCCCAGTTTTTTGCAAGGTAACTTCAGTTTCAGGTACTTGGTAGAAAGGTAAACTTTCTCTCCTATGTGTAACAGTCTCTGAGGGTATTGCCTTTTATCTGCTTGTTCTTTTTGCATCTCTGTGACTTTGGCTAGCGCCCATTTCACGTTTTCCCTGGAGCTTTTTTTTTTTTTTCATAAAAAAGTTTTATTTTTACAATCATGTCAAACAACTCGTTCAATGTACAGTTATATACAATTAGTCGGGCTTGCCCAGTCACCACCCCCCTTTTTAACACTCTTCCCTCTTCTACCTTCTTTTACTTTCCAGACCTTCCTCTCCTTCTCTTATCTACAGCCTCTCCTCCCTCCACCCTACACCTTCCTTCTCCCTCTTCTACCCCTCTTCCTTCCTCTTCTCCTCTTTCCTACCTCCTACTCTCTCTTTTCTCCCTCCCCACCGTTCTAAAATGGTAACTGGGCAGACCCGACCCTACATTAATTATATTTATACATCCTCAATAATCCCTGTACATTAACCATCACTCCATCTCTAGCCTCAACCCCCCAATTCCCCTCCCCCTTACCTCCTACCCCCCACCCCGACTTCCCAGAACAAAATGCAGGGTATCAAAACTAACAATCATAATCTAAAATAATTCCTAAATTATAATCTCTAGTCTCTCCACACTTAATCACACTCTCAATTCGCCTCTCCTTCAGAAATATATCTAATACAAAATATTTCTTCTTTTTCAAAATATTCTGCATGATCCACCATACTTTAATCCAAAATGCTTTAACTTTTTTACAAGTCCACCATATATGGTAATAAGTGGCATCTTCACAATCGCATCTCCAACATTTAGCCTGTACATTAGGATACATACATGACAACTTTTTGGGGTCTAAATGCCATCTATAAAACATCTTATAAAAATTTTCTCTCATATTTTGCGCTTGTGTAAATTTAACATTCCTCACCCAAATTCTTTCCCAAGTTTCCAACATTATTGGTTGCTGAAAATTTTGTGCCCACTTAATCATACAATCCTTAACCAATTCAGTCTCTGAGTCTATTTCTACTAATACATTATACAACCTCTTAATATACTGTTGGCCTTGATCTCTCATTTGTTTTAACAAATTATCCTCAGTTTGCTTAACACCTATTTTTTGATCTAATTTCCATCTAGCTTGTAATTGTCCATATTGGAACCATGTATAATTTTTCCCTTCTTCCCCCATCTTTTCTCTAGATTTTAATTGTAATTCCCCCTTTTCCATACAAAGAAGTTCTTTATAGGTAACTACCTCCATCTTTTGATATATATTTATATTTTCTATCATGTGTCTCGGATTGCCCATATTGGAATCTTTCCATCTAATTTATATTGATATTTCCTCCAGACCCTCAATAATGCATTTCTAATTATATTATTTTTAAATATTTTATCTACTTTCTTATCATATAATAAATAGGCATGCCACCCATATAACAAACCATAACCTTCTATATTCAAAACTCTTTCCTCAGTTAAATTAATCCAATCAGTAATTAATGATAAGACAACTGCTTCATAATACAATTTTAAATTAGGCATTTTAAGACCCCCCCTTTCCCTTGTATCCTGCATTATTTTTAATTTTATTCTTGGTTTTTTGCCCATCCATACAAATTTATTAATCCCCTTTTGCCATTCCTGTAATTTAATATCATTCTTAAGCACCGGTATCATTTGAAACAAAAATAAAAACCTGGGCAAAACATTCATTTTTATAGCCGCTATTCTTCCCAACAAAGATAGTTGTAACTTCTTCCAACTCTCCATTTCTTTCCATACCTTCTGCCACAATACCTCATAATTATTTTTGTATAATTTAACATTTGAAGCTGTAATATATATTCCTAAATATTTAACCTTTTTAACAATTTCAAAACCTGTAGTTCTTTCTAACTCTTCTTTTTGTTGTATATTCATATTTTTAGTTATCATCTTTGTCTTTTGCTGATTCACCTTAAATCCAGATACTTTGCCATACTGACCAATTATATCTTTTAAACCAGTAGCTGAGTATATTGGTTGACATACAGTAACAACCAAGTCATCTGCAAAAGCTCTTAATCTATAATCTTGATGTTTAACTCTAATTCCCTTTATTCGATCGGAACCACGTATTTTATTCAGAAGAATTTCTAAAGTTAAAATAAAAAGTAATGGGGACAAGGGACATCCCTGTCTCGTCCCTTTCCCAATTTTAAAAGTTTCTGTTAACCCACCATTTACTATTATTTGTGCTGTTTGCTTCTGATATATTGCTTTAATTGCATGGATAAAATAATCCCCAAATTGCATTTTTTCTATTACTTTAAACAAAAACTGCCAATCCAATCTATCAAAAGCTTTTTCAGCATCCAAAAAAAGGAATGCCGCTGAGACTTGGTTGTTTCGTTCCAAATATTCAAGTAAATTTACAATTTGCCTCACATTATATCTCATCTGCCTACCCTTAATAAATCCTGACTGATCATTATGAATTATTTGATTCATCACTGGCATTAATCTATTAGCAAGTATCTTGGTAAATATCTTGTAATCAGTATTTAAAAGTGATATAGGCCTATAATTCTCTGCTTTAATACCATCTCGATCTTCCTTCGGTATTAACGAAATAAAGGCTGTCCTCCATGAAGGGGGAACATCTCCTCCCATTTGAATTTTATTAAATAACTCTTTAAGTGGTTCAACCATCTCATTTTGTAAATTTTTATAATAAACAGCTGTTAAACCATCTGTACCTGGTGCTTTACCGATTTTAAGTTGCTTAATTGCTAACAAAATTTCCTCTGAAGTAATTAATTGATTCAGTTCTTCTCTTTGATTTTCTGTAAGCTCACAAATATTTTGTTGTTGTAAATATCTTTCTATCTCTGTATCATCAATCATATCCCTAGTATATAACTTACTATAATACTCTAAAAATGCTTTTTTAATCAAGTTCTTTTGATAAACTTCCTTACCCCTATATTCTATTTTATCAATCGTTCGTGATTTCTGTTTTTTCCTTATTAAATAGGCAAGCCATCTTCCTGGCTTATTGGCATTATTAAACGTATTATGTTTTACATATTGTAAATTAATTGCTACTTGATCTGCCATCAACATATTAAACTGACCTCTTAATATATTTATTGATTCTTTTATTTTACTATTTCCTGGGCTATTTATCAATAATTGTTCTTTCTTTTTAATTTCCTCTTCCAATTCCTTTTTCTTTTTCTGCAATTTATTTTTGTATTTAATATTCATTTGTATAACATTTCCTCTCATATAAGTCTTGCTGGCGTCCCAAATCATCTCTATAGATGTCTCTTTTTTCATATTCATAATAAAAAATTCTTTCATTTGCTTTTTACATTCATTTACATTTTGTTCATATTTAAACAAATTCTCATTCAACCTCCATGATCTCCTAGCCTCCTTTTCCCGATCAAATTCAATCCAAACCGGACTATGATCAGATAAAGTTCTTGAACAAATCTTAGTCTTCTTCACTCTAGAATACAAATCATTAGTAATCAAAATAAAATCAATCCTCGAAAATGATTGGTGCCTGTCAGAAAAGAAGGTAAAATCCCTCTCTTCTGTATTATGTTCTCTCCAAATATCTCTTAATTCCAAGTCCTCCATCATTTCAAAAAAAGCCTTCGGTAATTTCGCCCGGCTTGATATTTTCCTTAAACTTTTTTTGTCTTTTTGAGTATCCAACACACCATTCCAATCACCCATTAATATATATGATTTATAATCCCAAAATACTATTCTTTTATGTAAAAACTTGAAAAAATTTTCTTGTTGTTGATTCGGAGCATAAACTCCTATTAATAATGTCTTCTTTCCCTCCAACAAAAGTTCAATAGCAATGTATCTTCCTTGCTTATCTACCTCAATTAATTTTGCTGATATATCCTTCTTTATATATATAACTAAACCATTTTTTTTTCCAAAAGGAGGCAACAAAATGTACTCCCAGTTTTGAGTTTATCAAATATTTCTGGTCTAAAGATCTAATATGTGTTTCTTGTAAACAGGTAATGTCATTTTTAAATTGTTTCAAATAGTGAAATACTTTCCTTCTCTTCTGCGGTGAATTCAAACCATTAACATTCCAAGATAATAGTTTAATTGCCATTATCGGCCAAAGGAAACTTTTGGAACACTAGCCGCAGATCACATTTTGCTTTAGGCCTTGCTCCTCCCACTGTTTCCGTTGTAGTAGTTGCCAATTGTTGTTGTGCCTTCATCTCTTGTTCCTTGCGTTTAGCAGCAGCTCTTGTCAGCCTTTGTTCTTTTGAGTCTGAACCCGTCGTAGGTATTTCCAACACTTGTAATATATCTTCTTCCATCACAATCTGTTCTTGTACCTGCTTCACTTTTCTTTCCTTCACTTCAGTCTCCCTTCTTCTAGCTTCCAATGGAGGAAGACTTCCAACTTTTAATGCCTCAACATAAAATTCTCTTGCTTTTCCAACTGTATTAAGATGATATACTTTCCCTGCATAATATACTATTATACCAGTTGGAATATCCCATCTATATTCAATCTGATGTTTTTTAAGTTCATTCACCAGGAAGGCAAATTCCTTCCTAGCCCTTAACATTTTTGGTGGAATTTCCTTTAATATTAAAATATCTTGACCAGCAACCTGAATCTTCTCCCCCTTATATGAGGCTTGCAAAATCTGATTTCTCACTGTTCTATTTGTAAAATAAATAACAACATCCCTTGGCAACTTTTTTTGCCTTGCTATCCAAGAATTCACACGATATATTTTATCAATTTGATAAGCCACATCTGCTGGACGAGCTGCTAATATCTCAGCAAATACTTCAGAAAAAATTTCCCTTAAATTCTCTTCTTTATTTTCTTTCAAACCACGGATTCTTAGAGCAAATTCCATATTTCTATATTGTATCAAAACTATTTCATCATCTGTTTTTTCCATTTTACTTTGAAATTCATCCATTTTATTTTCTAATTTTGAATTATGTTGCTTAATTTCTTCAACTTCCTCTTCTAATAAAATCACATGTGTTGCCAAGCTTTGTACTGCAATTACAAATCCTTCTTTAACTTCTTTATTTCCCACTTGAATTTCTAAAATCTGCTCTTTCATTTCAGACATCTCATCAGTTATTACTTTAAATTTTTCTTGCATGAAGTCTTTTAAGTTCTCTTGTACCGCCTCTAAGTTCAGTGTTCTAGTCTCTGCTGTATGAGCTGGAGAGGCACCAGCTGATGAAATTCCAGACCCCTTTGTTACAGTAGACTTTAATTGTTTGGCTGCCATCTTCTATAAAATTATTTATTTATTTATTTATTTCCAACTTAACATTCACTTTAAATCTTCTTAACCTCTGAGAAACACAGTCTTTTAAAGCAATATTTAAAAATCTCCCCTAGATTCTATCAGCAGGCAGCAAAGAGTTAAAGAGTTAAAGTAGCAAATAACATGCAATTTACCAGCAGCCCACGGCAAGGACTAAAAGTATCACTTTGGATTTCCACTCGTTAGCTTGTTAACAATTCGCCTCCATTTTCTTGCTATTTTCAAGCTTGTTACAAAGTAACGGGGAATTGGCTTGGTTACTTGCATAACGTTCTCTCACTTTCGTTCTGTCCGGTATAATCCTTTATTATTGTCCAAAATAAATCTCGACGTTTGGTCGTGGTGATTGGTTCCGCCAAAGCAGAAAAATCCTCGGATCTGGAGCACTTCAGGTTGCTGTAGGGAACTTAACCCTTCAAACCCCTTTTTTCTCAGGGGCTTTAGGGAAGTTCTACCTCTGCCCTCAGCTCACCACTTCTTCTACTCCCGAAGAAGGGGTTTTTCGAACCGCTGGACGGCAGATTTAAGCTGTCCTAGCAATTCCACATAATCCAGAGGTTGGTGATCGTAAAGATCACCGCCATCACCTACGGTGCCAAACAGGAAGTCCGTTTTCCCTGGAGCTTTTTAAGTATCTGGCTAACCAGCTTTACGTGCTCCTCCATTGTCTTGGTAAAGATGGGAATATCAGCTAAATAGACTAAGATCCCTTTATACAGATGATCATGCAGCACCTCGTTAATCAGTTGCATGAACACAGTGGGAGTCCCTTGGAGACTGAAAGGCATCACTTTGAACTGGAAACTCCCCGGGGCAGTTAAATGCAGTATTCCATTCATCTCCCTTTTTGATCCTCACCCTATAATATGCCTCCCTCAGATCTAACTTCGTGAATATCTTTCCCTTCACCAGGTGAACCAGTGTGTTCCTCTTTGTTTTATCAAGTTTTTTATTTTATATTATATATACATATCAATGCATGAACAATGCGACACCTGGGCGCCCTACTTTTCAGTACAGATAAAATAATATTATTAATCATAGTTATCACATTCATCCAGCTTATATATTTCTAATAGTAATATACATTTATGTCAAATTATAATCATTCATTATTTCATATTGTTTAAATGTATATAATACTACCGCCATTCAATTTCTAAACCTTCCTCTTATCATTGCATTTATCTTATTTTATAAAAATGTGTATACTATTTTTACTAATATCCAGCATCCCCATGCTCAAAATTCAATTCATATTTGCTTAACAACCACATGATTCACTTAACAACTGCAATAATTCACTTAACAACTGTGGCAAAAAAAATCAGAAAATGGAGTAAAACTCATTTAATTTAGCAATGGACTTCCATTAACTTCCAGTGTTAAGCAATGCCTTGCTTAGGAATGGAAATTTTGGCTTCAATTTTGGTGGTGAGGACTACTGTATTTTTCAGAGAATAAGACGCATAAGATGCAGCTTAGTTTTGGGGGAGGAAAATAGGTGGAAAAAAATCTGCCTACCAGGTGTTCATCTGGCTAGCGTCCTTAGTCTGGTCAGTTTCAGCACATTAGTTTGCTGGTTTTTTATCCCCTGCTTGGGGATAAAAACAGCTTCTAAGGCAGCTTCAGAGAGGAAGCAGCAATGAGAAAAGCAGGCAAACCACGGGGAGATTGCTTCGACCAGCACCTAGTTAGGGCTGAAAAAAAGCTTCTAAAGAACAGCTGAGAGTCGGAGCAAAGCATGGAGATCGCTTCACTCGCTAGTGCCTCCTTAAAGCACAGTGGAGAGTCGAGGGAGCAGGCAAAGCTGGGAAGATCGCTTCACTCCCTACTATCTCGTTAGCACCTTGTTAGGCCTGAAAAAAAGCTTTGAAAAAGCTATATTCGGAGTATAAAACGTACCCAAATTTTCAGCCTCTTTTGGGGGGGAAATGGTCTTATACTCCAAAAAATACAGTATCTGTACAACAGAGGAAAAGTATAATACTTTACGTCATTTTAACAGTAGCTGTAATTCTATATATAGATTTATCCAACGCAGTTATTAGAATAGAATAGAATAGAATAGAATAGAATAGAATAGAATAGAATAGAATAGAATAGAATAGAATAGAATTTTTATTGGCCAAGTGTGATTGGACACATAAGGAATTTGTCTTGGTGCATATGCTCTCAGTGTACATAAAAGAAAAGATACGTTCATCAAGGTATAACATTTACAACACAATTGATGGTCAATATATCAATATAAATCATAAGGATTGCCAGCAACAAAGTTACAGTCATACAGTCATAAGGGGAAAGAGATTGGTGATGGGAACTATGAGAAGATTAATAGTAGTGCAGATTCAGTAAATAGTCTGACAGTGTTGAGGGAATTATTTGTTTAGCAGAGTGATGGCCTTCGGGAAAAAACTGTTCTTGTGTCTAGTTGTTCTGGTGTGCAGTGCTCTATAGCGTCGTTTTGAGGGTAGGAGTTGAAACAGTTTATGTCCAGGATGCGAGGGGTCTGTAAATATTTTCACGGCCCTCTTCTTGATTCGTGCAGTATACAGGTCCTCAATGGAAGGCAGGTTGGTAGCAATTATTTTTTCTGCAGTTCTAATTATCCTCTGAAGTCTGTGTTTTTCTTGTTGGGTTGCAGAACCGAACCAGACAGTTATAGAGGTACAAATGACAGACTCAATAATTCCTCTGTAGAACTGAATCAGCAGCTCCTTGGTCAGTTTGAGCTTACTGAGTTGGCGCAGAAAGAACATTCTTTGTTGTCCTTTTTTGATGATGTTTTTGATGTTAGCTGTCCATTTTAGATCTTGCGATATGATAGAACCTAGAAATTTGAAGGTTTCTACTGTTGATACTGTGTTGTCAAGTATTGTGAGAGGTAGAAGTATGGAAGGGTTTCTCCTAAAGTCTACCACCATTTCTACGGTTTTGAGAGTGTTCAGTTCCAGATTGTTTTGGTTGCACCACAAGGCTAGTTGTTCACCTCTCGTCTATATGCGGATTCGTCATTGTCTCGAATGAGACCAATCACTGTTGTGTCATCTGCGAACTTCAGTAGCTTAACAGATGGATCGTTGGAGTTCGTTATTCAAATGCATATACATTTCTCATATATTTATATAACAATCATTTTTAATCTATTGTGTTTTGCATAAATGAGTCCTCTATTTAATTTCATTCAGCCATACAGAATCTTTGTCTACCAAATTCCATTCATAGGTAGCAAGTTCAATCAGGCTCTCAATCTATTGGTGGGTCCTTGGTAGATGCTTGATAAGTTAAAACAGAGATGTTTTACATGCTGTTCCATCCTTGTAGAAGATGTTACTCCCAGAAATCCACATGACCCGAATACACATATCTTTTAAGAGCCAATGTGTGGTTTAGTTGTCAAATTTATTTTTATAATTTATTTTTTACATACTTGTTATATGTATTGATTACTATTTATATTTAGCTGCATAGTCTCTGGAGCTGTTCAAGATTGATAAATGGTATTCCAATTAAATTGTGGAAATATATTGCTACAGCCTTCCACAGTATTTAATCTCTGGGAGGGTGACCTGCAGTTAATAATTTTTATACCCCATCTTTATATATATAAAGAAATGTTCTCAGACTCAGTCTTTTGGATGCTTCTAGATAATATATTGTTTTCCATAAACAATAACGTTTTATGTTTCTTCTGTACATCTAGGAAGCAGCTCCTCTCTTTGATCTGGCTATGTTGGCCTTGGAGAATGCTGAAAGTGGCTGGACAGAAGAAGATGGTCCAAAGGAAGGCCTTGCTGAATATATTGTTGACTTCTTATCAAAGAAGAGTGAAATGCTAAAAGATTATTTCTCCCTTGAAATTGATGTACATAGCATTTGGCTTTTAAACAACAAATTCATGATTATTAGGAATATAGCTAATTTATTTACTTTAGTAATTTCAGTACATGTAGTCTTGCCTAATGATGACAATTGGAACTGGCAATTTTGTTGTTAAGCAAAGTAATTACACAATTGCGCTTATGATCTTACTTCAGCCTTGCTTTGCTTTATCAACCTGCAAAAGTTGTAAGTGCAAGGATTGATTACAAAGATACTTTTTCATGATCATTATAACTATAAGCAGTTGCTATACAAGGCAGTTGCAAAACAAGGACTATCTTTATGAAATATATACATATAAATAAAATCAATTACCCAGTGCCCTGCTGCCAATATTCAGTAGCAAAGATGCTCAAATGTAATGATAAAAGATGATAGTTCGCGAACTATGCAAAGATTATATGTATGAAATAAAAAAATATCAAGTAGCTTGCTGTCAATATTCAGTATCAGTAGTAGTGGTGCTGTGGTAAAGGAAGTAGTGGTAAAGGAAGAAATTGATGGCATGCAAGTTACAAATTAACCTGTTGAAATTATGGATATCTATGGTAGGCCTTTAAGAGAGAATCCAAAAGCAGCAGTAAGGTAATATCTCTAGTAACACTATCAAAATAAATCTAAAGCAGTAATGTAATAGAAATGTGTTCATAATCTGGCATTTTAATTGATCTAATAGAAATAGCTTACAGTGGTTTTATATATGGAACACTGGTTCTTTTATATTTAATATCTTCATACATTTTATTAATATTGTTTGCAGTCATTTGAAACAAATGACTTTATGGAATGTGATAGTGAAAATATGGCTTTCTTTTTACAGGAAGGAAATCTTATTGGATTGCCGCTTCTGATAGATAATTATGTTCCTCCACTGGAAGGGCTACCTATGTTTATCCTTCGTTTGGCCACAGAGGTATGTTGACATTCAGAACAAATTACTATTTTTCAAGCCATATGCAGTCATGATTAGATAGGTCATTTTAATTTCTTAATATTCAGCATGAGAAAAGATAGCAAAAGGTGCTCTAAAAAGATGTCTCTGAACTGAGACCTAACTGATTATAATTTATTTTAATATTACCAGTTCTGTGAAAGACTTAAGTTATGGAAGACCTTAATACTTTTTTTCCAACCATTGATCCAATAACAATGGGTTGGGTTGCCAAATCTCTATCAAACATAGTTTCATTAATATACATTCCATTTAAAAAACATAACTATAATCACTACAATCTTCTGCAATTTATCTCTATAAAGGTTATAATAGGATTGTTTGTGTGAAGCTTCCAAAAGATGCCCTAATTAATTCATGAGCCTTTAGCCAAAGTTCAAAAGAAATCCACTCATTTATTAGGAGCAACATCTTGGCAATTACTCATATGGAGTCATCTCTGCCTTCATATAAATTTACATTCCCCTATGACCCTGTTTCCCCCTCCTCCCTGGGCTTGTCATAAATCACATTCTCCAACAGAATACATTCCTGGGCTGTAGAAAGCCCACCCCTCCTGTTTGCTCCAGTAACATCGGATACAATCGGGAAAAAGGCATGTGTGGAATTTGCTTTCAGTCTAGCAGCTCTGTCAGTTCTTCCTCCTCCTGCTTATGGCAACCAGAAAGCAGGCCTGGAAAGTTTTATGAGTTGACAGTTCGTTTAACTTATATCTTGCCTTTCCTTAAGGCAATGTACATAGTCCATTCTTCAGTTTTTTTCTCCACAAGAACCCTCTGTGGTAGCCTGAGAGTAGACTTGAATCTGGGTCTCCCGAGTCCTAGTCCAACTCTTTAACCACTACGCCATACTGGCCTGCTTTCTTCATTCTCGGGATATCTCTGTTGATAGGAAGTAGAACCTGCAAATAGGTGATTTTTAATCCCCCCCGCAAAAAAAATCTTTTATATATTCTCAACTTAGCCTTTGTGTGAAAGATACATTATGAAGTTTAACATTACATAGATATATACAAATGTAACCTAAAACAACTAATAAAAATTAGATTTAAAAAAATTGGAATGGAGTGTTTCAGTTTCTAGCTGTCATATCACCACCATCACCCCTACTAAAAGGTTAAAACTGAAATATTATTTATTCATGCATAATGTGTCTTTGTAACTGACCATTTCACTAAATCTAGAACTATACATTTTATTCACTTTTTACCAGGTAAACTGGGATGAAGAAAAGCAGTGTTTTGATAGTCTTAGTAAAGAATGTGCCATGTTCTACTCTATTAGAAAACAGTATATAATGGAAGATTCTGATCTCACTTTTCAACAGGTACTGTCTATAGTAGTAAAGAATGAAAAGATTGTTTTTCACCTGTCGCCATCATGAACTGGAGTTACAATTTCCAGATTTCCTAGTCACTTGTCTTAGAATTTGGGAAGTGTACATTTCGAAGGCACCAAGTTTGGAAAAGCAAGAACAGAAAAGCTACACTTATAAATCTTGTATCTAGAGTATTATTATTTGTGTATTTATTTATTAAATGTATATGCTGTCGATCTCACTATCCGAAGTGATTCTGGGTAACTTACAGCAACATAAAAGCATATTTATTTATTTATTTATTTATTTTGTCAAATACATATTAAATAATATAAATAAGTATAAGCATGAACTGAATACATAAAATGAATACAACTAAAGGAAACATTGGGACAGGGACGGTAGGCACGCTGGTGCTATTATGCATGCCCCTTACAGTCCTCTTAGGAATGGGGTGAGGTCAACAGTAGATAGTCTTAGGTTAAAGTTTTGGGGATTTGGGGATGAGACCACGGAATCCAGTAGTACATTCCAGGCATTAACAACTTTGTTACTGAAGTCATATTTTCTGCAGTCGAGATTGGAGCGGTTCACTTTAAGTTTGAATCTATTGTGTGGTTGTGTATTGTTGTGATTGAAGCTGAAGTAGTCATTGATAGGAAAGACATTGTAGCAAATGATTTTATGAGCTATGCTCAGGTCATACTGAAGGTGGCGTTGTTCTAAATTTTCTAAACCCAGAATTTCAAATCTGGTGGCATTTTCTTGCGAGCAGAGGAGTTGAGGACTCTTCTTGTGAAATATTTCTGGATGTGCTCAATTGTATTAATGTCCGATATGCAGTGGGGGTTCCAGACAGATGAGCTGTATTCGAGAATTGGTCTAGCAAATGTTTTGTATACTCTGGTTAGTAGTGTAATCTTACCAGAGAAGAAGCTACGCAAGATTAGGTTTACAACTCTTATTGCCTTTTTGGCGACGTTGTTACAGTGGGCTTTAGCACTTAGATCATTTGATGAGTACTCCAAGGTCCTTGACAGAGTGAGGGTCATCTACAAGGTCATGTCCACCTAGCTTGTATTTTGTGTTCTGATTCTTTTTGCCAATGTGTAAGACAGAGCATTTGTTGGTTGAGATTTGGAGTTGCCAATTTTTTGACCATTCTGACACAAAGTCAAGGTCTTTTTGAAGGGTAGCAGCATTGGTAGTGTTAAATAGTTTAATATCATCGGTGAAGAGAATGCAGTTACTTATAATATGATCACAAAGGTGATTTATGTCTACTATGAAGAGTGTTGGTCCTAGAACGCTGCCTTGGGGGACACCACTATTAACAGGTGCAGGATTTGATAGAGCGCTGCCTATTTTTACCACTTGTTGCCTGTTTGACAGGAACGCAGTTATCCAATTAGGGAGGGGTCCGGAGATGCTGTAGGATTTTAGTTTTAGAAATAGTTTGTTGTGTACCACTGAATGAAAGGCTTTACAGAAGTCTATGTAAATTGCATCTATTGCTTTGCCCTGTTCAAGATTTGTAGTCCATATTTTTTGCAGTGTAGAAGTTGTAGATTACAGGATATTTTTTTCCTGAAACCAAATTGTTTATTAGAGAGTAGGTTGTTTGTTTCTAGGTGGAGGGTAATGGATTGGTTGATGATAGATTTCATTACTTTGCAGGTGACTCAGCATAGAGAGATTGGTCTGTAATTTTCAACTAGGGTGGGGTCTCCCTTTTTGAAGATAGGGATGACCGTGGCTAGTGACGATAGATTGGGAAGGGAGCTGGACCTGAAAGTTTTTTCATAGATTATGCTTAGGGTTCTGCTATAACATTGGAAAGCTTTTTAGGAAGTATGCACATAGTCCATCAGGTCCAATAGATAGAGATGGTTTTAGTCTACGTAATGCTTTTTCAACATTATCTTTTGTGAAATCTATTTGTATTAGATCATTGTAGTCATTATTGGTACGATTAGGGAATGCTGGGCATGAGCCATTGCTATTAACAAAGACTGAGCCGAAGAATGTGTTAAAGAGGTTTTCTTTAACTGCTTCATCATTACATTCTTTGCTGTTAGATCCTTTTAGAGGTGGCATGGATCTCGAGTCTTTAAGTTTGTTGTTTACAAAATTATAGAAAGCGCGATTGGATTTTGTGTGCAGAAGGTTTTCTTCTTGTTTGATGTGGTACTTTGCGCATTCAATCTTTATTTGGTGGCATATATTTTTGTAGCAGCTTTTAAAGTTAGCTACATAGCCAATTTTGTTTTTTCGCCGGAGGGATATTTTTTTTTATTAGAGTTTTTTTTTTTTTGATATGGGTAATTTATTTTTCCTGGTTTTGGTGGTAATTATGTGGTACATACAGTGTGATAACTCTATTGACTTCAAGCAAGAAACAGTTAGAGAATATAATTTGCCAGTCAAGAGATGAGAGGTCAGTGTCTATGAGATCATAGTTGGCTTTTTTGAAGTTGTAGTTTGGTATCCCATTATTATGGAGATTTTTATAAGGGCATATATTGAGACAAACGTTTATTGTGCTGTGGTCACTGTTGGAAAAGGGTTCTTTTAATTATAATCCATAAATTGAGTTTAAGTTATTGCAGAAGATGAGGTCGAGGCAGTTTTTGAGTCTAGTGTTGCTAGTTACTAGTTGATCTACACCTAGATTTGTAACAGCATTGTATAGAGTTGTATGGATGGGTTCAGTTGTACATTCATTTACTTTCCAATTAATAAGAGGTAGGTTGAGGTCACCCAGAAAGATGAGAGGATAAGGGCAAGAGGCTACCCATGTTAGTAGAGTGGTTAACTTGTTTGCATGTACAATGTCGTAGTCAGGGGCTCTGTAACATAGTAAGAAGCAAAGCGTGATGTTAAAGGACAGTTCTCAGACGATAGTTTCTGGAAGAGTGAGTTTATGTGTAACTTGAATATTTTTTAGGTTTAGTGACTTTTTCTAAAAGATAGCTACTCCACCTCCTCTGCAGATTTCGCGATCCGACCGCAAAACATGATATTCTCTTACTGAGATTATGGAGTCAGGGAGGGATGAGTTTAACCATGTTTCACAGACAAATATAATGTCAAATGTACCAGTATTTAATAAGAGGAGAAATTCGGGCATTTTTGTTTACAATGCTTCTTCCATTTATTAGTTTGCATTTACACTCATGGCCGAAATTATTGGCACCCCAGAAATTTTTCCAGAAAATCAAGTATTTCTCACAGAAAAGTATTGCATTAACACATGTTTTGCTATACACATATTTATTCCCTTTATTCCCTAGAATAAAACAAAAAAAGGCAGGAAAAAAAGCAAATTGAACATAATGTCACACAAAACTCCAAAAATGGGCTGGACAAAATTATTGGCACCCTTTCAAAATTGTGGATAAATATGATTGTTTCAAGCATGTGATGCTCCTTTAAACTCACCTGGGGCAAGTAACAGGTGTGGGCAATATAAAAATCACACCTGAAAGCAGATAAAAAGGAGAGAAGTTCACTTAGTCTTTGCATTGTGTGTCTGTGTGTGCCACACTAAGCATGGACAATAGAAAGAGGAGAAGAGAACTGTCTGAGGACTTGAGAACCAAAATTGTGGAAAAATATTAACAATCTCAAGGTTACAAGTTCATCTCCAGAGATCTAGATTTGCCTTTGTCCACATTATCAAGAAGTTTTCAACCCATGGCACTGTAGCTAATCTCCCTGGGCGTGGACAGAAGAGAAAAATTGATGAAAAGTTGCAACGTAGAATAGTCCAGATGGTGGATAAGCAGCCCCAAACAAGTTCCAAAGAAATTCAAGCTGTCCTGCAGGCTCAGGGAGCATCAGTGTCAGGGCGAACTATCCGTCGACATGTAAATGAACTCTATGGCAAGAGACCCAGGAGAACCCTACTGCTGACACAGAGACATAAAAAACCAAGAGTACAGTTTGCCAAAATATACTTGAGTAAGCTAAAATCCTTCTGGGAAAACGTCTTGTGGACAGATGAGACAAAGATAGAGCTTTTTGGTAAAGCACATCATTCTACTGTTTACCGAAAACGGAATGAGGCCTACAAAGAAAAGAACACAGTACCTGCAGTGAGCCATGGTGGAGGTTCAATGATGTTTTGGGGTTGTTTTGCTGCCTATGGCACTGGGTACCTTGACATCATAAAATCTGAAATCTGAGGATTACCAAAGGATTTTGGGTCGCACTATAGAGCCCAGTGTCAGAAAGCTGGGTTTGCGTCCAAAATCTTTTTTTTTTATTTGAATTTATATCCCGCCCTTCTCCAAAGACTCAGGGCGGCTTACACTGTGTTAAGCAATAGTCTTCATCCATTTGTATATTATATACAAAGTCAACTTTTATTGCCCCCAACAATCTGGGTCCTCATTTTACCTATCTTATAAAGGATGGAAGGCTGAGTCAACCTTGGGCCTGGTGGGACTTGAACTTGCAGTAATTGCAAGCAGCTGTGTTAATAACAGACAGACTTAGTCTGCTGAGCCCTTAGGTCTATCAGCAGGACAATGACCCCAAACATACGTCAAAAAGCACCCAGAAATGGGACTTCCTGTTTGGCACCGTAGGTGATGGTGGTGATCTTTACGATCACCAACCTCTGGATTATGTGGAATTGCTAGGACAGCTTAAATCTGACATCCAGCGGTTCGAAAAAACCCCTCTTCGGGAGAAGAAGAGGAGGTGAGCTGCAGGGTAGAGGTAGAACTTCCCTAAAGCCCCTGAGAAAAATGGGGTTTGAAGGGTTAAGTTCCCTACAGCAACCCGAAGTGCTCCAGATCCGAGGATTTTTCTGCTTTGGCGGAACCAATCACCACGACCAAACGCCGAGATTTATTTTGGACAATAATAAAGGATTATACCGGACAGAACGAAAGTGGGAGAACTTTATGCAAGTAGCCAAGCCAATTCCCCGTTACTTTGTAACAAGCTTGAAAATAGCAAGAAAATGGAGGCAAATTGTTAACAAGCTAACGAGTGGAAAGCGAAAGTGATACTTTTAGTCCTTGCCGTCTGCTGCTGGTAAATTGCATGTTATTTGCTACTTTAACTCTTTGCTGCCTGCTGATAGAATCTAGGGGAGATTTTTAAATATTGCTTTAAAAGACTCAGAGGCTTCTCAGAGGTTAAGAAGATTTAAAGTGAATATTAAGTTGGAAATAAATAAATAAATAAATAATTTTATAGAAGATGGCAGCCAAACAATTAAAGTCTACTGTAACAAAGGGCTCTGGAATTTCATCAGCTAGTGCCTCTCCAGCTCATACAGCAGAGACTAGAACATTGAATTTAGAGGCGTTACAAGAGAACTTAAAAGACTTTATACAAGAAAAATTTAAAGTAATAATTGATGAGATGTCTGAAATGAAAGAGCAGATATTAGAAATTCAAGTGGGAAATAAAGAAGTTAAAGAAGGATTTGTCATTGCAGTACAAAGTTAATGGTTTGAATTCACCACAGAAGAGAAGGAAAGTATTTCATTATTTGAAACAATTTAAAAATGACATTACCTGTTTACAAGAAACACATATTAGATCTTTAGACCAGAAATATTTGATAAACTCAAAACTGGGAGTACATTTTGTTGCCTCCTCTTTGGAAAAAAAAACGGTTTAGTTATATATATAAAGAAGGATATATCAGCAAAATTAATTGAGGTGGATAAGTAAGGAAGATACATTGCTATTGAACTTTTGTTGGAGGGAAAGAAGACATTATTAATAGGAGTTTATGCTCCAAATCAACAACAAGAAAATTTTTTCAAGTTTTTACATAAAAGAATAGTATTTTGGGATTATAAATCATACATATTTATGGGTGATTGGAATGGTGTGTTGGATACTCAAAAAGACAAAAAAAGTTTAAGGAAGATGTCAAGCCGGGCGAAATTACCAAAGGCTTTTTTTGAAATGATGGAAGACTTGGAATTAAGAGATATTTGGAGAGAACATAATACAGAAGAGAGGGATTTTACCTTCTTTTCTGACAGGCATCAATCATTTTCGAGGATTGATTTTATTTTGATTTCTAATGATTTGTATTCTAGAGTGAAGGAGACTAAGATTTGTTCAAGAACTCTATCTGATCATAGTCCGGTTTGGATTGAATTTGATCGGGAAAAGGAGGCTAGGAGATCATGGAGGTTGAATGAGAATTTGTTTAAATATGAACAAAATGTAAATGAATGTAAAAAGCAAATGAAAGAATTTTTTATTATGAATATGAAAAAGAGACATCTATAGAGATGATTTGGGACGCTAGCAAGCTTATATGAGAGGAAATCTTATACAAATGAATATTAAATACAAAAATAAATTACAGAAAAAGAAAAAGGAATTGGAAAAGGAAATTAAAAAGAAAGAACAGTTATTGATAAATAGCCCAGGAAATAGTAAAATAAAAGAATCAATAAATATATTAAGAGGTCAGTTTAACATGTTGATGGCAGATCAAGTAGCAATTAATTTACAATATGTAAAACATAATACGTTTAATAATGCCAATAAGCCAGGAAGATGGCTTGCCTATTTAATAAGGAAAAAACAGAAATCACGAACGATTGATAAAATAGAATATAGGGGTAAGGAAGTTTATCAAAAGAACTTGATTAAAAAGCATTTTAGAGTATTATAGTAAGTTATATACTAGGGATATGATTGATGATACAGAGATAGAAAGATATTTACAACAACAAAATATTTGTGAGCTTACAGAAAATCAAAGAGAAGAACTGAATCAATTAATTACTTCAGAGGAAATTTTGTTAGCAATTAAGCAACTTAAAATCGGTAAAGCACCAGGTACAGATGGTTTAACAGCTGTTTATTATAAAAATTTACAAAATGAGATTGTTGAACCACTTAAAGAGTTATTTAATAAAATTCAAATGGGAGGGGATGTTCCCCCTTCATGGAGGACAGCCTTTATTTCGTTAATACCGAAGGAAGATCGAGATGGTATTAAAGCAGAGAATTATAGGCCTATATCACTTTTAAATACTGATTACAAGATATTTGCCAAGATACTTGCTAATAGATTAATGCCAGTGATGAATCAAATAATTCATAATGATCTAAAAATAATGCAGGATACAAGGGAAAGGGGGGTCTTAAAATGCCTAATTTAAAATTGTATTATGAAGCAGTTGTCTTATCATTAATTACTGATTGGATTAATTTAACTGAGGAAAGAGTTTTGAATATAGAAGTTTATGGTTTGTTATATGGGTGGCATGCCTATTTATTATATGATAAGAAAGTAGATAAAATATTTAAAAATAATATAATTAGAAATGCATTATTGAGGGTCTGGAGGAAATATCAATATAAATTAGATGGAAAGATTCCAATATGGGCAATCCCGAGACACATGATAGAAAATATAAATATATATCAAAAGATGGAGGTAGTTACCTATAAAGAACTTCTTTGTATGGAAAAGGGGGAATTACAATTAAAATCCAGAGAAAAGATGGGGGAAGAAGGGAAAAATTATACATGGTTCCAATATGGACAATTACAAGCTAGATGGAAATTAGATAAAAAAAATAGCTGTTAAGCAAACTGAGGATAATTTGTTAAAACAAATGAGAGATCAAGCCAACAGCATATTAAGAGGTTGTATAATGTATTAGTAGAAATAGACTCAGAGACTGAATTGGTTAAGGATTGTATGATTAAGTGGGCACAAAATTTTCAGCAACCAATAATGTTGGAAACTTGGGAAAGAATTTGGGTGAGGAATGTTAAATTTACACAAGCGCAAAATATGAGAGAAAATTTTTATAAGATGTTTTATAGATGGCATTTAGACCCCAAAAAGTTGTCATGTATGTATCCTAATGTATAGGCTAAATATTTGAGATGCGATTGTGAAGATGCCACTTATTACCATATATGGTGGACTTGTAAAAAAGTTAAAGCATTTTGGATTAAAGTATGGTGGATCATGCAGAATATTTTGAAAAAGAAGATTAAGTTTACTCCACAGTTCTTTCTACTAGGAATAATTATGGATTGTACAGCTATAGAGACTAATTTGATTTTGAACTTAATAACAGCCGCGAGACTTTTGATTGCTCAATATTGGAAGAAAGAAGAATTACCTACAATTGAAGAATGGACACTTAAAGTATCAAATCTGGCAGAAATGGCAAAAATTTCTGCTTACTTGAAAGACTGTACACAAGAAAAATGTATTTTAGAATGGAAAATGTGGATTGATTATATTCAAAATAAGTATCAGATAAAAAAATATCGAATAGCATATGTGTAAATTTAGGAAATATTTTGTATTAGATATATTTCTGAAGGAGAGGGGAATTGAGAGTGTGATTATGTGTGGAGTGACTAGAGATTATAATTTAGGAATTATTTTGGATTATGATTGTTAGTTTTGATACCCTGCATTTTGTTCTGGGTAGTCGGGATGGGGGGTAAGGGGGAGGGGAATTGGGGGGTTGAGATGGAGTGATGGTTAATGTACAGGGATTATTGAAGATGTATAAATATAATTAATGTAGGGTCGGGTCTGCCCAGTTACCATTTTAGAACGGTGGGGAGGGAGAAAAGAGGAGAGAGTAGGAGGTAGGAAAGAGGAGAAGAGGAAGGAAGAGGGGTAGAAGAGGGAGAAGGAAGGTGTAGGGTGGAGGGAGGAGAGGATGTAGATAAGAGAAGGAGAGGAAGGTTTGGAAAGTAAAAGAAGGTAGAAGAGGGAAGAGTGTTAAAAAGGGGGGGGTGACTGGGCAAGCCCGACTAATTGTATATAACTGTACATTGGATGAGCTGTTTGATATGATTGTAAAAATAAAACTTTTTTATGGAAAAAAAAAAAAAGCAAAAGCACCCAGAAATGGATGGCAACAAAGCGCTGGAGAGTTCTGAAGTGGCGAGCAATGAGTCCAGATTTAAATCCCATTGAATACCTGTGGAGAGATCTTAAAATTGCTGTTGGGAAAAGGCGCCCTTCCAATAAGAGAGACCTGGAGCAGTTTGCAAAGGAAGAGTGGTCCAAAATTCCGGGTGAGAGGTGCAACCAAATATTAAGTTAAGGGTGCCAATAATTTTGTCCAGCCCAGTTTTGTAGTTTTGTGTGACATTATGTCCAATTTGCTTTTTTTCCTCCTTTTTTTTTGTTCCAATACACACAAAGGGAATAAACGTGTATAGCAAAACATGTGTTACTGCAATACTTTTCTGTAGAGAAATACTTAATTTTCTGGAAAAATTTCTGGGGTGCCAACAATTTCGGCCATGATTGTAAATTCAGTAATGGTTGGTATATATAAAAGCATTAAAATTAAAAACCTTTAAGCAAAGGTTAAAAACCAAAAGTACAGATGTTGCAGAGGCAGGCTTTTGCCTCTGACTCAACTAGCTACTTCCAGCATAGTGCTCCCCATTTGGCACCCCAAGTCAGCAACCACAGACCCAGGTTTTAAAACTTCTGGAAGGTCAGGAGGGTAAGAGATAGGCTTCCAGTTGCAAGATGTTACAGGGAGCCAGGAACATGGCAGAGGAGGCTCTTTTGGATCCTGTTAGCCAAAATTACTTTTCTGCTGGAGCAAGTTGCTTAGATTTTCCTTAAATAACCTGGTTCCATGATATGAAGGGCTTTAAAGGTAGTGACCAACTTCTTGAATTATGGAGATAGATGTGCTTTTTTTTTAATATCCTGCAGGAGATTTATATTGCTAAAACATCTTGGCAACAACCTTTTCCATTAAGTAGATTTTAAGTTCCTTCAATGGCCAAATATTACATCACCTCATATTTTAATACATGTTGATCTCCTTCACTTTAGTGAAAACATAGTATGTACTCTTGGGGTAAGGGCTGAAGAGTATGTTCATGCAATGTAATCTTAAAAGGTTTTTAGCTGAATTAGTCCTTGTTCAAAAACTGAATTATGCAAAAGCTTCACAGAATAATGCTAAAGTGGTAATTGCCATGATATTGTCCAAGTACTTTGCTTGATCATTCTCCTGAAGATATGTGTGCGCAGATCAGCAAGATTAATTAAGTAAAAAGAAAACAAAACAAAACACATGTAGTGAAACTCAGTTTAGCAGAGTGGTGAAATTTCTGTCAAATCCAAATTTACATTATTAATATAATTAACATAATTTGCATATTGATGCAAATGACCCAAATCATCTAAAATATGTCAGTTGTGCCATTCTGCTGAGGATACACAGCACTTGTTTATAAACACAATATATTGGAAGCAACCTAATCTACTTTGTATGAGCTACAGTGTATGTTCCTTGATGTGCTGGGATTTTGCCTTGTGTCTGTAAAATGTCATGAGATCCTACTGATTGAAACATTGACTAAAATTAACTTACTTGGATTGTTCCTGGCCCAACTAATCCTAGTGAATAAATCTACCACTGAAGAGTTGTGGCCTTATACCGTGATTAAGTAGTCATTACCATCCTAGAAACTAAACACGGAATCCTGTAGAAAATTGAAGCAAAGCTTCTCATTACTGCAGTGGCAGCTTCTGTGTCAGATCTTTCCTGTTACCTAATAGTTTTTATAATATTGTTTCTGTCCTGTACATTGATGCTAAGGATCTGAAAAATATAATAATTAAATTGCCTGCACATTCAAGACAATTTTGCACACAAACACCGAAAAACAGAAGCACGAAGCTGAAGCCTGAAGATGACGAATGAGACTTCGTCGAAACGTCGCCAAGACACTTCCAATTTTACACAGGAGAAAACCTGAACAACCAAAGACCTACACATACACACACACACACACACACACACACACACACACACACACGTAGGTCTTTGGTTATTCGGGTTTGATTATTCGGGTTTGGTTATTCGGGTTATATATATGTAGGTCTTTGGTTATTCGGGTTTTCTCCCGCGTAAAATTGGAAGTGTCTTGGCGACCTTTCGACGAAGTCTCATTCGTCATCTTCAGGCTTCAGCTTTATGCTTCTAGGAGCAATGTGTGATTGCAGCTGTTTCTTCCTTTTTAACTGCTAGTGGGGGTTTGAACTGATTAGGTGGGAGCTTGGCTGTGCTCTGATTGGATGGGGTTTTTTTTGTGCTCTGATTGGCTGGGGGTGTGTCCTGTGTTGGTGGGGGCTTGGTTGTGCTCAGATTAGTCTGAGTTGCAGGGGGATTTGAGCGGGTGAGCTGTATTGCTGTTGTTTGGCTTCGTGTTCTAAAAATGGAATATATATATATATTCCATTTTTAGTTAAAACAGTGTGTTGTCTGGGTATAAATATTTTTAGGAAATAATAAAGTGTTTACAACAATATTCATTACATTGGTATTAGTTCTATAACAACAACGTTATTTGATTATCTATTTTAACAACTCTCCCTTGTATCATTAGTCCTTTTCTTTTATCTACATGTTTCTAAGTTCTTTTTTTTTTATTAACTAGCCATGGATAAAATAAGTCCCATGTCAGAAAGTATTCAGTTTCTTCCTTTTCCTTAATTTTAAATGTTAGTCTATCCATTTCTGCACATTCTAATATTTTTTAAATCACATTTTCATCTGTAAGGATCTCTTAACTTCTCCACTGTTGTGCAAATACAATTCTAGCTGCAGTTTACATATAAAATTAAATATGTTATACCCTTGTTATACTTATCCGGTAAAATGTCCAACAAAAATATATGACATTGTTAATTTATAATTCCTATCTACATTTATCTAATTCTATTGTGTAACCAAAATTTTTTAGCCCATTGTCTCCTTTTTTTTAAATTTGAATTTATATCCCGCCCTTCTCCGAAGACTCAGGGCGGCTTACAATGTGTTAAGCAATAGTCTTCATCCATTTGTATATTATATACAAAGTCAACTTAATTGCCCCCAACAATCTGGGTCCTCATTTTACCTACCTTATAAAGGATGGAAGGCTGAGTCAACCTTGGGCCTGGTGGGACTTGAACTTGCAGTAATTGCAAGCAGCTGTGTTAATAGCAGACAGACTTAGTCCATTGAGCCACCAGAGGCCCTTTATTTTCTCACCTTCCATTTTGATACTTGGTAAATAGCTAGGTATTTTCTTTATTAAAATTTTTCATCTGTCCCTATCAATATCTGATCAAACTCTGTTAATTCTTTATAAAAACCATATATTTTAGCATCTTTCTTATATTGAGATTGTATCTGCACTTGTGGCCACCATGCTATGTCAATCTCTTGACTCCTCAATTCTTGCTTAGTTTTGAATTCCTCCTTTTCATTCAAAATATTTTGGTATCTTGTAATTTTTTTCATATTAATAACATTTGGATTATCAGTGCCTCCATTGTGGAAGGCCAAACTGGTATTTTCAAATAGTGTTGTTCTTTAATTATTACCCATACTGATAATAATGCATTTCTAATATAACTTTGTATTTTATTTTTCCCATACCCATAAGAAGGCATGCCAACCCAACTGGAGATCATGTTCCTCCAAAATTAATAATAATTTATGCCTCAAAATTATTTCACCCATTTAGTACTAAGGACAATTCCCAATCTGGCAGCCCAAAACCTCCTCTGTTTTTAGAATCTTGCAGCATTTTCTTATTCTTGCTTTTTTTCCTTGCCAAATATATCTTATTATTTTACTTACTTCTTCAAAGTTTTTTTCCAGCTTTATCGGTATTGTTTGAAATAAATATAATAATCTCAGCAAGATATTCATTTTTATAGTAGCTATTCTTCCTGTCGGGGATGCAGTGGCTCAGTGGCTAAGATGCTAAGCTTGTCGATCGAAAGGTTGGCAGTTCAGCAGTTCGAATCCGTAGTGCTGCATAATGGGGTGCGCTCCCATTACTTGTCCCAGCTTCTGACAACCTAACAGTTTGAAAGCACTTAAAAATGCAAGTAGAAAAATAGGAACCACATTTGGTGGGAAGGTAACAGCATTCCATGTGCTTTTGGCATTTAGTCATGCCGGCCACATGGCCACTGAGACATCTTCAGACAGCTCTGGCTCTTCAGCTTTGAAACAAAGATGAGCACCACCCCCTAGAGTCAGGAACGACCAGCACATATGTGTGAGGGGAATCTTTACCTTTATTCTTCCTGTCAGCAACAGTTACAGGTTTTTCCACTTCTCCAGATCTATTTTAATTTGTTGGATCAGCTTATAGTAATGGTTGCAGATTTTGCCGTAGGTTGAATTCCTAAGTATTTAACTTTCTTAACTATCTGGATATCTGTCCTCTTCATTAACTCTTTTTTCTTAGTATCTGTAAGATTTTTAACTAGAATTTCAGTCCTGCAACATCACCATATTCTATTTTTTCAATTAATTTGGGTCCAGTTTTTTGTGGTCTTCCAGGATGAAAACCAAATCATCTGCAAATGCCTGTAGCTTGTATTTTTCTTTTTTTATTTCCATACCTTTTATTTCTATGTCTTGTCTAATATCCTTGCCTTTTGTCTCTTTATCACTTCTGTTAATTCCATCATTTTTCATTCATTTAACATGGCTGTCACTGTTTCAAGTACTTTAAGTAATTCAGCTTTTTCAAAATATTATTTTATTCTGTCATCTGGAATTTTTTCATGGTCATACAGCTTTTCATACTAATCTTGAATATATATTTTTTAATCATCATTTTGGTAATAGAGGGTTCCTTTCTCATCTACGAATCAATGTTTCTATTTCTTTTCTTTCTCCTTTTTCAATTTATTTGCCAATCATCTTCCTAGTTTGTTCACATTTTCAAAGAAATTCTGTTTAGTACTTTTATTTTTTTGTGCCAATTCTTCTTTATCTAATAATCCAGTTTATGTTTTATTAGTTCCATTTGATTTTTTAAATTCTTTTTTTGTGGTTCTTTCTTTAGTTCTAATTCTAGTCTTTTGTGCACTTCTAATATCTTTTGGTTTTCTTTCTTCTTATTTTTCTTTCCCATATGCTATGGCTAGCCCTATATGACTTAGCAGTATCTCATACATTTTGCAGTAAAGTTTCTTCTTTTCTATTCTCTCTAAAAAAGAAGTCCAGTTCTTTTTCCATAGTTTGTATAAATCCCTTATCCTTTAATATTGATTGATTCAGCGTCCATCTCAATTTTTTCTTTTGTCCTTTCCATTTAACTTTTACTGGGTTATGGTCTGCTCAGATGCTTGATTCTATTCCTATTTCTTGCACATTTGCTTTTAACTCCAGTGACATCCATATCATATCTATTCTTGATCAAGACTTCTGTCTATTTGATTCACAGCCTGGCCAGTGTCTCTTTTCACTTTTACCATGGGCAGAAGACATTTAAGTATAGCTAGCCAGACAAACAGGTTTAAAAACAGCTTCTACTGATAGGCTGTCAGACTCCTAAACACAATCTCAATCACTCCATTTACATATGGAAATGTATGAGTAGTTTTTTTTTCTTTCCAATTACTTGTATAAGGATTATTCTCTATACTATTCATGTTGTCTTGTATTTTCTGTTATGGATTGCACCAGTAGAGGCTAAACCAGTTTCGTTGTATACATGATTACAATGACAATAAAGGCTGTTGTTGCTGCTGTTGTTGTTGTTATTATTATTTACTTTATTCATTAAACATGAAACTCAGTCAACTGAACATTCAAAAATGCATCACAAATACCATTGACTGGTGCTTATGGTTGATACAGGTTGCTGCATCCTAAGTATCAACCAAGTACCTTCTTAAGATGTACGATGTTCCAAGTAGCGCAGTTTTTTGCAGTTCCGCTGGTGTTATTGCAGGAAGCTGCAATTTGTTGTTGTATCTTATAAAATTCTTTGACAGGGTACCAAGTGCCCCGATGACAATGGGTGTCACTGTTACATGTTTCATCCATAGCTGTGTAGTTTCGATGGCCAGATTGTGATATTTCATGATTTTTTCCAGTTCTTTTTCTTTGACTCTGGCATCTCCTGGTACCATGATGTCAATAAATTGTACGGTTCAGTTTTTGACAACTGATATCTGGCGTGTTGTGTTCCAAATGACAATCCGTCTGTATTCAAAAGTACTGCAAGATCTTCACCTTCTCACTTTTTATAACTTTTTCCACTTTATGTTCCCATGACTTTTTGGATACAGGTAAGTCATATTTTTTACCTAATGACCAGTGGATTAATTTAGCAACTCAGTCATGCCTAGCTTTGTAATCAGTTTGTGCGATTTTTCTGCATAATATGCATAATATATTAAATATGAAACAGTTTCGAATTTGTTGTTGCAGTTGCTGTTGTTGTTATTATTATTATTGCCTATTTCTTCCACCATTTTGAAGAAGGTCTTTAAAAGTGTTTTTCTAGTTTTTTTGCCTACTTTACTACTTTTATAATCAAGTTCTGCGTCTACAATTGCATTAAAAGCTCCTACTACTGAAAATACAAGTATTTTCATATTCCAATTCTGTAATTTTCTTGTGGAGTTTTTCATAGAAATCTTCTTGTTTGCTGCTTGGTGCATATATTTCTATCAAAAGTATCTGTAGTTCATTGTTACATGTCCACCATCAGAATTCTCCTATCTTCATCTGCAAACATTTGTCTGGCATTTATTGTTTCTTTAATATATAAGGTTACACCTCTTTTCTTCTACTGTGCTAATGAAAAATATGATTTTTAAATTTTAGGATATTCCAATAATTTATTATATTGTTTTTTAATGTAGACCTCTTGAAGACAAATTAAGTGTAACTTTACTTTTCCTAATTTATTAAAAATCCTTTTCCTTTCATAGAGTTTAGTCCATTTATATTTATATTAATTGACAGCAATTTTATTTCTTCTTCCATCACGTTACTTATAAATAGGTCTTGTTGTTCTAGTTGCTCTTATTTCTCTGTTCTTTTATCCTTGCACCTTTTCATTCTACTCTTTACTCCTGCTCTATTTCACCTTCCTTTTGTTGTGTTTCCACCTTCTGATGCTTCCTCTAGTCTTTTATCATCTATTTCCTTGCTTCTTCTTTGTTCCTTATATGACCTAAAATACTGGTCATAAAATTGTTCTGCTTTATCTATAGAGTTCAATCTGTGTCTTTTTTCCATCCATGTCACAAATATTCCCTCGAGTATCAACCATCTGAAATTTATTTCATATTTAATTAATTGTCTTGTCAAAAATTGATACTGTTTCCTTACATCTCTTATTCTTCTAGGAATCTGTTTCAGGACTACTATTTCTCTCCCTTTATATTTCAATGGTTCATCTCTTGCTCTCTGGAATATTTCTGCTCTTATTTCCTTCTTAGAAAATCTCATGAAAATCTCTGGGGAGTTTATTCCTTGTTGCTTACCTTATATATATTCTGAATATTTCATCCATCCCAGCAAGCATCTATTATTTAGTCAACTCAAGGGCATCTGCCAGCAACTCTGCCATTTTCTCAGCAAGGTCTTCCCTTTTTTCTTCCTTGATGTTATGGAATCTCAGAAAATATTCTGCTTCATCCATCTCTAAAGTAATTACAGCTCTCTCTAGATCCCTGTCTCTGTGTAAGTCTGTGGTCCATCTCTTCCACTTTTTTCTCTGTTTGTCCTGACTTCTCTTCTACTTTCTGGATCCATTATTCATTTTTAGTTGTTATTTGTTGAATATTCTCCATTTTATCATCCATCTTTTCCATTCTTTCCTTCATGTCATCATGGTTTTTGTTATAGCTTGTAATAATTGAAACATTGCTTTCATGTCTGGGCTGAGTTTGATCCTGTGACTCCCGATGACATGGACAGGTTGTTGGGTAGGTTGAATCCCACCACATGTTTATTGGACCCGTGTCCCTCCTGGATGGTACTGGCCACACGGGAGGTTACACGAGGCTGGCTCCTGGGAGTTACTAACGCTTCTTTGTTGGGGGGCATTTTCCCCGCCGCCTTGAAAGAGGCGGTGGTGAGGCCCCTCCTCAAGAAGCCCTCCCTGGACCCAGCTGTATTAGCGAACTATCGTCCAGTCTCTAACCTTCGCTTTTTGGCGAAGGTTGTTGAGAGTGTGGTGGCGTATCAGCTTCCTCAATACCTGGAGGAAACTGTCTATCTGGACCCATTCCAGTCCGGTTTCAGACCCGGATATAGCACCGAGATGACTTTGGTCGCGTTGGTGGATGACCTCTAGAGGGCTCGGGACAGGGGATGTTCCTCTGCCTAGTCCTGTTAGATCTCTCGGCAGCTTTTGATACCATCAACCATGGTATCCTGCTGCGGCGGTTGGAGGGATTGGGGGTGGGAGGCACCGTTTATCGGTGGTTCTCCTCCTATCTCTCTGACCGTTCGCAGGCGGTGTTGGCAGGAGGGCAGAGATCGACCCCAAGGCGCCTCACTTGTGGGGTGCCCCAGGGATCTGTTCTCTCGCCTCTCCTGTTCAACATCTACATGAAGCCGCTGGGTGAGGTTATCCGTGGTTTCGGGGTGGATTACCATCTGTACGCTGACGATACTCAGTTGTACATTTCCACCCTGAACCACCCCAACGAAGCCGTTGAAGTGATGGGCCGGTGTCTTGAGGCCATGCGGGTCTGGATGGGGAGAAACAGGCTCCAACTCAACCCCTCCAAGACAGAGTGGTTTTGGGTTCCGGCGTCCCGGTACAGTCAGCTTACACCATTGCTGCTGTTGTGGGGGAAGTCCTGACCCCCAGGGGAAGAGTACGCAACTTAGGTGTTCTCCTGGATGATCGGCTGTCCTTAGAGGAACATTTGACGGCTGTCGCCAGGGGAGCATTTTATCAGGTTCACCTTATTCGCCAATTGCGCCCCTTCCTTGACTGGGACTCCTTACGCACGGTCACTCATGCCCTCGTCACTTCCAGCCTGGACTATTGCAATGCTCTCTACATGGGGCTCCCCTTGAAGAGCACCAGGAGGCTCCAGCTAGTCCAGAATGCGGCCGCGCGGGTGATAGAGGGAGCACCGCATTGCGCCCTTAGAACACCTATTCTGCGCGGCCCACACTGGCTGCCGGTGGCCTTCGGGGTGCAATTCAAGGTGTTGGTCACCACCTTTAAAGCGTTCCATGGCTTAGGACCGGGATATCTAGACCGCCTTCTACCACTCCCCGACCTCCGGGCCTTCAAACGTGAACTGAAGACCTTATTATTCCATCGAGCTGGACTAGCCTAAGAAATATTTCATTTTAATTTTATATGGGTTTTAAATCGGTCTTTTACTGTTTTAATGATTTGGCCATCAAATATTTGGTTTTAATTGTTTTTTAATATTGTTATTTATTATATTTATATTGGTATTGTGTATTTTAATATGGCTGTGAACCGCCCTGAGTCCTTTGGGAGATGGTGCGGTATAGAAATTTAATAAATAAATAAATAAATAAATAAATAAATAAATAAATAAATAAATAAATGTTGAAATTGTATTCAGTTTCTACAGTTGCAGCATGCTATCTAATGATCTCTGACTTGCTGGACTGGATGCTGCTGCTGATGTATTCCCCCCTTTTTGACTTAAATTTGAAGTACTTGTTATTTTGGATAATTTTAGGAAATTTAAGGGATTTAAGAAAAATAATAATAATAAATCAAATATTACACCACCGTCACCAGAATCCCCAACCAATCCACCACAAGATCCCCTTTCCATTTTCCCCTTCTTTGTATTCTTTGTATTCTTAGTCTCCAAACAGCTTCACACTCTTTGTTGTTGTAATCTATAAAGTCAGTTTGTATGTTAATCCCAGGGTCTCTTCAAAAACTATTCTCTTCTTTTCTTGATAAATTTATAATCCATAAAGGCCCACCAAACCCCAGAGTTAAACCACAAAGGCTCATAAATCACCAAAAAGGAGACCTCAGAAGGTCTTCTTCAACTTGATCATCATCAGCCAAGGGCCCAAGGTAGGGGTGGGGGGGTGGCGGTCATTATTAAGAGAGTCTAGAGCCGAGGGAGGCCATTGTACCTCAGATAGCTGGTTGTGAATCCCTCTTTGTGAAGTGTGGCCGTAGGATGCAGGTGGGCTTGTTGATCACGTACCTAGCTCCTTGCAGCGTGACAACAGCCCTGCCCGAGCTGTTAGAGGTGTTAGCCAGGATGGCGATTGATACCCCTAGACTTATGGTCATGGGGGATTTCAATTTGCCATCGACCGGTGTGGCATTGACGACAGCTTGGGAGTTCATGGCTTCCATGACAGCCATGGACCTGACCCAATTAGTTAACGGCCCCACTCACATCAGGGGAGGCACCCTGGATCTGATTTTTGTCTCTGGACAGTGGTTGAATGATCTGGAACTAGGAGATTTAGTCATTGAACCCTTGTCATGGTCGGATCATTCCCTCCTTTGTCTGGCCTCCTGGATTGTTCATTTCTTGATGAGCTGGTTTTATGTGAAAGTTCCTGAAAGTATTTATTTTAAAGTATTTCTTTTAAAGGAGACACATCCACAGAAGTATCCAGACTACTTTGGAGATAGTAAGACTTTGTTCATTTGGGAAACTGAAGTTGGAAGTAATTTTTTGTCTAATCAATGAATTTCAGAGAATCCAGATTTCATTTTAATTTTAAAATAATTATGAAGGATTTTTTTCAGAAACAATCAAAATAGTGTAAAGAATTTTGATAAAGTTAACACAGTCTACTATGAAACTAAAATGGATTTGTGGTTCAGTATGCCAAACAATAATGAATCTTATATTAATGCAAGAATTATATTTTACTGATCCAGGTTTAGTAAAATATAATAATAACAATTTGTCCTAAGGAGCAGTAAACTGTAGAAAAGAACCCTATTGTTATTCTAAAACTAGTAAGCATGTTAACTGCCTCAGCATTAATGTTATCCTATGTTGTGATAGTACACTGCATGTACCTCCTAGATAGTATGTCAGTTGCAAAATGTCATCTAAAAGTCTTCGCTTGTGTAGAATAATGTGCTTGTGGTAAAACTGGGTTTCAGTTGCATTTGTAGCATACTGGGTAAAGTAAACAGTTTCGTTCTTACCATTAGTAGTTAATGATGTGGCATACTACAAAAGCTATTAACATTCTTATATTAAGGTACAAAAAATACACTCTAGTTTATGTGAACACTGATGGACCGTTACAAATCATTATCTGTGGATGTATCTTGTAATGACCATGACAACAAGATTGCATGTTAAAATATATGAGTAGTAAATGGCAAAGAGCATGAATTAATAGAAAAATGAAATAAATGCATATGCTGTGTGTTTGTGAAATAGAACATGGAAATTATGTGTTTTTTCAAAATAGACCATGGAAAGATGTAATAGATCTGAAAGAAAATGACCCCATTTTATGAAGTTGATCAATAGATAGATAGATAGATAGATAGATAGATAGATAGATAGATAGATAGATAGATAGATAGAAATGAAGGTGTAGGTTTAACAATGAACAACAGGCCAAAATGTATCTCAAGAATAGAAATTGTCATAATCTGAGTTGTTATAAATGCATGTGAAAATAGGAGTACAAAGGTTGATAACAGTTGCATGTTACGATCCACTAAATGGTAATAATGGAAAAATCAGAAATGAGTGTTTTGGGGAAAACCTGCAGAGTTCTGAATAAATGTGATGCAGTGGGAATATTATTTTGTTTAATGACAAGATGGGATGAGAGAACAGGATATAAGACTGCAGAAGTAATTGAAAGATTTGAAGACTTGGAATGAACAATAGTGTATTATTAGTTTTTCTTCTTCAAACTTATACTTCCAGAATGAAGCTACTTTCTTGGCTTTGTCTTATTAGTGAAAGTGCTTAAAACAAAGTGAAAAATTGCCCAATATCATAACATCTATGAAATCATAGTAGTGTAAAATATGAAAAAGAATGCTTGATAGAATTTGAAGTGAAGAGAATTTTTGGATGTGGGGAAAAATGCGCTTAGGAGTGAAAAAGGCCAAATGAGAAGCCTCCAGGAGCATAAAGGAAATAATAGAAATGATGAAATGATTTGGGAAAAGATTGAAGCAAAGGAATATTGGAAGGACAGATTTTAGAACTATGCATAGAAATGAGAATGATAAATGCAGAAGTGGAATTGAAATGAATTCTATGACTATAAATATGTGAGTTAAGGAGGTACAGGCTGAGTTGAAGCTTTGAGCTAATGGATACTAGTAAAATTTAGTTTGCAGTGTATTATCATCCAAAGCATTAAAGTCATTCCCCATAATACTTAGGTATTCCAGAAAGTTGCCTGTTTTACCTTCATTCATATTATGCTGATTTCAATTTTCCTAGTGGTGAAAGGTAAACATGGACAATTAACAATGATCAGTACCAGGATGAGAGGTAGTGCTACAGCCACTTGTTTTGATGGAAGGTTGAATGTAGATGCTATTTTCAATTTATTTATTTATTTATTTATTTATTTATTTATTTATTTATTTAAATTTTTATACCGCCCTTCTCCCGAAGGACTCAGGGCGGTGTACAGCCAGGATAAAAAACAGTAAATATACAAAGTTAAAAATATCAATTTAAAATACCTATTCAATAGTGGCCGAATTAAAACCGTCAGATTGACCAACCTAAATACCCCATATAAAATTACAAAAGATTAAAAAATTTAAAATTTAAAATTTAAAAATTTAAAAAATTTAAAAATCAGTCCAGTCCCGCTTGAACAAATAAATGAGTTTTTAATTCCCGGCGGAAGGTCCGAAGGTCAGATATTAAACGCAAACCGGGGGGAAGGTCGTTCCAGAGAGTTGGTGCTCCAACAGAGGAACCAATGAGGTAGAGATAAGTGTCCAAATCACCTTTTTAACTGTCTCTGCCTGGATTTGCTTATTTTTTATACTCATTAAATGGTACTCATTAAGCAGGACATCATAAACTTCCATGTTTCTTGTACCAGAATTATATCCTTTTCATGTAGGGGGACAGAAAAACTGGAGCTTATATTAAGATACAAGATACTAGATTCCTTGTTAAGATTTTTAAAGTATTTGCTTTGTACTGCCTACATGCCTTCTCTATTAGGAGTCCTGACCTACCAATATGGTCCTGCTGACCCCAACAGTAAGTGTATTGTGTGAAGATTCAGATTTGAAATTATCAGGAAACTGCTCATAAAACTGAGCAACTGTAGAAATTTTTAATTTTGGGGATTCTGGTCATTTCAGAGGACTATTGGAACATGAATTAGAAAAGGAGAAGACTTCCACATTGAGCTCTGCATTAGTGTTTTGAGAATCTGAATTCTTTGTGGCAGCTATGAGGATGCAGATAAGCTCCTCCTCCTCCTCAGCACATATTGTTTCTCAAGGTGAGAGTTTTTGTCCTGAATAATTAGCAAAACTAAATTTATTAGCGGCTTGCTGTTTTACAATTTTCTTGTGTCATCTTGTCTTTTAATGATGTTAGTTTGATTTGTATTCTACAAGATGCTAAGAGTTAATCAGATTTTATTGTAGTGGTTAATTAGACAGCCACAGCCGATTAGGCAGTTCACTTAGATTTCAGGCCTTTGCAGAGACTGCAAAGATAAGATGACCTTGAAGTTGTCTAAACAGGATGTTTTATTACTAGTACCAATACTCTTGGTTATACTGACTTAAAAGTGGATTGACTTTGTCAAGACGGAAAATACTAATTGGGAAGATTTAAAAAATTATAAGAAAAAAAGATTTATCTTAACATGTTAGAGACTGCATGCTTTCCAAATGTCAGCAGTGCCTGACTGGACTGCCTCTAAGTGGAAGCTATACTGTTTTCTAAGTCCATCAGTTGTCTTTCATAGTTTAACTGTTGGTTTAAGGACTGAATCATAGGTGTTTTAGATCCCCATCTGCCTGTTGTTTAGGATTTGCAGTTATTTATTGGTTTGTAAGAGACATCTGCTTTTTTTGAAGTCTTTTGTCCTTCTTGCCTTTTTTGTACAATTGCTTTTCTTCTGTTATTTTCATTTAAAAATGAAGTCTGTCTTTCTTGTGTTTGGAGGCACTATACAAACAAAATTATGTTTCGGCAGAGTGAGCAATTTTACTTAATTGACTCAATAAATTTTGCAGAAGATTCTTTTAGAAGAACCTATTTTATTTTCAGCTGTAGTCAGCAAGTCAAGTATGAAACAGTCTGTGCTATATGTAGATTATTTCTAGTTATAAAGTCTACTGTATTTTGATCTTTCAAGGATTTAAACTTAACAGTTCTTGTCTCTCGTGTGTGCCCTTGTGTGGTTGGGCAAATAGCATTTTCCTTTGTGGGGGAACATTCTCTGTCAGAGAGGAGGAAAGTCACGCCTGTTGCATAGATCACTAATAGTGTGGCTTGCTTGCTTGTGACATATCTGTGAACTTTCTATTACTTTAGAGACTTAGATGAAGACTATGTTGTAGAAGATGTCCACTTGCTTCTTCCTTTTCCCCACAACAGCACTTCAAATGTGGTTTCTGTAAACAAAGGGCTGGCTCAAGAATGGCAATAATAAATAATAAAAAATGATTACTAAGGGAAAAAAAAAACAAATGACTTAAAAATAAGTTACCACTGGTTTTGGGCCGGGGGTCCTGTCCTAATTGAACAGGTGTTTGATATGATTTTCCTTACCTTCACCTGCTGCTCCCTATACGTTATATATTCATGCCAGAAAAAAATACTGGGTAGAAATTTTAACAAATGAAATGAATACTTGACAATAAGTATTGGATATATTTTTGCTAATGAGTTTTTTTGCTAGTGGTTTGATTAGAGATAGTCCTCACTTACCAGCTAAATGGGAATTGATAAGTCTATTGCTAAGTGATGTCATTAAATGAAACATCTCGTAACTGCACTGAGAATATGTCAATTCTGCTGCACTCATTATGTAATAACAACAACAACAACAACAACAACAACAGAGTTGGAAGGGACCTTGGAGGTCTTCTAGTCCAACCCCCTGCCCAGGTAGGAAATCCTACACCATTTCAGACAAAACGTTATCCAACGTTTTCTTAAAAATTTCCAGTGTTGGAGCATTTACAACCTCTGCAGGCAAGTTGTTCCATTGATTAATTGTTCTAACTGTCAGGAAATTTCTCCTTAGTTCTAAGTTGCATCTCTCCTTGATTAGTTTCCACCCATTGCTTCTTGTTCTACCCTCAGGTGCTTTGGAAAATAGTTTGACTCCTTCTTCTTTGTGGCAACCCCTGAGATATTGGAACACTGCTATCATGTCTCCCCTAGTCCTTCTTTTCATTAAACTAGGCGTATCGAGTTTTTGCAACCGTTCATTGGTTTAGCCTCCAGTCCCCTAACCATCTTTGTTGCTCTTCTCTGCACTCTTTCTAGAGTATCAACATCTTTTTTACATTGTGGCGACCAAAACTGAATGCAATATTCCAAGTGTGGCCTTACCAAGGCATTATAAAGTGGTATTAACACATGATCTTGATTCTATCCCTCTGTTTATGCAGTCCAGAACTGTGTTGGCTTTTTTGGCAGCTGCTGCACGCTGCTGGCTCATATCTAAATGGTTGTCCACTAGGACTCCAAGATCCCTCTCACAGTTACTATTATTGAGCAAGGTACCACATATCTGATACTTGTGCATTTTGATTTTTTGGCCTAAATGTAGAACCTTATTTTTTTTCACTGTTGAATTTCATTTTGTTAGATAGCGCCCAATGATCTAGTCTGTCATGATCTTTCTGTATCTTAAGCCTATCTTCTGGAGTGTTGGCTATTCCTGCCAGCTTGGTGTCATCTGCAAATTTGATGAGTTCCCCATCTATCCCCTCGTCCAAGTCATTGATGAAGATGCTGAAGAGTACTGGGCCTAAAACAGAGCCTTGGGGTACTTCACTGCATACTTCCCTCCAATATGGATGTAGTTCCATTGAGGACTACATGTTGAGTGCGGTTGGTCAGCCAGTTATGAATCCATCTGGTGGTGGTGCTGTCTAACCCACATTTTTCTACTTTATCCTAGTAGTAGGTTATGGTCTACTTTATCAAATGCTTTACTGAAGTCCAAGTTATATCGACAGCATTCCTCTGGTCCACTAATTTTGTCACTTTGTCAAAGAATGCAATAAGATTAATCTGGCATGATCTGTTTTTGACAAACCCATGTTGGCTTTTGGTTATTACTTTGTTTGCTTCTAGGTGTTCGGTGATTCGTTGCTTGATTATCTTTTCCAGAATCTTCCCTGGTACTGAGAAAGAGACATGACATCACATGATCATGATTTCTGCCAGTTTCCTCCTTTGCTGGTCAGAAACCAACTATGAAGCTCACAAATGATCATGTGACCATAAGACATTATGAGTTGTGTATGCCAGTTGTGCCCAAATTAGGATCATGTAACCATAGCAATGCTGCAATAGTCATCCTAAACCTACTTTTTCATTGTCCTTTGTAATACTTAATGGTTGCTATTTGGGAACTGAAGGCTACCTTGTATATGATCTGATATGGTTAGTTTTTGTTTAGAAGCTCATTAGACAACCCATACCCAATTGGATCATCGATTCAGAGGTGTTTTCTCTGTTATTTAAATAAGAAAAATAGAATAACCATGGGTGGGCAAAAAAGCAGTGGGAGTGAAAACAACTTCCAATTTCCTGCCAGTTTCCCCATTGAACTTTATCTTGGGAAGCTGGTAAAGAGCATTAGAAATCTTCCTTTCTTTTATCTCCCCTATTCTTCCCTCCTGCCTTCTTCCTTCCCTTTTTTCTTCCCTCCCTTCTTTCTCAAATTCTTGCTGGTATTCCCATTTACTTGTGGAACTTGCTGTGAGAAAGTCAAAAACCTGTGCCCTTTGATAGAATAGAATAGAGTAGAGTAGAGTAGAGTAGAGTAGAGTAGAGTAGAGTAGAATAGAATAGAATAGAATAGAATAGAATAGAATAGAATAGAATAGAATAGAATAGAATAGAATATTGGCCAAGTGTGATGACACACAAGAAATTTGTCTTGGTGCATATGCTCTCAGTGTACATAAAAGAAAAGATACCTTCATCAAGGTACAACACTTGCAACACTTAATGATAGTCATAGGGTACAAATTTAACACTTAATGATACAACACTTAATGATAGTCATAGGCTACAATTAATTAAGGGCCAGTTAAGGGCCATGGCAATGAAAGTTTTAGGAGTATATAAATACTGGCTACTGCTGAAATGCAAGCGATTAAGTTTGTCAGATATAATTTACTATAATTTGACCTTTCCATTTCTTGGCCTTGGATAATAAGATTTATTATACATATTTGCTATGAAAAAGAATGAACATATTGCCTCTGAATGTTTATGTATGCTAAATGTTTATTGTAGGATGTCTAGCACTTCCACATTGCAGATAAATTCAACTATAGGTAGTCCTTGACTTACAATTGAGCTCAAATTTCTGTTGCTAATTGAGATATTTAAGTGAGTTTTGCACCATTTTGCCACCTTTCTTACCACATTTGTTGATTACTACAGTTGTTAAGTTAGTAACAGTTGCTAAGTGAATCTGGCTTTCTTATTGACTTTGCTTGTCAGAAGGTTGTAAATGGTGATTGCATGAACCCAGAACACAGTAACCGCCATAAATACAAGTCAGTTGCCAAATATCCAAATTTTGATCATATGATGACAGGGATGCAGTCATGGCTATAAGTGTGAAAAATGGTAAGTCACTTTTTTCAGTGCTCTGTAATATTGAACGGTCACTAAATGTTACACGTTGAGAACTACCCGTATACTAAAGCAGGGGTGTCGGGCTGCAGACCACCACTGGTCCATGGCACACCAAAAATTGGGCTATACAAAGCCCCATCTGTGCATAAACAGGATGCAGGCAGTACATGAAACCACATCCTCCCCTGGTTCATGGAAAAACCTCTCTCCATGGAACCAGTCCGTGGTGCCAAAGGTTGTGGGCCGCAGTACTAAAGCAACAAGGTATTAGACATTATGGGAATTTTGTTCTATTTGCATTTTAGTCAGTCTACTCACTTTACTCAAACTGTTATGTCAGTAGTAGTCAACTTGGTCCCTACCGCTCACTGGTAGGCATGCTAGCTTTTATGGTGGGTGGTAGGGGTTTCATCCGATACTGAAGCACTTTCCTCTTTTTTAATTTAATTGACTTTTTAAAAAAAAATTATAGCATTATTTAAAAACATTTTCATTAGGTTTTCATAAGATTCCCTGTGACAATTTAAATTTTTGAAAATATAATATTTGTATCGCCCGTGCATAAGTTTAGTTCGCGTTACGTAAGTGAAACTAAATGGCGCTAGTGCGACCGCAAACAAAAGAGCCTCGTCCCAGAATAGCTCGCGTATCTCCCCCCAAATTGGTGGACGGTTAGAAAATTTTACTACTAACAGAGATGCAAAAGGGAGCAGTAGATATAAAAAAGTTGACTAATCCTGTGTTACGTAAAAAAAAACAAAACACCCTATCCTTGAATATTTGTATTTGTCATTCATTTGTATCACAGTATAGGCAACACTTGACAGCAAAAAGTTGCAAAATGTTCATTTTTGCATGGATTGTTTGTAACTAATGTATAATCATTCAAAAAATGATAAAGAATTGAAAATTGAAAAAAGATTGAACAAATTAACTATTAGACACTTAGGCATATCTCTGATTATTGCTGCATTTGTATAATGACTTTTACAAATTGAATTATCAATTAGGAATCTAAAAAGGCATATTGTATAGATCGTTATTCAATAATGCATATGTTTTAAACTTTGCTACAAACTCTGAGGTATTGTTAACATTGCTTTACAGGTTGAAGAACCTGGAAAATGTGTGAGATCGTGGAAATGGACACTGGAACATGTACTCTACAAAGCTTTTCGGTCATACCTTTTACCACCTACAAATTTTAGAGAAGATGGCAATGTTTTACAACTTGCTAATCTACCTGACTTGTACAAAGTTTTTGAGCGATGCTAAATACAAATATTTAATCTATTTTCTTTCTCCTCATTATAATCTTTAATCAGTTATTGAATATTATTGCATAAACATCTGCATAAAAATGACTATTGTATGGTCAGAAAATTAATTCACCTATTGTACAATGAGCAAATAAAGAAAAGTTAATTAAACACCTAGATTTCTGTTTATAACCCAAAATATAAAGGATATTTAAATCCTCATCCTACTATTAATGAACCATACGACTGATGAATTGGAAAAATATGGAAGACCAGAATTCTCTTTTCTACTTGATCCTATTTTAATATTTCTGCTGGCAGGTAGTTTGGGAATATATGCTTAGAACATCCTTGAATGTAAAGGATCACTCAAATTTTATATGGAGATATAGGTAGTCCTTGACTTATGACCATAATTGAATCCGTTTTTCTTGCTAACCAAGAGCGTTTTTAAGTGAATTTTGCCCCATTTTATGACATTTCTTGCCATAGTTGTTAAGTGAATCACTGCAGTTGTTAAGTTAGTAACATGATCTGGCTTGCCCATTGACTTTGCTTGTCAAGAAATTGCAAAGGGTGGTCACATGATTCCGAGACACTGCAGCCATCATACAAGTTAGTTGCCAAGCATCTTAATTTTGATCATGTGACCTTAGGGATGCTGCAATGGACATATGAAAAATGGTCATAAGTCACTTTTGTCAATGCCATTGTAACTTGGTCACTAAGTAAACTGTTGTAAGCTGAAGACTACTTATAGTAGAAATTAGCAATTTTTTATTAGTAACATCATAATGAATATCTGGCTTCTGTTGATATAGCTTTTTGAATCGAATAGAATAGAATAGAATAGAATAGAATAGAATAGAATAGAATAGAATAGAATAGAATAGAATTTTTTATTGGCCAAGTGTGATTGGATACAAAAGGAATTTGTCTTGGTGCATATGCTTTCAGTGTACATAAAAGATACGTTCATCAGTTACTTAATTATATCCTGACATATTTATTATTCAAAATAAGTAACAGAAACATTTTCAATCTGTAATGTTTTGAATTATACGGAGGATAAAAATTCCTAGAATTAGCACATTAAAAAGCTCAACAATGAAAATGCAAGAGAACATTAAGACAAGACACACCCATGCTATGCAAAGTGTCTATTTAATAGGTTTGTACCTGCCACATTTTTCCCACCCATATTTCACTCCACACTTAAGCATCACACACATCAGGTTTTACACACTGTACAATAACAAATCTTGCTCACTATTCTTACATTAATAATAGGGATGGTTCTGTTTAAAATTGAAATCTCAAGTGTGCATCATCATGCAATAAAGCAGATTGTATACAGTCATTTCTATTTTATATAAATTTAAATATTGTACAAAAGTGTTTTCCATCAAAATGTATAAAATTTAGCAAACAAGACTCCAATTGTATTTTAAAATAAATGGTATTTGATTCCATATTATATTTTGTTCTAATCTCTGAAGTACTCATTGCACTATATTAAAGGCACTTGTGCCATGTGATGATCTTGAGCATGTAATTGGTTAGTTTGTTGTGCAGCATACTCTTGAATTCGTGCATCTCTTTCCAAGCACCAAGCATTAAAGCAGTTGAAAATAATTCAGAAAATTGATTTCACTTGATTTCACAAGTGTGAAAATAGTAGTTTATATAAAGTAAGTCAACCATAGATATTGGACTCCATCAGATTTTTGAATTAAGCTGCTAAAACTCATCACCGGCATAAAGATGTAAGCGGTTTTTCCCATTTGCTCAAGTTAAAATATTGCCACTTAATTATGAAACTAAAACTCACTGAACAGCTTTGTTTTCAAATTTATGCCAAGGAAAGTCGGTATTAAAATAAGCTCAAGCATTTAAAGGAGGGGTGCATTCTTTAGTTTCCTTTCTATTGTTGAGATAGCAGTGCAGTTCGATTTGCCTTCATTTTCTCTAACCGTTTCACTAAGTGACTGTTGGTCATCTCCATCTCTTCTATCCTATCCAATGCTGTTCTTAACTAAAAAAAAAAAAGAGGCAAAACAGTTAGGTTTGGGAAAATCAGTGTAGCATCCAAATATATCATAAAACCACAAAATATTTTGTTGCAGCTTTTTTATTGAAACAAGGTCCACAATTAATTCAGCTGAACTAAATGAAATTCAATGTAGAAAAAAATAAAGTCTTACACTTGGGCAAGAAAAACTCAAAGTACACATACAGACTGGGTGAAACTAGGCTTAATAGCAGTAATTGTGAAAGAGATATTGGAGTCTTCGTGGGCAACCAATTAAATATAAGCCAACAGAAAAGCCAATGCAATCCTAAATTGCATTAACAGAGTGATACAAGCAAGATCAAGTGAGGTACTAATACCACTCTATAAAGTCTTAGTAAGACCACACCTAGAATACTGCATCCAGTTTTGGTCATCACACTATAAAAAAGATGTTGAGACTCTAGAAATAGAGTTCAGAGAAGAGCAACCAAGATGATTAGGGGACTAGAGGCTAAAACATGATGAATAGTTGCAGGAACCAGGCATGGCTAGTCTAGTGAAGAGAAGGACCAGGAGAGACATGATAGCAGTGTTCCAATATTTGAGGGGTAGATGACCTACAAGGTCCCTTCCAACTCTTAGTCTGTAGATATGAAACTCTGCTTACAAAAAAAAAAAAGTTCAAAAGCATTTAGCTCTACTAGGTATAACAGCATTGGGTTAAACAACAACTAAAATAGGTGACAAAAGATAAATTTATGCAACAGCTAACTTATGAACCTGACAAATACTAAAATTTTTATGTAAGTCACAACTCAATTGCTTTTCTTTACACTATTTGAATGTCCACTATCAAATATAAAGAAATCACTCAGAAGCCAGGGCATATGGGTATGACTTTTTGGCAATACACATTTGCCCTGTTTTCATTCACTATTCCACTGTATTCTGAGCCAGCTGTAGTTTCCAAAGAGCCAAACATGAAGACTAAATTAGAGAAGTCTAATCTTGAAATTGCCACGTTTTTACCAATAGAAGCTCTATTATCTGACAACACTGGTTAAAAATTCCACTTGTCATGAAGGCTTCTCAGCTGCCCATGCCAAATCCAAGATGAGTTCCAAGATGGAAATTTGGTCTTTAGATAAAGTATCACCAAACCCAAATTCCAATCACCAGAATTGGCAACAAATCATGTCCCAAACCAATGATACCTCATGCACTTGGACATATACAAAGGTTTTTCCAATATCTTTTCCAATCTGCTTCATAGGAAAAACATAACTGGGTAATGTCTCATGTCAAACTATGGAAATGTTGTGTCTGCGGGTCCCGAACCTGGCCTCCTGGTAGAGAGTAACTCAAAGGGGGAAGAGCCGCCAGGGCTTTCCTCTGTAGGACCTTCTCTCTGGCTCCGCTCCAGGTTCCAGAGGCAGGCCAGGTGGAGGAGGAGGAGCTGACACGGCCTCTTTCCCCCGATCCCTCCTCCCTGGCAACACCCCAAGAGCCAGCTGAAGAGGATCAATCTTGGCTAGATGCAAGGCAGCAATGCCGAGGGAAACGTGCGCAGCAAAGGAAAGGGAGGGGCCGGCCCAGGGAGTGCTGAGTCACGGAGCCACATCCCACAGGGTATAAAAGTGGGTGAAGCTGCCATTGGGCTTCGTGACGGACAAAAACTGACTTTTGGAAACTTTGGCTGCTTTATTGCGAGACTAAGGAATTGGCTTTTGGATTTCTGTTTATTTCTGAACTCTGGGTTGCTCCAGCAACGAACCGCAGTTGCACTGAAGAGATAAGAGGACTTGGCAGGCAATCGTAGGTTTGTTGCCAGAACTGATATTTGTAATAGGAATAAATTGCTGGCAAATACAGTCAGCTCGCATGTCCTTTGGGTTGTGGTTGAGGGGGACAGAACAGGAAATTAAGTATGTTTGTTACTTTCCCATTCTTTCAGATATAGGACATAATTACCCTTGTAACATCTCCCTAATATATGGAGTCATCCGTGTCATGGCTATCCCTAAGGTGTTTTTCAAAAGGCAATTGAATTTTGTTTTTGCTTAAAGACATTTTGATTCTCATCCAAGAAGCTCCTTCTGAAGAAGCTTCTTGGATGAAAAGAAGAAGATATTCAAGAAAAATCTGAAGTCTAGTTGCCTTTTGAAAAGCACCTTTGGGCTCTCCCAATGCCACTTTCTGAGAGACTGGAGCAAAGAGTAGGACACTGTCAACCCTGTAAGAACCACCTAAGAGACTGCAAGAATAACAAAATTGCATTTCTCTAACCTTCATTGAAGGCAAACTACAGCAAAGCTACAAAACCTACAGTAGAAAGGATTCAAGTACTTCATTTCCTATAAAAGTACCCGGATTTGCAGTACCATCTTTTTGACTAAATGTACAATTGTGATTTTATGTATTTAAAAAACTGTTCACTGAGGACCTCTAATAATAACAGAGCACCACTAAGTTTAACACTATCCAATTATCTATAGATGAAGAAGGAAAATCATCCTTTTTCTCAGACTAAGTGTAAGTTCACTATTTATTCATAATTTTTCCCTTTCTATTCAAGTGAAGGTGGTCAGGTAGCTTCAGAAAGGCCTACGTGTGGTTCAGAAGATCTCTTCCTTTCTGGTCTTTTCTAAAAACATTGGAAGATGCTTCTAATCAAGCTATTGTTCAATAGTCCATCTATCAGTATCTGGCTTTGGACTGGCTATGACTGAGGTTAAGACCAAACTAAGGAGAATGGAAAGTCAAAAGTAAGTTAATGTATGTTTCTCACTCTGTATTCAGGAAATGTGCTAGTTTGGGAATCTGAGTGGGCAAAACAATCCCCAAATACAAGTAATCCTTGACTTAACTGTACAGGTGAAACTCGAAAAATTAGAATATCGTGCAAAAGTTCATTTATTTCAGTAATGCAACTTAAAAGGTTAAACTAATATATGAGATAGACTCATTACATGCAAAGCAAGATAGTTCAAGCCTTGATTTGTCATAATTTTGATGATTTTGGCTTACAGCTCATGAAAACCCCAAATTCACAATCTCAGAAAATTAGAAATAGTGTGAAAAGGTTCAATATTCTAGGCTCAAAGTGTTCCACTGCAATCAGCTAATTAAATCTTAACACCTGCAAAGGGTTTCTGAGCCTTTAAATGGTCTCTCAGTCTGGTTCAGTAGGAATCACAATCATGGGAAAGACTGCTGACCTGACAATTGTGCAGAAAACCATCATTGACACCCTCCATAAGGAGGGAAAACCTCAAAAGGTAATTGCAAAAGAAATTGGATGTTCCCAAAGTGCTGTATCAAAGCACATTAATAGAAAGTCATGTGGAAGGGAAAAGTGTGGAAGAAAAAGGTGCACAAGCAGCAGGGATGACCGCAGCCTGGAGAGGATTGTCAGGAAAAGGCCATTCAAAAGTGTTGGGGATTTTCACAAGGAGTGGACTGAGGCTGGAGTCGGTGCATCAAGAGCCACCACACACAGACGGATCCTGGACATGGGCTTCAAATGTCGTATTCCTCTAGTCAAGCCGCTCCTGAACAACAAACAATGTCAGAAGCGTCTTACCTGGGCTAAAGAAAAAAAGAACTGGTCTGTTGCTCAGTTGGTCCACTGTGCTTCATTAAATCCAGGGTCAAAGCAGCCGTCTACCAGGAGATTTTGGAGCACTTCACGCTTCCTTCTGCAGACAAGCTTTATGGGGATGCTGACTTCATTTTCCAGCAGGACTTGACACCTGCCCACACTGCCAAAAGTACCAAAACCTGGTTCAATGCCCATGGGATTATTGGGCTTGATTGGCCAGCAAACTCGCCTGACCTGAACCCCATAGAGAGAGAAAGATGAGAGACATGAGACCGAACAATGCAGAAGAGCTGAAGGCCTCTATTGAAGCATCCTGGTCTTCCATAACACCTCAGCAGTGCCACAGGCTGATAGCATCCATGCCATGCCGCATTGAGGCAGTAATTGATGCAAAAGGGGCCCAAACCAAGTACTGAGTACATATGCAAACTTCTACTTTTCAGAAGTCCAATATTGTTCTATGTACAATGCTTGTTTTATTGATTTCATGTAATAGGGCCTCTGGTGGCTCAACAGACTAATGCAGTCTATTATTAACAGCAGCTGCTTGCAATTACTGCAGGTTCAAGTCCCACCAGGCCCAAGGTTGACTCAGCCTTCCATCCTTTATAAGGTAGGTAAAATGAGGACCCAGATTGTTGGGGGCAATAAGTTGACTTTGTATATAATATACAAATGGATGAAGACTATTGCTTGACATAGTGTAAGCCGCCCTGAGTCTTCGGAGAAGGACGGGATATAAATGCAAACAAATAATAATAATAATAATAATATTCTAATTTTCTGAGATTGTGAATTTGGGGTTTTCATGAGCTGTAAGCCATAATCATCAAAATTATGACAAATCAAAATTATGATCAATTTCTTTATGCCGCGTCACCTGCAAAGTAATGGAATCAATCATCAACCAATCCATCACCCTCCACCTTGAAACAAACAACCTACTCTAATAAACAGTTTGGTTTCAGGAAAAAATTAACCTGTAATTTACAACTTCTTCACTGCAAAAACATACGGACTACAAATCTTGATCAGGGCAAAGCAATAGATGCAATTAACATTGACTTCTGTAAAGCTTTTGACTCAGTGGTACATGACAAACTTCTTCTAAAACTAAAATCCTACAGCATCTACGGACCCCTCCATAATTGAATAACAGCGTTCCTATCAAACAGACAACAAGTGGTCAAAATAGGCAGTGCCCTATCAAATCTCGTTCCTGTCAATAGCGATGTCTCCCAAGGCAGCATTCTAGGATCAATACTCTTCATATTATACATTAACGACCTCTGTGATCATATTATAAGTAATTGTGTTCTCTTCGCCGATGATGTTAAACTATTTAACACTACCAATAATGCGGCTACCATTCAAAAAGACCTTGATTTTGTGTCAGAATGGTCAAAAATTTGGCAACTCCAAATCTCAACCAGCAAATGCTCTGTTTTACACATTTGAAAAAAGAATCAGAACACTAAATACAGGCTTGATGGACATTACCTTGTAGATGACCCTCACCCCATCAAAGACCTTGGAGTTTTCATATCAAACGATCTAAGTGCCAAAGCCCACTGCAACTACATCGCCAAAAAGGCTTTAACAGTTGTAAACTTAATCTTGCGTAGCTTCTTCTCCAGAAAGATTACACAACTAACCAGAGCATACAAAACATTTGCTAGACCAATTCTCGAATACAGCTCGCCTGTCTGGAACCCACACCTCATTTCGGACATTAATACAATTGAGCGTATCCAGAAATGTTTTACAGGAATAGTTCTCCGCTCCTCTGTTCACAATAAAATACCTTATGCCACCAGACTTGAAATTCTGGGTTTAGAAAATTTAGAACTCCGCCGCCTTCGGTATGACCTGAGTATGACTCATAAAATCATCTGCTACAATGTCCTTCCTGTCGAAAACTACTTCAGTTTCAATTGCAACAATACACAAGCACACAATAGATTTAAACTTAATGTGAACCGTTCCAATCTTGATTGTAGAAAATATGACTTCAGTAACAGAGTTGTTAATGCCTGGAATGCACTACCTGACTCTGTGGTCTCTTCCCAAAATCCCCAAAGCTTTAACCAAAGACTATCTACTATTGACCTCACCCCATTCTTAGGAGGTCTGTAAGGGGCGTGCATAAGAGCACCAGGTGCCTACCATTCCTGTCCTAATGTTCCCTTTGATTGTATCCAATTCATATGGTTATTTCATGCTTATACTTATATATACTGTTGTGTTTGACAAATAAAATAAATAAAATAAATCAAGGGTTGAACTATCTCGCTTTACATGTAATGAGTCTATCTCATATATTAGTTTCACCTTTTAAGCTGCATTACTGAAATAAATGAACTTTTGTACAATATTCAAATTTTTCGAGTTTCACCTGTAATCCCCTTCTAATATTCTGTGGCGAATGCCCTGAAAGACACCCTTTTCAGGTTGGGAATGCTTTCATATTAAGATTGAAAAACCTACTAATGATGTTTGCTAGGATTTAAGCCAGTGATTTTAGACTCACTAAAGGAATAGGATATGGTCTATATATTTCTGCTTAAATATGGCACAGGTGGACCTAGCTCTTGGAGAATAAATAAAGGAGCTAAAGATACTGTGTAATGTCCCAACCCAGATTACATGTTATATATATATTGTTACACAGCATGCAACTTCTCAAAGAAGACAGAAAAGTGAGGTGGCATTAGAACTAAAAGCTGAACTTTTTCCTTTTCCACAATGGAATAAAGAATAAAGAAATCTCATAATTTGTTAATAGTTCACATCCTGTCATTCTGAAACAGGCCTTCAATAGAATAATGTCTTCAGTACCAGGATCTTGAAGGAAGCTGCTTCAAAAGAGGTTGGGGAGAATCTGTGGACTATGGCAAGATTAAGCAGAAATCATGCTTGAGGAATCCAATAAAGGGACAGATCTTACAAACCTCCATTCAGAGAGCAACCCATGGCTCCAAAGCCACCTGTGGCTCTTTGACCCCTCTCCTGAGGCTCCCTGCCGACCCAGTCGTGCAACCTGCTCTCCGCCCCGAGACACTGGCCCAACCCAGCAGTGGCCGACGCCAACCTTGCTAACAAGAGGGCTGGCAGGGTGGGAATGGCTGTCCGGGAGGACGGTACGATGGAATGAGGGAGAGGCCCACAGCTAGGAGCGAGCATGAGCTGCAGTGGCGGCTTCCCCAAAGACGACCCTCCACCTTCTCTCTCTTTTTTTTAAATAAGTGTTTTCTGTGGGAAATGGGTCCAAATGGCTCTTCGAGTGTTTAAGTTGCAGACCCCTGATTTTCTAGCAAATTTGGTTTTATCTCTCCGACCGGTCGCAGACGGTGTTGACGGGGGGGCAGAGGTCGACTCCGCGGCGCCTCACTTGTGGGGTGCCGCAGGGGTCGATTCTCTCGCCCCTTCTGTTCAACATCTATATGAAGCCGCTGGGTGAGATCATCAGTGGCTTCGGTGTGAGGTACCAGCTGTACGCTGATGACACCCAGCTGTACTTTTCCACACCGGGCCACCCCAATGAAGCTATTGAAGTGCTGTCCCGGTGTTTGGAAGCCGTACGGGTCTGGATGGGGAGAAACAGGCTCAAGCTCAATCCCTCCAAGACGGAGTGGCTGTGGATGCCGGCATCCCGGTACAGTCAGCTGAGTCCACGGCTGACTGTTGGGAGCGAGTCATTGGCCCCGATGGAGAGGGTGCGCAACTTGGGCGTTCTCCTGGATGAACGGCTGTCTTTTGAAGACCACCTGACGGCCGTCTCCAGGAGAGCTTTCCACCAGGTTCGCCTGGTGCGCCAGCTGCGCCAGCTGCGCCCCTTTCTAGACCGGGATGCCTTGTGCACAGTCACTCACGCCCTCGTGACGTCTCGTCTGGATTACTGCAATGCTCTCTACATGGGGCTCCCCTTGAGGGGCATCCGGAGGCTTCAGTTAGTCAAGAACGCAGCTGCGCGGGTGATAGAGGGAGCCCCTCGTGGCTCCCGCGTGACACCTATCCTGCGCAGAGTGCACTGGATACCTGTGGCCTTCCGGGTGCGCTTCAAGGTTTTGGTGAACGTCTTCAAAGCGCTCCATGGCATAGGGCCGGGCTATTTACGGGACCGCCTACTGCTACCGAATACCTCCCACCGACCCGTGCGCTCTCACAGAGAGGGACTCCTCAGGGTGCCGTCGGCGCGTCAGTGTCGTCTGGCGGCGCCCAGGGGAAGGGCCTTCTCTGTGGGGGCTCCCGCCCTCTGGAACGAACTCCCCCCGGGACTCCGTCAACTTCCGGACCTCCGAACCTTTCGTTGCGAGCTTAAAACGCATTTATTCATCTGCGCTGGACTGGGTTAGTTTTTTTAATTTATGGGTTTTAATTGGGTTTTTATTATTTATTCTAAATTTTTAATTTTGGCCCAATTGAATAAGTTTTTTAATTGTATTTTAATTGTGTTTATATTGTAACATTATTGTGTATTTTATTTGGCTGTGAACCGCCCTGAGTCCTTCGGGAGAAGGGCGGTATAGAAATTTAAATAATAAATAAATAAATAAATAAATAAATAAATAAATAAATAAGGTCCCCTAAGAAATCCACCTCACTGATTAGGAGATTGGAGACTAATAATGAGGCAATCCTCTTAAGTGATTCGAGATGATAAACCTCTAGATATGCTCATAGACCTACTATGCCTGTGATGGTGAACCTATGGCAGAGGCCAGAAGTGGCACACAGAGCCATTTTGCCTGGCATGTGCAGCGCCGCCCATTCCTCTTCTGGGTTTCTGGTGCTTGCATGTACATCGGCCAGCTAGTTTTCTGGTTACTGCTACGCATGTGACGATCAGCTGACCTTCACGTGTGCAGTAGTGCCAGAAACCGGAAGTTCAGCTGGCCAGCTGATTGTCGCACACACACATGTGCCAGTAAACAAAAGACTAGCTGGCCGCTGAGCATGAGTGCCCTGGGACATCCATCCCCCTTGCCAGCCAGGAGCGCTCCCCCAGTCACTACCCTGCACCCATCCGCCTGCCTGCCAAACTTGTCACTGACACTGTGAGGAAAGACCCTAAAGCTGCACTGCCTGGGATCCACATGGGCTGCCGTAGGGCGATGCCAGGTATGGTTGGCTGGATGCCGCCCAGAGCACAAGGCATGCAGGATAACGAGCTGCTGCTGACTCTTAGCTGGTGCAAACGACCTGCTGCCACAGCTTGCTGCTGCCCTCTCTGATCTGCCGTAAGCGGTAAGAGCCACGCCGTCTGGGAAGCAGTCATGCTCCCTTGAAAGAAGTGGCTGAAGAGGGTTGCACCAACCTTTGCCAGGGTGAACGGCCATGCTGGATGCTGCACGGAGCTTGAGGCTGGCAGGAAGAGGAGGAGAGGCAGCAGCAGACCGTTCGTGCCAGCAAAGTTTGGTGCAAGAGCCTTTCCAGGCCCAAAGCGGGGCAAGGGGGGTGTATGTGCGGGTTGTGATGGCAGCATCTTTACCAGGCCAACTCAGCCTCCGAACGCGTGGCCTCTGCAGCCCTGCCTGGGCTCCTCCTGCTGGGAGCAGCTGGCTGAGTAGGTGCGTCTGGCAGGGCTTTGGTGGATCAGCAGCTGGTGAGGGTGGGGGGAATGGGCTGCCTGCACAGGTGACCACATGGCCGCTGTCAAAGCAGAGCCAAGAAACCCTCTTGGGTTGTTCCACCAGCCACACATGTCCCCTGGACTGTGGGCATCACCATCTCCCCCTGCGGCGGTCAGAGAGCCTTGCTTAGCAGCAGAAGTGGTAGGAGTCGGGTGGGGGTGCCGCACTGCCTGCGGTTGGACCCATTGCCTAATCTCCACCGTGCCCGCATCTGCGCTGCTGGCTGAGCCAACGCCAGAGAAGAAGCATCGGGCGGGGCAGCCGGCCGCCCTTCTGCTCCTTCCCCAGCGTTAGCTCAGGGTCACAATTGCAAAACCTGTCCGGAGACGAGAGGGGACTTCGAGACGGATGCGATTGTCTCCCTGCGTCTTCTTTGGCTTGCAACAGATGGCTCGGGTGGGGCGCAAGAAGACAAAGGGGGTGTAAATTAACATGCGGCTGCAGCGTGGGTTCAGTTCATGTTTGAAGGTTATTCAGGAGAGATCGGAGGCTCAGCCAGCGGCGCAGCAGCGGGCATGGTGGAGGTCAGGTGAGGGGTCAACAGCAGGTGGCACAGCACCCCCGCCCGACCCCCGCAATGCTAGGGAAGGAGCAGAAATGCAGCCGGAGTTTCTCCTTTTCCATGTCCTGAAATCTTTTGAGACCAAACTAAAACTGATACATAAAGAATCTGAATCTCTCTCTTTCCCTCCCTCCTCCCACCCCTCTCTCTTTTTTTGTTCCAAAAAATCAATTCAGCAAATAAGCACCCCGGTCCTGATCTCTCCTGAGTATCCTTCAGACATGAACGCATGTTACTTTACAGGCGCCTCTACTTTCAGCAACCCCATCCAAGTGCTGGTGGGTGGGTAGGGGGTTCTGCAGAATTGAGGGTTAACTTTTCAGCACCCCCCCCCGAATCCTGCGATCCAAACCCAACTGGCTTCTCCACATCCCAAGGGCACACACACACACGCGCACACACACACACACACACACACACACACACACACACACACCATGCACTCAGCAGCCACTTCTACAGGGGAAGGAGCAGAAGGGTGGCCGGAGTTTCTCCTTTTCCATGCCTTGAAATCTTTTGAGACTAAACTAAAACTGGTATCTGATGAATCTGAATCTCTCAGGAGAGATCGGGACCGGGGTGCTTATTTGCCAAATTGATTTTTCGGAAGGAAAAGAGGGGTGGGGGTGGGGGCTGCTCCAGAAGCAATCTCTGCCTCTTAGCCGGCACGAACAGCCTGCCACCGCAACTTTCCACTGCCCTCTCTGCCCTGCCCCTGGTGCTGCCAGGGAAACGGCAGCATGAGAACCACTGTTGCCAGAGGTGAGGCGGTGGCGGTTGCAGGAGCAGCAGGCTGTGGCTTCCCTCCCTCCCCTCAGAGTTCTGGGACTACACCAGAAGCCCGCTTGAGTGAGGAGACAGGGAAGTCCTGGCCTGCCCATCCTTGCTGCCACCCCCTCGCACCTGATCAATCTGCTGCTTTCAGAAATTTGCTTTTCTTCCAACACCAAGACTTGGATCCAGAGGACTGCAGACTGCCTCTGAACACATGCAGAATGGAAGAGTTCAGTACCCTTCAGGCCTGAATGTGGAAAAAGTCACCCCAAAGCAAGGGCTGAGTGACAGGAAGAAGCTGCTGTCAGCTCCGGACCTGGCAGCCCACAGGCTCAGCCCGAGCTTCACAAGCCACTGTGGTAACTGTGCAGCCTCGCTAGTTCATCAGAAAGCCCACTGTGTACAGACACAGCAAGAATCAGTTGGGCCAAACAGCCCTGCCTCACAATTAGGATGTTCCAGACCCAATGCGGTGGGGGAGTGCATATACCAGGGGGTGCATGCGCAATGCAGGGTGCATGCACAAGGAAGGGGGGGTCGGGTGCACATGGAGGGGGGTTCGCATTGCATTATGGGGGCTGGCACACACTTCCGGCACGCAACGAGAAAAAGGTTCGCCATCACTGTACTATACCATTGTAGATACTAGTCTAATATACACTATTAAATCAAAATAACGTAAGTTGGGCTTCCAGTGACGTCACCGCTCCTGCAGGGTGCTCTAACAGGGCGCTCCGCGTTAGATTGTAAAAGTCAGTGAAACAGTATAAATCACTGTTCATTGACCTTAGCATACTCCTTGGGCAAAAGGGGGTGTGCAGAGCTGTTGGGGAGTGGTAGATCTCTCCAGGGGGTTTGCTCTTTAGAGCGGATTTTTCTGGATTCGAGGTCCCACCGAACCTCACTGTACTCCGACTTCAAACGTGCTCCTGTTTTTTCAGGAAAAGGGAGTAGGAGTCACTTCTGCTCAAAAGGACTTGTCAAATTGATTGATTTTCTAAGCAGACGGGGATTTCACAAGCGTTCGATCTTTGAAGTAGAAACAACACGCAAGTACACTGACTTCCCCTTTTGAAATTTGAAACTTCTCTTTGTCTCTGATTAATTGACTTTTAAAATGGCGTCTGAAAGCGAAAGTGAATTCTTTAGTACAACAAAGTAGCGTTATTTGTGGATTGTTATAAACGGAGCTCTCCTATACTGAAAGGAGTAAAGGAAAGTTTTTAAGATTAAATTCTTGATTCTTTTGAAGACAGAATGACTGCTAAACCTTTAAATCCCTCTGGAAGAAGGGGATCTGAAGCAAATCTTGAGGATATACTGAAAGAACAATTAAAACTTTCTGAAGATAGGCAAAAAGAGATGATGGAAAAATTTAATGCAAAAATAAGAGAAGATATTATGATGACTGTTCAAGGTTTGAGTAAAAAAAATTGAGGGATTGGAAGAAGAGATGCAACAGATCTCTCAATCAAATAAGCACTTAGAAGACAAAATGCAAGGTGTTCAGAAAAAAAGTGGATCAAAATGAAGATCAGGTTGTGATATTGCAATATGGAAGGAGCTCTTAGAATCCACGGCATGCAGGAACAGAGAGGAGAGGACCTAAGAAAAATCATATCAGAAGCATTGGCTGAATTTATTGAAGTGGAACCCCAAGAGGTAGCTTACCAAATTGATAAAATATATAGAGTTAATTCTTGGATCGCAAGAACATCGGGACATTGTGGTTTATTTTGTGAAAAGAACTATGAGAAATCAGATTTTGCAAGTTGCATATCAGACAACTTTGAAAATTGGAGAACAGGAGCTGAAGGTCCTGAAAGAGATTCCTTCCAAGATGTTAAGAGATAGGAAGGAATTTTTTTTACACAAGAACTTAAAAAACACCAGATTCAATTCAGATGGGAGGTGCCAGTTGGTCTGACAGTATTTTATCAAGGAAGAAGATATAGAATTGAAACTGTTTTAAAGGCAAAGGATTTTCTTTCTACAGTTTTGAAAGTTGAAATAGAAGTGATAGAAAAACTTCAAGAGATCCAAGAAGGCGTGGTGATCCAAGAGGCTTCATTGCTGCCAGCATCAGAGGAGCCACAAGAGCAAAGGGTGACAAGAGGAGCTTGTAAGCGTAAATAAGAGCAACAGCTTCAAAAAAGTCAGGACCCCAGTATGGAAGCTGTGGGAGGAGCTAGACGGAAGATACCGGAGGAGGATCTTCTGTTGTCTGCTTCAAAGCTTCAGGAGGCCAGTAATGGCAAATAGAATTTTGTCATGGAATGTTAATGGTTTGAATTCAGCTCAGAAAAGAAAGAAAATATTTCACTACTTGAAACAATTTAAAAATGATGTGATTTGCCTGCAAGAGACATATCAAATTATCAGAAAAATGTTTTTGTTTGTTAAAACTTTTTCAATAAAAAAAAAATAACGTAAGTTAATTCTTATTTAGACAGTACAAATAGAGTACAATACATGGCCTAGGAGTCTTAGAAAATATGGGATCCTGCATTAGTTGGCCTGTTTAAGGTGGAAGTGGATAAGACATGCTATGAATATGTTCGTAAGGACAAGAACGTTAAGAAACATAATTCCACTGGTAATTGGTAAAAACATTAAGTCCATTTGTTATCTTTGATCTGCAATATCCTTTAGGTTCCATGAAACAGAAATGAGACATAGAATTATTATTTTGACAATTCTGTCACCCGATAGTACAGGTAGCCCTCATTTAGTGACAATGATGAAAAAGTAACTTTGCTATTAATACTTGCATTTATAGTTTTGTAAATTTTGCAGTTTTGTAAGCATAGGAAAGCTTAAGTAAAATCATAAGTGCTGTTACAAAGTTAATGACTGAATTGCCTGTCCCAATTGTGGTCACTAAATGAGGACTACCTATACACAAGTTCTGCATATTCTTCCTAATATCTTGTTGTGAAATATGATAATGAAAAAGTAGTGCTTCAGAAGGTAAAACAGAGAAAACTTGAAATCTTAAATATCTAATCATGTATCTGGATAATATAAATTTGTTTTGGTTCCTGTTTCCTGAAATGGGATGGCAGTTTCATTATATATGGTGTGATATATATGCTGAAAGCACACACTTTCAGTTTATGTAAACCCTGCTTCATCAGTCATGGGGTAAACTGATGTTCTAGATCAGGGGTCTGCAACCTTAAACATTCAAAGAGCCATTTGGACCCATTTCCCACAGAAAAGAAAACACCGGGAGCCACAAAACGTGGCTAGGTGAGGCCAACTCAATATCACTCCCACCCAGTCACATGACACCCCCACCAAGCCATGTCTACCCAGGTGTTTTGGTTTTTTAAAGATTTTTTATTCTACCCAAGTTTTGTGCTCCCGGTGTTTTCTGTGGGAAATGTCTCTCTCTCTCTCTCTCTCTCTCCCTCCCTTTCCCTCTCTTATTTTCTTTCTTTCTCCTTCTCTTTTTCTCCCCCTCTCATTCGTTTCCCTTTTTTCCATCTCTCTCATTCTCTCCCTCCAGCTCTCTCATTTCTCTCTCCCTCTATCTCTCATTTGTTTCCCTCTCTCTCATTCTGTTCCTTCATCATTTTTTCATTTCTCTTTCTCTCCCCTTATCTCTCTCTCGCTCTCTCTTCCTCTTCCTCTCAGCACTGCTCAGCTGGAGGAGTAAAGAAGCTCAGCGCAGCGGAAAGAGGGCTGGCCCACTGAACTTCGCATGGCCACCCCAGGTATCAGGCTTGAAGGGAGCCGGAATGCCCTTGCCAAAGACGCTCGCCTGTCAGCCGGTCAACCTGCCCACTCCGTACCCCTTCACTGTGCTTTGGCTGAGCCCAGATGCTTGCTTGAGAGTATCCCGGTTCGTGTGCATCACCAGGAGGTCACGTGAGAAGGAGGGTCATGAAGACTTCCAGCTGACGTCGTGCTGATATCAGACGTGAGGTGCGGGTCTCCACACTTCCACTAATCTCATAAGGGTATGGTATCATTACATTGCCTTAAGCAATGATAAATGCCAAGTGGTGGATGTTGTTTGCTTTTTTAAAGGTAGAAATGGGAGCATAATGCCTTTGGGAAGCAAACTATTCTTATTTCCACCCTTAATTCTCCCTCCAATTGGTCTAAAACTGAGCCAACATTAAATTTGCCATTTGAAACTATCTATATGAATGGGAGGTGTTAAGGGCAGAAATTGAGAACTTCATATTCCCATTTGTATATTTGGGAGGATTCAAGGGGTGATAGAGGAAAAATGCACTGCTGGAAATGGATTATGTTATTGCTAAATATTAATGTTAATTAAGTCTTCTGAGCATGTCCAAGATGGCGCCGCCCTGCTGATCGGGGGAGCGGCGACGGGCCTTTTCGGGCCTTGTCCGGGTCTGGGGGGGGGGCCTTGGTAACATCTTAGGCCCCCGCCCTGATGGAAGAAGATCTAGTCACCCGGAAGAGGGGAGACTTGGTGCAGGACGACTTCGGGGGGCGTTGGGAGGAGCCCCAGAGTTGCTACGCTTCAGTGGTGATCCTGGTGGCCTGCCGGGCGGCCTGCGGCTTGCCGAACTGCCGCCGGCCTTTTCGGCGTTCTGGTGGCGGCAGCGGCGGCCTTGTCCGGGTCTGGGGGGGGCCTTGGTAACATCTTAGGCCCCCGCCCTGATGGAAGAAGATCTAGTCACCCAGAAGAGGGGTGACTTGGTGCAGGACGACTTCGGGGGGCGTTGGGAGGAGCCCCGGAGTTGCTACGCTTCAGAGGTGATTCTGGCAGCCTGCCGGGCGGCCTGGGGTGTGCCGAGCTGCCGCCGGCCTTTTCGGCGTTCTGGCGGCGGCGGCGGCGACGGGGGCCTCAGACACCTTGGACCCCCTTAGACCCCCGCCCTGATGGAGGAAGCTTCAGTCGTCTGGAAGATGGGTGACTTGGAGCTGGGCAACTTCAGGGGCGAGGGGAGGAGCCCCGGAGGGGTTGCGCCCCAGTGGAGATCTGGAGGGCTTCCCGGACTCCCGTCGGCCTTCTTGGCTTCCTGTCGGCGGCGGTGGCCTGGCTTCCTTTCATTCGGCGTCAGCGCCGGTGGAGCCCCGGGACTGCTAGCAGGATTTGGCGACTGGTGTCCCTTCCCAGATGGTGGGGATTTCGGTGGCCGTCATGCGGCGGGGATGGGGCGTTTTCGGCGGCGATGGCCAGACGGAGGTGGCTGGCGGCGGTGGCCTGCCTCGGTGCTTCAAGGCAGCGGATGGCCTGGTAGGCCCGATGTGGGTGCAGCCTTGACCCAGCGGGTGGCATGGATACCTGGTGGTTGCCTTGAGGAAGGCCCACGGACCCAGCGGATATCCCTTTTATTATTTAACATCTTAATATCTTTATCATCGGTCCTCCCCCCTTCTTCTTCCATAGTCCACCCCTGGTTATTTATATGGGGTGGTGAATTGACTAAGTTAGCGGTTTGGTCATCTACCGCATAAGGATTACCATTGACTGTTTCCCATCAAGACAGACTGGTCATGGTCACTTTATCATCTGTTACCATCTTGACCAGCCCAGGATGGGCCTCTTGCCGGACTTTCTCTGTGATGCGAACGTTTACCGCGGCTGACCTTCTTGCCCTGCGAGATGCCCCTCTTGCGCGGGTTTGGCCCTCCATATTATCGAGGGCCCACCTTGAGGACGGGCTTTGGAGCCCCGAGAGGTGGCATGCTAAAAATAGGAGGCTTAGGGGCTTTTTAATTAGTTGTTTTAATAGATTTTTTAAGGGGAGTTTTAATGGGGATTTTAAGGGTTGGGAGGATGGGGGAAGGGTTGAGATGGGTGGGGAAAACCCACTGGGGAGGGGGGGGAGGTTATGTCCAGTCCCAGTGCGTGCTCACGGCTATATTTCATCAGGTCCGAAGACAGGGGGGGGAGGGGGATGTTCATCTGTACGGTAAGTGGGAGAGGCAGACATGGCGGAGGCAAGGGGTCGTATCGTTCCCTGGGAGCACGTGCTTGATGTTTAAAAGCGATCACGTGCTCCGGCCCTTCAGTCCTTACTCGTTCCCCGGATGGCCAAGATCCTCAGAGCTTGGGTCTTCGGCTGATGCTGTGCAATGCCCGGTCCGTGGTTAATAAGGCTCCCTTGATTTATGATCTTATACAGAGGGAGTCCGCGGACTTTATGGGCATTACGGAGACCTGGTTGGGCACAGAGGGGGGTGTTCCCCTGGTTGAACTGTGCCCTCCGGGTTTCCGTGCATTTCATCAGCCGAGGGCCCAAGGTAGGGGTGGGGGGGTGGCGGTTGTGATTAAAGAAAGCCTAGAGCCGAGGGAGTCCACTGTGCCTCAGATAGCTGGTTGTGAATCCCTTCTCGTGAAGTGGGGCCATAGGAATCAGATGGGTTTGTTGATCACGTACCTGGCTCCTTGCTGCGTGACTACAGCCCTACCTGGGCTGCTGGAGGTGCTTGCCGGGGTGGCAGTTGAGATTCCCAGACTTTTGGTCATGGGTGATTTCAACTTGCCATCGGCCGGCTTGTCATCAACGGTAGCTCAGGAGTTCCAGGCTTCCATGACGGCCATGGACCTGATTCAAGAAACTGATGGTCCTACACACACGGGGGGAGGCACGCTAGATCTGATTTTTATCTCTGGACAGTGGATTAATGATCTAGAATTAGGAGATTTAGTGACGGAACCGGTGTCATGGTCAGATCATTTTCTCCTTCGCCTGGACTTTCGGACTGCCGCTCACCACCACAGGGAGACGGAGCCAATGCGTTGGTTCCGTCCCAGGCGCCTGATGGACCCTGAAAGGTTCGGGATGGAGCTTGGGCCGTTCCCTGAGGATCTTGCCCACGGCACGACTGAAGAACTAGTTGCGGCCTGGGAACGGGCCGCGGCTAGGGCTTTGGACCGTGTCGTGCCTTTGCGGCCTCTGACCCGGCGTAGATCTCAATTGGCTCTTTGGTTCTCTGAGGAGCTGAGGGAGATGAAACGCCGGAGAAGACGCCTAGAGAGCACCTGGAGGTCTAGCCATTCCGAGGCTGATTGGACACTAGTGAGATCTTTTACTAAGACCTACCTAGTGGCAATGAGGGAGGCGAAATGTTCCTACGTTTCCATTCTCATTGCATCGGCAGATAACCGCCCGGCTGCCCTGTTTCGGGTGACTCGCTCCCTCCTTCACCAGGAGGGGCGGGATGATCCCTTACAGGGACGTGCTGAGAGTTTAACGGTTATCTATACGATAAAATCGTTCAGCTTTGGGATAGCTTAGACCAAAATTGCAATGATCCAAGTGGGATGACGGAGGCACGTCTTGTTAAGGTTGTTTGGGATGAGTTTGAGTCTGTGGCTCTCGAGGACGTGGACAGGTTGCTGGGGAGGTTACATGCAACCACATGTTTACTGGACCCGTGTCCTTCCTAGCTGGTGCTGGCTACTCAGGAAGTGACACGAGGCTGGCTCCGGGGAATTATAAATGCTTCGTTGTTGGAAGGGGTTTTCCCCGCTGCCTTGAAAGAGGCGGTGGTGAGACCCCTCCTCAAGAAGCCTTCCCTGGACCCAGCTATTTTGGGAAATTATCGTCCAGTCCCCAACCTTCACTTTGTGGCGAAGGTTGTAAAGGGTGTGGTTGCATGGCAGCTTCCCCAGTTCCTGGATGAAGCCATCTTATCTAGACCTGTTCCAGTCCGGCTTCTGGTCCGGACATAGTACGGAGACAGCTTTGGTCACGTTGGTGGATGACCTCTGGAGGGCCTGGGATAGGGGTTGCTCCTCTGCCTTGGTCCTATTATATCTCTCAGCGGCTTTCGATACCATCGACCATGGTATCCTGCTGCACCGGTTGGAGAGCTTGGGAGTGGGAGGCACCATTTATCGGTGGTTCTCCTCCTATCTCCCCGACCGGTCGCAGACGGTGTTGACAGGGGGGCAGAGGTCGACTGCGAGGCGCCTTACTTGTGGGGTGCCTCAGGGGTCGATTCTCTCGCTCCTCCTGTTCAACATCTATATGAAGCCGCTGGATGAGGTCATCAGTGGTTTCGGGGTGAGTTATCATCTGTATACTGATGACACTCAGCTGTACTTTTCCACCCCGGACCATCCCAACGAAGCTGTCGAAGTGCTGTCCCGGTGTCTGGAAGCCGTACGGGTCTGGATGGGGAGAAACAGACTCAAGCTCAATCCCTCCAAGACGGAGTGGCTGTGGATGCCGGCATCCCGGTACAGTCAGCTGCAGCCGCGGCTGACTGTAGGGGGCGAGTTATTGGCCCCAATGGAAGGGGTGCGCAACTTGGGTGTCCTCTTGGATGGGCGGCTGTTCTTTGACGATCACTTGGCGGCCGTCACCAAGAGGGTCTTTCACCAAGTACGCTTGGTCCGCCAGTTGCGCCCCTTCCTTGATCGGGATGCCTTATGCACGGTCACTCATGCTCTTGTCACTTCCCGCTTGGACTATTGCAATGCTCTCTACATGGGGTTGCCCTTGAAGTGCACCCGGAGGCTGCAGCTAGTCCAGAATGCAGCTGCGCGGGTAGTAACGGGAGCCACTCGTTACTCCCATGTAACACCACGCCTGCGCAGTCTGCACTGGCTTCCTGTGGTCTTTCGGGTGCGCTTTAAGATTTTGGTTACCACCTTTAAAGTGCTCCATGGCTTAGGGCCCGGGTACTTACAGGACCGCCTGCTGTTACCTTATGCCTCCCACCGACCCGTACGCTCACACAGAGTGGGCCTTCTCATGGTGCCGTCCGCCAAACAATGTCGGCTGGCGGCCCCCAGGGGAAGGGCCTTCTCTATTGGAGCTCCTACGCTCTGGAACGAACTTCCCCATGGTTTACGTCAAGTGCCTGATCTTCGGACTTTTCGCCGTGAGCTGAAAACGCACCTATTTATTCAAGCGGGACTAGGTTAAAAGTTTTATTGAATTTTAATTGGGGTTATTTATATTTTAAGGTTGTTAAACTGTTTTAAATTTCGGCCACCCAGTAATATGTTTGTTTTAATCTTGTTTTAATGTTTATATTGTGGATTTTATATGGCTGTACACCGCCCTGAGTCCTTCGGGAGAAGGGCGGTATAAAAATTGAATAAAATAAAATAAAAATAAATTAATTAATAAGCCTGATCTTGGATGCTGAATTCTGCAAATGATTTGGTTTCTGCGAACACACAATTTCACACCACAATTGTAAGAAACCTATGGACACTGTATTTATACTACTTTGAAATAATAATACTCTCAAGCTACCTTTAAATGTAGCATATATTATTCATATCTCAATTACTATACTATTACTAATCTTTTTCACTGAAAGGAAAAGGATATACTTACCTCTCGCTGAAGTTTTCTCTTTTCTGCTTTCAGTTCATCTTCTACTTTTTCTGCATTTTCTGCAGCAGTTTTATATCTCACCACCTGTCCTTCAAGTCTTAAAACCTAAAAGACCAATGATTTGTTTATCTTCCCATATGCAATCAAGATTCAATGTAACTTTGACCTTTCCTTAAAAGCACTAAATGGAAAACATTTATTTTTCACTGTTCCTCCCAAGGAAACAATGCAAACACCAATGGAGTCAACAATAGGTAGTCAAGTGATATAATCATACCCAGAAACTCAACAGAATACTAATTAATTCTAATGAAATGCAAACATGGCATTATATCACTGAGTATAAGTAAAGATTTCCCCAATGTAAAAGTTTATGTGCACTGCTTCTAGATCTGGCATAGTCCTCTTTTCATTTCTTTTAACCTGAGATGCCCAAATATCTTTCCTGGCCATCAGCTCATATATAGAGCATGTGCACTATTTGCTTGAAGAGTGGTCCTCTTAAGAAAATATCTAACCCTGTACATCATCGCCCTGATAATATAGTGATAGGATTCCCATACTAGTGGTACAAGAGAGGCATATTATGTGATGAAGTAGGGAAAAAAATAAGGGAGGGAAGATATAGGGCCTTAAGTTTGGAATATATCAACATTTTAAAAGATACCTACATTTTGTTCCAAAGTAGTTATATCTTGTTCAGCTTTTGAAAGTTTAAATCTGAAATCACTTATTTGTCTGTTGGCATCTCCTAGAGACAAGAAAATTTAGAATTTAAGGACTGTAAATCAAACTTCCAAATTCACTTCAAATCAAATCTTTTCTTATTGCAAATGTTTGTTGTGGAGAGAAACAAAGCACTAAATGTGGCAATTAAGTAACGCTGGAGACTGGTATTTTTCAATATATATTCCTGAAAGTTCATGAGGTGAATGCTTAAGATCTCAGGAGTTTAGTCAACACTTTTATTGGAATATAAAAAACAGAATGATTTGTGTAATAGTATTTTAATCTTAAATACAATGAAAATGGTTATTTAAAAATAGCCATCTGATAGATCAAAAGATTATACAAATTTATGGTCAAGATATTTCTTACAGTGTCAGAAGAGAATGTAACAGCTCAAACAAGAAACAGGTTTTATTTCTTTTAATTTCCATTCTCTTTGGTTATGACACGAACTCTATAAATTTCACAACTGATACTAGACTTTGCTCGTTTTCCTTAATATTTCCTCATTTTATTTTAAATTGTACCTTATAGAACTAAAACTATATACGAATACTTTCATTAAATCTGCTTTATCATCTGTATAAAATTGCAAAATGCAAACTGAAATTTGCATAGAAATCAAGACATGACTATTTAAAGTGCATCTTCTTTGAATATTGAATGAATCAACATACTCTGCATTTCAATTAATTGCAAATCAGAACCATTTTCCAGTCCTGTTAAATCAGAATTTGTGCTTTCATTCCTAGAGGATTTCTGCCGTGCTTCTTCCAATTGCAATTTCAGTTTTTTAATCTGAAATTAAAATAACACAATATTTTCAGTATTTCACTTCAAACTTTATTTATTCTTTATCTAAAATGAATGGATATCATATTTAACAAATAATTAGCATCTATTGCTATAATCAGGAATCCAGTGCAATTGCTTTCAGCTTTAAATAAATCTACAGGATTTGTCTGAATAGGATCTGCTGTTCCAATAAATTGGCAATTTAGCTGTGGATATCTACATGCTTTAAAATGCTAAGGTTATAGGAAAAATAGTTGTGAATATCTGCACCTAATAAATTGCCATGTTATATGAATGGTTTTAACTGAAATGGTTTTAACTGAAATTGTTAGAATAATCTGGTTTTTATTCACGTCTTGTTCTCTGCAGATGTAGTCAATGTGGTGTTAAGACGGATTGGTATTAGGGAGACCCAAGTTCACATTCTCTTTGAGCCATAGAAAATTATTAGATGATTTTGAGCCATCACTAAATCTCAGCTCAATTTACTTCTCAAGGTTGAGAAGGAGGGAGAAGGAAACACTTTGTTGTGTTGTATTCAGGACTGAAAGATGGAATATCAATCTCGCAAATACATAAATAGAGCTTGCCATATACATATATGAAGTATTAAATACATATAGCAGAAATTCACAACCTGTTGTTCCTAAAAGGTTTTGCCATGACGACAATCTTCAAAATTGTTAACAAAATGTATTATTTAGTAACAAACAAACAACATTAAATAGCTGATTAAGAAGTTGACATCTATATATTCTTATACTGAGTTAAGTGTATATGACATCACTTAAAAACATACATTTTTCTGCCTATACCCACCACTTTTGGGGATATGGCTTTAAGCATACTATTCAAAGGCTAAATGGATGTGGCACTAAGCATGCTATTCAAATGTTAAACAACTTCCCATAATTAGGTTTTAATTAGATAGCAAAGTGCGGTTGGTTTATGACTTTCAGAATTAGCACTGTTTGTTTAAACTATAATCCTGTTGCTTCTGTAATAATTCAGGAACCATAGGATTAATGTTTTTTTCTCTATTCTCTTCTGACTGTTGAGAATGATCCAAGAGAGGCTTTATATATGTTGAATTCTAAGCTTATAATGGAAACCTGTAGGAAAAAGTTAAGCTGGAGATTATTGCGTTTTACAGATAAGATCAGGTTGCTGTACATTTTTTAAATACAGCAATGTGATCTTTCATCTGACAGTTTTTCCATCTCCAGTTTAATTTTTTTCCACAAGTTTCCCATTATAAGCTAAGAATTCAACATACAGTAGTGGCCAAAATTGCGGAAAACTTTTGGGAAAAGTGTATTTTTGAGGTTTGATGGCTAATAATACCACTTTTATTTTTGTTAGTTTCAAGACAATCATATTTCGCTGCTGGAATGGCCTGGGAATAGCCCAGACCTTAACCCAATTGAAAATCTATTGAGCCAACTAAAGAAATTGGTTAGTGAGAAGCAACCCAGCAATAAAACGTAGTTAATAGAAGCAATCATTCAATCTTAGTTTCACATAATAGCTGCAGAACTAAAAGACTTGGTTCACTCCATGGGTATAGTGACCAGACGTCCTGCTTTTGGCGGGACAGTCCCGCTTTTTAATAATTTGTCTCGCGGCCCGCAGCAATTCCAAAAAATCCCGATTTTTTTTTGTTTCACTCCTATTCTGAAAATGGGAGGCAGCAATGCAAGAGGAGGCGGAGAAGAGGGAATGGCAGAGAAGGGGGCGCGAGAAGGAGGAGAGATGCCGCTTGACTTCACCCGAGAGGAAGAGAAGAGCCGAGAGGAGAGCCGAGCCTGCCTGGAAGAGCCAAGAGGAGAGCCAAGCCTGCCTGGAAGAGCGGAGAAGAAGCAGCCGCTCCTCCTCCTTCAAGCAGATGGCAAGACACAGCACGCATGCGCAGCCCCCGTCAATGGTGTCCCGCTTTGCCATCGCTGAAATCTGGTCACTTTTTCCATGGGAAGACGTTGTAAGGCCATAATTCATGCTAAAGATTACCCAATTAAATATTAACTGACGTGATAATTTTTGTATATCTCATTTTTGCTACGTGTTTCACTTTTCTTCTTTGTACTGTAATTGCTATTTACAGTATAAAGCTGTATACTGTACAGCAAATCTTTCATACAAGTTATTACATTACATTCTTGATTAAATTATCTATCCATTGATATATAATGTTATGGTACTACTCCAAAAAATGTGGTATTATTAGCTAGTTTTAGAAAATACACTTTTCCCAAAAGGTTTCCCCAATATAAAGCCCCTCCTGGATCATTCTCCATCAATAAACAGTCAAAAGAGAATATATGAAAAACCATGAATCCTATGGTTCCTGGATTGTTGCAGAAGCTACAGAATTATATCCTAACCAAACAAAGCTAACTGTGGAAGTCATAAAGCAACCGTAGTTTCTGTTATTTAATTACAACCTCATAATAGGAAGTTGTTTATCTCTCCACTTTAGAAATCTTCAGAAGACTTACCTGTGACAATAACTCTTCCTTTTCTCCTGCTAGCTTTTGTAGCCTAACATCTAGAACAAACAAATAGTTTAATTTCCCAAATTGGAAGGCTTTTGAAGAATACTTTTATATGGTCAGAATTCCATCTGAAAACTCACAATAAGACAGGTGGACCTTTTTAAAAGAAAACTAAGAATTTACAAAATAATGGATTAAGGCTGTTATCTTTAACTTGCAAATACAAATAAAATTTGAGGAGGGTGACTTGGGCAAACCATAACTGAAATACAGCAAGATCACTTTAAAAATTGTAACTTAAGGCATAGGTCCAACTAAGCTATTAGATTCATTAACTCTTAGTATAGTAATCCTCACATACCAGCTGCTTTGATCAGGCACTATTCAAAGTCACAACAGTGCCAAAATAACTTTACGACCTATGGCTGTATTTATAATCTTTGCAGTATCTGTCAGTCATGTGATCACAATTATAGTCAGTATACATTGTATCTATTACCGACCCCCCCCCTTGCACAGTGGAGAGATCGGAGACAACAGATTATAAGAGAGTAAGTGTGTACCCAATGGGGAATATAGTCAAAAGAATATGCTTATTTCAATAGGTGTGAGGACACTACACAAACAGCCCAGTGTACTCCCTATTGCATGCCTGCTTACTTTTTTGAAATCTGGCCCTCTCCTATGAATATAAATATTATGGTAATTCCCTTCTGGTTAATTATCCCAGCGCCAAAATGAAAATTCCGAAAAGGAGGGGTGTGGGTTAGGAGACAAGCAAAAGTCTAAGATGTGAAACTGATTAGTATTGTCAATTTCCAGCCAGCTATCTCAATGCAGCATACTTGGAATACTTTCTATAGGAAGTATTCTAATACATAGCTACTTAAATATAAATATTTAGAAACCAAAATTTACTGTATGTCTATAGACGTTTTGTAAGCCTGAAAAGATTTATGGGATGCTGGAACTAATCACATAGAACTAAAGGGCTGACTTACCTAAAAGTACAATTCTTTTGGTATAATTTTTAAATTTATATGTATTATGTTAATCTTTTAAGAAAATGCTTATTTTACCTAGTGCTCCTTCTCCTGCTGATTCCAAAATTTGAGCAGCTTCTTGTGATACAACTGTAACTGCACCAATTACTGGTTCATGATTAACATCACAATTTGGTATTATTACTAATCCATGCTTCTGGAGAGGGGGAAGCAACATTAACAATATCAGACAATTTTATTTTACAAAAAAACTCTTTACTTAGCTGACATAAATCAAAATTACAACACTATTGCTTCCATACATAAGTTAGTACAAAGGAGAAAATGATGTGGTAATGATGCTGTACTTTCCATTACACTACCTACAGTCTGATTCCCCAATCTACATTTGTAAAAAGTACTACTGCTAACATACCTCTCCTCTCTTCCTTGTTTCCTTCAGGTTAGCCAGCTCATCTCTGAGCTCATCTCGCTCAATTCTAATGCAGTCAAAATATTCTTTTTGTCTCTCTAGAGCCTGGTTACAGCCAAGCAGCACAAAGAAAATAGTATAGAAAAAGAATGTGTGATAGATAAGAGAGATTTCTTATAAATACAAGAAGAGTACTAAAAAGAAAAACACTTTACATAATCTTGTGTTTGCCACATAAATCATATTTAGCACAAGAATTTCTCAATTATAATGGATCTGTCAATTATGTATCTAGTCTTCGTCATTATATTTAATTTACACTTTAAATATAATTCCAGTCCCAGTCCCAACATGGAACTGATAAAATATAAAATATATCACATAAATTATGACTGAATTGAATTTTGGTCATATGCAGTTCAGACCTACTAAAATTAATGCAACTAAATTAAAACCATTAATTTTAGTAATTATACTTTGCAATTAAAACTGTACCAAATAGCATCATTCAAATTTTTACCCAAACCTAGAACTGTATAGAGCAAGAAAATATAATTGTGATGCATTCAGATTTTCAACTAGAAACAGTTGGATTTGTTAGCAGAGCTACAAAATTATACATATGGTATTATGATTTAAAATTTAAAAGAAACAATGTTGTCAACCAGAGTTGTTAGTGAAAGAACATTAAAAGAAAGAGGAAACCATATAGTTTCCAATTTTGGAACCAGTTTCCAACCAGGGCCCTGATTCTGATTTATATGCTAGATTTTATAGGATACCTGCTTCCCAGAAGCCAATCAGTTAGCAAATTGGTAAGCTTTTAAATAAATAGTTTCCCCAGCAGTCCACCAATCAGTAAATTCCCAAGAACTATGGAGTGAAGAGAGAACTGCACCTACAGCAATTCATAGGCCACTAAACAGTTGACTCATATCCACGATTCTCAAGCCTATATTTCATTTTTAATCATAAACAACTAACATCCAAATACAAACTTAACTGCAATACTGGAAGTACTGAGAAATCATTCTGTTTTACCATAAATTTATTGATGCATGCAGCATATCCTCTTTAATGGCACTTATTTATTCTCTTGTATCCAGCATCTAATTTATTACAGTATTTGCAATTACTACATTCAGATTCTCTGCATACTGAAACCATTAATAATCTTGTCAACTTTTGCCAGTCTATTCCTAATCACTTTTCACCTCAGAATAATCTCATACCCCAATTTTTTTATCTTTCCAATTAACTGTCTCCTGGAGGTCAAACACCTCTTTGGATATAGTTTCTATTTTCTGCTGCATGCGCTGGTTCTCCTGCAGTAAACACAGGGAAAACAATAAAAGAAGAGGAAAACAAGTAAAGGGAATTACAAAAAGACAGAAAAGTGAATAAATAAGCCAAAGAAACATGAAAGACCGAGGTTTTATGAACGAAGATTTGAAGAGTAGAATTACAAACAAATTTAGGATATGTTCAAATAACCTACAACTGTCTAGCATTACAGACAGTTCTTGACTTATAACTATTCATTCAGCAGCCATTCAAAATAAAGATAGCACTGAAAAAAGAGATTTAGGACCCATAGCCAAATTTATGGCCACTGTAGCACCTTGTGCTCCACTTGGCAATCCACCCTTATAACCAATCACAAGGATGCTGCAGAGCTCTCTCCACCATTTCCCCTATCCTGCCTTGCTGGGCTCCACAGGCTGCTTCTCACTCCACTGGGTTCTACACTGTCTTCCCCACCCACATCATGGTTTGATCACTTACCTTTTAGGATAATTTCCTTTAGGAAGCAGCTACTCTGCCACATGGCCATTCTGCAGTTGTGGCTGAATTCATTGTCCCAGAACTGGGCATCATTTTGGGAGTGGCCACAATCCCATTGATGTAGAGAGTTGGGGAGGTCCTGGGAGGCCTAGCAGAGGCTACATCTGAACTGAAGGTTCTGCAGTGCAAACCTGGGCATGCACAAAGTCTACTAGGGCTTCCTCCACCATGTGGCACCTCAGGCTCTGCTAATAACTATAATAGGGTCAATATAGTCAATAGAGTCATTGACTATAATTGGGGTCATTAAGTGAGGTAATCACATGGGTACCTCATATAATGACTGTCACAATTTCTGTACATAATTGGCAAGCTCTATTATGATTGTAAGTCAAGGACTACCACAAATTAATATGTAAACATTATGTATAATGTATAATTTGACCAAACTTTAATAATATTCAAAATTTTAAAATATTGGTATAATGTCACATTTACATTTTATGCTAATTCAGTGTGGCTGCTACTGATTATACCAAAGGCTCTTCCATATGTTTTTAATTCACACAACATAGCAAATTCCTCAGCTTTATACTATCACATTATAACATAACATAACATAACATAACATAACATAACATAACATAACATAACAGAACAGAACAGAACAGAACAGAACAACAGAGTTGGAAGGGACCTTGGAGGTCTTCTAGTCCAAGCCCCTGCCCAGGCAGAAAACCCTACACCATTTCAGACAAATGGCTATCCAACATTTTCTTAAAAATGTCCAGTGTTAGAGCTTTCACAACTTCTGCAGGCAACTTGTTCCACTTACTGATTGTTCTAACTGTCAGGAAATTTCTCCTTAGTTCTAAATTGCTTCTCTCCTTGATTAGTTTCCACCCATTGCTTCTTGTTCTACTCTCAGGTGCTTTGGAGAATAGCTTGACTCCCTCTTCTTTGTGGCAACCCCTGAGACATTGGAACACTGCTATCATGTCTCCCCTAGTCCTTCTTTTCATTAAACTAGACATACCGAGTTCCTGCAACCCTTCTTCATATGTTTTAGCCTCCAGTCCACTAATCATCTTTGTTGCTCTTCTCTGCACTCTTTCTAGAGTCTCAACATCTTTTTTAGACTCTAAAAAATACATACAGTAGCTACTACTCAATCCAACAAATACAGTAATTCTGCATATTCAGCTAAAAATCTATGAATAGTAAAGAAACAAGAAGCATATACAACTTACAAAACTGACCATCTGGAGTCTGAATTCAAGTATCTAAGTCAGATTTTTTTTACTGATCAAAGCACTTCTATCTTATCTGAGTACAGTTTCTATTTTTTCAGTCATTTAGTAAATTATCAAATTGATCAATAGATCATTTTCTTAGGACTAGAAAACAAAAAGAAATAGAGAGATACACCATACAATTAATCCCTGGGTTACGAGTGTTCTCTTAGCAAATGTTTGAAGTTAAGCGATCAGCGCCCCCTAGCGCTTCTGAACAAGGCCCAAAACCTGCAGCATCATGGCAGTTGTTTGCCCTTCTGAACAACCGCAAAGACTTGCAACATTCATCCTGCATGTTGTCGGCTGAAATGGAGCTTTTGACGGGCAGATCTGCCCCTCAGAAGCCCCATTCGACTGTTCAGAGGCCTCACCCAGCACCTTGCAGCTGAAATGGAGCTCCCGAGGCACAGATCCGCCCCTCAGAAGCCCCTGTGGCCATCCAGAGACCTCTCCTGACCCATTGCAGGCCAAAATGGAGCTTCTGGGGGGCTGTTCGGTCCTCTGCGGCCCAAGGAAGTTCTACTTTAGCCTGAAATGGGCAGTGGGAGGCCTATTGAGACGCAAATGGAACTGCAAAAGTGTACACGAAGAGAGAGACTGGAGAGGAGACTGTTTGCTAAATCTTCACAAGGTAAGTGACCTGACACAGAAAGTTTGCGGGGGGAGACAGTTTGAGTAGCATCAGGTATTTCAGTGGGTCAGGGAGGCCTTGGGTGGTCTCAGACAGGTGGCCTGTTTCATCAGTAGCCTTCCCCCGATAGATTTTCTCACCTTGAAATACCTCATGGGCATTTAAAGAGCCTTGCTGTCATGCCCTCATCAGAGTCTGAATCTGCAGGGGAAGATGAGCTGGAACAAGAGCCAACTGAGATCGAAAGGGCGGCTCCGTTGGCCTTGGAGGAAACTGGGGAAGGGGAGAGTCAGTCCAGGCAAGGCTTTTCAGTATTAGAAAGGCTTGCAGACAGGGAGAAGGAGGAGATACAGAGCTCAGGCAAAGAGCAAGGACCACCTCTCCTGATCCTAGATCAGGGAAAGAAGAGAGAAGGTGAAACTAATACAAACTGAGCCAGCTATGAAAGAGGAGAGTGCACTGCCCTTCACAAGGCACACTTGAGGACTGAGATGTAAGGAAGTGCCGGTGGGAGAGACATTTGTCAGGAACAAGCGTTGAATCTGTGAAGCCTTGTGTGAACTTGCTGATGCTTGGAGATTACTATGCTCTGTCTTATGGGGCTTGCCCAGTTTGCTTGCTTTGGTGAACTTCTTGCTCTGGTTACAGTTTGGCTAACCTGGCTTATTGGACTGCTGGCCCTGGTTTCTGTTTGGCTAATCGTCCTTACTGGACTACTTGCAGCCAGAGGCTGCTGAAGATGCATGTGAGAGTTTTGCTCCAGGACTTGTAGTACACATGGGGATGTTTGGGAGCAAAGCTGGAGCATTAAAGGGGCGTTAGACCGGTTCTCTAGTTGTGTTGCTTTCGTGCCATGATCCGGGTCATCACATTCGCATTCTATTAGCAAATGTGTGGGTGAAAGGTGCGACAAGATTCACTCCCACGAATCCTTGCAAATGGAATGGGCAGGCTCCAATACATTTGTAACTCGAGGACTATCTGCACAATGTTGATGACACCAATTTCGAAAAGATCTCTTAATAGATGGTCTAAGGAGACTTCTGTGGGACATTACAGATCAAAGGCTCTGCTATTAATGATTAATCTTCCGAATCAGAGTTTGAATATTAATTGACAAAAGGGACCAAAAAGGTGATAGTCTGATTCAAAGTCTGTAAGGTAGTCCTGAAGAATATCAAATTCTATACCAGGCAAATTAATATAACTAACATTCTTCGTCTTCTTTCTTAACATTCTTCTATTCACATTTGAGAGCAGATAGTTGACTATTCCAATCAGAATGTTCACTGGGCCACAGCTTAATGAAAAATTGGGTCGTTGAACTTCCAGTGGCGCCACTTTCTTTGTCGGGCGCCTAACCAATGCGCTCCGTGCTGAAAATTCGTAAAAGCCGGTGAAACAGCAAAAATCAGCTGTTCACCGGCTTCAAGCACTTTCCCTGGGAGAAAGGGAGAGTAGAGAGTGGCAGGAGAGTGGTAGATCTCCCCAAGGACTTGGCTTTGTGAAGCGGAGCCCCGGAGGGTTGAGTCCCACTGAACCACGCCAAGCTCCGAACTTCAGCGCGCTCCTGCAAAAGCAGGAAAAGAAGAAAGTGTCCATCTCTGCCCAATTGATTTTTTTTGTGGATTTTTATATGCAGACGGAACGAGCGCGAGTGAACGATTACTGGATCGCAAGTATTCCTGACTTCTACCCTTTTAAAAAGAAAAACTTTTTTTTCTCTGCTTTAATTGACTGTTTAAAATGGCATCTGAGAGGAAGTGGAAGTCGGAAGCTGGCTGCGTAACTAAGAAATGTTATTTGTGGATTGTAATGAACTGAGCTTTCCCATATTCAAAGGGGAAAAGAAAAGTTTTAAAGTTAAATTTTTGACTTTAAAAATTGAGATGGCTTCTAAACCACCTAAGACTGCTGGCAGATGGGGATCTGAAATAGCTTTGGAAGATATCCTTAAGGAGCAAGGGGAAATGTTTGAAGATAGATTTAAGGAGATGATGGAAAATAATGAGAAACTAAGAGAAGAAATAAAAGAGAATAATAAAAAAATAAGAGAAGATATCTTGATGGCCTTTCAAGCTCTGGCAAAAAGACTGGAGGGGGTTGGAAGAGGAGGTGCAAGAAATTGCCCAGTCAAACCAGCAATTAGAAAATAAAATGGGAGGAATGCAAACAAAATTGGATAAAAATGAAGATCAGGTGGTGGTGATGCAGTATAGGACGATGGAAGGAGCTCTGAGAATCAGGGGGTTACAGGAGGAAAAAGGTGAAGATTTAAAAAAAAATATCAGAAATTTATTGAATTGGATCCACAAGAGGTTGCTTATCAAATTGATAAAATATACAGAGTTAATTCCTGGATTGCTAGGCAGAAGAAACTTCATAGAGACATTGTGGCTTATTTTGTGAAAAGAACAATGAGAAATAGGAGAACAGAAGTTGAAGGTTTTGAAAGAGATTCCTCCCAAGATGCTGAGGAATAGGAATAGGAATAGGAAAGGCATTATATTTTTTACACAATAACTTAAAAAGTATCAGATTCAATTTAGATGGGAGGTACCAGTTGGTTTGACAGTGTATTATCAAGGAAGAAGATATCATTGATACTGTGCTTAAGGCCAAAGATTTTCTCTCTACTGTGTTGAAAGTTGAAATAGAAGTAATAGAAAAAAGATTTCAAGAGAGTCAAATGAGTGTGGAAGCTGAGGTGACCCCACTGATGGGGAACAACCACAAGAACAAATCTGAGGAACAACCACAAGAACAAAGAGTGATAAGGGGAGACCTCAAGCGTAAAGAAAAGGAGCAACAAATTCAAAGCAAAGGTCAGGATTTACCTACAGAAGCGGTGGGAGGAGCAAGGCCGAAGATACGGGAGGAGAATCTTCAGCTGATTGTTCAAAAGCTTCAGGAGGCCAGTAATGGCAAATAAAATTCTGACCTGGAATGTCAATGGTTTGAATTCAGCCCAGAAAAGAAGAAAAATATTTCATTATTTGAAACAATTTAAAAATGATGTGATTTGTTTACAAGAGACACATATAAAACTATCAGATCAAAAATACTTAATAAATTCAAAATTAGGCAAACATTTTGTTGCTTCAGCTTTGGATAACAAAAAATGGTATAGTGGTATATTTGAGAAAGGATATACCAGCTAAGTTAATAGAGGCAGATATTCATGGAAGATATATTGCTGTTCAACTTACACTAGAAACAAAAAAGATTATTTTGCTTGGTATATATGCATCTAATCAGCAACAAGAAAAATACTACAGAATGTTGCATGATAAGTTGATTCTATGGGATTATAAATCATATATCATATTAGGAGATTGGAATGGAGCAATAGATACACGAAAGAATAAGAGAATTTCCTCTAATTATACCACCTTCCATCTCTAAGCCAGCCACCATTTGAAGTGTCACCAGATAATGGTTATCTATCTGATTAACTTTGTGTAATATTCTGCCATCCTGGGACAGTATTACCTCTCGTCGACCTCTATCTTCATTTTATTTATGCGATATTCAGTACCGGAACTCTTGCGCCTGCGAGGTGCCCCCGCCTCGCAGGAATGGCCCACTTCATTACCAAGGGCCGGCCTCAATGACCGGTCTTGGGACCCACAGAGGTGGCATAAGAAGAGAAAGAGCCTTTGGGGTTTTTTAGATAGGGCAATTTTAAGGGGTGGGAGGGTAAGGGCGGGTGTTGGGGGTAGCCCGTCGGGAGGGGGTTCAGTTCCTGCGTGTGCTTGCGGCAGTAAGTCAATAGGTTCGAAGGTTACGGCGGGGATTGCGTTCCGTTTGTTGAGGGTGGTCTTATTTGTACGGTAAGTGGGAGGGGCAGATATGGCGGAAGTGGGGGCTCATATCGTTCTATGGGGGCACGCGCTCGATGTTTGCAGGCGATCGTGCGCCCCGAGCCCTCTGACTTCTCCCGTTTCCCGGATGTTCAAGACCCTCAGAGCCCGGGCCTTCGGCTGATGCTGTGCAACACACGGTCCGTGGCCAATAAGGCCCCCCTAATTTACGATCTTATCCAGGGGGGTGCCACGGACCTTATGGGCGTTACGGAGACCTGGTTGGGCACAGAAGGGGGCGTGCCCCTTGTTCAAATGTGCCCACCGGGTTTCCAAGCATTCCATCAGCCGAGGGCCCAGGGTAGGGGTGGCGGGGTGGCGGTTGTGATTAGAGAGAGTCTGGAGCCAAGGGAGACCACTGTACCTCAGATTGCCGGGTGTGAATCCCTCTTTGGGAGGTGGGGTCATAGATGTCAGATGGGCTTGTTTGTCACGTACCTGCCCGAGCTCCTGGAGGTGCTTGCTGGAGTGGCGGTGGAGACCCCCAGACTTATAGTCATGGGGGACTTTAACTTCACATCGACCGGCATGCCATCGACAGTTGCTCGGGAGTTCACGGCTTCCATGATGGCCTTGGACCTGACTCAAGTAGTTGATGGCCGGAGACGACTTCCGGTGTCCAGGGGCAACGGTCGTCTGGAGGCTTCTCCTGCCCCCAGTGACCGAATCCGGCCGCCGCAGAGGCCCCCAGGGGCCAGGTGTTCCGAAAAGGACACCTGCCGCACGGACGGCTCGCCAGGGGTCTCCCAGCCGACATACAGGACTGGGGGGACCGATGCTGGCGCGTCCTAGGCTCGGCGGGGTTTGGAGGCCACAGGCCACGGCCATTACTTTGGTCGTCGCCTGGGCCGCTGTGCCCGGTGACACCGGGGCTTTGGATTTATAACTGCAGCAGCCTGGTGGTGAGCAGGGAACGGAGAAGAATTGAGGAATGGAGAAGGGAAGGGAATATCGGTGGCAGTGGAGTGCTCCGGTGCGGGGGTTTTCTCCCCTGCGGCTGGAAGGAGCACGAGTCATTCTGGAGAGGAGAACTTAAAATAAGAAGATTACCGGTTTTGTGGAGCTCTGGAGAGAAGAGGTGATGGAGAAATTTAGGAGGGAGGTTTGAGGCCCCCTCCCTCTGGCGAACAGTGGTGGCGTCCAGCTTCCGCCTTCACTATGAGAATCTTGATGACATCACTTCCCTTCGGCTTCCTGGTTGACTAACTGTACTCTGGACTCGTTGCTCCTGTGAGTGCCCCCTGGTGGATCCGGAGGAAATTACAAGGATACTGTGCTTGCCTGAGGATTTTGAAATTTTTTTCTTTTAAATGGCAAAAGGTCAGAGACCAACTGCTGGAGAGATGGAGAGAATTCTGGAAAAGTTATCCAATATGGACAAGAAACTGGATGATTTGCAAAGAGGCCAAATGGAAATAAGAGCAGAAATTGTGACTATCCAAAAGGATTTAAAGGATACTCAACAAGTCTCAGCAGAAAATAAGCAGAAAGTGGAAGGTCTGGAGGGTGAGATGCGGGCAGTGCAGAAAAGAGAGGAGACGACAGGCAATGCTGTGCTTGGACTACAGATGGATAAAATGTCTTATTTCCTTAGGTTTCAAAATCTGGAAGAAGTGGACCAAGAAGATTTGAGAGATGTTGTGACTAAATTGTTGGGAGAATTTCTTGGGAGAGGTGTTGATTTCATGAATTGGGATGTGGATCGAGTTTATAGAGTTAATTCACAATATGCACGCACGCATGCAGTTCCCAGAGGTTCATGTCAAATTTGTGAGAAGAGAGGCGAAGATGAAATTCTTAGAAAACATAGGAGTGGGGCACTGACTTATAGGGGCAGGAGATAGCCATTCTGAGGCAGATTCCCAGACAGGTACGTGAAATGAGAAAGAAATATTACTTTTGTCAAGCAAATTGTACCAGAAGGAGTAGGCTTCAGATGGCTGATCCCAGAGGATTGATGATTTTCCGGGAGGGCATTACGAAAAAATTAGTACAATTATGGAGGCTACGGCCTACGTGGAGGAACACAAAGCCCTCCTGGAATTAGATGACCCAGGAATTGAAGAAGGGGAGGTTATAGACCATGGGGCGGAGGCGGCTGCCGCTGTTGCGGCCCTGGAGTTGGGTCAGGCTGAACCCAGAGTTCTGAGATCTAAAACTAGGAAGTGATAAAGATATTTGGTATTGTGTTGGTTTTCCTTATTCTCTTTTGTATGATATTCTGTTTATTCTTGACCCTTCTTTATTGCGTATGTAAGATTTGTAAACTTAGCTACTTCGTGCCACCTGCTTGCCATATGGCTGTTGTATGTGTTAAAAATTTGAGTAAAATTCTTATTTTGTATAAGAAAAATGAAAATTTACCATACCTGATATGTATTTGTATAAACCTTTTTTGACCAATAAAAACTTTTTGAACAAAGTAGTTGATGGCCCTACTCACAGTGGGAGAGGCACACTGGATTTGATTTTCATCTCTGGTCAGTGGTTGAAGGATCTGGACTTGAGGGATTTAGTCATTGAACCTTTATCATGGTCAGATCACTTCCTCCTTCGCCTGGACTTTCTGACCGCCACTCAACACTGCAGGGAGACGGATACGTTGGTTCCGTCCCAGGCGCCTGATGGACCCGGAGAGGTTCCAGACGGAGCTTGGGCCGTTTCCTGAGGGTCTGGCTCACAGCACGGCTGAGGAACTTGTCGCGGCTTGGGAATGGGCCGCGGCGGAGGCCTTAGACCGTGTCATGCCTTTGCGGCCTCTGACCCGGCGTAGGTCTCAACCAGCTCCCTGGTTTTCCGAGGAGCTGAGGTGGATGAAACGCCGGAGAAGATGCCTAGAGAGTTCTTGGAGGTCCAGTCGTTCGGAGGCTGATCGGGCACTAGTTAGGTCCTATACTAGGACCTACCTAGTGGCAATGAGGGAAGCGACAATTTGCTACGTCTCCTCCCTCATTGCGTCGGCAGATAACCGCCCGGCCGCCCTGTTTCGGGTGACTCGCTCTCTCCTTCAACAGGGGGAGCAGGATGACCCGTTGCAGGGACGTGCCAAGGAGTTTAGTGGTTATCTATACGACAAAATCGTTCAGCTTCGGGACAGCCTGGACCAAAATTGGGTAGATCCAGGCGAGATGTCAGAGAGCTGTCTTGTTGAGACTGTTTGGGATGAGTTTGACCCTGTGGCTCCCGAGGACATCGACAGGTTGCTGGGTAGGTTGAACGCCACCACATGTTTACTGGACCCGTGTCCCTCCTGGTTGGTGCTGGCCGCACAGGAGGTGACACGAGGCTAACTCAGGGATTACGAATGCTTCTTTGTTGGAGGGGGTCTTTCCGGCCGCCTTGAAAGAGGCGGTGGTGAGGCCTCTCCTCAAGAAGCCTTCCCTGGACCCAGCTGTTTCAGGTAATTACCGTCCGGTCTCCAACCTTCGCTTCGCGGCAAAGGTTGTAGAGAATGTGGTGGCATGTCAGCTACCCCAGTACCTGGAGGAAACCGTCTATCTAGACCCGTTCCAGTCCGGCTTTCGGCCCGGATACAGCACTGAGACGGCTTTGGTTGCGTTGGTTGATGATCTCTGGAGGGCCAGGGATAGGGGTTATTCCTCTGCCTTGGTCCTATTAGACCTCTCAACGGCTTTTGATACCATCAACCATGGTATCCTGCTGCACCGGTTGGAGGGATTGGGAGTGGGAGGCACCGTTTATCGGTGGTTCTCCTCCTATCTCTCTGATTGGTCGCAGACGGTGTTGACGGGGGGGCAGAGGTCGGCCCCGAGACGCCTCACTTGTGGGGTGCCTCAGGGGTCGATTCTCTCGCCCCTCTTGTTCAACATCTACATGAAGCCGCTGGGTGAGATCATCAGTGGTTTCGGTGTGAGGTACCAGCTGTACGCTGACGATACTCAGCTGTACTTTTCCACACCGGACCACCCCAATGAAGCTACTGAAGTGCTGTCCTGGTGTCTGGAAGCCGTACGGGTCTGGATGGGGAGAAACAGGCTCAAGCTCAATCCCTCCAAGACGGAGTGGCTGTGGATGCCGGCATCCCGGTACAGTCAGCTGCAGCCGCGGCTGACTGTTGGGGGCGAGTCATTGGCCCCAATGGAGAGGGTGCGCAACCTGGGCGTCCTCCTGGATGGACGGCTGTCTTTTGAAGACCATTTGACGGCCGTCTCCAGGAGAGCTTTTTACCAGGTTCGCCTGGTTCGCCAGTTGCGCCACTTTCTACACCGGGATGCCCTATGCACAGTCACTCATGTTCTCGTGACATCTCGTCTGGATTACTGCAATGCTCTCTACATGGGGCTCCCCTTGAGGAGCACCCGGAGACTCCAGGTAGTTCAGAATGCGGCTGCGCAGGTGATAGAGGGAGCCCCTCGTGGCTCCCATGTAACACCTCTCCTGCACAGACTGCACTGGCTGCCTGTGGCCTTCCGGGTGCGCTTCAAGGTTTTGGTAATGATCTTCAAAGCGCTCCATGGCATAGGGCCGGACTACGTACGGGACCGTCTGCTGCCACCAAATGCCTCTCACCGACCCATGCGCTCTCACAGAGAGGGACTCCTCAGGGTGCCATCGGCCAGGCAGTGCCGACTGGCGACACCCAGGGGAAGGGCCTTTTCTGTGGGGGCCCCCACCCTCTGGAACGAGCTTCCCCCAGGACTTTGCCAACTTCCTGACCTTCAAACTTTCCGCCGCGAGCTTAAGACACATTTATTTATTTGCGAAGGACTGGACTAGAATTTTTAAATTTTTAAATGTTTAAATTTTAAATCTGGTTTTAATGGGGTTTTATTATTTATATCTCTATTTTAAATATTCGGCCTTATGTAATAAGTTTTTTAAATTAATGTTTTATTCTGTATATATATATGTTTTATATGGCTGTAAACCGCCCTGAGTCCCTAGGGAGATAGGGCGGTATAAAAGTGTGAATAAATAAATAAATAAATAAATAAATAAATAAATAAATAAATAAATAAATAAATCTAAGAAGATACCTGCACATGCAAAGCTGCCTAAATCCTTTTTTAAGATGATAGAAGATTTTGAATTGAGAGATGTATGGAGACTGCGGAATCTGGAGGAAAGAAACTATACATTTTTCTCTGATAGGCATCAATCCCTTTCACGTGTTGATTTTATATTAATTTCTAATTATTTGCTTTTTAGGGTAAAGAAAATGAATATATTTTCAAGATGTTTATTTGATCATAGTGCAGTTTGGATGGAATTGCAACAAGAAAAAGAAGGCAGAAGAACATGGAGATTAAATGAAAACTTGTCTAGATATCAGGATAATGTAAATCAATGTAAAAAGCAGATGAAAGGATTTTTTGATTATAATTTCAATAAGGGAACATCGATAGAAATGGTTTGGGATGTGAGTAAAGCTTTTATGAGAGGTATATTAATATATATTAATAATAGACAGAGGAATAAGCAACAAAGACAGCATAGGTATCTAGAAGAGGAAATTCATAAGAAACAACAATTATTAATACATAATCCGCATGATCAAAAACTTAAAGATGCAATAAAGTTATTACAGAGTCAATTTAATATGATAATGGCTGAACAGGTGGCCACAAATATACAATATGCCAAATGTAACACCTTTTGTAATGCAAATAGACCTGGTAGGTGGTTAGCATATATTTTAAGGGGGGGAAAAAACAACGCATTATAGAAAAAATAGAATATAAAGGTAAAGAGAGATATCAACAGGATAAAATTAAAAAAGCTTTCTTAGAATACTATACAAATTTATATGCTAAAGATAATATATTGAATATGGATATTGATAATTATTTGAAAGATTATAAGGTTAAGAGCTTAACTTTAGAACAAAGGGAAGAATTGAATCGGCCTATAACTTCTGAAGAAATTATTTTGGTAATTAAACAATTAAAAATGGGGAAAACTCCTGGTACGGATGGGCTTACAGAAAGTTATTATAGGAACTTACAGGATGAGATGCTAGGTCCACTTAAGGAATTATTCAATCAGATACAATTAGGAGGGGGAATTCTCTATCATGGAGAACTTTTATTTCATTGATACCAACAGAGGAACAGGATTGCTCTAAACCTGGGAATTATAGGCCAATCTCACTTTTAAATAATGATTACAAGATTTTTGTTACAATAATAGCAAACAGATTAATGTTAGTTTTACAATGAAGAAATCACACTGATCAATCAGGATTTATAAAAGGGAGACAGATTGTTAGACAGATTGTAAATTTATTGGAATATTTAGAAAAGAAAAATTTTATTCCAGCAGCATTTATTTTTTTGGATGCAGAGAAAGCTTTTGATCGATTGCATTGGGATTTTTTATTTAAATTAATGCAATTAAATGCAATTTGGAGATTGTTTTCTGAGAACAATTAAAGCGATTTATGGAGAGCAAACAGCCCAGATAATAATTAATGGTAATTTAACAGAAGCCTTTAAGATTGCGAAAGGAACAAGACAGGGATGTCCTTTATCACCATTATTGTTTATTCTAATTCTGGAGCCACTATTGAATAAAATACGAGAATCAAAGGAGACAGAGGGAATTAAAGTTAGACAACATGAATATAAAGTGAGAGCCTTTGCAGATGACTTGGTGATTACTCTAACAAATCCTATAAATTCAAGTGTTTCTCTGTTGGAAATAATTGATCGATATGGAAAGGTTTCAGGGTTTAAGGTAAATCAGAATAAAACAAAAGTGATAATAAAAAATATGACTAAACAACAGAAAGAAAAATTAGAGGAAATAACAGGATTTGAAATTGTAAAAAAGGTTAAATATTTAGGGGTTTATATTACACCATCAAATGTGAAATTGTACAAGAATAATTTTGAGGTGTTATGGCAAAAAATTCAGAAGGAGTTGACTGTTTGGAAAAAATTGCAGTTATCGTTGCTGGGGAGAATAGCTGCTATTAAAATGAATGTTTTACCTAGATTTTTATTCTTATTTCAGATGATACCAATAATTAAGAAAGATAAAAATTTGGAGGAATGGCAGACTGGAATTAATAAATTTATATGGAAAGGTAAAAAAGCGAGGGTTAAAATGAAAATAATTCAAGATTCACAGGAAAGAGGCGGCTTAAAAATGCCCAATTTTAAATTATATTATGAAGCAGCTGCTCTCTCTGCAATAAGTGATTGGTTTAATCTAACGGAGGAAAGAATCCTGAATATAGAAGGTTATGACTTGCTATATGGATGGCATGCATATTTAATCTACGACAAAAAAGTGGATAAGGCTTTTAAAAATCACGTGTTAAGAACTGCTGTATTGCGTGTCTGGGAAAAATACTCTTACAAACTAAATTATAAGGTTCCTATGTGGGCAAGTCCCAGACATATAATAGAGAATATAAATATAGAACAAAAACAGGAAATGATTACATATAAAGATCTTTTGTATACTGAAAGAGGTAGCTTGCAATTAAAATCTCTGCACGTATTAAAAGAAGAAGGGAAAAATTATACTTGATTTCAATATGGGCAATTACATGCTAGATGGAAGGAAGATCAGAAAATCAGAAAAGTACAGAATGAGGAAAATTTGGTAAAGCAAATTAGAAACCAGTCTCAGGAGCATATAAAGAGATTGTATAATGTGTTACTTGAAATAGATTCTGAAAGGGATTTGGTAAAGGACTGTATGATAAAGTGGGCACAAAATTTTCAGAAGCCAATACTGTTGGAAACCTGGGAAAAAATTTGGGTTAGAAATGTTAAATTTACGCAGACACAGAATTTAAGGGAAAATTTTTATAAAATGTTTTATAGATGGCATTTAGAGCCTAAGAAACTATCGTGTATGTATCCAGATATGCAAGCAAAATGTTGCAGATGTAATTGTGATGATGCTACATATTTTCATATTTCGTGGACTTGTAAGAACATTAAGACTTTTTGGATAAGAATTTGGTGGATTATACAAAATGTTTTGAAAAAGAAGATAAAGTTCCTACCGCAATTTTTTTTACTGGGAATTATCACAGACTGCACAGTAATTGCGACTAAATTGATTTTAAATTTAGTAACAGTGGCAAGATAGGACAGTATTGGAAGAAAAAAGAACTACCTACAATAGAAGAATAGATATTGAAAGTTGCTAATTTGGCTGAGATGGCAAAAATCTCAGCCTTTTTGAAAGACAATACACAAGAAAGATACTTAAATGAATGGAAAAAATGGATTGACTATATTCAAAATAGAGATCAGACTAAGAGGTATCAGACTGCCTTTGAATGATTAGGATGTATTATTTCTGATTGTTATGGGGGAGGTTAGGATTTGATGAGAATTGTAGGAGTATAACTGAGTTAGGAAGGAAAATTTTTAGCATATGCTCCTTTTATTCTTAACTATACTTTGTGTTTGTTCCGGGAAGTCGAGGGGGAGGGGGGAGGGGGTTTTTGAAGGGAGGGGGGAGGAAGGGTAGAGGAGGGGAGGGGGGAAAGGGGGGGAAGCTTTTTTTGTAAAAACTTTTTCAATAAAAAAATGGGTCGTTATGTTCTAAATGCATCTATCTATCTATCTATCTACCTACCTACCTACCTATCTAAAATGACTATTTTCACAATCACCATAGTCAGATATGTTAGATCCGTGATGGCGAACCTATGGCATGCATGCCACAGGTGGCACACTTAGCCATATCAGTGGGCATGCAAGCTCAGCTCTGGTGCATGTACGTGCACTGGCCAGCTGATTTTCGGGCCTTCTGGGCCCACAAGAAGTAGGGAAACAGGCTGTTTCCTGCCTCCAGAGGGCCTGGGTGGTGGCGGGGAAGGCCCATTTTTCTCTTTTACCTGGCTCCAGAGCCTCTCTAGGAGGCTGGGGGTGGTGGTGGAAAGCTGCCTTTCCCACCCCTCCCCAGGCCTTCTGGAGGCCAGAAACGGCCTGTTTACCAACTGCTGGTTGGACAGGAAGTGACATTTTTTGCTGTCTCCAGCCCCAGAGCCTCTCTAGGAGTCTCTGGAGGCTGGGGACAGCAAAAAACTTCACTTCCTGTCCAACCAGAAGTTGGTAAACAAGCTGTTTCTGGCCTCTGGAGGGCCTCCAGGGAAATGGGGAAGGCAATTTTCTACCCTCCCAGACTCATAGAGAGGCTCTGGAGACCAGTAAGAGAGAAAACGGGCCTACCGGGCCATCGCATTTCAGAGGGCGAAGAGTCACGTGTACATACGCGGGGGTGGGGCGCATAGAATTAGGGGTGTGGGCAAGCATGTGCGTGACCCCCCGCCCCTCCTCCTGGCAAAAAGGTTAGCCATCACTGTATTAGATTATCATTAGATTTTTATCACATTTTATTTTTTATATTTTACTTATTTTAACTTGTGTTTATTTTGTGTGTGTGTGTGTGTGTGTGTGTGTGTGTGTAGTCCCAGACTTACTTACATTTATTTAGCATTCAAAATTACAACAGCATTGAAAAAAGTGAGTTATGATGGTTTTTCATACTTATACAATATCCAATCCATGATCACGTGATCAAAATTGGGATGCTTGACCAATTGGTTCATATTTATGACTGCTACGGTGTCCCAGGGTCATGTGATCACCATTTGCTACTTTGTGATAAGTAAAGTCAATGGGGAAGTTAGATTCACTTCACAACCATGTTAATAACATGTTAACAATGCAGTGGTCACTTGACAACTGTGGCAAGAAATGTCGTAAAAGGGGGCTACACTTGCTTAGCAACAGAAATTTTGGGCTCATTTGTGGTTGTAAATCAAGAACTACCTGTATCTGTGTACTATGTCTTTGTGTGTGTATGTGGGCGTGCACGTGCGCATGTATATGCATACATAGCAACAACAGTCTTCAGACTTTGGAATGGGACAACTTGCTACAGCCAAGTCACCATGGCCAAATCGCCACAGCCAACTACAGGATACTCACTGCAGGACAATTCAAATATTCAATTTAATATCTCTCTCACTCACTCAAGACAGAGTGACTCACCCAAAGTCATTCAGCCAGTTTTCATACCAAACAGAGGTGTCGAACTCAGTTATCCTGGTTTCCAGACAACCACCTTAATCATAATACTAAACTAATAATAATTGTATAACTGTACTTATGCAAATTTATTCAATTAAAGAAAAGTTTCATTAATAAAGATCTTGTTATTGTCTCCTTTTTGAGGTATACAAAAGTAAAAACAAGCAAAGTGAAGAGAAAGCTGCTCTCACAACTTAAAAAATACCAACAACACATTACATCACAGACTCAAGAAGAGCAGGAAAACCTATGACTATATGCCACATAGGTGGATCTGTGAACCCTTGAACCTATACAAAGTCAACAGGATACTAAGTACATTCCTCAAAAACTCAATGGGGCTATGGAAGACAACCCTGGAAATGAATTCAAGGTTACGTAAGTGGCCATCAAGTCTGGCATATATTAAGATAACGGCACTGTCCCCTATTCTGCATATGCTTGAACTGCTCAGCCAATCATAAGGACCAGATATGGATATACGTTCAAGAGAGGAACTTCCATCAACCATCTTTGCTACAGGGATGACATATATCCATTCTAACTGAGAATATGCTAAAATGTATGAGATGTTGATTTGATGATCTTCCCGACACAGATTTACAAAGAAGATGTTGAAATATCATTTGGACTAGAGAAGTATGGCTGCATTAAAGTCAAGAGAAGGAAGATTTGCTGATTCATCTAATGTGGATTTAAAGTGAGAACACTCAGATGTCATTTAAACTGGAGATGTACGGGCGATAGGTAATAAGGAGAGGAAAGTTAATTAAGTCTGATAAGGTAGAACTACCAATCAGCCATAACGCAGACATACAAACCAGCTGTAAGTACCTTGGTATTCTACAATCACATGGAACCAGGAGGAGGAAGGAAGTCACCAACATCCAAGTACTCCTAACAATGAGATAGATCCCGAATCTCAATGGAAAGGACATGATCCACCCCATCACATATAATTTGCCAGTTATCAGATTTCTAGTTGGTATAGTGGGCTGGCCAAAGGAGGACATGGGAGTTGTAGATATGAAGACCTGGAAATTCCTCACAATGTACAGAGGTTTCCACCCCAAGCCCAATATTCAGAGACTGTACACAAGGTTGAAAGCAGGTAGACAGGGCATTCAGGAGTGCATTAGTGAGGTGGGACCTAAAGATGAAAGGTGCTACCTAATGTAGGGACAGGCATGGCAGGAAGGTTAAGCAGAGAAAGGGCCATGGCAAGACAAGATCTGTCAATGTTCTATCAACAGATAGTTGAGTTGGCAGACATTGGGAAATCCTACTGATGGCTTGAAAAGGCTAAGCAAAAAAAAAGAACTGAAGCATTCATCATAGTGAGAAGCAGGCACTAAGCACCAGATCCTTAGAATCAGGAAGGTAGCATATGAGATGCAAATTCTGCAGAGAATTGCCTCAAAGGCAATCTATCATAGTGGGAGAGTGTATGATACAGGCGAGAACAGAAACACTGAACAATGCAACCAAATAGCTGACATTGTGTAAAGGAGCATCTGCATAGTGTATGGGCTATACCCTTTCAAGTCCAGATGGGAGATTCCACAGAAGGTGACAGAGAATAGCAGGGCTAAAATCCTTTGGAATTTCCAGCTCCAACATACAAGCATGTACTGGCCAATCAATCAGACATCATGAGAATAGACAAGGACTAAAAGACAGTGGTGGTGATAAATATAATGCGGTAGTGTTAAGTGACAGGAACACAAGAAAAGAGGAGCATGAGAAGCTACAGAAATATCAGGATCTGAATGAGAAATTAGAGAGGATGTGGAAAGCCAAAGAGGTCCCATGGTCTCAGGGCGGTGACTCATAAGCTGGAAGAGTGATCTAATAGAACCCAGGAACTTCAGTGCAATTTATCCAAGAGTGCAGTGCTACATAGTGTACAGAATCCTCAAACTCCCAAGCCTCTGGTAAGTTCGTGTTGGCGAACCTATGGCACATGTGTCAGAGGTGGCATGCCTAGCTCTCTCTGTGGGCATGTGCGGCATCACCAGCTGCTCTTCCAGGTTCTGGCACACATGTACGTGACGGAACCCGGAAGAGCAGCTGGCCAATATGCATACGTGCAACAGAACTCAGAAAAGCAGCTGGCTGCCACGCGCATGCACACCAGCCAGCTGCTCTCTTCCGGGTTCTGCCGCATGTGCACTCTAATTTTTGGTACTTGGTGCCGAAAATGTTAACTATCACTGCCTCAGATTGAGGAAGAAATATGCCAATTCAATAAGAATTAATTAAAAAGATTTCAACCCATGAACAAGAAAATCCCACAAAATCAATTAAAAATGTATTTCCATTAATTTTGAAGCAGCATGTTTATATGAGTAAGGTTAAGCTGAGAAGAAACTGCTTCATGTGAGAACCTACCGTATTTTTTGTTCCATAAGATGCTCCTGACCATAAGATGCACCTATGTTTAGAGGACGGGGAAAAAATCTGCCTCTGCCTCCCAGTGTCCATCCGGTATTCATCTGGCTAGCGTACTTGCAACTAACAGCCTGCCTCCTCCGTGTCTGCTGTCTCCACCAGGGAACGCTGGAGCCTTCACCTTCGAGCAGCTGATTGGCGGTTGGATTGGCCTCCTGGAACACCGCCAATCAGCTGTTCCAGGCAGCGGGGATCGCTGTTGCCGTTCACCACTCCTGCCTGTCACCCATATTCACTCCATAAGATGCACAGACATTTCCACCCATTTTTGGGAGGAAAAAAATGTGTCTTATGGAGCAAAAAATACAGTAGTTACTAACTAGGGTAGCCACATTATTGTCATAAAAATTATAAATTATAATTTTATATATATATTATTGATATACATATTATATGTCTTAATGTTTTATTGTGAATTTAATCATGTCTATTTTACATTTTATCATAATAGTGTTATTGTTTCAATTAATTTCATTGTTTAAACATATTTAAAACTATTTTGGAATTGTTAATGGCATGTAAAGGTTTAAAATAAGTAAGTAAATAGGAATCATGAAATTGACATTTTAAGTGAGCTTCTGCAGCTTCAGCATTAACAAAGCAAGATATCCAATAATTTAGAACCAATCTGGAAACTAAACCAGCTGACTCAGAAAGAAAGAGTGTTTTGCAACAAGATAATTCATATATCAATAGAATATCTAAGCACTGGACACAAGTATACAAGAAACAATTTGTATCAAGAATTTTTGCTATCTGGAGCCCTCCTTATAACGCTTTCATTCTTCTCTCAAAGTATAAGCTTGGAGGAAAAGCACAAACAATATAGTACATGTCAAAATTAAGGAAATAAATTATAGACCACCATTTGATCACCATTCACAATTATGTTCCAGCATGAGTATGTACCTCTATTAGTTCATCTCTTTGGCAAAGGCTTTCCTTGAGTTCATTTACTTTATGCTGTAGAACACTGCACATATGTTTCTGTCTTTCCAGTTCCTGCATTAAACAAAAAAAAGTGGAAATTAGATGACTTTAAAATTTGTTTCAGTAGCTTTGGTTACTCTTAAATAACATTTTGAAGCTTGTTACAATAATGTAAGCTACTTTCAAGATTCTGTGGGCTAGTAGGCGAGTACTCTTAATAATTATTATGTAGACAAGAATGATAACTACTCACAGTTAAAGGAACCCAATTTGAAATCTGGCTTAAGCATTTTCACAATTTCCGAGTAGTAGACTTCACCCTGATCCTCACCTTAACTCCCTAATATTGTAATCAAGACCCAATTTTGAATAGACTCCCTGTTTGTCTCCAATGCTTGACATTAGGCTAATATTGTCAATTTACCTCTATAGCTGACAGCATTTTTCAAATCTGTTTCAGTAAATTATAATCATAACGGGCAAGGAAAAACAGAGCTGGAAAAGAATCTTGGTCTTCCAGTCCAACCCCCAGCTCAGGCAAGAGATTCTATACCAGGAGTGTCAAACTCAAGGGCTGAATCCGGCCCATGATGTGGTCAGATCCAGTGGCAAGTTCATCCTGGAAACTGCAAGAAACCAGCCCGCACTGCCTCGGCCCGGCCCATCCTGGCCTGGCCCATCCCGGCAGGCGCACACACAGGAGGTGGCAAGCACGTGAAGACTGGGCATGCTCCACCTGGCCTTGCCTTTGCACCTGGCCTGGCCTCTCGCCTCTGCAGTCGGACCCTTTGCCACCTCACCCAGCACCAGCTTTGAGGAAGTAAGCACGGTTTGGTGCCCTTTTGAGGAAGCAGAGCTGGGAAGGGTGCCTGGGGAGGTGGCAGGCAAAGGCTGCTTGTGCGTGGCTGTTTCTGATGCCTGGGGAAGGACTGGCAGGACACCAATGCTTATGCGCAGTTGGAGGGGGTCAATGCTGGGTTGTAGTGGGAGGGGCAGCTGAACTGCAATTGGTAGGGGGATTAAAAATAGGAAGCTGCTGTGGGCAATGGGCACACAGGGAGCAGGGAACCCTAACTCTTAGTCTGGTCTCCAGACTAAACTGAATGGCCTGCCCCCACACCTCACCCCAGGACTTTTAGACCTTCAGCCTTGTGCAAGCACCGATGCCCCGCCAGGCCCCCCTGGCATCAGAAATAGCACGGAGCAGGATAGGAGTGTGAGGCGCTGTGATACACCCATGGACAAATACCGTCTGTGCCCCATGGAGACCCTCAAGTTCCCATTGTCAGGCAGGCAGGATCAGGTGAGGATGGCACGGTGCAGCAGGCCAACTGTCCGTTTGGTGTCAGGCAGGCAGGATCAGGCAGTTGGCCTGCCATGCATCACTGCTGTTTGGCTGATGCAGGGGGCCAGCACAACTTTGCAAATGCAGGGGGACTCGGGGGAGGATCTGGAGGTCTCCAGCAGAGGAAGGAGAGACCAGGGTGAGCGCCAAAGCCTGATCCATCAGAGGAGCCTTGCTGTCTTGGGGGTGGGGTGGCACATGCAAAGGCTGGCACAGTTTCTACAATTGCAGGGGGGTCTGGGGAGAGACACAGCAGGCAAACAGAGGTGGCACATTCTTGGGGGCAGCAGAACAGCCTGTTAGATGTCATGATCGAGTGATAATGGGCTCCCCCAAGCCAGACACCACGTTTCGCCTCCCCGCATAGCTCTACCAGGCACCCCACCTGCAATGCCAGAAGATGCAGCGGCCTTGCTGTTTGCTTTCGCAACCCCTCCCAGACATCGAGGCTCCTCTGATGGATGAGGCTTTGGCACTCGCCCTGGTCTCTCCTTCCTCCACTGGAGACCTCTGGATCCCTTCTCCCAGCCTTGTTTGGGCCTTGATGTGAACAATGTCAAGCCAGCCAGGTTGAGTTGGCCACACCCACCTGGTCACATGACAACTCAGATACGCCTGCCCAGCCATACCCACCTGGCTCTTTGAGGGCAATCATAATACTGATCCGGCCTTCAATGAAATTGACTGACACTCCTGCCCTATACCATTTAGACAAATGGCTCTCCAGTCTTTAAGAGTAAGAATAACTTAGAATCAAAAGAAAGGAGGAGGGGAAATCCTTCATTAAAAGTATGCAATGTCATTTTTTTAAAAAAAATTTTATTTTAAACACATTAAAACAAAACACAAACATACAACATTTATATACATATCACTTTTTTTATCAGCTCCTTCAAAGTGATCCTTTCTTGCTATTTACCCATATTTTAACTTTGTCTTAATCTACTTTTATTATCTATCTTCTTTTATTTCATCTACATTTTATCTTGATCTTCAATGTTTTTTTTCCTTTCTCCTTTATTCCTCTTTCACATTTTTCCTATTTTCCAACCATTCATACCATCTACACCACACTTTGTAGTATTCTGTATCCTCTTTCTCCTTGAGTTCTTTTGTCCATCTCTGCGCATCCTAATTTTTTTAAATTAAGTTTTCTTCTGTTGGTGGGTTCTCCTTCTTCCAATTTTGCGCATAGACTATGCAGGTTGCTGTTAATATGTATAATGTTAAATATTGTATTTCCTTTGTAGGAATCCCTAGTAAAAATTGCTCTGGCTCTCCCTTTATTGATTTCTGTGTTATCTCCTCTAGCTACTTTTTAATTTTGGCCCAGAATTGCTTTGCCACTGGGCAAGTCCACCAGAGATGGTAGTATGTTCCATAGTTACTCTTACATTTCCAGCATTTTGGTGAATTACTAGGGAACATCTTTGCTATTCTAGCTGACTTAACTTAGAATCAAAAGAAAGAAGGAGGGGAAATTGCTGCTAGAACAAATTAATTTTTCCATGTTTGAGCCATCATAGATCTTAATAAGATCTTGTCTTCATTAAAAGTATGCAATGTTATTTTCAAGTACCAATATGCCTAAGTACACACATATTTTTTTAATATTCTGCTATTTAAAATCTATATTCTGCATATAATAAATTATAAATTTAAGTACCTTAGTCTTTTCTTCATTTTCTCTATAGTATTCTGCTAATTGCTCTTCTCTTTCCTCAATGACATCTTTTAAAGTATCCACTTGATAGATTAAATTGTTTTTTTCATTATCAAGCTGGGCATTAGAAACCATGGCCTTCTTGTATTTCTCTTCAACTTCAGCAAGTGACTCCTAGAAATATTTTATTCCTTCATTTATTAAGCATGATTTAAATAGAAGCACACAAAATGTTCCATACTTAACCTTGTTATCTTTCTAAGTTACATCTTTTTAAATGTGCATGCCAATGAAATTTTAACATGCACCCAGACATTTAAGGAATTGATTTTATTTTCTTTGCAAATGCCAGCAATTTAAGCAAGTTATTTATAATAGTTCTAGAAGACAGTTATGTTAGCTTGATCTAGCAAAAAGAATTAGCAAGTAATTTTTATATTAATGTCTAATCATTATATAATCACAGAGTATTTCTTTCATAAACTGATGTCTAAGAAAAGCACATTTCTGCCTTTAACTTCCTTAAAGCTTCATAGTCATCACTAAGATGATGGTTAAGAAATGACTTTAGTCCAATAAGAAATGACTTTAGTCCTATCAAGTTCAACTAGAGGAATTTTTGAACAGTAATATAACTTTACAGTTAGGAAGCAAAGTTATATATAAATATATAAATTTGCAGATACACACACACACAATAATACCCCTTGGTGATTAAATCTATACCTGAATGACTTGAGAATATTAGATTAAAAATGAATCATTTTTATATACAGTGACAATTTTGAGATCATAGGATCTATAGTAGAGGTAGTCAACCTTTCTATACCTACCGTCCACTTTTTTATCTCTGTTAGTAGTAACATTTTATATCCGCCCACTGGTTCCACAGTAATGGTGATTTATAAAGTGTATCGTCGTCTGTGCATGCCTCCTGTGCATCATGGATTAGGTTTGGGGGAGGGGCGCCAGCTACCAGATCTGCTTGTCTGTTACAGCTGGGTGGTGTGGGGGGAGATGCGCAAACTATTCTGGGACAAGGCTCTTTTCTTTGTGGTCGCACTATAGCGCCATTTAGTTTCACTTATGTAATGTGAACTAAACTTATGTGCAGGCAATATAAATACTATATTTTCAGAAATTTAAATTATCACGGGGAATTTTATGAAACCTAATGAAAATGTTTTTAAATAATGCTATGAATTTTTTTTAAAAAGTCAATTAAATTAAAAAAAAGGAAAGTGCTTCAGTATCGGACAAAACCCCTACCGCCCACCATGAAAGCTGGAACACCCACTAGTGGACGGTAGGGACCAGGTTGACTACCACTGATCTGTAGAGTCAGACAGACTTTGAAAAGAGCTTTATAAGGGAAGATGAAGAATTCATGAAAAACAGAGAGCTTCAATGACAATTTATCCTGAAGATTTAATATCAGCCCCAGTTTAGGGACTATATGCTTTCAAATACTAGTTTCAGGACAACACTAATAGTAAGATATCTCCAACAAAATAGTAGCATGATATGGTTCTTGCTCAAAACCAGCAGAGCTGTTCTTATGAGTAGTAATTTGAATCAAAGAGTTTTACTCCCCACTAGTTGAAGAAGGATCAATAGAGACAAAATTGATGAAAAATCAGGTCACAGTTTATGTACAACATCCTTTAGATTCTAATGTTTACAAAGTGCCCTAGATGTTAAATAGACAGCATTCAGATTATTTTTTAATATAATGTGCTCATATCTACAGCCAATAGTTCTATAAACAAAGATTGGCATTTGGCCTTAGAATCAGATACATAAATATAAGCTCAATTTTGCACTTTATTTCTAAATGATGTATTTGGTATGTACTTCATTTATTTTTTCTTTATGCACTCCCCATTTGACTTAAAGCATTACTAAAAATTATCTAGTGGTTTATTACTTCACTTCAGAACAGAATTCTAATTTTAATTTCACCATCAAGCTGTAACGAAGTGATTTCTAATTATTCATCTTATAAAATTTTTACTTGGGTTTTCATGTAAAAATAAAAATTTAAATTATTCAAATTATTGAAAGGAAGTTACATTATATAATATTAAGCAGTTCAATTATCCTACTTCAGAAATACTATGTAATTCTCTGGAGAAGGCTCTAATGCTGGGAAATGTGGAAGGAAAAAGAAGGACATATAGGAGTAATGTGAATGGACACAGTTACAATAGCAATAGATGCACCATTGGAAGACATGACTTTAGAAACAGAATGTTACAAAGAAAATCTAATTATGTGGTCACTAAGAATTGACATCAACATGATAGCACAATTTATTACCACTATTAATACAACATTTGATGCTACTGAAGTAAAAGGTAATATACACTAGTAACTAATGTATATATACAAAACCCATTCTCCAATTTACTCGTTAGACACATCCTTAATAAAAAGAATAATTAGTACATTAGTAAACTCTTAATGAAATTTACAAAAATGTCATTACACAAAAATGTGTATTACCATAGTGAGTACATGCTTGGGAAAAACCCTAATACCTTTAGTTCTTTAAGTCCCTGCATGTATCTCCCCTCTACATCTTGTATCTGGTCCTTAAGATCATAGATATCCTGCAGGACATAGGAATGAATCATTGCATAAGAACATCATAAAGATTGATTATATAATTGTATGAATTAAAAATCAGGTGATTTGGTGTATATTTTACCTACAAAATTACAGATTAAATTAATGATATATCCTTGATACTTGAAGATGGCATAATTAAATTTAAATCAGTATTTCTTATAAGTACATTTAAAATACAAAATCTCCGAGAACACAAATTTCAGATATAAACTCTTCACAATCTTATTTTGAATGCAAATCTGAAAAGGTGCATAATTATATTTGCGAACTAAAACATTGTAACAGCAGAGTTCTATATACTGGTAGTCCTCAACTTACAATTGGTTAGAAATCATTCATAGTTGCCCCTAATTTAAAGCAGGAGACTACAAATCAAATTCAAAGTTCTGATGCATGAGCCCGCTCTGCAGTGACATAACTGAATTTCAATTACTCTGTGACACAGAAACTTTTATGGCCATTTAAAGCATCCCATGGTCATATCACCTCATTATTTCTCAGTTTTACCAAAAACTGCACTTATTTCTAGTTTTTGGTACAACTGAGCCCATTAGGAATCACTGTTTCACTTAACAACCATGGCATTCACTTAATGTTTGCAAAAAAAAAAAAGGTTATAAAATCAGGTTAGTCACATAACCAACCCGTTTTAAAACCATTGCAACATACAACATCAAGAACTTTAGAACTATGCTAAACTATATTATACTTTTAGTAAAGTTCTGCTTCCTTCTTATAGTAAGATATTATGGATAACCAGTTAATACAAGAAAAAATCTAGAGAGACTCTTTTTTTTTTATTTGCATTTATATCACGCCCTTCTCCGAAGACTCAGGGCGGCTTACACTAAGTTAAGCAATAGTCTTCATCCATTTGTATATTATATACAAAGTCAACTTATTGCCCCCAACAATCTGGGTCCTCATTTTACCTACCTTATAAAGGCTGGAAGGCTGGATAGAATCTATCTTATTAAGAAATGATTATTTACAAAATACACTCAACCGATTTTAAAATTTGGAAAAAGTAAATATATTTATATAATCACAAGAGTAAATAGAAGCAAGGTAGTCAATATGTATATAGCTTTCATTGTTCAGTGTAAAATATTATATTATTGTTATTTTAGTATTTATAGCTGTTTATAATTCCATAGGAATAAGGTGGTAAATTATGGCATAGATAAACATAAATAAATCATTTTTAAAAGACGTATGATGTATTCCCTCATTTAAGTTTATGATAGATAAATGCAGCTACATTACATTCAAACTATTTTCATGTTAATTACTTATTCAGCTTTAAAATATATTTCTAAACACATTTAACTAATCTCACTGATTTCACTAGGATTTGTTGACTTTTAAGCATTTAAAAGAATGCTTAAAAGAGTTATGGTGAAGAATCTTAATCAAAGGAATTTTGCAATGTGATATAATTTTGCAATCCATATTCTCAAAGTAATGTTGATCTGCATCATTCTCCAATAATCTATGTAACTTTCACACATAAATTCCATTAATCATCCAGGAAATAAGTGTTTCAAATCTAATCCTCAAAATTATCATTATCTATCTTTCTTTCTTTCTTTCTTTCTTTCTTTCTTTCTTTCTTTCTTTCTTTCTTTCTTTCTTTCTTTCTTTCTTTTTCTTTCTTTCTCTTTCTCTTTCTCTCTCTCTTTGTTCTTTCTTTTTCTTCTTTCCTTCCCTCTCCTTTCCTACCTTCTATCTCCTACCATATTGCAAATATATAATTATCCTTCTTAAGCTAGTCTACAATTTGATTGTTACAAACATAGAAGAGTTTTCTTTTATTGTTAACCAATAAAAAATTCTCACCCGCAATTCACTTAACGAGGTATCAGGATCAACTAGGCTGCTTGTATCTCCGCTTCCTCGTCTAGAAGAATTTCCACTTAAAGGAGTTGCTGAATTGCGAGATGCTGGCTAAAAAAGACAATTGTTTTAAATTTTGTTTACATTTAATAGTTTTCTTAGCTAAATATGTAAATAATATATCAATCCAAGAAGAATGTTATAATTTTGAACAAAATATTTTCTTACATAGACTATTGTAATGTTAAATGAATTTACTGAATCACATCAGGAAATGCTGAACATATGTCGAGAAGACCATTCAATCTGACCTAATGGTTTATTTTTTCAGATTTCAATCCACAATTTACTATGCAAACTATTCAGCAGAGGTACTTCACAAATTACATTAGCCCAGATGAAGCAACTCCATTTGACTATTAAAATTGACTCATTATTTCAATAACTTACTTGGTTGTTTTGAAAACTCGCTCTGGTCCATCAGACCTCTAAGCACAAATGCTATTTGTGTATTTGCATACAAATTGCACAATTGGGAACAGCTTTTGAAACAGATGCACAAATTTTGCAAAGTTTGAAGCCACTTTAGTGCTTCCAAAGCAGGTGTTTAATTTATGCTAATTAATTAAAATTTTGCACAGGTTTAATTGTATACATCATAACCCAAATTACTCTACTTGTAAAGATGTGAAGAAATAACAAAGACAATTGCTGATACACAGGAAGACAGATCTTTTCTGCATGCTGGGAACCTGAAGTACCTGTATTTTTCGGACTATAATACCCATCTGACTATAAGACGCACTAGGTCTTTTCCTCTAAGGAGGAAAACAAGAAAAAAATATTCTGAACCAAATAGTGTAGTAACATATTTAATAAAATCTAGCAGAATAATATATCAACCATGTAAAGTCAACAGCAGTATTAAGAACCAAACATCATTCTCATTAACAAATGAGGAGAGACTTAAGGTTCAAGCACTCTTCTAATTTTCTGGAAACCCCAAGAACTCATCATCGCTAGTGGCAGAATTTAGGAAGCTCAGTTGGCCACCGTCACTGCTATCACTTTCTTTGCTATCTTCATATAGATAGGATAGGATAGGATAGGATAGGATAGGATAGAATTTTTATTGGCCAAGTGTGACTGGATACACAAGGAATTTGTCTTGGTGCATATGCTATCAGTGTACATAAAAGAAAAGATATGTTCATCAAGAATTATAAAGTACAACACTTAATGATAGTCATACGGTACAAATAAGCAATCAGGAAACAATCAATATCAATATAAATCGTAAAGATTCAAGCAACAAAGTTATAGTCATACAGTCATAAGTGGAAGGAGATGAGTGATGGGAACAATGAGAAGATAATGTAAGTGTAATTAATAAATAGTTCAATAGTGTTGAAGAAATTATTTGTTTAAAAGAGTGATGGCATTTGGGAAAAAACTGCTCTTGTCTAGTTGTTCTGGTGTGCAGCGCTCTGTAGCATCGTTTTGAGGGTAGGACTTGAAACAGCTTATGTCCAGGATGTGAGGGATCTGTAAATATTTTCACGGCCCTCTATGGAAGCAATATTACACCCAAATACCACGGACTTGAGTAAAATGATAAGATATGCAGAGCTACTCACTGAAAAAGGGGAATTAAAATCAATTCAGGATTTGAAACAACAAGGATTAAACATGGAATGGTGACCATATCTACAAATAAAAGCCAGATTCAACAAAGATCAGGAGCAATATGGCATACATAGAGAATAATTGTATATAGACAAAATTCTATTAGGATTGGGGGGAAAAAGATCACAAAATTTACAATTTCCTTTTAAATTACAAAATGGAAGATGAAACAGTAAAAGAAACGATGATCTGTTGGGCAAAAAACTTTGGGCATAATATAGAATTAGAAAAGTGGGACAAATTGTGGGATAGAGATTATAAATTAACAATGGCATAGCCTATAAAGAAAATTTGTATGTTTCATAGATGGCATTTGGCATCAGCAAGATTGGCCAAAATGTTCCCAAATTTATCACCAAATTGTTGGAGATGTGGGTACAAGCTAGGCACATACTACCATATGTGGTGGATGTGTCTCAAGATAAAAAAATTTTGGCAAAAAATTAAAAATTGGCTAGAGGGAATTAGCCAACTAAAAATCTAATTTAAATCGGAACTCATATTTACTAGGAATAATTAACCCAAAAATAGACAAATCTTTGCAATACCTAATACTTCATATATTAGCGGCAGCAAGGCTCGCTGTCACATATGGATGGAAACAAAACAATGTTCCAGGAAAGGAAATAATAATCCAAAAAATCTTACGATGTGCAGAAATGGACAAGATGATACTTGAAATTAAGGAGAGGGAAGAATTGGAATACTACAAAATATGGAATAAATTATATGATTGGTTAGAAAAAAGAAATCAAAATAACAAATTGGAATGTTGAACTAATTGTTAAAATTAGGAAATGTAAACCACTGAATTGTGTTAACCGTATAAGGACGGATTGGTAAATAGATACCAATGTAAATATAAGCATGTAGAGGATCAATTGAATAAGAACAGAGAATATATATTTATGTTGATATGGCAAGCTGTAAAATAATATATGATGTAATGTTATGTCTGTAATGTATTTTTGGGGCGTTTTTTTGTATTTTTATTTTGTTTTTAAAAGTTAAAAGTTTAATAAAAATTATTTAAAAAAAAACATTTCTGGCCTGATTGTACAGCATTTTATCACCTTTTCTATAGGCTTCCTCTTTGGAACAACCTATATATGATACTATCTTCAGTTCCATCTAAGGCAGTGGTTCTCAACCTTTATAGTGCTGTGACCCCTTTAATACAATTCCCCACGATGTGGCGACCCCTTTAATACAATTCCCCACGATGTGGCGACGCCAACCATAAAATTATTTTTGTTTTGAATTTATCGCGCCTGAAGCCGTATTGGCTAGCGATCTGAACTGCTTGCGATTTCCTTGAGGACGGAGGCATTAAAGCGGAGACTCCTCCCCTATTAAGTTTATCGTGCCTGAAGCCAGATTAGGCTAGCAATTGGGAGTGATTGCAGCTGGCTTGAGAGGGAGACATCAGAGCAAAGATTTCTCTCTTTTTTAATTCATCACACCTGAAGCCGAATTCGGCTAGCGATTTGAAGAACCTGCAGCTGATTTGTGGAATCAACCATTGGAGCGCGATTCTTCGACTCGCAAGTATACTTTCCATATTTCCAATGGTCTAAGCGACCCCTGGCAAATCGTCATTCGACCCCCAACGGGGTCCCGACCAACAGGTTAAGAACCGCTGATCTAAGGCATTGCTAATGCCATATTTTTTGAATGACCGTGCAATGATTTTGTCATAATGTTTTAACCCATTCACAAGCTTGAGTGATTGTGGGCCTTTTCATTTGTCCAGAAGATGTCACAGCATGATTACCAGTAGCCATCAATTTGTTCCATTCTTCTCGCATATAGACTTTAAATGGTTTGTTGATGGAAATGTCAAAGAGATTGCAACTGGCTGGTAAGACCCCCAGGAATTACAGCTAGATGAGTCTTCACTTCTTTAAATCTCTTTTTTGCGGTTTTGTTAATATGTGCTCTAAATTGGTCGATCACTAATAAAGCAGGTTTTTTCAGAAACCCTCCAGGACATTTGGACCACATTTTTTCAACCCATACTCTCATTCCATTTTTGTCTATTCATCCTTTCCCATGAACAGGCACAACAACTCCTTATGGAATCACTTCTTTTGGAAAGGTTTTCCTTTTGAAGATGTCTGGTAGGCGGGAGGTATCGTCACATTTGTTCATGTCCCGCCTACCAGACATCTGGAAACTAGCCCTAGTCAATAAAAGAGTCCCAGCCACGAAAATTGACCCCAGACCCAGGATAACACACAATGCCACCACCTATCATCCTCACCAGATTCAAAACCAAACCTATCTCACAGACAAACTACAACCACCATCCAGAAGCCAGACCACGCTGGCACCACCAGCTGCTGCGCCCTCCTCCAATCTCCACACAAAGCAAACTGACACACGCCATGAACACATGACAAGACCTCAAACTCAGAGCCAAACCAACCCGGGATGCTGCATCACAGTCATCTGCTCAGAACATTACATCACAGAACTCAAGAGGCCACAACACCAAAAGCCAACACTCCACACCTCCGGACCTGTATTCATAGAGAGATGGCAGCTCCAACCACACTTTGCTCGCACAAGCACGAATCCCTAAGCAGCAGCCTGAAGATGAACAGCCCATTACCCAGGTCATTACAACATAGAAGACTAATGGGCACACAACTAGGACCACACACACACAGGATGCCACGAAACAGCTGACTAATCTGCAAACATCCACTCCACCCAGCAATCAAGATGCAACCACACAGCCAACCAACCCGTTTACAGCAACAAAGCCAACACTCCCCACCAGTATTTATAGAGAGATGGCATCTCCAACCACGCTTTGCTCGCACAAGCACGTAGCCGTAAGCACCAGCCTGAAAATGACGAGTGAGACCTCGTCGTAACATCGCCAAGATACTCTCAACCTTACACAAGAAAAGACTCGAATACACCAAGACCTATATGTATATACATAAACATACACACACACACACACACATAAATACACACACACATACACAAAGTACATAACCTTGAGTGGCTGGGAAAATATTGGTGACCCGGATGGAGCAAAGACATAGATTGGATTCCATAGAAAAAGAGAACAATTATATGAGTAGTATTTTGGACCATAAGAGGAAATAAGAATAAGAGAGTAAAGAGAGGATAGATGACAACAGGAAGCCATAGGAGAGAGAAGTATACAACAAAGAGAAAATGAAAGAGATTGGGAGAAAATAGCAAAAAGAAAAGGACTAAAGCAAAAGAACAGAGAAAGAAAAGAGCGACTAGAACAACAAATCCCATCTATAAGCAAAACCATGGAAGACGATGTAAAATTAATGTCAAATTAATATAAATGGACTGAATTTGGCAATAAAAAGGAAAAGGACTTTTAGTAAATTAAAGTTAGACATAATTTGGTTGCAAGAAGTTTGTATTAAAAATACAATAAAGTACTGGAATATCCTAAAATTGGGAAGTTATATACTTCTTTACCACAACAAAAAAAGAGACAATATGTAAAAGAGATAATATATGTTAAGCAAATTTTGATGTTGGAGATAACAATGAATAATAGGGAGGATTTTGATGGTGGAGATAATAATGAATAATAGATACTTTTAGTAGCAATATATGCACCAAATAATAATAAAGAGAATTTTTTTGGACATCTTCACAAGAAAATAATAGAACTGGACTATGAAAATATATATGTAGTAGGAGATTTTAATGCAATTGTAGAAGTGGAACAAGACTATAAAACTAAAAGAGCAAAACAAAAAAATCCAGAAAAACACTTCCAAAGCTTTTTTTTAAATGATGGAAGAATAAGGTATTGAAGATGTATGGCAAGAGACTCATCCTAAAGAAAATCCATATTCATTTTACTCAAATAGATATATGTCTTGGCCCAGAATAGACATGATATAGATGTCAGCAGAGCTAAAGTTTAATGTACACGAAATAAACAGAAATAAGCAAATGGGTGGATCATAATCTGCTAAAAGTTATATGGAAGGGTCAAAAAAGGAAATTAAGATGGACCTTGAACCAATCAATGCTAAAAGAAAAGAAATTTACTCAATTTATGGAAAGAGAGTTAGACTTTTTCTTTAAAGAGAACAGAAAAGAAGAAACATCACTACAAAATGTATGGGACACAGCTAAAGCATATATTAGAGGACTAGTGATAACACATATGGGAAAGAAAAAGAAAAAGGAGAAACAAAAACAAAAGATACTAGAAGAATAATATAGGAGATTAGAGACAGAACTACAAAAAGAACCACAAAAAAAGAATATAAAAAATCAAATGGAATTAACAAAACATAAGATGAACTTAATAGATAAAGAAGAATTAGCACAAAAAGTGAAAAGTGATAAAATTTCTTTGAAAATACAAATAAACCAGGAAGATAGTTGGCATATAAATTGAAAAAGGAGAAAGAAAAGAAATTGATACACCAATTAATGGATGATGTAGGAAGTCTTCACTCTCAGAATGATGATAAAAAGAGAGTGATTCAAAACTACTATGAAAAACTATATGATCAGGAGATAATCTCAGAAGATAAAATAAAACAATATTTAGAAAAAGCGGATCTACCTAAAATTCCTGAAATAGTCAAAGCAATGTTAGATGAACGTATAACAATGATGGAATTGATCCTTCCTGGAGGCATAGTTGGCATTGTGACATGACAACGCAAACCCTGGGAGCTCTGGGGAGAGCGCCAAAGTTCCTATCGATTTGGGGGTCCTTGACGGGCCATACCTGTCCTGGAGGGACAGCAAAGAAAGAATGCACTGGCTGGAGTGAACAGGGAAGCTGTGAATTCCCTGCAGCATCAACACCCAGTCTTTGACCCATTGATGAGGGAAGGCAGCCATTAGAAGCTGCCAAAGTCGGGACGGTCATACAAGATTGAGCAGGAGTGAAGATCAGAGCAGAGTATTGTTACTGGGTAAGCGATTGGCCAACTTGCAGGTAAGAAGAAAAAATCTTCTTAAAAGCTCAAGAGTTTTTTCTGACTTGAATTAGCAGCTAATTGGCATGTGGAAATTTAAAGTGAGAGGAACAAACAGCAAAGAGGATCTTTAAGACAAAAGCCGTAAAAGAATTAATGTTCCATCTGGATTCAAAATTGGTTTTAGAAGAAAAAATAAATATTAAAAGAAGAAGAAAATTGAGAGAAAGCATCTTTTGCTAACAAAAGGATTAAATTGAGGAAGACAAAGGAATCAGCTTTGTGGATTAACAAGTGACATATTGTTGCTGGGAGTTGTGGATTGGAAAGGAGCGTCGCTGGAGAGGGAAAAAGACAACATTACATTGTTCAGACTGTTAAGAGAAAAAAAGGAATGTCAAAGGAGGACTTGTTTAAACAGCTGTGGCATAGCTTCAAAAGACTGACTAAGATTGGAATTAGGACGACCCAAAAAAAAAGAGAAAACAAACAAACAAACAAACATCTGAACCGGCTTGCATTTGAAAATAGAAAAAAGAAGGGGGAAAAAAGGGACAATATTTTGGACTTGAATGTGGATTATACAAAAGTTAAAATAAATAAATTTAAAAAGTTTTTCTCCTTATACTGAAAATATGGAGAATTGGGAGGAATTATGGGAGATGCTCCAAATGGTGCGATAATATTTTAAAGGGAATGAACAAGCAGACCTGTGGTTAAAAAAAAAAAAAGAAATTATGAAGAAATTATGAGGAAAACAAGAGCAACAAAAATACAATGCTGAAAAAGAAATGAGTGAGGACAAAAAATATAGATGATCATATTGGGATTGATAGTGAAAGAATAGAAATGGAGAGGGGGAAGGCTATCTTGAAAAAGAAAGGGGGGAAAGAAAAAAAGGAAAGATTGAAGGGGAAAACTAAAAGAGTGGAAAAAATAGATGATTACACTGGGATTAGCAGTGACAGAATAAAGAGAAGAGGAGGAAATGGAGAAAAACAGAGGGGGAAAATTACAAGAGTAAAAGCTACAGAAAGGAGGTGGAAAAGTAGATATAAGAAAGAGAGAAAGAAGATAAAAGAATGGGAGAAAGGGAGAAAAATATTAAGAGATGGAATTGTGGAGAGACTGAAAGAAAATGGTTAAAAGGAGGGAAAAATGAGTAAAAAAGAAATGAAAATAGTGGTAAAAACTTTTAGGAATGAGGGAAATTAGAAGAATTATATAGATTATTGTAAAAGGGTAGTCAAAAAGGGTTGAAATAAAGAGAATGAAGGGAGTTGAAAAGAAGGAATACATTGTTCAATGTAAAATGGAGAGGTAAATGAAATGTGGAAGATATAATGTGATATATGTTTTCTTTTTCTCTTTGTGTCTGAGAATATATGGAATGAGAGGGAATTATAATTGATGGTAAGGAAATAAATGTTAAAATATAAAAGAATGGAAAGATTAATTGAAGTTAAGATATTGATTTGGGAACAAAAAACTCTACGAAAATAAGAGGTGGAAGATTGTAATGATTGTAAGATATAAATGGAATAAGATGAAAATAATGTTAATAACTAAAATGTGTGAGGGGAGGTTTCAGAAATATATCTAATAAATGAAAAATCGGAGTTGCCTGAACACCAGAAATATGGAAATGAAAATAAATACAGCAATGGAGAGAGATAAGAAGAAGGAGAGAGATGGAAAGGGCGAAGGAGGAAGAGAGAGAAAAGAAAGGGAAGAGGAGAGGAGAGGAGGAAAGGTAGGGGAAATAAGAGTAGGAGAGAAGGTTAGATAGGGAGGAAGTAGGGAGGAGGGGGAGAAAGGAAGGGGAAGTAGAGAAGGAACAGGAGAGGAGAGAAGAAAGTAAGTAGGATGAAAGAAGGGAGGAAGAGGAATGAGAAGAAGAAAGGATTGTTGTGAAAAGAAAAAGATGAAATGGAAGAAAGGCAACTCCAAACGTATTTGAATATATTAGGATAAAAAATGATGAAAATCATCTTGAATGTATTTGGGTCAATATAAAAGGGGTGAAAAACGATATTGCCATAGGTCTATACTATAGGCCACCCAACCAAACAGAGGAAGTAGATGAACTTTTTGCTAGTCAGCTAACTAAGGTATGTAGGAAGCACATCACAGTAGTAATGGGGGATTTTAACTACCCTGACATCAACTGGGAAACAAACTCTGCACCAAGTGGAAAATCCAACAGGTTCCTAACAAACCTAGCAGACAACTTTGTTTCCCAAAAAATAGAGAAGGCGACAAGGGGGTCAGCCATATTGGACTTAATTCTCACTAACAGAGATGAAATGATAGAAGGTGTTGAAGCTACAGGAACCTTGGGGGCAAGTGACCACGCAATATTGGAATTCAACATTAAGCAAATACAAGTAGTAGAACAAAGTCAAACTAGAGTCTTGGACTTTAAGAGAGCTAATTTCAATAAACTTAGAGAGATCTTGAGAAGGATTCAATGGATGAGAATCCTCAGGGGGAAAACAACTCAAGAAGCTTGGGAAATTTTGAAAAGTGAGATTATAAAAGCACAGTCTAACACAATACCAATGAAGAAGAAAAATAGTAGATCACAAAAGAAACCAGCATGGATGCATAAAGAACTATCTGACAAATTGAAAGACAAAAGGACAAATATAAAAAGTGGAAAGAGGGCAAATAACTAAGGCAGAATATCAGCAACAGCCCGAGCCTGTAAAGATGAAGTGAGGAAAGCTAAGGCTCACAATGAACAAAGGCTAGCGACAAAAGTAAAAATAATAAAAAGCTTCTTCCAACATGTTAAAAACAAGAAAAAAGTCAAGGAAACAATTGGCCCATTGCTGGGAGAAAGTGGCAAGAAGATGACAAGCAACAGGGAGAAAGCAGATCTACTTAACTCATATTTTGCATCTGTCTTTACACAAAAGGAAAAACAATCCAACCTATCAAAACAGCACTACAAAAACAGATTAGAAACACAAGTTAAAATAGGGAAGAAAATGGTAAGTGAACACCTGTCTACCCTAGACGAGTTCAAATCACCAGGACCGGATGGATTACACCCCAAGGTTCTGAAGGAACTGGCAGACGTGATCTCAGAACCACTGAACTATATCTTTCAAAGATCCTGGAGCACAGGGGAGCTGCCAGAGGACTGGAAAAGAGCTGATGTAGTTCCCATCTTCAAAAAGGAAAAAACAGATCCAGGAAACTACAGACCTATCAGTCTGACCTCAATACCGGGAAGATTCTGGAAAAGATAATCAAGCAACGAATCACCGAACACCTAGAAGCAAACAAAGTAATAACCAAAAGCCAACATGGGTTTGTCAAAACAGATCATGCCAGACTAATCTTATCGCATTCTTTGACAAAATGACAAAACTAGTAGACCAGAGGAATGCTGTTGATATAATTTACTTGGACTTCAGTAAAGCATTTGATAAAGTAGACCATAACCTACTACTAGATAAAGTAGAAAAATGTGGGTTAGACAGCACCACCACCAGATGGATTCGTAACTGGCTGACCAACCGCACTCAACGTGTAGTCCTCAACGGAACTACATCCACATGGAGGAAGTATGCAGTGGAGTACCCCAAGGCTCTGTTTTAGGCCCAGTACTCTTCAACATCTTCATCAATGACTTGGACGAGGGATAGATGGGGAACTCATCAAATTTGCAGATGACACCAAGCTGGCAGGAATAGCCAACACTCCAGAAGATAGGCTCAAGTTACAGAAAGATCTTGACAGACTTGAACATTGGGCGCTATCTAACAAAATGAAATTCAACAGTGAAAAAGTAAGGTTCTACATTTAGGCCAAAAACAAAATGCACCAGTACCGTATATGTGGTACCTTGCTCAATAGTAGTACCTGTGAGAGGGATCTTGGAGTCCTAGTGGATAACCATCTAGATATGAGCCAGCAGTGTGCAGCAGCTGTTAAAAAGCCAACACAGTTCTGGGCTGCATAAACAGAGGATAGAATCAAGATCACGTGAAGTGCTAGTACCACTTTATAATGCCTTGGTAAGGCCACACTTGGAATATTGCATCCAGTTTTGGTCGCCACGATGTAAAAAGATGTTGAGACTCTAGAAAGAGTGCAGAGAAGAGCAACAAAGATGATTAGGGACTGGAGGATAAAACATATGAAGAACGGTTGCAGGAACTGGGTATGTCTAGTTTAACAAAAAGAAGGACCAGGGGAGACATGATAGCAGTGTTCCAATATCTCAGGGGCTGCCACAGAGAAGTGGGAGTCGGGCTGTTCTCCAGAGCACCTGAGGGTAGAACAAGAAGCAATGGGTGGAAACTGATCAAGGAAAGAAGCAACTTAGAACTAAGGAGAAATTTCCTGACAGTTAGAACAATTAATAAGTGGAACAACTTGCCTTCAGAAGTTGTGAATGCTCCAACACTGGAAATTTTTAAGAAAATGTTGGATAACCATCTGACTGAGATGGTGTAGGGTTTCCTGCCTGGGCAGGGGGTTGGACTAGAAGGCCTCCAAGGTCCCTTCCAACTCTGATGTTATGTTATGTTATGTTATGTTAGTTAAAAAAAACGAAAGAGAATGCATCCCAATAAAAATGGAGAAATTAGAATCTGAGGGTGAAAGAAGATGAGACTTAGTGAAATGAGCAAGGAAATATTAGGATATGAATAAAAACTATGAAAAAAGAATATTTTGGCAAAAATTGTAACTAAATGAAATGTATTTGAATATATTGACTTGTATAAGAGATGATATGGCCAATATTCTGTTCATAAATCATGTATGTGTGTGTGTGGGGGGGGGGAATTAAAAAACCAATAAAAATTTGTTAAAAACAAAAACAAAACAATGATGGAATTAACAGAAGCAATTAAGAGACAAAAGAATGGTAAAACACCAGGTCCAGAAGGACTACCAGCAGAACTACTGGACTTACAAAATACCCTAAGTATTTAATGATCTATTGTTAGAAGCAAAAGCACCGGACACGTGGATGGAGACATATATCACTCTCATACCGAAAGAAGGTTCAGATTTGCTACAGATAAAAATTATAGACTGATTTCTTTATTGAATGCTGATTATAAAATATTTGCTTCAATAATTCCAGAAATATTAAGATTTCTAAATCAATTTAGAAATTGGGCCTCTGGTGGCTCAACAGGCTAATGCAGCCTGTTATTAACAGCAACTGCTTGCAATATTGCAGGTTCAAGTCCCACCAGGCCCAAGGTTGACTCAGCCTTCCATCCTTTATAAGGTAGGTAAAATGAGGACCCAGATTGTTGGGGGGCAATAAGTTGACTTTGTGTATAGTATACAAATGGATGAAGACTATTGCCTGACATAGTGTAAGCCGCCCTGAGTCTTCGGAGAAGGGCGGGATATAAATGCAAATTAAAAAAAATTATGCATTCAGATCAAAATAGTTTTGATTAAAAATTTAATCAAATTTAATCAATGACTAAAGATTAAAGATTCTTTCTCCCCTTTCCTCCCTCCCTCCCTCCCTTCCTTTTTTAGTTTTTGTTAGTTTTAATATTCTTTATAAAACTTTTAATAGACTTTATTTTAAAAAGGAATCTGGTATTTAACTGATGTTGACTCTTTGTGCTCTCATGCTTTGTTACTCCACTTAGCAATGTCTTAGTTAAAAGCTTACTTAAAACTCTTGTTTAACCTCTGCATTCCCCAATTTTCACTGCTGTACATCTGTCTAGTGTTTCAACTGATTGTATTGCCACAAAGTCTTGCTCTTTTGACTTTTGACATGACACATTTCAAACCCTGCATATTCTATCCCAATCCAATTACTTGATTTAAGAGACAAATTAAACACAATATGAGAATAATCCTAGACACATTAGAATATTACGAAGCACATCCAGAGAAGCAAATGGTGTTGGTCTTCCTAGATGCACAGAAAGCATTTTTAACAATGTGAACTGGCAATTTATGCTAACACAATTAAAAGACATGGATTTTGGGGATAGATTTATTAATATGATAAAGGTGATATATTATAAGCAAGCAGCAAAGGTGATAGTAAATGGAGATATGACTGAGAACGTTAACATTAAAAAAGGTACGAGACAAGGATGTCTCTTGTTTCCCCTATTATTTATAATGACACTGGAAGTATTGAAAAGAAATATTAAACAGGATACAGAGTTAAAAGTATGGAAATAAAAAAGGAAAAGTATAAACTACAAGCATTCGCAGATGATTTAGCATTTATCTTGGAAGACCCACAAGAAACAGGGCCTAAATTAATAAAAAAAAATAGAAGAATATGGTGAAGTGGCAGGATTGAAAATAAAGAGGAAACTAAGATTTTAGTGAAAAATCTCACAGATAAACAGAAAAAAGAGCTAATGAAGAAAATAGATATTCAGATTACTAAGAAAGTAAAATACTTAGGAATTCAGTTGACAGCAAGATATGTAATGATTAAAGAAGATAAATACTATAAATTGATGCAACAAATTAAAACAGATTTGAAAAAATGGAAAAATTTGCTATTATCATTGATAGGAAGAATAGCTACAATATATATTGAATATATATGTGAATATATTGCCGAGAGTATTTATTTCAAACAATTCTGATGAAACTGAAAAAAATATATATTTGGCAAGGAAAAAAAGCAAGAATTAGTTTAAAAATGTTGCAGGATTCAAGAACTAGAAGAGGCTTTGGACTACCTAATTCCGAATTCTATTACCAGGCAGTGGTATTAACATGGATGAAAGAATGAGAACAAGTGAGCGGCAGAACCACCTGCCAACTCGAAAAGTTGTGTGAACAGGCGCTGCATGAAACAGAACTGATTTCCAGCCATCCTGCGGGCTTCTTTGAAGCCAAAGTCATCCTGGAGGGGTGACTTGCAAGGAAGGTAGCTGATTGACCGAGTTCAGGCAGCGGTCCAGACAGGGAGGCAGTGGAATTTTCGACAAGAATGGACAGGGAAGAAAATGGCCTGTAACGGCTGAATCGTAGAACTGACAGTGGGACAAAGATAGCAGCGTGAAGAAGAAAATGTGAAATAAATTTTTCTTTTTTTCGTCAGTTGGACGAAAAATTATGGACATACTATTCAATTAGGGATGGGATAACTTATGGGAGAGAAACTACAAATGAACGATGTCAGCTGCTTATAAGGAAAACCTCTATAAAATATTTTATTGGTGGCATTTATCACCAGCCAGATTGGCCAAGATGTTCAATCACAGGAATGCTGCAGATGTGGCTATAAGCAGGGAACATTCTACCACATGTGGTGGACCTGCCCCAAGATTAAAAAATAATTAAAAAGTAGAAATGTACAAAGAATTACAAGACAGGTTTGGACAAGTGTTGCTTGAGGTTTACAATGCAGTGTTAAATGATGCAAAGATTCCACTATCATGGGTAGAAGCAAATATTACATTGATTCCGAACGAAAACACTGATATAACTTTAATTAAAAACTATAGGCCTATCTCATTATTGAATACAGACTATAAAATATTTATGTCAATAATAGCTGAAAGACTGAAAATATTTTTAAATGAATTTATACACATGGATCAAAATGGCTTTTTGCTGAAAAGACAAATTAGGAACAATATAAGACTAATACTTGATACACTAAAATATTACAAAATACATAGCGAGATGCAAGCGATATTGATGTTACTAGATGCCCAAGAAGCCTTCGATAATGTCAAATGGAATTTTATGCTGCAGCAACTAAGATATATGGGTTTTGATGATAAATTTTAAAATATGTTTATGGCAATATATTCCAAACAGGAGGCCAGAGTAATAATGAATGGAGAGGTGACACAAAATTTTAAAATCTGGAAAGGCACAAGACAAGGGTGCCCACTATCCCCATTGTTATTTATATTGACTTTGGAAGTACTAACAAAAATAATAAGAAAAGACACACAGATTAAAGGATTGGAAATTAAATGAGAAAGTTATAAATTGTAAGCCTTTGCGGACTATCTACTTTTCATTCTAGAGGAATCATTGCAATTGGGTTTGAGGCTTATGGAGGTACTGGAGGAATATGAGAAGTAGCTGGACTAAAAGCAAATAAGGAGAAAACCAAAATGACAGCTAAGAATATGACTAACAAACAGAAAGGTATTTGACCAAAGGAATAAATATTCAATTAGCAAAAAAGATGAAGTATCTAGGGATCTATTTGATGGCAAGGTGCACATTGATTAAGGAGGACAATTATATTAAATTATTAAATCAGATAAAGGCAGACTTGGAGACATGGGAAACCATCCAACTCTCGTTTATGGGTAGAATAGCAACAATTAAAATGAGCGTTCTGCCAAAATTACTCTTCCTATTCCAAAATATACCTATAAAATTAGAGAGAAAATACTTTTGATATTTGAATAAAATCGTGTTGAAATTTATACGGCAAGGGGAAAAGTCAAGAATTAAATTGAAATTACTTCAGGAGGACAAAGAAAGAGGAGGGTTTGGTTTGCCCGGTTGGGAATTATATTACCAAGTGGCAACAATCACCTGGATCAAAGAATGGATAACCCTAAGAAACAAAAAAATTATTAACACTAGAAGATCACAATATTCAAGCAGGATGGCATGCAAAATAAGGACTAAACAAAGGGTTAACATATTTAATACTGCATATCACAACAGCAGAGAGAATAGTCTCTGCCCAACAATGGAAGACTGAAAACATACCTAAAGAAAGGGAAATAACTAAGAAAATACTTGACTGTGCAGAATGTGAAAAAGACTGATACTAGAACTGAAAAATAAAGGAGAGACAGAATACTGTGAGATTTTACCAATGGTTAGACTTAAGGAATGGAAGTCAGAACGGATAAGAACAAGGATGTGTAGATTGAAACAAGAGGCAATATATGTACCGTATCCCCCCAAAAATCTGTCTTATATTTTTTTTGAACCCTGAAATAAGTGTTTGGCCTTATTGCCATGCGCTCAAAAGCCTGATTGGGGGATGTCTTATTTTGGGGGAAACAGGGTTATATATTATGTAATTGTAAGCGTGTATAAGAGGTTAAGTATGTATATATAATTAGTAAGTACTAATGTATACTGAATACATAAAATACTTATGTTAGTATGGCTGAGATATTGCCAAGATGGTACTACCTCCCCAACTTTTTTTTAAACAAATAAAGGTTTTTAAAAATTAAAAAAAAATATGAATGAAAGAGTGGATTGCATTGAGACATACAAGACTATTGACTCTGGAAGGACACGACTTAAAACTGGGTTGGCATGCTTTCTTGTGGTATGGGAAAAGTAAGATACATGATTATTTTCAAAGACATTACATAAGGAATGCACTATTGTTAGTATGGGAGAAAATTAGAGAATAACATTATTTGAGGATACCAGTTTGGCTTTCAACAATGGAAGCACTGATCCACCCAAAGGTTATTAACATAGGAGATACTTTTAGATACAAAGATATTTTGAATGAAAAGGGGGAACTTAAAACTAAACAAGAACTGAATGATCTAGGGATTGACATGGCATGGTATTCACAAGGCAAAAAACTTTGGTCACACAAGAGAATTAGATAAATGGTAGAAGTTGTAGGACAGGACCTATAAACTAACAATGTCAACTGCATAGAAAGAAAATCTGTATAAGATGTTTTATAGATGGTATCTTGAACTGGGGAGATTGGAAAAAATAATAAGAATAACAGAGTTGGAAGGGACCTTGGAAGCCTTCTAGTCCAACTCCCTGCTCAGGCAGGAAACCCTACACCATTTCAGACAAATGGTTATCCAACATTTTCTTAAAAATGTCCAGTGTTGGAACATTCACAAGTTCTGCAGGCAACTTGTTCCACTTACTGATTGTTCTGTCAGGAAATTTCTCCTTAGTTCTAAGTTGCTTCTCTCCTTGATTAGTTTCCACCCATTGCTTCTTGTTCTATTCTCAGGTGCTTTGGAGAATAGTTTGACTCCCTCTTCTTTGTGGCAACTCCTGAGATATTGGAAAACTGCTATCATGTCTCCCCTAGTCCTTCTTTTCATTAAACTAGACATACCGAGTTCCTGCAACCGTTCTTCCTATGTTTTACCCTCCAGTCCCCTAATCATCTTTGTTGCTCTTCTCTGCATACAGTCTTTCTAGAGTATCATCATCTTTTTACATCATGGCGACCAAAACTGAATGCAATATTCCAAGTGTGGCCTTACCAAGGCATTATAAAGTGGTATTAACACTTCACGTGATCTTGATTCTAACCCTCTGTTTATGCAACCCAGAACTGTGTTGGCTTTTTTAGCAGTTGATGCACACTGCTGACTCAAGTATAAATGGTTGTCCACTAGGTCCAAAATCCCTCTCACAGGTACTACTATTGAGCAAGGCACCACATATACAGTACCTGTGCATTTTGTTTTGGGGTTTTTGCCTAAATGTAGAACTTGACTTTTTTCACTGTTGAATTTCATTTTGTTAGATAGTGCCCAATGTTCAAATCTGTCAAGATTCTTCTGTATCTTGAGCCTATCTTCTGGAGTTTTGGCTATTCCTGCCAGCTTGGTGTCATCTGCAAATTTGATGAGTTCCACATCTATCTCCTTGTCTAAGTCATTGATGAAGATGTTGAAGAGTACTGGGCCTAAAACAGAGCCTTGGGGTACTCCACTGCATACTTCCCTCCATGTGGATGTAGTTCCATTGAGGACTACACATTGAATGCGGTTGGTCAGCCAGTTACGAATCTATCTGGTGGTGGTGCTGTCTAACCCACATTTTTCTACTTTATCTAGTAGTAGATTATGGTCTACTTTATCAAATGCTTTACTGAAGCCCAAATAAATTATATCGACAGCATTTCTCTGGTCCACTAATTTTGTCACTTTGTCAAAGAATGCAATAAGATTAGTCTGGCATGATCTGTTTTTGACAAACTCAAAAATAACCGTTCTTCATATGTTTTATCCTCCAGTCCCCTAATCATCTTTGTTGCTCTTCTCTGCATACAGTCTTTCTAGAGTATCATCATCTTTTTACATCATGGCGACCAAAACTGAATGCAATATTCCAAGTGTGGCCTTACCAAGGCATTATAAAGTGGTATTAACACTTCACGTGATCTTGATTCTAACCCTCTGTTTATGCAACCCAGAACTGTGTTGGCTTTTTTAGCAGTTGATGCACACTGCTGACTCAAGTATAAATGGTTGTCCACTAGGTCCAAAATCCCTCTCACAGGTACTACTATTGAGCAAGGCACCACATATACAGTACCTGTGCATTTTGTTTTGGGGTTTTTGCCTAAATGTAGAACTTGACTTTTTTCACTGTTGAATTTCATTTTGTTAGATAGTGCCCAATGTTCAAATCTGTCAAGATTCTTCTGTATCTTGAGCCTATCTTCTGGAGTTTTGGCTATTCCTGCCAGCTTGGTGTCATCTGCAAATTTGATGAGTTCCACATCTATCTCCTTGTCTAAGTCATTGATGAAGATGTTGAAGAGTACTGGGCCTAAAACAGAGCCTTGGGGTACTCCACTGCATACTTCCCTCCATGTGGATGTAGTTCCATTGAGGACTACACATTGAATGCGGTTGGTCAGCCAGTTACGAATCTATCTGGTGGTGGTGCTGTCTAACCCACATTTTTCTACTTTATCTAGTAGTAGATTATGGTCTACTTTATCAAATGCTTTACTGAAGCCCAAATAAATTATATCGACAGCATTTCTCTGGTCCACTAATTTTGTCACTTTGTCAAAGAATGCAATAAGATTAGTCTGGCATGATCTGTTTTTGACAAACTCAAAAATAACTTTTGGTTATTACTTTGTTTGCTTTTAGATGTTCACTGATTCGTTGCTTGATTATCTTTTCCAGAATTTTCCCTGGTATTGAGGTCAGGCTGATAGGTCTGTAGTTTCCTGGATCTGTTTTTTCCCCCTTTTTTTGAAGATGGGAACTACATCAGCTCTTTTCCAGTCCTCTGGCAGTTCCCCTGTTCTCCAGAATCTTTGAAAGATATAGTTCAGTAGTTCTGAGATCCTATCTGCCAGTTTCTTCAGAACCTTGGAGTGTAATCCATCCGGTTCTGGTGATTTGAACTCGTCTAGGGTAGACAGGTGTTCACTTACCATTTTCTTCCCTATTTTAACTTGTGTTCCTAATCTGTTTTTTGTGGAGCTGTTTTTGATAGGTTGGATTGTTTTTTCCTTTTGTGTAAAGACAGATGCAAAATATGAGTTAAGTAGATCTGCTTTCTCCCTGTTGCTTGTCATCTTCTTGCCACTTTCTCCCAGCAATGGGCCAATTGTTTCCTTGACTTTTTTCTTGTTTTTAACATGTTGGAAGAAGCTTTTTTGGTTATTTTTTATTTTTGTCGCTAGCCTTTGTTCATTGTGAGCCTTAGCTTTCCTTCCTTCATCTTTACAGGCTCGGGCTATTTGCTGATCTTCTGCCTTAGTTATTTGTTCCTCTTTCCACTTTTTATACTTGTCCTTTTTGTCTTTCAATTTGTCAGATAGTTCTTTATGCATCCATGCTGGTTTCTTTTGAGATCTATTATTTTTCTTCTCCATTGGTATTGTGCTAGACTGGGCTTTTATAATCTCACTTTTCAAAATTTTCCAAGCTTCTTGAGTTCTTTTCCCCTTGAGGATTCTCATCCATGGAATCCTTCTCAAGCTCTCTCTAAGTTTATTGAAATTAGCTCTCTTAAAGTCCAAGACTCTAGTTGACTTTGTTCTACTACTTGTGTTTGCATAATGTTGAATTCCAATATTGTGTGAACACTTGCCCCTAAGGTTCCTGTAGCTTCAACATCTTCTATCATTTCATCTCTGTTAGGGAGAATTAAGTCCAATATGGCTGATCCCCTTGTTCCCTTCTCTACTTTTTGGAAAACAAAGTTGTTTGCTAGGTACAAACCTAGGAACCTGTTGGATCTTCCACTTGGTGCAGAGTTTGTCTCCAAGTTGATGTCAGGGTAGTTAAAATCCCCCATTACTACTGTGATGTGCTTCCTACATACCTTAGTTAGCTGACTAGCAAAAGGTTCACCTACTTTCTGTTTGGTTGAGTGGCCTATAGTTTAGACCTATGGCAATATCATTTTCCCTTTCTTTAATATTGACCCAAATGCATTCAAGATAATTTTCATCATTGTTGTGCTCTATTTCTGTAGAGATGTAGTTATTTCTTATATATAGTGCAATTCCACCTCCTCTTTTATTTAGTCTATTTCTTTTAAATATTTTATATCCCTCTAGCTCTATGTTCCATTTGTGGGTTTCATCCCACCAAATTTCCGTAATGGCAACAATATCTTATCTGCCCTCATTTGCTTGAATTTCTAATTCACCCTGTTTATTCCTCATACTCTATGCATTGGTGTATAGACATTTGAGTCCATTTTGATTGACATTGTGTTTACTGTCTACATAACCTATGTTGTGCCTGACTGCCCCTACTTTCTTGCCACCTGTTTGATTAGTGCACATGGTATGGCACTCATTATTAAATGCTTGGTTTTACTTGGCAGCAGGGCTAATAATCTTACCCACATAGACATCTATGTTACATGCACTGATAACCCTATTAAGTTTGGATTGCTGGGGACAGAAATATTCTGTATCAATTAATTCTCTGTCTCCTCTGTTTAGTTTAAATGTTTATCCAGAAAATCTGTGAATTTATTGATAAGTTCAATACCTTTCTTTGATGGATGTAATCCATCTCTTGTGTACAGTTTTTCATTGGACCAGTTGCAGACATCATGACTAATAAAACCAAAGCCTTCCCTTTTACACCACTCCTTTAGCCACACATTAAACTCCACTAAACACTGGCCTTTACCTTTTTGTTCCTTATGTACTGGTAAAACCTCTGAAAAGATAAGCCTACAACCTATACTACTAAGTTCATACCCCAAGCTCTGGAAATCATTCTGCACAGAAAGTATATCCTTTTGGGACAGATCATTTGTGCCAAGATGTATAATAGCATCAACATCAGAATCCTTACTGGCATTCTTAAGATGTTTAAAAATAAGTCAGCTAAATGTTGGAAATGCCACCAGATACCTGGGTCATATTATCATATGTGGTGGACATATGTAGAAACAAAAAAATATTGGATAAAAATACAGATGTGGCTGGAAAAGATGATAAAGCAGTACATTGACTTAAAACCAGAAATATTTTTGTTGGGGATTTTACCTGAAACTTATAGTAAATGGAATGCATATTTAATTATACACGTAGCAGCAAGAATTGTATTTGTACAAAACTGAAAAAGCAGAGAGATCCCTATTGATGAGAATATGATTACAAAAATATTAGAATGTGTAGAAATGAATAGATTAACACTTGCTATAAAGGAGAAAGAATAAACTGAATATTATATGACATGGGAGTTATTTTATGAATGGTTGGAAAATAAAAATAGAAGTTAGAAATAAATGGAGATCAGGAAAAATAAAAAACATGTTAAGATAGAGAAGAAAAAATATAATGATTCTTACTAATGACTATTTAGATTATTATATTTAATATTATTATTATATTATTATAAGATATGTTAAGAGGGAGAAATGAATAGATATATGATGATGATGATGATGATGATGATGATGATTAGATTAGAGAATCAATATCAATGTAATGAATACTGTTGTAAATTTTGGTTGTTATTGCACAGAGATATTTGTACCCAGACAACACATCGTTTAATGGAAGATGAAATGTTTAAGTAAAAAGTATTTTTTTAAAAAGGGAGAACATTAGGCACTATTCATAGGACCATATTTTGTTTCCACAGTGCCCCCTTACATCCCAATGTACTGGTATGTGTGTGTGTGTGTGTGAAAGTAAAAATAAAGAAATGGCTGATTGGAATGGTAGTCAAGATTTCAGATTTTAACTGTGCCAGGTGAGTAGAAAAGACCTTCCCCAATGGATGCTTGCTGGATGTATGCTTAAATGATGCTTGCTCCAATGATCCAGGCAGCTGGGATTTCCTCCATCCCTCCCCCAAGGGTCACTGCCTTCCATTGCTGCCAGAGATCCGCAAAAGCGTCCATCAAGGCTCCTGCAAGCCTCCTGTGAGCCAGGCAGCTGAGATCGCCAACTCGCCTCCCTGGCCCTGCATTTTTGCACAAGGCTTCCCCGCCACACCCTGTGTTGTGTCTCGCTCGCTTTCCCCGCAGCTGGGTCCCTCTTATCTCCTGCCGAACGCTGAGGAATGTCCTTGCATGCCTCCAGGCCCCAGCCCTGGCACCATGCCCAGACAGGCCAAGCAAGACGAAGGGCCTGATGTGCCTCCAGCCCCCAGCCCTGGCTCCATGCCCAGGCAAATGGAGCAACTAGACCCCTCCCCCTCCCCCACAGCATGTGAGCCTGAGGAATGTGAATTGCCAACAGCTGGAGCCTGGAGAGATCCTCGCTTCAGGAGAATTGATAGGCGGCGTCAGCAAAAGGAAGGGAGGGGCAGGCCTGGATAAGTGCTGAGTCATGGAGCCACATCTCATGGCCTATATAAAGGATCTGCTTTCTGGCATTCTCTGAGTCAGGCAAAGTCTAACTTGGATTGCTGAAATCACTTCCTGGTCTCCTGCCTGCCTTGAGAACTTTGCTAGGACTTTGGCAGAGCTGCAGAGGCATGCCTGATACGGACTTCCCTGGCCATCAGCGGAGGAGTGGGATACGACATCTTGCCTGACTCCCCACTCATCATCATCCACACCACAAGATGGATCAGCAACAGCTGGCGCAGATTGTGCAGCAGCTACAAGCAGATAATCAGCTACTGCAACAGCAAGTCGCCCAGCTGACTGCTCAACTGGCTGCTGGAAATGCCCCAGCAGTCCAACCTCCTCCTCCACCTCCTCAGCACTACAGCCCGGTACCGGTGCCGGAGAAGTTCTCAAGACGGATGGAGATGTTCCCGGCCTTCATGGCCCAGTGCCAGACCTACATGGCGATGTGGCCGGGGGACTTTCCAGATGACCGGGCCAGGGTGGCCTTCGTGATGAACCTGTTGTCTGGCCAGGCTGCTCAGTGGCCACGCCCTTGGTGCTCAGGGACAGCCCCTTGCTGGCGGAGTACCAGGGGTTCTGGGGGCAACTGCGCCTCATGTATGAGGACCCCGTGCGAGCCCAGACGGCCGCCCGGCGCCTAGGAGAGATCCAACAATGGCCGCGCCCCCTCCGGGAGTACATCGCTGAATTCCGGTTGCTGTGCCACGATTCGGACTGGAATGACACGGCACTGGCGGATGCGTTCCAGAGGGGCCTTTCGGAGGAGCTCCAAGACGAGCTGGCCCGGGTGGAGGCTCCATGGACCCTCGTTGACCTGGTGCCCCTCTGCCTGCGCCTTGACACCCGTCTCCAGCAACGCCCGTCCCATCGCCGCCAGCAACCGTCAATGCCAGCCGCGCTCCCCCGACCTGTGCCGACCCCGTCCCGGGCCGCCCCGTGCTTCGTGGCTGCCGTCGAGAAGCCCATGGAGTTAGGAGCGGCCAGGCCTCGCCTGACGGCCCAGGAGCAGAGCCGGAGGTGCCAAGGGGGGCTGTGTTTGTACTGTGGGGAGCCCGGCCATTTTGCTGCCGCATGCCCCAGGAAGCGCGGCGGAGCACGTGCGCCCGTCCCCAAATCCCGGCCTGGCCAGTTGGGAAATGGGGCAGGCCCGGCCTCGGGGAAACCCTAGGCTGGGCACGGACCAAACCCACGCCAGACATGGCCGACATGGACCCCGGGCCCCCTCGGCACCTGATTTTGGACACCCGGGTGTGGGTGGATGACCAGCCGGAGGGGATCCCGGCGCACGCGCTGGTGGACTAGGGGACTACCACGAACTTTATGGACCGGGCTTTCGTGGACCATTTTGGGGTCCCCTTGGTACCGGTGGACCCTCCGATGAGCGTTGAGACCATGGACAGAAGGGAGCTGGTGGCCGGACCCATTAACTTCGCCACGCAGCCCTTGCGCCTCGCCATCGGGGACCATAAGGAGGCGATTCACTTCTACGTGATGGCGGACCTCCACTTCCCGGTGATCCTCGGACTGGCCTGGCTGTGGACTCACGACCCTCAGGTGGCCTGGTCGCAGAACGCCATCTCGTTCCCCAGCCTGCAGGGTGTCAACCACATCCGCCACACCTGTGCCGGCCAGGACGTCTTCACCCCGGCCGTCGCCGTGCCCCCTGAGCTGCAGGACTTCGCTGACGTCTTCAGCGAGAAGGAGGTGGACCGCTTGCCCCCGCACCGGCCCTACAACTGCCCCGTGGACCTGCAGCCCGGCACCCCGCTGCCAACGGGACCCTGTATTCCATGTCCAAGCCCGAGTTGGCCGCCCTCAGGGACTTTCTGGACAAAAACTTGGCCCGAGGGTTCATCCGGCCTTCCAAATCCCCTCTGTCGGCCCCAGTCCTCTTCATGAAGAAGAAGATGGGGGATTTGCGCCTGTGTTGCGACTACCGCCGGCTGAACGCCATCATGATGCGGAATCGCTACCCCCTGCTGCTCATCCCAGAGCTGATGGACTGGCTGCGGGAGGCCTCGATCTTTACCAAGCTCGATCTCCGGGGGGCCTACAACCTGGTGCAGATGCGCGAAGGGGACGAGTGGAAGACGGCGTTCGGCACCCGGTACGGACACTACGAGTACACGGTCATGCCGTTCGGGCTGACCAACGCCCCCACCGTCTTCCAACATTTTATGAACGATGTGTTCCGGGACATGTTGGATCGGTTCGTGGCGATCTACCTGAATGACATCCTGATCTACTCCCGGTCCAGGGAAAGTCACCTCCAGCACCTCCGCCTGGTCCTGCAGCACCTGTGGGAGCACCAGCTCTACGCCAAGCTGGAGAAGTGCTTTTTCCTTCGGACATCCATCGAGTTCCTCGGGCACATCCTCTCACCCAAGAGGATCGCCATGGACCCGCGTAAGGTGGAGGCTCTGTGCAGCTGGGAAGCCCCGCGTCAGGTGAAGGATGTCCAGCAGCTGCTGGGCTTCACCAATTACTATCGGACCTTCATCCTGGGCTTCGCCACGCTGACGGCTCCGCTCACCCAGCTCCTCCAGAAGAAGGTCCCGTTCCGGTGGGGTCCCCCGCAGGAGGAGGCCTTCGCGGCTCTCAAGAAGGCCTTCGTCACAGAGCCCATCCTGCGACATCCCGACCCGCACCGGCCTTTCGTGGTGGAGACGGACACCTCCAACGTCGCCCTCGGAGCGGTGCTCTTTTTCCCTGCACGTACTATTCGCGGAAGCTCAACCCTTCCGAGCACAACTATACCATCTGGGAAAAGGAGTTGCTGGCTATCAAGGCCGCGTTCGAGGCGTGGCGGCACCACCTGGAGGGGGCCCGGCATCAAGTGGAGGTCCAAACGGACCATCGGAAACTCGAGCACCTCACCACGGCTCGGAAGTTGAACCAGCTGGTCACTGTTCTTCACCCGGTTCAACTTCCGCGTAGCCTACATCTCCAGCGGCCACAACTGGAGGGCGGACGCCCTGTCCCGTAAGCCGGAGTACCTGAGCGCCCAGGACCCTCTTCCTCCACAGACAGTGCTGCCGGCGGAAGCCTTGGCCGCCGCTCGGGAACCGGTGGACTTACGGGCCCGGGTGCAAGAGGCGCAGTGCCAAGATGCCTGGTCTCAGCAGCGGCGAGCGGAGGCAGGCCCCACGTCTCCGTGGACATTGGAAGAGGATGTACTCAAGTTCCTGGGGCGGTTGTATGTGCCCACGGGACCGCTCCGGTCCCTCGTCCTGGCCCAGTGCCATGACAACCCTGCCGCGGGCCATTTCGGGTTTTTCAAGACTCTCAACCTGGTGACACGGACCTTCTGGTGGCACCGGGTGCGGCATGACGTCCATGGCTACATGAGGTCCTGCGTGCCGTGCCGGCAAGCCAAGACCGCCACGGGGGCCCATCCCGGTCTCCTCCAGCCCTTGCCGACTCCTGACAGACCCTGGGGGTGATTTCTGCCGCCGTCCTCGGGGTTCACCACGGTGCTGGTGGTGGTGGACATGCTCACCAAGATGCCCACCGCCATCAAGATGCCCACCGCCACCAAGATGCCCACCGCCACCAAGATGCCCACCGCCACCAAGACGGCCCGTCTCTTCTTGCAGCACATCTTCCGCCTCCACAGTCTGCCGGACAGGGTGGTGTTGGACCGTGGGGTGCAGTTCACGGCTCGCTTTTGGAAGAGCCTGATGGCCACGTTGGAGGTGCAGGTGTGCCTGTCATCGGCACACTATCCGGAGACCGACGGCGGGACGGAGAAGGTTATCGGCGTCCTGGAGCAGTACCTCCGGTGCTTCGTGAACCAGCAGCAGGACAACTGGGCCGAGTACCTGTCCCTGGCGGAGTTCGCCTTCAACAACTCCCAACACACCTCCACCCAGACAACCCCGTTCCTGGACAACTTGGGGTACCATCCGCGGCTCTTCCCTCTGGCGCCCCCGGACTGCCCGGTTCCCGAGACGCAGACCTTCCTCTCCGAGTTGCACGCAATCCAGCAGATGGTGCGGCGGCAGCTGAATTGGGTGAAGGAGGCCTACAAGCGGGTCGCTGACCGCTCCCGACGGGCAATACCCCCGCTGGCGGTGGGAAACCACGTGTGGCTCTCCACCGAGCATCTCCCATCCGACCGGCCAGCGAAGAAACTGGACCACCGGTTCATCGGTCCGTTCCCCATCAATCCGGTGGCCTACCGGCTGACCCTGCTGCGTTCCATGCGGATCCATCCCGTCTTCCACCGGTCCTTGCTGGTCCCTGAGGCCCCGCCATGTCCCCTCTGGCACCCGGCGCCGTCGGCGAGGACGGGGCGGAGGAGTACGAGGTGCACAGCGTACGCGACTCCCGCTGGCTGAAGGGGCGCTTCCAATACTTGATTGTGTGGCAGGGGTACAGGACCGAGTTCACCTTGGTCGACGCCTCCGACGTCCACGCCCCGGACCTGGTGCGGGCCTTCCACGAGCAGAACCCAGCCCAACCGCATCCCGATCGTCAGCCCCGGGGGAAGGGCCCTGCGGTGAGGGATAGTGTTGTGTCTCGCTCGCTTTCCCCGCAGCCGGGTCCCTCTTATCTCCTGCCGAACGCTGAGGAATGTCCTGGCATGCCTCCAGGCCCCAGCCCTGGCACCATGCCCAGACAGGCCGAGCAAGACGAAGGGCCTGACGTGCCTCCAACCCCCAGCCCTGGCTCCATGCCCAGGCAACGGAGCAACTTGACCCCTCCCCCTCCCCCACAGCATGTGAGCCTGAGGAATGTGAATTGCCAACAGCTGGAGCCTGGAGAGATCCTCGCTTCAGGAGAATTGATAGGCGGCGTCAGCAAAAGGAAGGGAGGGGCAGGCCTGAATAAGTGCTGAGTCATGGAGCCACACCCCATGGCCTATATAAAGGATCTGCTTTCTGGCATTCTCTGAGTCAGGCAAAGTCTACCTTATCTTGCTGAAGTCACTTCCTGGTCTCCTGCCTGCCTTGAGAACTTTGCTAGGACTTTGGCAGAGCTGCAGAGGCACGCCTGATACGGACTTCCCCAACCCGGCCGTCAGCGGAGGAGTGGGACACGACACCCTGTTTCAACTGCTTGTCATTGGCTAATGGATCCTGGGCAATGCACTGCAATGAAGAGGCCAGCACAAGGGAAAGACCGGGAGTAGGGAAAGAGGAGAAAGCAGCCTCCTTACTTCAAGCTGGCCACTCTGTTGCCCATTGCAGTTTAGTTCTTCTGTCCACAAAAGCCTTGTCTTTGATGGCCAACGCTGAAAGGCAGAGAAAGACCTGCCAGAAAGAAGCCAGTTGGCCCAGGAGTTGCGTACCCTTCCTCCTCTGAACCGCCACACCACTCTCCACCTGCCACCCCCAAATTGCATCAATGGCTAAGTGAGGGGCAGGAAGCCATGCCATGCCCAGCAATGGGGGAAAAAGGGACAGCAAGAGGAGCCCCATCTCACTACGCATGCCCCAATGAAAGACGGTGGAAACCTGGTCGCTTCCCTTGTTCGCACTTTCTGGCACTGGAAGCCAAGTGTTATCCATTCATTCTCTCTCTCTTTGTGTCTCTGGACTCACTCGGTGCCACAGTCCACCACGCAGGCCAGTAAGGGTGCACTTGTGGCAGAGTGGCAGGCGGCGGTAGGGTACCTAGGCAAACTGCTGGATGAACTTGTGCAGGGCAGGCAGACATAGAGCATGTCCAGGCCAGCCAGTGGTGGGATCAATCGGTTCTCTGAACTGCACACAACGTTAATAAACGGTTTGGCCAAACTGGCTGAATCCCACCTCTGCATTGCTGCCTCAGCCAGGAATGCTGGAGCCTTCGCAGCTGATTGGCAGTTGTATCAGCCTCTTGGAATACTGCCAATCAGCTGTTCCAGGCAATGGGGATTGCTGCTGCCTGTCGCTGCACCAACTCCCTCCCTCCACAGGTATGCAAACCCCCAGCTGTATTCGCTGTATAAAACACATAGACATTTTCACCCACTTTTTTGGGGGAGAAAATGCGTTTATAGTCCAAAAAAATAAGGTATATATTTTGAGCGGCAGTCATTGAGTACTGATGATTTGAAAACCAATCTGTTCAATAACTTACCCTTGTATATAAATCAGAATATGGTTTGTCAGTCTTCTCTTCAAGCTGAAAAATATTTTAAAAAATAAATGTTTTAAATTAATTTCAACTATATATTTGAGTTGAAAAGATTAGTTTTCATCAATGTGCATATAACTAGAATATTAACATAATTGATGTCCCTATTTTTCCTATTATACTTACACAAAGGGTCTCTAAATATAGGCCTTTATCAAACTCGTTATAAATAGATGAGAACAAATTAAAATTATAATCCTACACCAATTTACCTAAAAGGAAGTCTTTTAATTTTAACAAAAGTATTGCATTGATATCTGCACACTTCAAGTTATATCTTAATTCAATAGACATATCAGTATTTTTGTTATACTAAAATACATTAACTTCTACTTCTTCTATCCAAATTCTTTTGTATGCAACATTTGAAGTTGTACAATGTGATTTAATTGATAAAGAAATTATCTTTAGTGGCACACATATATAAATTCTTTCATCAAATTCATAATGCTCTATATTTGATTATCTATAATTCACTTTCACATCTCTGTCCATGGTTGTTGAATTATAATATACTTTTTGGCAATATTCCTTTCTTAATTATTTTTAAATAAAATCTAAATGTTTTGAATTGTAATTATCAATTTTTTGAGTCAGAAATATTTCATTATCTATAGTTCACTTTTTTTATAAAGTCAATATACCTATTTCCTAGTGAATAGCATTTGGTAGTAATCATGTGTGATGGAAAAAGCATAATTTCTTTTTTTATTATTATTTGTTTTATCATAGAAAGTAAGTATTTCTTAAAATATATTTCATATTTTTATATTTTTATATTTCTTAAAATATGAAAAACTGAAGCAGTGTACCAGAAAACTATATTATGTAATATGGCAAAATGATATATTAGAAAATTTCATGTAAGAACAAAAGCTTCCTAAAAAATAAAGGATTAAATTGCATATTTGTTACCACATACATTTCACAAGCAACACATATGAGTTTATCAATGCTAACCAATATATTTTATATCAGATAACCCAAGAATTCTCAGTGTATGTTGGAACTTCTCAAGGGAGGAACAAACAACTTTATGGGGGGAAGAATTATTTTAAACTTGATCAGATTAATAGAGGCAAAGCAAAAATAGTCAAAACATATTCTGGGATTTGGTCCTCATTTTGCCTAGATAAACCTACAACCACCACTTGTGACACAAATTTTAAGATCCCTGTGGTATACAAATACAAAAATTATAAAAGAAATAGATTTATGAATAGTCCAAACGTAACATCAATGAAAGCCTTGTTTTACTCATGGGTGCAGTGTTTCAAAATTTCTAGTTTTTAGGGAGCTATAATAGCCTTGAGTTTGAAAATCATTCAAGTAAATTGTAGGTGAAACATTTATCAAAAAAAGCATATTTTTAACCAACTATACATAGTAATTTATAGAAAAATCAACTACTGTATTACTGTATTCCAAGATGGCGCCGACGAAGGCTGCCTCGGTGAAATGCTCTCTAATTGTTTTTTTATTTCTAATTGTTCTCTGTGACTCACTACGGATTTCCTACTCACGAGACCATCTGCTAAAAATTAAGGAACATTTCTTTAAGGAGCAGCTTTCTTTAATCTCACCCCCACCTGTCTTTACAAACATGGAGGAGATTCTAACACAGGAAGAGGCAATTCCCACGGAGCCATGGATTACTAAAAAAACCAAACGACGGAAACGAAGGAAAAGAGGTAAACGATCTGGGATCTTATTCAAGCTAAGAACTCGCACTAAAACTCCTCTGCCTTCAATTTTCCTAACAAATATACGCTCACTTGCAAATAAGATGGATGAAATACTCCTCTTAAACAAATACTATTCTGATTTTCGCAATTCAGCAGTCCTATGATTCTCTGAAACCTGGTTAAATGAATCAATTGAAAATAGCAGCCTGAACATTCCAGGATTTCAAATTGAACGATCAGACAGGATTCCAGAAACATCTGGTAAAAAGAAAGGAGGAGGCTTATGCCTATATATTAGCAGAAACTGGTGTCAAGATTTTAAAATAATTTACAAATTCTGTGACAACAATTTAGAGACTCTAATTATCAATTGCAAACCTTACTATTCGCCTCGTGAATTTTCCTCATTTCTTCTAATTGCTGTTTATGTCCCACCACAAGCCTATGTAAACAAGGCATTACGAACTCTAGCTGACCAAATCATGGAGGCTGAAGCCAAACACCCTGATTCACTGGCCATTGTTTTGGGAGATCTAAACAAGGCAAACTTAAGGAAAGAGCTACCAAAATACTTTCAGCATGTCAATTGTCCCACCAGAGGCAAGAATACTCTAGACCATTGCTACACAACACTAAAAGATGCCTATCGGTCTTTACCACGTGCAGCTGTAGGACACTCTGATCATTGCATGATTCACCTTGTACCTGCTTACAGGCAAAGACTTAAAGCCACAAAACCAATAATTAAATCAGTGAAAACCTGGACGGAGGAATCAGAATTAAAGCTACAGGCATGTTTTGACTGCACTGATTGGAATATTTTTAAAGATACCTCTGCAGACCTGGATGAACTCACAGATACTGTAACATCATATGTCAGCTTCTGTGAAGACCTATGTGTACCTACAAGGAACTTGCAAATACACAGTAACAACAAACCTTGGTTTACACCTAAACTTAAGCAGCTACGACATTCCAAAGAGGAAGCCTACAAAAAAGGTGATAAAATGCTGTACAATCAGGCCAGAAATGCACTAACAAGGGAGATAAGAGCAGCAAAAAGAAGCTACTCTGAAAAGCTAAAGAATCAGTTTTCAGCAAATGAACCAGCAAACATGTGGAAAACTCTTAAAAATATCACCGGCTATGGCAAACCTCCTTCCCAGGCTGAAGGTAATCAACAACTGGCAGATGACCTGAATGAGTTTTACTGCAGGTTTGAAAGGAAACTACAGCCACCTATCTCCACAAGCCCCATCTCAGACACACCAACAACAGCCAAGCCTCCTACAACTGACCCCATTTCATTGGGTTCACAACCGCTAGTGATCACAGAAAAGGAAGTGCAGGACCTATTTCACAGACAAAAGCCAGGAAAAGCTCCAGGCCCAGACAAGATAACTCCTTCTTGCTTAAAAGTCTGTGCTGACCAACTGGCCCCATCTTCACCCATATTTTCAATAAATCACTAGAGATGTGTTATGTTCCTTCTTGCTTCAAACGCTCTACCATCATCCCAGTGCCAAGAAGCCCACCATCAAGGAACTGAATGACTACAGACCAGTTGCTTTAACATCTGTAGTCATGAAAACCTTTGAAAGGCTAGTGCTTTCCTACCTGAAAACCATCACGGATCCGCTGTTAGACCCCTTGCAATTTGCATACTGAGCAAATAGATCAACAGATGATGCTGTTAATATGGCTCTGCACTACATCCTACAACATCTTGAGTCTCCAAAGACCTATGCAAGGGTCCTTTTTGTAGACTTTAGTTCAGCATTCAATACCATCATTCCAGACATTCTTCTAACTAAGCTAAACCAGCTACAGGTACCGGAACAGACTTGTAAGTGGATCACAAGCTTCCTAACAAACAGGAAGCAGCAGGTGAAGCTAAGCAAGATCACATCAAATACCTGTACAATTAGCACAGGGCCCCCCCAAGGCTGTGTGCTCTCCCCACTTCTCTTCTCTCTGTATACCAATGACTGCATCTCCAATGATCCATCTGTTAAGCTACTGAAGTTCGCAGATGATACAACAGTGATTGGTCTCATTCGAGACAATGACGAATCCGCATATAGACAAGAGGTCGAACGACTAGCCTTGTGGTGCAACCAAAACAATCTGGAACTGAACACACTCAAAACCGTAGAAATGGTGGTAGACTTTAGGAGAAACCCTTCCATACTTCCACCTCTCACAATACTTGACAACACAGTATCAACAGTAGAAACCTTCAAATTTCTGGGTTCTATCATATCGCAAGATCTCAAATGGACAGCTAACATCAAAAACATCATTAAAAAAGGACAACAAAGAATGTTCTTTCTGCGACAACTCAGTAAGCTCAAACTGCCCAAGGAGCTGCTGATCCAGTTCTACAGAGGAATTATTGAGTCTGTCATTTGCACCTCTATAACTGTCTGGTTCGGTTCTGCAACCCAACAAGAAAAACACAGACTTCAGAGGATAATTAGAACTGCAGAAAAAATAATTGCTACCAACCTGCCTTCCATTGAGGACCTGTATACTGCACGAATCAAGAAGAGGGCCGTGAAAATATTTGCAGATCCCTCGCATCCTGGACATAAACTGTTTCAACTCCTACCCTCAAAACGACGCTATAGAGCACTGCACACCAGAACAACTAGACACAAGAACAGTTTTTTCCCGAAGGCCATCACTCTGCTAAACAAATAATTCCCTCAACACTGTCAGACTATTTACTGAATCTGCACTACTATTAATAGTTTCATAGTTCCCATCACCAATCTCTTTCCACTTATGACTATATGACTATAACTTGTTGCTGGCAATCCTTATGATTTATATTGATATATTGACCATCAATTGTGTTGTAAATGTTGTACCTTGATGAACGTATCTTTTCTTTTATGTACACTGAGAGCATATGCACCAAGACAAATTCCTTGTGTGTCCAATCACACTTGGCCAATAAAATTCTATTCTATTCTATTCTATTCTATTCTATTCTATTCTATTCTATTCTATTCTATTCTGTATCACACAGAATATGTCAATCTGAATAATTCATTCCCCATTATTTATCTATTTGGACCCTATGGAAAATAGAATGAAAGGGTTATATCATTGAATAGGAAACAAGATCTGTTGATAATCTGTCTTTATAATAATTGGCATAATGATACCTTGAAAACAATTATTACTTATGCATCTGTATGCAAAGTTTGCTAGGTGCTTTGTATTTTTAAAAAGCTTGACAAATATTCAGTAGAAACCTACAATTCAAGGAGTCAGAAAAAAATATCGCTATTAAAATACCCTTTGATATTCTAATCTACAGGCAGGAACCAGCATTGAGAGAACTCAAAAAGGAATTCATGTACGATTTTTTCCCTCAAAACTCTGAAAAATACTAATTGCTATCCTGACAGATGAAGAAATAAAAGCTATCTTCCAATTTTCTTGTAATAGAGAGGTGTAGCCAATGTCGCTGCAGACAGCGATTCCCCGGGGCTCCGGAGGAACGCCGATATCCCAGCCGTTTTGGGGGTCCTTCATGGACCATACCTGTCTTGGAGAGACAGCAAAGAAGGGAGGCCCTGAGAGGCACAAACAGGGAAGCGGAAAATTCCCTGGAGCACCGACATCAGCATCCGACTCTGCGGCATGGGAAGACAGCCATTAGAGCTGTCACAAGCTGGGGTGCCCACACAAAAAGGTTGGAGCAGGAGAAGCGATTGAACGGATATTCTTACGGGAAAAGGGATTTGCCAACACATAGGTAAGAAGACAATTTATTAAAGCTTAAAAGAAGTCTTCAATTTGAAATCAGCGGCTAAATTGGCATGTGGAAGTATAAATAGAAGAAAATAAAAGTAAAACGGAACTTTGTAATTAAAGCCCCAAAAAGGACTTTCCATCTGAATTTTAATTTGGCTTTGGAAGAGATCAAATACTAAAAGGAACAGAAAATTGAAAGAATACTTTGTTTGCTAACAAAAGAACTAAGATAGGAAATAATAAACTTTGTGGATTAACAAGGGACATTTTGTTGCTAAAACATTTGGGAATTGGAAAGAGACATCTGCTGGAGGAAAGAAAGTATCACATCATTCAGATCTATGTGGGAAAATCAGAAGGAAGCATTGTTTTAACAGCTGTCGTGAGATTGTAAAAGAAAAAAGGGGAGTGGAACCGATAAAGACTTAAATTGAAACAGTTTAAAAATATATTGGAATTGGACTCTTCCAGAAACAAAGAAGAAAAGAAGAAAAGAGATATATTTGGGTTAAGTTAAAGTAATAAATTGGAATTTAGACTATATACAAATTAAGATAAATAAAGTTTAAAAGTCTTTCTTTTTAAATATGGAGAATTGGGAGGAATTATGGGAGATGCTTTTTTTATTTTTTTTTATTTTTTTATTGAAAAAGTTTTACAATAAATTTTTCCCCATTACATCCCACACCCCTCCACCCACCCACCATCAACTCCCTCCTCCCACCCACCCCCCAGACTTCCCAGAGCAGAATACAAGGTATACGATCTGACAATCATAAACTAGAATACCCTAATTATCCATAAATTCCCATCCCTCCCCAAAAACAAAAAAGAAGGAAATGTTCGTTCGTACAATATTTGATGTTTCTTCATCCAATAATTGTTCTAAATATAGTCAGTCCATCTTCCTCATTCCAGTATATTTTCTTGTGGGTTTTCAGTCTGGTACATTGAAGTTTCCAACAAGTTCAATATTTTTAACCTCTACTCTTTGATAACAAACGTATAATCCATCTTCCAATATTACACTAGCATCATCACAATAAATTACAAATATTTTATAACCATTTTAACATTTTAACCTTAAGCAATTTCCTTTCTGTTTTAATTTTTATTTTAATTTTCCCCCCAACACTTTAAATCCCACATCAATTTTTATCCAAAGTAACTAAATCCACCATTAATAAAATAACATCAATAAGATATATCTCCCTCATTTTACTTGTAAATTAAAACAAATACACCCCAACTTAATTTCCAAATACCATCTATAAAACATTTTATATAAAAAAGGAATTTAAATTATCCTTCCTTACTTTCAATTTTTATCCAAAATAGATAAATCCACCATATATAATAATAACAGCATAAATATAATACACCCACATTTGACTTACAAACTCAAACAAATGCACATTATCCTTTCTATTTCTTTTATGTTCAGAAATTTTTACTTACAGTTTACCAATTCCCATAAAAGAAAACACTTTTCATCTGACAATATTGCTGCTTTACTCCTTGTTCTTTTTTAAAGATTACCATCCTTTGTTCCTCCCCTGCTATTTTCTGTATTTCTTCTCCCAAAGTTACAGCCCCAATTTCAAATTGTGTTTGCTTTACTTCCTTCTCCCTTTTTTTTTTAACCATTTCCACTTCTCCCATCTTAACTTCTAAATCTGGTAAACTTCCAGCCTTCAATACCTCAACGTAAAAAGCTCTTGCTTTGGTAACTGCGTTAAGACAACACTTCCCTCACATATAATTTACTGTTAGTCCGGCTGGCACATTCCATCTATACCATACCTGGCGGTTTTTAAGCTCCTTTACCAAAAAAGCATATTCTTTTCTGTCCCTCAATATTTTGGAAGGAATTTCTTTCAATACCAAAACCTCTTGACCCAATATTTGAATTTTACTTTTATAGGAGGCTTGCGAGATTTCACTCCTAATCTTCCTAGATGTAAAATAAATCACTATATCCCTTGGCAGCTGTCTCTGCCTTGCCACCCATGAATTAACACGGTAAATTTTCTAAATTTGATTTTCAAGATCCACTGATGTCAGTCCAATCACCTGTGAAAAGGCTTCTGCAAATATCTTTTTTAGATTCTCTTGCTTATTTTCTTTTAAACATCTCACCCTCAATGCAGATTCCATTGTTTTATATTGTAATAAAATCCGCTCTTCATCTGCTTTCTCCACCTTGTTCCAAAGCTCCTCTATTTGACTTTTTAAATTCAAGTTAATTTGATCAATCTCATGCACTTTTCTTTTCTTTTATTGAAAAAGTTTTACAAAAAAAAGCTTTTTCGCCCCTTCCCCCCCTCCTCCCTCCCTTCAAAAAAACCCCTCCCCCCCCGACGTCCCGGAAACAAACACAAGGTATAGTTAAAAATAAAACAAACATATGCTAAAAAAATTTCCTCCTAACTCAGGTTATACTCCTGCATTTCTCATCAAATCCTAACCTCCCCCAATGCAATCAGAAATAATACATCCTAATCATTCAAAGGCAGTCTGATATCTCTTCATCTGATATCTGTTTTGAATATAGTCAATCCATTTTTTTCATTCATTTAAGTATCTTTCTTGCGTATTGTCTTTCAAAAAGGCTGAGATTTTTGCCATCTCAGCCAAATTGGCAACTTTCAATATCCATTCTTCTATTGTAGGTAATTCTTTTTTCTTCCAGTACTGTCCTATCAGTAATCTTGCCACTGTTATTAGATTTAAAATCAATTTAGTCTAAACTACTGTACAGTCTGTGGTAATTCCCAGTAAAAAAAATTGCGGCAGGAACTTTATCTTCTTTTTCAAAACATTTTGTAGAATCCACCAAATTCTTATCCAAAAAGTCTTAATATTCTTACAAATCCACGAAATATGAAAATATGTAGCATCATCACAGTTACATCTCCAATATTTTGCTTGCATATCTGGATACATACACGATAATTTCTTAGGATCTAAATGCCATCTATAAAACATTTTACAAAAATTTTCCCTTAAATTCTGTGCCTGCGTAAATTTAACATTTCTAACCCAAATTTTTTCCCAAGTTTCCAATAATATTGGCTCCTGAAATTTTTTTTTTTTTGTTTACATTTATACCCCGCCCTTCTCCGAAGACTCAGGGTGGCTTACAATGTATAAGGCAATAGTCTCATTCTATTTGTATATTTTTTTTTACAAAGTCAACTTATTGCCCCCCCAACAATCTGGGTCCTCATTTTGTGCCCACTTTATCATACAGTCCTTTACCAAATCCCTTTCAGAGTCTATTTCAAGTAACACATTATACAATCTCTTTATATGCTCCTGAGGCTGATTTCTAATTTGCTTTACCAAATTTTCCTCCCTTTGCATTATACTATCTAGCATGTAGTTGCCCATATTGAAACAAAGTATAATTTTCCCCTTCTTCTTTTAATATGTGCAGAGATTTTAATTGCAAATTACCTCTTTCAGTATACAAAAGATCTTTATATGTAATCATTTCCTGATTCTGTTCTATATTTATATTCTCTATTGTATGCCTGGGACTCACCCACATAGGAACCTTATAATTTAGTTTATAAGAGTATTTTTTCCAAACACGCAAGAGAGCAATTCTTAACACATGATTTTTAAAAGCCTTATCCACTTTTTTCTCATAAATTAAATATGCATGCCATCCATGTAGCAAGTCATAACCTTCTATATTCTTTCATCTGTTAGATTAAACCAATCACTTATTGCAGAGAGAGCAGCTGCTTCATAGTATAATTTAAAATTGGGCATTTTTAAGCCTCGTCTTTCCCGGGAATCTTGAATTATTTTCATTTTAACCCTCGCTTTTTTACCTTCCCATATAAATTTATTGATTCCAGTCTGCCATTCCTCCAAATTTTTATCTTTTTTATTCCTGAAAGAGGAATAAAAATCTAGGTAAAACATTCATTTTGATAGCAGCTATTCTCCCCAGAAATGATAATTGCAATTTTTTCCAAACAATCAACTCCTTCTGAACTTTTTGCCATAACACCTCAATTGTACAATTTCACATTTGATGGTGTAATATAAACCCCTTTTTTACAATTTCAAATCCTGTTATTTCCTCTAATTTTTCTTTCTGTTGTCTTGTCATATTTTTTATTATCACTTTTGTTTTATTCTGATTTACCTTAAACCCTGAAACCTTTCCATATCGATCAATTATTTCCAACAGAGATGAACTTGAGTTTATGGGATTTGTTAAAGTAATCACCGAGTCATCTGCAAAAGCTCTCAGTTTATATTCATGTTGTCTAACTTTAATTCCCTCTGTCTACTTTGATTCTCGTATTTATCCAATAATGGCTCCAGAGTTAAAATAAACAATATGTCAGGCCTGGAAACCATATTAGACTTTAGGTTTCCAGACGCTGCCACATTTTTTCCCCTGAGGGGAAGAAGGGGGGCTGAGGGGTATGGTAACATTCTTTAGACGGTCAAGGTCAGATGGGGTTCACATCTGCAGGAAGAGTGGCAAGAAGATATTCGAATGGACTGGGAGAACGTGGGACCATGTGACCATCAAAGGGGTCAGGGGGGTGGGACTCTTGGGGTTTGTATAACTGGGGAAAAGAATCCGGAACTTCAGTTTTGGAATTGCACTCATCGTGTGCCAGTCTCCTCATGCTAGTAAAGAACTCTGGAAAAGAAATGTCTCTGAGTTTCTTTTACGCAGAAGAGGAATTTCTGGAACCTTGACATAATAATAGTGATAAAGGACATCCCTGTCTTGTTCCTTTCGCAATCTTAAAGGCTTCTGTTAAATTACCATTAATTATTATCTGGGCTGTTTGCTCTCCATAAATCGCTCTAATTATTCTCAGAAAACAATCTCCAAATTGCATTTTATCTATTAATTTAAATAAAAAATCCCAATGCAATCGATCAAAAGCTTTCTCTGCATCAAAAAAAAAAATAAATGCTGCTGGAATAAAATTATTCTTTTCTAAATATTCCAATAAATTTACAATCTGCCTAACATTATTCCTCATCTGTCTCCCTTTTATAAATCCAGATTGATCAGTATGAATTCTTCGTTGTAAAACTAACATTAATCTATTTGCTATTATTTTAACAAAAATCTTATAATCATTATTTAAAAGTGAAATTGGCTATAATTCCCAGGTTTAGAACAATCCTGTTCCTCTTTTGGTATCAATGAAATAAAAGAAGTTCTCCATGAAGGGGGAATTCCCCCTCCTAATTGTATCTGATTAAATAATTCCTTACATGGACCTAACATTTTATCCTGTAAATTCCTATAATAACTTGCTGTAAACCCATCCGTACCAGGAGTTTTCCCCATTTTTAATTGTCTAATTACCAAAATAATTTCTTCAGAAGTTATATGCCGATTTAATTCTTCCCTTTGTTCTAAAGTTAAGCTTTTAACCTTATAATCTTTCAAATAATTATCAATATCCATATTCAATATATTATCTTTAGCATATAAATTTGTATAGTATTCTAAGAAAGCTTTTTTAATTTTATCCTGTTGATATCTCTCTTTACCTTTATATTCTATTTTTTCTATAGTACGTTGTTTTTGTTTTTTCCTTAAAGTATATGCTAACCACCTACCAGGTCTGTTTGCATTACAAAAAGTATTATGTTTGTCATATTGTATATTTGTTGCCACCTGGTCAGCCATTAACATATTAAATTGACTCTGTAATAACTTTATTGCATCTTTAAGTTTTTGATCATGCGGATTATGTATTAATAATTGTTGTTTCTTATAAATTTCCTCTTCTTGATACCTACGCTGTCTTTGTTGCTTATTTCTCTGTCTATTGTTAATATATATTAATACACCTCTCATAAAAGCTTTGCTGGCATCCGAAACCATTTCTATCGATGTTTCGTTATTCAAATTATAATCAAAAAATTCTTTCATCTGCTTTTTACATTGATTTACATTATCCTGATATCTAAACAAATTTTCATTTAATCTCCATGTTCTTCTGCCTTCTTTTTCTTATTGCAATTCCATCCAAACTGGGCTATGATCAGATAAACATCTTGAAAATATCTTGATTTTCTTTACCCTAGAAAGCAAATCATTAGAGGTTAATATAAAATCAATACGTGAAAAAGATTGATGCCTATCAGAGAAAAAAGTATAGTCTCTTTCATCCAAATTCCGCAGTCTCCATACATCTCTCAACTCAAACTCTTCTATCATCTCAAAAAAGGATTTAGGGAGCTTTGCATCTGCAGGTATCTTTTTAGAAGAAATTCTCTTGTCCTTTCGTGTATCAATTACTCCATTCCAATCTCCTAATATAATATACAATCTATAATCCCATAGAATCAACTTATCATACAACATTCTGTAGTATTTTTCTTGTTGCTGATTAGGTGCATATATACCCAGAAGAAGGATCTTTTTTGTTTCTAATATAAGTTCAATAGCAATATATCTTCCATGAATATCTGCCTCTATTAACTTAGCTGGTATATCCTTTCTTAAATATACCACTATGCCATTTTTCTTATCCAAAGATGAAGTAACAAAGTGTTTACCTAATTTTGAGTTTATCAAATATTTTTGATCTGATAATTTAATATGTGTCTCTTGTAAACAAATCACATCATTTTTAAATTGCTTCAAATAATGAAATATTTTTCTTCTTTTCTGAGCTGAATTCAAACCATTGACATTCCAGGTAAGAATTTTATTTCCCATTACTGGCCTCCTGAAGCTTTTGAGCAATCAACTGAAGATCATCCTCCTGTATCTTGCTCCTCCCACCGCTTCTCCCACCGCCTTGCTCCTCCCACCGCTTCTGTAGCAGAATCCTGACCTTTGCTTTGAATTTGTTGCTCCTTTTCTTTACGCTTAAGGGCTCCCCTCGTCACTCTTTGTTCTTGTGGTTGTTCCTCAGACAATAACATCACTGGGGTCACCTTCACTTCCACGCTCATTTGGCTCTCTTGAATTCTTTTTTCTATTACTTCTATTTCAACTTTCAACACAGTAGAAAAAAAATCTTTGGCCTTAAGCACAGTGTCAATACGATATCTTTTTTCTTGATAATACACTGTCAAACCAACTGGAATTTCCCATCTGAATTAAATCTGGTACTTTTTAAGTTCTTGTGTAAAAAATATAAAGTCTTTCCTGTCCCTTAGCATCTTGGGAGGAATCTCTTTCAAAACTTTCAACTCCTGATCTCCTATTTTCAACTTTTTCTGATATGCAACTTGCAAGATCTGGTTTCTCATTGTTCTTTTCACAAAGCAAACCACAATGTCTCTATGAAGTTTCTTCTGCCTAGCAATCCAGGAATTAACTCTATATATTTTATCAATTTGATAAGCAACCTCTTGTGGATCCAATTCAATAAATTCAGCCAAAGCTTCTGATATTTTTTTTTTAATCTTCACCTTTTTCCTCCTGTAACCCCCTAATTCTCAGTGCTCCTTCCATCATCCTATACTGCATCACCACCACTTGATCTTCATTTTTGTCCAATTTTATTTGCATTCATCCCATTTTATTTTCTAGTTGCTGGTTTGACTGGGCAATTTCTTGCACCTTCTCCTCCAACCCCTCCAATCTTTTTGCCAAACCTTGAAAAGCCATCGAAATATCTTCTCTTATTTTTTTTATTATTCTCTTTCATTTCTTCTCTTATCTTCTCATTATTTTCCATCAACTCCTTAAACCTCTCTTCAAACATTTTCCCTTGCTCTTTAAGCGTATCTTCCAAAGCTACTTCAGATCCCCTTCTGCCAGCAGTCTTAGGTGGTTTTGTAGCCATTTCAGTTTTTAAAAGTCACAAAATTTAAGTTTAAAACTTTTCTTTCCCCCTTTAAATATAGGAGAGCTCAATTCGTTGCAATCCACAAATGACGTTTCTTAGTTACACAGCCAGCTTCCACTTTCACTTCACTTCACTTTCACTTCCTCTCAGACACCATTTTAAACAGTCAGTTAAGGCAAAAGAAAAAATTTTTTCCACTTTTTAAAGGGTAGAAGTCAGGAAGTCAAAAATACTTGCCATCCAATAATTATTCACTCGCGTTTATTCCGTCTACATGTAGAAATCCACAGAAAAAACCAATTGGGCAGAGATGGACACTTTCTTCTTTTCCTGCATCTGCAGAAGCGCGCTGAAGTTCGGAGCTCAGCAGGGTTTCAGTGGGACTCAACCCTCCGGGGCTCTGCTTAACAAAGCCAAGCCCCTGGGGGAGATCTACCACTCTCCCACCGCTCTATCCTCTCCCTTTCTCCCAGGAAGAGAAGTTGAAGCCAGCGAACAGCTTATTTTCGCTGTTTCACCGGCTTTTACAAGATTTCAGCGCGGAGCGCCTTGATTAGGTGCCCAGCGAGGAAAGTGGCGCCACCGGAAGCCTATCTCATGCACTTTTCCATCCAGCATTTTTATAAATTCAATCATAGTCATAAAGGCTGACCTCACTTCTTCTTGTAAATCTTCATTCTCAGCTGTAGCAGAATTTTTAATTTCCAATTTCTCCTCAATTTCCTTAAGTTTTTTGTCTCGAGCAGAAATTTGAGCCTTCAGAAATTCTTTCAACTCCTCTTGTAGTTTGTGTATTTGAACCAGCGAGGCAGCTCCCTTAGAATCAGCAGGCTGTATTTGTTTAAAAGCCATCTTACTTTAACTTTATAAATTGCAACAAAGTCAAATTTTTTCAAGCAACTTATTTGAAATGGGTAAATCGGTTCTATAAACCTTCAGCTTTTCTCTTTAAGATTTCTTCACTTAAATATAAAATCCATCAAATTTAAGCAGAGTTAACAACGCGCTAATGATGTTAACAAAGACTTCCTTAAGTTTCATTTTCACGCCTCATTAACCAAACCCGCCATTTTCCTTCTTCTCAAATACCTTTCAAAGATCAAGATGAGGTCTAAGGCATACATCCACCCTGCCTCTTGCCTCCGCTCCGTCTACTTAAAGTAATTAGAATATCTTCATCTTGGTAGCAGAGATGGTCGCGAGCGCTTTGTTCTGCAAAAATGCAGAAGCTTCCCCGATCTGGAGCATTTGCCAGGTTTAAACAGGGAGCTTCACCCTTCGAGCCTCAGGAGTTTAATAGAATCACGAGGGCGGCGGTCCGAAAGGACCATCTCCAACGCGTGCGGAGCCACTGGAAGTCGGGCGGGAGATGCTTTTGATGGTCCGAGAGTCTATTAATAGAAATAAACAAGCAGAATTATGGCTTAAAAAAAAAAAAAGATGAGGAAATTATGAGATATAATGCTGGAAAAGAGTGAAGATAATATAGATGATCATATTGGGATTGATAATGAAAAAATAAAAATGGAGAGAAGGAAAGAAACTTTAAAAAAAGGGGGGGAAGCAAAAAAGAAAAGTGAGAAGGAAAATTAAAAAGTGAAAAAAACCGTGAAAAAACAGATGATTACACTGGGATTAGCAGTGAAAGATTAAAGAGAAGAGGAAAAAATAGAGAAAAATTGAGGAGGGACATCAAAAAAGTAAAAGTCAGAGAAAAGTGGAAAAGAGGAAACAAGAAAGGGAGAAAGAAGAAAATGAAAGAAAGGGAGAAAGGGAGAAAAATATTAAGAGATGGGATCTGGGAGAGACTGAAAGAAAATAGTTAGAAGTAGGAGAAAAATGAATAAAAGAAAAGAAATAAAAGTAGTGATAGATTTGCTTCCTTTTTTTTCTTTTTTTGTGTTGGACAATGCACGGAATGAGAAAAAATTAAAGTGATGATTAAGAAACAAATTTTAAATTTATAAAAGAATGGAAAATCCAGCAGAGGAAATTTGAAATGGCATGGTTTATAAATTAAGATGATTGAAATTTAAGATGTAAAAAACAATAAAATTGAAATGTTAGTAAATGATGTATGTCATTGGAAGAAAATAATAAGTATTGAATTTTGAATAGAAATGTTAAAAAAAATAAGAGGTGGAAAGTTGTACTAATTGACTGTATGATATAAATGGAATAAGATGAAGACAATGTTAAGGCTTAAAATATAGGAGAGGAGGTTTGAAAAATATGTGTAATAAATGAGAGAATTGGGGATGTCTGGACATTAGAGATATTGAAAATAGATACAGCAATAGAGAGAGATAAGAAGAAAGAGAGAGATGGAAGGGAGAGAGAGGGAGAGAGAAAGAAGAAAGGGAAGAGGAGAGGAGAGGAGGTAAGGGAAAGGAAATAAGGGTAGGAGAGAAGGTTAGATAGGGAGGAAGTAGGGTGGAAGAGGAGAAGGGAAAAGGAAGTAGAGAAGGAGTAGGAGAAGAGAGGAGAAGAAAGTAGATACAAAGAAAGGAAGGAGGGAAAGGAGTGTAAGGAGAAGAAAAGATTGCTGTGGAAAAGAAATGAAGGAAAGACAACCCCAAAAATATTCAAAGAATAAAAATTGAAATAGTTAAAAAAAAAGGAATGAAAGGGAATGAATATGAATAAAAATGGAGAAATTAGAAAACGAAGAGTGAAAAAAGATGTGATTTAATAAAATGAACAAGGAAATATTAGGAAAGGAATAAAAAACTATACAACATGTGTTGTATTCTTTCAGTTTTTTAATCTATTACTTTGTATGCTAAGTGAGGAGGGGTGGATGTAAATAGGGACACTACATCAAAGGAAACCATGATCTCATCAGGAACCACACATCCTGGTCAACCAATAAGAAGCCGCACCCAATCAGGAACCACATAAATAGGACGCATAGAACAGCCCAGCACAAATTCTGGCAGAGAAAAGTTTTCTGAGGGTGGATTGCAGCAGAAGCCGAAAGCCCAGAAGACTAAACCTGTGGTCCTGGTGAATTACCCAAACTGGATCTTTCAAAGTTCTTTTTCACTTTGAACTTCATTTGATTTCTTGGGGGGATATTTCCAACTACCTGTTGGGAAGATGTCTATGGAGGTTCTCAGTCATTGAGGTCATGGTTGTCCCAAAAGTGCTTTTCCAAAAAGTAACTGGTTTTTTCCTTGAAGTTATTTCACTTCACATTAAAGAAGCTTCTTCAGCTCTGTTGGGAAGATGGTTTACTCCAGGGGTGTTAAACACAAGGCCCATGGGCTGGATCTGGCCTGCAATGTGGTCAGATCCGGCCTGTGGAGCCATCCTGGAAAATGTAAGAGGCCAGCCCACGTTGCTTTGGCCCGGTCTACTCAATGCAAAGAGGAAATATCGGGCAAGTATGGCATTGGCCTGGTCTACCCAATGCAAAGAAGAAACATGCCAGCAGTTTGGGGAGTGGCTATGGAGTGCCTATTCACAACACCTGTTGAAAAGTAAAATTCTAATTTGCATATCTGTTGCCCATCATTAACATGGCATTTCCGAAATCAACATCTTTTATATTATTTCCTCTAGAATTGTATTTATTATCTTGATATGCTTAACAAATTAACCCAATCGCTTTTACATTTAATCCTGCTATTCTTCCTATGTGCAACAGAAAAACAATGGCATTCTTCCAAGTGTCAGATACATTAGTACAGATGTATGTTAAATAATTTGCAAAATCACTGCAATTATTTCTCTAGTTACGCAATCCACACCTGAAACCTTACAACTTTCAAATTTCTTACAGAATTATCAATTCATTTTTTTCTTCTTTTTTTACAAATCCATTCTATGTATTTTAGAGATTTGTATTGCAATTAGAATGATGAGTTACATCATTCTAATTGCAATGCAAATCTCTAAAATACTCTTACTTTTAAATCCATCCACTTTACAGAAGGGTTCGTCTTAGGCCCTTTATTTCTTTTTTAAAAAATGTTTTGGGAGGTGGGATCCTGGTGCTCTCTGAGATTGGTTGTTTTCTTCCAGATATTTCCTGCTACCCGCTAGCTCTAATGATGCCACCTAATTGGGTAATGAAATGTCTGGAAGAAAACAACTCATCTCAGATAGCACTAGTCCCACCAAAAAAATAAAAATAAAATAGTCCCCACAGTTCAACCCTGAGTTACAAATATTCTATTGATATTATTTTAAAATTTTCATCAAAACTGTTGCATTTCTCATCTTAACTCTTGTTTTCATTACATTCCTTACAACTCTCTTTTTATTTATATACCCATAATGCCAAATCTTTCTACAATCTATTTATCATCTATAATTGCAGCCATTCCTTTATGCATATTTTAATCACTATCACTTCCTCATTCTTTGGAATATGAAGATATATAAGCAGATTTTCATACTTCATATTAATATAACTTAACATGCTTCTGTGCATATGTAATTGTTTTTACTCTTCTACTGTATCCTCTTTTTATTCATTAAATTGGAATAATTTAGTTTATGGTATTTTTTTATGCAAGTCTCATACTTTCTATTCCTGCAATGATTCTACATTCACTTTCATTTCATTTCTTTCCACATCCATTTTTCTTAAGATCCACTTTTATTCAAAGTTTATTGTAATATAGTTTAACTTCTCTCCTTATAGCACTTTCTTCAGAAAATAGTCTGTGTCATCAAATATAATAATGTTTGCCAAGTAGAAATTCAAGTTTGCAGACATCGGATTAACAATATAATTACTTTTAGTTGTCTGAAATTTTTTAAAAATGTTTTTTATTGGTAGCAGGAATTTGGTATAAGTTGGTAAGGGAAGTGAAAAACATTTCATTTCATTCATTCATTTCATCCAACTATGAATACAGCAGGTAATAAATATTACAAAACTTTCTAATAGCAATCAATGGCAGAATATGAAAATACAAAATTTAGCTTATAATTTTTGAAAAGCTCAAAAACTTTACCTAAATATAAAATATTTACTGAGATGTAATCAAATGTATTAAAATGGCATACCTTCAATACATTTTAATGTAAATGTCAGGGAGAACATATAAAAGTGTATGCAAGATAATAAAGTAATATTGTCATTATTAAAACTAATAAACATTAAAAAATATTAACACATTTACAAAAAAATGTTGCAGCAATGGTATCAACTTTATCTTAAAGACACTCACATTGTTCATGTCTGGAATGCTGACATCATCCAAGTCAGAAACAATGCTTCCCCTACGATTAGTGCGGCTAAAATAATCAGCTGCAGTTTCCCCATGTTGATGAAAATCACTTGACTTCCAGTAACGAAAACAGATAACAAACAAAAACAGATGGCGAGAAAATGATAGGAAACAAAATTCAGAAACAAAAATAATAATAATTTGTTCATGTGATTTTTATCTCTTGATCAAAACTGTTTTGAGATTTTTCTTTGAATAATTAAAATCTCTCTTAATTTTGATTTGAAAATGTTAAGGCTACTAATAATAGTTTCACAACAAATCTATGGGTTTTAAACTAAGTCTCACAAAAATTGCAGAATCTGGTAGTGTTTTTTGAATCGATCAGATTTACATAGTTTTAATACATAAAGTAATAATGATATTATATATTTCTAACCTGATTTTGTTTTTAAAAAGTGGTTAAAACATCCAAAACATCAATCATAAATATTAGTTGGTTTTATCATTTCTTTATCATTAAATCTCTAAACATGCTCCTGTATATAACTGTCCTATTATATAATTTTCTCTCACATATTTTTTTAGTATAGGGCCAGTATATGGATTACTCTCTTCTCTATTGATCTTTAAAATACTTCCCTTATTGTGGAAATAACTCAAAATTCAGATCTATTTTTAAAATTAAAGCTGAAAAACATATCCATTTGTTGTTATTAAGGCACAGCAAGGCTAATTAAACTGAAATAAATTACACGCCTAGAGTATTCTAAAAATTTAATATACTTATTCTTCCAAGTCCCTCTCACTAACTGTATCTTATTTCACAACATTAGGAAAAAAATGCTTCATATTATGTCCAAATTTGGACTCTGAATAATCTAGAAATAGAAGTTGACTTACAGATTCAGTCATTAAGAGAATAAATGAAGGTTTGATTCCCAATTAAAACATTAATTTTAATGTTATTTTAACTGTTCCAAATTAAAGTTGGATTCTAGTACAAAGGAGCAAACATGTTACTTATGGAAAATACAAAATTTTTGTTTTATATAAATCGATAGCAAGTGTTTAATTTTACAAAGAAGCACCTTACATGTGTACAAAGCAGAACTCTTAAATGAATATAAGTTTGCATTATATTGAATCATGGTATGGTCCTGAGGGGGAACTGGTTTGATAGACCACAGTGAAGTGGCAGTTTCCATGGAAAGAGAGTGTATTTGAGAAGGGAGGTGTGGAGAGATAATAGCACAGCCTGGGAATGGACCCAGAGGAAGAACCTAAGGACACACACTCCCTAGAATCTCTCAAGGTATATCCATTAAGCAGAGTCATAAGCATTTAGCCTGGCAAGTTTCATGTTATGTATAAGCAAATTAAGAACTGAATTGCTACTGCTATTGCTGTTCTTGGGCTTAGCCTGACACATAGGTATAAAAAGTGTTAACATTATCTGGTAATTCAATAATTAAAAAAAGTTATTCGTTATTAAAAATATAGTTTCCTTTAAATTTCACAATCTTTAAAAAAACTTGAGACATTTACGGTAGATGAATTATATAAGACTTAGTAAAAACTACTTGAAAGTGAAATAAATGGAGATACTTTTTTTAAAAAAAAATTAGTCAATTTATTAAGGTGTAGAATATCTTTGTAGTCATTATTAGATTTGGAATTGAACTACAATGAGTTTTTTTTTTTTGTTTACATTTATACCCCGCCCTTCTCCGAAGACTCAGGGCGGCTTACAATGTATAAGGCAATAGTCTCATTCTATTTGTATATTTTTTTTACAAAGTCAACTTATTGCCCCCCCAACAATCTGGGTCCTCATTTTACCTACCTTATAAAGGGTGGAAGGCTGAGTCAACCTTGGGCCGGGCTCGAACCTGCAGTAATTGCAGGCTCTGTGTTCTAATAACAGGCTTCTCTACTGCCTGAGCTATCCCGGCCCGGCCAGTGTTAGTTTATCTAACACTGAGGGCTTTTAAGCATCTTATTCCTTCTATTCTAAATGTATTAGTTTATTGGATAATAAATCTAAAATGTACTGCAAATTAGATATTATGAACATTATGAACATTGTTGTTTAGAAATATATAAATGTTAATGCATAATCTATATAAATGAATTTGGATATGATTTCTTGTACTTTAATATGAGAAGGAGGATTTTTTTTAGTATTTGAAAATACTATAGCTTTGACAGTGTAATTGTTAATTCTAAAGGAACCAAGAATCCATTTCCTTTACTGGAAAAGGACCTGTTTTATCCTTTCAGATGCAAAGACTATATAATAATATATTTATGCACATACATTTATTATATATGTGCAATTAATTGTTCTCATTTTCATTATCACACAAAATAATACATTGTCTACATTAAGTTAGGACATAAACTGGGAGAAAATTTAATAATGTTAAGGATAAGAAATAAGAGTATTTTAAAAATAGTGCAATTCTACTTTGAGAGATTATAAACTGAAATACTTTTAAGCTAATGAGTATACATCCAATATAAATAGGAATATTTATTATACATATCAAGATTAGGATCTGTAAACATTTCACAGGTTCATGAATTGATGAAATTAGAACACAGCAGATCATATCAATCATGCAACATTGCTCACCACACTATCTCTACGACTTTGCACAGCATAGTCAGAGGATGCAATGTTGCCTGATTCATCATCTGTAAACTATAAGAGTTGGAAATAAATAATTAACTAGGTTATTATTATATACAGTACATATTTATCTAAATCAATATTAAGAACTTTCTACAATATTAAGGACTTTAACTGGATAATAAATAAACCAATGCAATGTGGTAAAGAAGTACCTTCATGATGCTGGATTCTGGTGTGAGAGAGGTAACTTCACAGAGTCAAGATAACCTGCAAGTTTTCACTTCAGTGACTTAACAATGTTTCAAACTAGTATTTATTTATAATAATAATTGTCTAATTTGAAGATATAGTTGGCTTAATTAAACTACTACTGTCTACATAGTCCCATTTTTAAATTTGTTCCTTAGTTATATACTTCCTCAAGCTATTTTTACTAAATTGGCAAATCTATGTGAGATTACAAATAATCAACAATCGATTTGGTATATACTTCAACTCTACCTGGCTAGATAGAATACAAAACCTCTCAGCTCTTTCATTCCTAATACTTAAGTAGCGTAAAGCATAGAATACAAAACCTCTCAGCTCTTTCATTCCTAATACTTAAGTAGCGTAAAGCCCGCATCCAACTAAAGGAAAAGAAAGAAAGAAAGTCTCTATTATACTCTACGGAGACATGGACAATTTTGGATCCCTGAATCTATTTTTGCAGACTCCACATCCTAAACAAATACATGGAATCTTGAAAAAATTGAATTTATTCACAACTTTCCTCTCTCTGAAAACATGAAATGTAATCCTTGATCATCAAAGTTTCCCCATTCTGACCCTGTGTAAAGAAAGCTATCTGTTATCATAGAACCAAATTATATCCATAGTATTAACTTGCAACAATAAAACTGAGCTTTTATCAAATGGAGTACTAGTGGAAGTTATATTACATCAGTTCCTGATAAAATAGGCATATAAAATTAGGTGAATATGAAAGGAAACTTTAACTGAAAACCTTAAGTACTCTCTCTGCTTACCATTATCTACAGAACAAATACAATATGATAAGCATGCAAAATTTCCATATTTTTAAATATAAAATTTTAAAACTGATTTTAGAGTATTATATTCTTTCAACTAGTTTACATTCCTTGCTAAGAATAATTAAGATTCTTCTTTCAAAATATATAATTGAAAAAGTGGAGATTCCCAGAATGACAGCCAACCACTCTACATTTACATTATCAATAATGCAAATTAGTAATCCCTATCTATTTAATATCAGAGTTATCCATAAAAATAAATAAATTTATTTTATCTATAAAATGACATGCAGAGACATCTCACCACTGGACTACTTCGTGCTGAACTTGCTCTTGAAGAGTAACAACTATAATCTGAAGGCTAAAAAACAAATATTGTGAAATACTTTTTCAGCTGTTTATTTTCACATACACATGCCAAACATATAAAATGAAATTCCTATAGACTTACAGGATGATTACTGTACCATTTATACACTCCATCATCATATAATGATGCCTAGAGAACGAAGAAAATAATGTTCGTTGTTATATATAAGTATAGAATAAACCTGTAAGTATTTTCTGATACAACATGGACGAACAGCCAAACAATATAATGCGTCTTACTTAGTTCATTTAGCTGCAGAACAGTGAAACAGAAAGGGGGAAAGGCAATTTAAACATGTAAACAGACATATTGATGGAGTAGGGGGAATGATGTAAGTATAATGTAAGATCATATAAAAACAGAAAAAGAGTTATCTTTTAGTTTCTTTTTCTATGCATTACCAGCATGCAGACATAGATTATAGTAGTCCTCGATTTACAATCACAATTGAGCCCAAAATTTCTGTTTTTGAGACAGTTGTTAAGCGAGTTTTATTTCCATTTTATGATCTTTCTTGACTAAGTTGTTAATTACTGCAGTTGTTAAGTTATTTATTTGTTTAAGAAAATCTCTATAGATTTCAGAGTCCACAGTTTACATACACTTTGTTTCTTCTCAAGATAGTTTCCTGATATTCTCCATTCTTATATATTTTTTAAACAAGCTAAATATTTACAAAATAATGATACACAATGGTGTCAGGGAACAGTATGCTCAGAAAGCAGGCTAAAGTCACCATGCAGATCTACATACGAACCAAACTGGTACTTCTTATCAAACTAGTGTTTACATCTGGAGGAGCCTATAGAACAGAATACATTTTTTAGATTTCAGTAGACATAAATATTACAGTACCTAAACATTACCTATCGTGTTACATTTTACTAACCCTGTAATTCTTAGTAGTTGCCAGAGGTTCATTGTATAGAGATGATGACTATGAGAAGAATAAGGCATTGAATTGTACTGAATGTTGTATAAATGATGCACATTGTTCATCAAACATGCAGATAAGGAACAGTGTGAGAGCATTGTCATAAAATGATAGAACAGAAAGAGTGCATACACAGTCCAAAGCTGGCAACAATAGGTTAAACATTCAATTAGATATTTAATTTAAAAAATGCCATCCATAAGCCTACACTAGCCCTATTTTTTAGAACAACCCTTTTTAGAATAATTGCATATAATACTAAAATATATTAGATTTATTGTTAACATAATGGCAAATTTAAATCAGGAAGTTGCAAGACAAAAATTGAAAAGAAATCTAAATTCCTGAACTTAGCTCTACTTCTAATTCTAACTGAATTCATGCATCAACTAATATAGGATCAAAAAAACCCTTCACTGAATCCTTCACCAATTTTTAATTCAAATGACACTCAAATGAAGCAAAGCTTTTATGCTAATTCTCATGCTATTATGCTTTACTGAAGAAAAAAATCTATTCAGCAAAATAATTCATACAAAAAAAACCAAACAAACCCGAGGTTGATAAGAAGGAAGTGTTTTGCTATGTCTAAGACTGCTGTAATTTCGCTGGTCGTGATAAAATCCACTCTGTTTAAAAAAAATGACAAGAGTATAAAAGATACCTAAACACAAACTCATAAGGGGCTGCAAATAATATTACCTTTAGTATTCAAAATATATTACAAGGCTCCAAAATGCTTTAGTACAGTAAACAATTTCAGTTGATTCAGTTGAAGGCATTGTATTACATGGTAATGTAATTTTTTCATATAAAAGCTCAAACTTTCTGTCTTTTTTATATACATTACAAGATTATTTGGTTATACGTCCACTAAACAAGATACTTCCCTATTATTTAGTTCCTGAAACTGTGATGCATATACCATATATGCTAACTTCACAATGCAATAAATTAAATTTTGTGCCTGGAAGAATTGAGAAAATTAATACTAACTGCATCTTTCTATATAGATAACTTCTCAGATTTAATCAATTACCATATGCTAACAACAAAACCCGACAAATTTAAAAGTTCTGAAATTATTCATTAACGCTTTTTTAAAATATCAGGGTATTTAAGCTTTGTTGCAATAATTCGCTAAGATTATAACAGATATAACCAAGTTATAGGTTATACATAATTATAACTTATAGGTTATAAGTTATAGGTTATATGTTATTATAGGTTTCACCTTATATGAACTGTTTTCTCTGGTGGAATGTCAAATATTTACTACAGAGGCTTAATAAAGAAAATTTCTATGATCATTTAAATATACAGTGAGAATCAACATTTATTTTCGTGATTCTACTTCAACAATTTAAAACTTTTCAGAAAAACAGGAGCAATCACATACTAGAAACAAGGCACCAAAGTTGGAGTGGAGAAGTCAAAATTTTACCAGGACTAATAATAGTTTCACATTTTAATTTTCCTAACAGTGTGTCTTTTATAGACAAACATAAAATTCAAAAAAAGGAAAATTACATCTATTTCAATAGTTCCATTGAAATTTATAAGTGATAAAAGAGAACTAAAAGTTAGGTTTGCTAATTATTAAAAGAGCAGTGGTGGCCCAACCGTTATAATGCAGTACTGCAGACTGACTCACTGCTCACTCCAAGAGTTTGATCCTGAGTGGCTCAAGGTTGAGTCAGACTTCCATCCTTCCAAGGTTGGTAAAACGAGGACCCAGATTTTGGGGGGCAATATGCTGACTCTATAAACCACTTAGAGAGGCTGTAAAGCACTGTGAAGCAGTATATGTCTAAGTGTTATTGCTATTGTGTTAGCGACAGGAGTGGGTTCTAAAAAATTTTGCTCCGGTTCTGTGGGTATGCCTGGGGGTGGGGAGATGACTGAATGGGAGGGGGGGGCAACTTGACGTCACTCATGCACTCAGTCACATGATACACACACCCCACCAAGCTACATCCACCAAAACGGTGGCAAAAAATTTTGGGACTTTTTGATACTCTTTTATTTTGACACTCCAGCCCCATATCCAGGGTGGGACGCAGTGGGGTGGCAGTGGTCGTCTCAGCTTTCCCTCTGTTGCTCTTCTTGGCCGAAAAGCACCTCTGACAGGTCTTCCCCATGGTTGCAGCCAGAGCGGGCAGGCCAGGGACAATGGCAATGGCAGAGTCCGGCACTCGGGGAGGGCAAGGTTAGCACACTCCCAGCCGCGTCCTGCACGGCTTCCGTCAGCTCAGGGCAGCGGACTCAGCTGCAGCCCAGATGAGCCAAGGAACTGCGGGTAGCCTCCTGCGTGTTGCACCTCCCCCTCAGCCTTCACCCGTGTCTCTGTGCTGTTTTCGGGCACCCAGCTTACTGGGCTGCCCCCGTCCCTGTCACGGCTCCAACGGCAGCAGCTTCAAGAGACGCTGGCGGCATGGAGGCTCAGGCGAAGGTTGGGAGGGGGGTGCAACAAACGGGAGCTCACCACAGTTCCTCAGCTCGTCTGGGCTGCAGCTGAGTCCATTGCCCTGAGCCGGAGGACAGAGGCACCCATCCCCAGCCAGATCTTTCCGGATTTGTCTTGGAGGAAAGCGCAGCTCATGGCTGCTACATTTCACTGTGCTGGATGAGCGAAGAGGAAGAAACAGCCAGTGGAGAGCACAGAGCTGCTCCAGCCCACGTTATCTCCAGGTCAGCGGCTGTTTCTCTCCTTCGTTACTCTTTATGGGAAAGTGTTTGGCGCAGCACAGCAAAATTTAACAGCCATGAGCCGTGCTTTCCTCCAAGTCTCATCCGAAAAGCTGTGCAAAGAAAAGCACCTGATCCCTCTGCTGCCCACAGCGCTTAGAGGAAAGCACGGCTCATGCCTGTTAAATTTCACTGTGCTGCGCCAAACGCTTTCCCATAAAGAGTAACGGAGAGAAACAGCCACTGACCTGAAGAACACATGGGCTGGAACAGCTCTGTGCTCTCTACTGGCTGTTTCTTCCTCTTTGCTAGTGCAGCACAGCAAAATGTAGCAGCCATGCACTTTCCTCCAAGTCGAATCCAGAAAGATCTGGCTGGGGAGGGGTGTCTTCGTCCACGGGCTTAGGGCAGCGGACTCAGCTGCAGCCCAGATGAACCGAGGAACTGCGGGAAGCCTCCGCGCTGTTTTCAGGTGCCCAGCTTACCAGGCTACTCCAGTCCCTGTCACAGCTCTAATGGCAGCAGCTTTGGGAGACGCTGGCGGCATGGAGGCTCAGGTGAAGGCTGGGAGGGGGGTGCAACACATGGGGGACTGAACCCACTCCTTCACCTCCCCATACTTGTTTACTCATCCCAGAGAGCTCGGGCTATGCGGAGGATCCGGCCACCTTCCTCGCTGGCATTGCTCCTGTGTGAACTCTTCCATCCTCGGCTGTTGCAAAGAAGCGGTAGCTCCGGGTGCATCATGCCTGCTTCATTCTCTTTGAGAGCAGCTTTGGAAAGCTGCTCTCAAAGAGAACAAAGTGGGCATGGCGCACCCGGAGCTGCCGCTTCTTTGCAACAGCCGAGAATCTCTTCTCCTTGGAGCTGCAAGCCGCAGGGAGGGGGGACGGCTGCAACACCAGCAGCTTCGGGAAGCTCCTTCCCTCAGTGGTTCATCTAGGTGGCTATGCCGACTTTCTCCTAAGGCTGCTCTGCGCCTTTTGATCTTTCTCGGGCACGGAAAAAAACGATCCTGTGAAGGGACCAAGCCTGCTGCTGAACTTGGAAGCCGAGAGGTTTCTTTTCCACTTAGCCGCTGGCGCAGGGTGGTCGCTGCCGCCATCTTTGCACATGTGCAGCTTTCTTCTCATTGGCTGAAGGACTTTTCGGCACCCTGTGGCCAGGGAGCTGAGAGGCTTCTTTGCCAGCCAGCCACACTCTGGTCAATGCACCATCCGATGGACACATTGGGTGGGCAAGCAAGCAGTGACCGGGGAACAGGTTCAGGGGCATGGCCAGGCTGCCCTTACTACCAATTCAGAGAACTGGTCCCTAAAGTTACTACCTATTCGGTAGAACCGGGCAGAACTGATAGGAACCCACCACTGGTTAGCACTAAATTCTATGTAAGTTTTTAATATTAAAACTAAAATTATAGACTAAAGGAGAAAAGGAAATAATAAATAAAATAACAACTATTACTAAACATAGAACTGGATATTAATGAGTTGGAAGAGAATTAGTAACCAGAAAACCTGTGGATATATGGTTTCCAATTTGAGAACTAGGATAGAATCATATTTCATTTGAAGCATATAGCTTGAGAGTTTTCCTACTTTCATCTTTCTTAAAAGAGGATTTGGAGCTCTAGATATGTTTACCTCGCGGACTCTGTTGTATTTTCCCAAAAATAAGATCCTGTCTCATATTTTTTTGAACCCCAAATAAGGTCTTGACCTTATTTTGAGGGTGATCTTATTACTTTGGAGGTGCAGGAGATGGCCGTGGGACTGGATATCCCATCACCGTTGCCTCCCTGTTCTTTGCAGCGGGTGGCCAGCACTGCCCTGACATATCCCACCACCACTGCTGCCTCTTGGAGCAGGACTCTGCAAGGCTTATTATGCTGTTGCACACATGAACTACAGCACCACCGCAAGCTTCATCATACCGGCATAGCTGGTGCCCTTGTGGCGGTGCTGCCATTCATACGTGCAACGGCACAAGCCTTGCTGACTCATCTCTTCGTGCCGTGCCACTGCCCAGCAACCAGGGCAACCAAAGATGGGAATCTCACTGGTGTTCTTGGTGCTTGCCCACATCCCATTCACCCATCCCTCCCCTCATCTGGAAACTCCTGCCCCACTCCTGCCCCGCTCCTGCCTCTCTGCTGAGCAAACCCCAGCAGCTCCAGATGCTGCACCACCACCCAGCAACCGGGGCAACCAAAGGTGGAAAGCTTCAGCATGGGCCCAAAGCCCGTACCCATCTGGCTCCCTTTTCCACAGTTCTTTATCAAGGGGGGGGGGTGGCAGGTGCAGCGGGGGAGAAGCAAGATGTGTGGAAGATCCCAACCTTTGGTTGCCCTGGTTGTTGGCTGGCAGCATGGCATCTGGGGCTATTGGGGGTCGCCTGGTGGAGAGGTGGAAGCAGGCAGGAGTTTGCAGGTGAGGGGAATAGATGGAGGGGTGGAAGGATGGATGGGAGGTGGGTGAGTGCCAAAAATGCTGGGGAGATGCCCACCTTTGGTTGCCCCAGTTGCTGAGTGGTGTAACACAAAAGATAAGTCTTTATGAGACTCAAAACAAATGAGAAAGAGAATGGGGAGAGAGAAAGGAAAGTAAAGAGAGGGAGGGAGGGAGAGGAAAAAGAGAAACAAATGAGAGAATGAGGAGAGAGAAAGGAAAGAGAGAGGAAAAGAGAAACAGAAATGAGAGAGAATGGGAGAAAGAAAAGAAAAGAGAGGGAGGGAGAGGAAAGGAAAGAAAAGAAAAGAACCAAAAATGAGAGAGAGAATGGGGAGAGAGAAAGGAAAGAAAAGAAAGAAAAGAGAGGGAGAGGAAAAAGAGAAACAGAAATGAGAGAGAATAGGGAGAAAGAAGAAAAGAGAGGGAAAGGAAAGAAAGAAAAGAGAGGGAGAGGAAAAAGAAACAAATGAGAGAGAGAATGAGGAGAAAGGAAAGAAAGGAAAGAAAAGAAAGAGGGAGAGGGAGAGGGAAAAGAGAGAAACAGAAATGAGAGAGAGAATGGGGAGAGAGAAAGGAAAGAAAGAGAGATGGAGGGAGAGGAAAAAGAGAGAAAAACAGAAATGAGAGGGAGGGAGGGGAAGAGAGATCCATTTCTCACACACGGGGAAACCACAATGATCATGTATGCTACAACAATCGATTTATTCAAACTCAACAATTTATTCCAGTATAATCATGTCATCATCTTCTATAACATTGTCAAAACTGTCCATATCCTGAATTCCAGTCTGAGTTTCTTGTGAGTCCATTTTGTTCAAAACCATTGGTCCCAATCACTCATGCTTAGCGATAGCAGTCTCCTTAAGAGTACCTCCTGTCCATGTAGCCTGCTTGTACTGCATGGTGTCAATAGGTGTCACTTATTTGATCCCACGCAATCTTGATCCAATTCACAAGCTATGACTGGCCAGGGTTCACAAAATTCCCTCGCTGGTTTCTTACCATTCTGAGTTCAATGTGTTCATTTATTTGGATGTGGAGATAGTCCTTGAACAGCTTGTTAATAGCGATGTCCAATGTCTGGAATTAGCCAGTCATTCCTGCAGGTATCATAATTTGATCAATCCTGTGCTGGGCAAGAAACTTTTTCATATCCTTGGCACCATGAGTGCTGGCTGAATCTCAAACTACCATGCCACTTTGGCCACCTCACACAACAAGTGGGAGCATTAGCTCCACCCACTTCCTGATAATTCCTTGGGTGCACCAGACCTTTTCAGTTTCTAGGACGTAAATCCCTGAAACCCTTTCAATTTTTTCTTTCTTGCCCTTGCTGATTATTAGCGGTGTGACTTTGGTTCCATCCAGCTGAATAGCCAATATGCATGTCACATGTGCGCTTTCATATCCCGTTGTGGGAATATAAATCGATGTTGCGCCCCTCTGATCAATTGTTGTTTGAGTTCCTTGGCCCGTAAACACTGCAGTTTCATCGATGGCGATCATGTTGCAGAGTTGTACTTGGAAAAGTCAATGCCATCAATGAACAACTTGAATGCAAGTGCACATTTCACAGGTTCGGAATCTTCCAGCTTGAAAAGCAAGGTAGACAGTTCATGTCACTGAATGAAGCTATCATGCCAATGTTAAAAGGCTTTGAATTGTTCCTGGGTAATTTCCAACTGTGTTGCCATTGCAAGAGCAAATGCTTGAATATCACCCCGTGTACTGTTGTGCCTCGTCCGCTTTCCCCGCAGCCGGGCCCGTCTTATCTGCTTCCGAACGCTGAGGAATGTCCTAGCATGCCTCCCGGCCCCAGCCCTGGCTCCATGCCCAGACAGGCCGAAGAAGAAGCGCCTCCAGCCCCCAGCTCTGGCTCCATGCCCAGGCAAATGGAGCAACTAGACCCCTCCCCCTCCCCCACAGCATGTGAGCCTGAGGAAGGTCAATTACCAACAGCTGCAGACTGGAGTGACCCTCGCTTCAGGAGAATTGATAGGCGGCGTCAACAGAAGGAAGGGGGGGCAGACCTGGATAAGTGCTGAGTCATGGAGCCACACCCCATGGCCTATATAAAGGATCTGCTTTCTGGCATTCTCTGAGTCAGGCAAAGTCTACCTTATCTTGCTGAAGTCACTTTCTGGTCTCCTGCCTGCCTTGAGAACTTTGCTAGGACTTTGGCAGAGCTGCAGAGGCACGCCTGATTCGGATTTCCCTGACCCGGCCGTCAGCGGAGGAGTGGGACACGACACGTACAACCAAAGCCTTTGCTCTCCTGTCAGAGATCAATTCAGAGATGCTGTCTTCAAGTTCAGGAAATAATGGTTGCCAACCTGATCCACACCTGCGCTTCTTACCATTTCCCTCCTGCACCTGTTGACTGAAGTTAGTGTACTCTACTTTCCATTTATGGATCATACGGAGGTTCAACATCTTCTCTTTGCAGAAAGCTGCCAGATTCTTGCCCTGAGAATCCTACACAATTCCTTTCTTGAACTCCACAGAGTAGCTCTTTCTTTTTGAACTCATCTTGTTCAGAGTCAAAATAAATCCATTAATCCAAAACCCTGGGGGTGTAGTAGTTGGGATTTGGCATTGTGGTTCCCTGTGTGTGGGTTTAGGGCAGGGGTGAAATGCTCCCGGATCAGATGGGCTCGCACGATCCGGTAGCGATGGCGGCTGCTGGTTCGGAGGACCGGTAGCAAAAATACCTGGCCCCGCCCCCCCCTGTCTCTGCTGAGCCGCACCATCTGCAGAGGGTTTTTTTTTTACTTTTAAAAGCTGGTTTTGCTTCAGCCAAAACAGGCCTTTAAAAGTAAAAAACAGCAGAACCTTACTTGTACTCTTACTTGTAGAAAACATGTTTTCTACAAGTAAGAGTAGAGATTCTAAGGCACTTACCTGATTACTGATGAAAGCATGGCTCTCTTTCCAGCCCGAAAGCAGTTTCAGTTTCAGCCAGACAGAATCAATCGCTCAGCTAATCTATTTCCTCGGTGATCAACTGGCTGGCTTTGCTGGCTGAGGATTTGAAGTCCACAATAAAATAAAATAATAAAATAAAATATTTGTGCAGCTTTCTGAGATTTGGTGTTTTTCTGTAGTGTTTCACTATAACTACACAAACACACAAAATCTCAGAAAGCTGTATGTGGTATATTGTGTGTGTGTGTGTGTGTGTGTGTGTGTGTGTGTGTGTGTTAGTTGTGTGTGTGTAAAGTGTGAAAGTTGGTTTTTGAGCTTTTTGTGGCTATGTGAAGTGTGAAGTGCAGCTGCTTTTTCATTGTGTGTGAGTCAGTTATGTTGTGTTGTGTTCTGTGTGTGTAAAGTGTGAAAGTTGGTTTTTGGTACCTCTTATTGTTTTTTTATACTTTGTTTATTATTTTTATTATTTATTGTTATTGGCCACGCCCACCAAGTCATCTGACCACCAAGCTACGCTCACCAATTAAACCACGCCCACAGAACCGGTAGGGAAAATTTTTAGATTTCATCCCTGGTTTAGGGTTTGCAACTGTGGTTTCCCTGTGTGTGGGAAACGGGTCTCTCTTTCTCTCCCTCCCTCCCTCTTATTTCTGTTTCTCTCTCCTTTTGTTCTCCCTCTCTCTTTCTTTCTTTCTTTTCTCTTTCTTTCTCTTTCCTTTTTCTTTCTTTTCTTCCCCCCCTCCTTCCCATTTCTGTTTCTCTTTTTCCTCTCCCTTTTTCTTTCTCTCTTTTCTTTCTTTCTTTTCTTTCCTTTCTCTTTCCCTCCCGCCTTTTCATTTCTGTTTCTCTCTCTTTTTCCTCTCCCATTTTCTTTTCTTTCCTTTCTGTTTCCCCATTGTCTCTCTCATTTTTGCTGGAGTCGATGGTAGGTAAGGAGTGGTAAGGAGTGGGGCGTGAGGCACATCGCTGGGCCTGCCGCTCTTTTTGTAGCGGCAATCAGTGTGACAGAAAGGGTATGGTGGCTAGGATTGCAGGAATGGCCATTAGGTAAGAGTGTGTGAAGTGCGTTCCCCCTCTCTTTCCCACCCCTCCGGCCTTGCCTCCTCTTCTCATGTTATTTACGCAGTTATTTACACAGCAAGTAACCAGAAGAAATGGGAAGGACCAGCTGCATATATGTTAAGTAGTTTAGGAGGGCTTATTTTCAGGGAGGGTATTTTAGTGCATGTATTAAAAAGCCCAATTGGGCTTATTATCAGGGGATATCTTATTTTTGGGGAAACATGGTATATGCTACACCCACTTGAGCTGGATAAATAGTTTTTTTTAATAGAAAAGTTTTTTATTTTTTTAAAAACAAACAAACAAACAATACATTTTTTCTGAACAGAGTATTGGCCCAGTCAAAATTTGTACCACTTTTAGATTTTTCCAATTAATATATTTCACTTTTTGCCATAATATTCCTTCTCTCTAATTTTTTATTTTATTTTCCTTCTGTTTCTTCTGGTATGTAAATAATATTACCATTCACCATAATCTCTAATTTTAATCTATTTTTCTTCCCCCCACCTCCACCCCATTACTTTTTTCGAGTTGAAACCCTTTAAATTAAAGTCAATCATTTTTCTAAAACCTAACCCCAACTCTAAGTCCTCTTATCGAAATGTTTTCCCATTACTCCCTTTTCACAATATTCAAATACTTTTCCTAAATTCCATTATTACAATTATAGATATTAATATTCATACAATTTTACATATATAACCATTTCCTTCCCTTTTTCCATTTCTTTTTTATCAATTTTCCAAATACTACTACTTTCAAATATATTACTACAATTCACTTCCAAATATATTACTACAATTCACTTAAACATATAGCATTAAAATAGTTCAATTCTATTTCTCAATTCCAATAGTTTTTTTAAATAAATCCATTTTTCCATTCCTTTTTCAAATACATATAAATCATTTTATTCAAAAAATTTCCCATTGCTCCCTTTTCTCAATATAATATAATTTCAAATATTTTCCCTAGATTCCACTATTACAATTTTAGGTATTAATATTCATACAATTTTACATGTATAACCCATTTCCTTTCCTTTTTCCCATTTCTTTTTTATCAGGTTTCAAAATACTACAATCAAATATATTACTACAATTCATTTAAGTATATAACATTAAATCATTCAATTCTATTTCTCAATTCCAATCTCTTCATATTAAACAATAAGCAAAGTCAATTTTCATCTTCACAATATAATTTCAAATGTTTTAGCTAAATTCCCTTTATTACAATCAAAGACATTCCAAATATTGCAATCACATCTATTAAAAATAATAGATCTCAAAAGAAACCAGCATGGATGCATAAAGAACTATCTGACAAATTGAAAGGCAAAAAGGACAAGTATAAAAAGTGGAAAGTGGGACAAATAACTAAGGCAGAATATCAGCAAATAGCCCGAGCCTGTAAAGATGAAGTGAGGAAAGCTAAGGCTCATAATGAACAAAGGCTAGCGACAAAAGTAAAAAAATAACCAAAAAAGCTACTTCCAACATGTTAAAAACAAGAAAAAAGTCAAGGAAACAACTGGCCCATTGCTGGAGAAAGTGGCAAGAAGATGACAAGCAACAGGGAGAAAGCAGATCTACTTAACTCATATTTTGCATCTGTCTTTACACAAAAGGAAAAAACAATCCAACCTATCAAAAACAGCTCCACAAAAAACAGATTAGGAACACAAGTTAAAATAGGGAAGAAAATGGTAAGTGAACACCTGTCTACCCTAGACGAGTTCAAATCACCCGGACCGGATGGATTACACCCCAAGGTTCTGAAGGAACTGGCAGACTAGATCTCAGAACCACTGAACTATATCTTTCAAAGATTCTGGAGCACAGGGGAGCTGCCAGAGGACTGGAAAAGAGCTGATGTAGTTCCCATCTTCAAAAAAGGGGGAAAAAACAGATCCAGGAAACTACAGACCTATCAGCCTGACCTCAATACCAGGAAAGATTCTGGAAAAGATAATCAAGCAACGAATCAGTGAACATCTAAAAGCAAACAAAGTAATAACCAAAAGTTATTTTTGAGTTTGTCAAAAACAGATCATGCCAGACTAATCTTATTGCATTCTTTGACAAAGTGACAAAATTAGTGGACCAGAGAAATGCTGTCGATATAATTTACTTGGGCTTCAGTAAAGCATTTGATAAAGTAGACCATAACCTACTACTAGATAAAGTAGAAAAATGTGGGTTAGACAGCACCACCACCAGATGGATTCGTAACTGGCTGACATAACGTGTCAGCCGTAACGTAACGTGTAGTCCTCAATGGAACTAAAGCCACATGGAGGGAAGTATGCAGTGGAGTACTCCAAGGCTCTGTTTTAGGCCCAGTACTCTTCAACATCTTCATCAATGTCTTGGACAAAGGGATAGATGGGGAATTCATCAAATTTGCAGATGACACCAAGCTGGCAGGAATAGCCAGCACTCCAGAAGATAGGCTCAAGTTACAGACTTGAACATTGGGCACTATCTAACAAAATGAAATTCAACAGTGAAAAAAGTAAGGTTCTACATTTAGGCAAAGAAAAACAAAATGTACAGGTATCGTATATGTGGTACCTTGCTCAATAGTAGTACCTGTGAGAGGGATCTTGAAGTCCTAGTGGACAACCATTTAGATATGAGTCAGCAGTGTGCATCAACTGCTAAAAAAGCCAACACAGTGGGCTGCATAAACAGAGGGATAGAATCAAGATCACGTGAAGTGTTAATGCCACTTTATAATGCCTTTATAAGGCCACACTTGGAATACTGCATTCAGTTTTGGTCGCCGCGATGTAAAAAAGATGCTGAGACTCTAGAAAGACTGTATGCAGAGAAGAGCAACAAAGATGATTAGGGGACTGGAGGCTAAAACATATGAAGAACGGTTGCAGGAACTCGGTATGTCTAGTTTAATAAAAAGGACTAGGAGAGACATGATAGCAGTGTTCTAATATCTCAGGGGTTGCCACAAAGAAGAGGGAGTCGGGCTGTTCTCCAAAGCACCTGAGGGTAGAACAAGAAGCAATGGGTGAAAACTGATCAAGGAAAGAAGCAACTTAGAACTAAGGAGAAATTTCCTGACAGAACGATTAATCAGTGGAACAACTTGCCTGCAGAAGTTGTGAATGCTCCAACACTGGAAATTTTTAAGAAAATGTTGGATAACCATCTGTTTGAGATGGTGTAGGGTTTCCTGCCTGTTATTATTATTATTATTAAACTCACCAGCACTCATTTATAAGTATAGATCCATTAACTACTTCTTTCTCCCTTTCTCCCATTCTTTTATTTTCTTTTTCCCTTTTCCCATTTTTAAGGTCCCTCACTCTCCTAATTTGCCCTGTATTTCCATCTGCACTCTTCCTTTTTCCCTTTTTCACCTTTCTTATTTACCACTGTTGATCCCAGTGTAATCATTTGAGTTTTTTATATTTTGCCTCTTCTCTTCTTTCTCTCCTTGTCATCTCTTTCCAACCCCTCTATTTTTGTCATTATTAATCCCAGTGTAATCTTTAAAGTTCACATTTTTTCTAACCTTTTCCCCTTTCCTTTTCCTTCCCTTTATTTGTTTCCTTTTTTCAGTTAATTTTCTCCTAACTCCTCTTTTTTTTTCATTGTTACTCCCAACATAATCATTTAATTTTTCATAATCAATGTCTTTGTCTTTAGTACTAATTTCTTGTTTCTTGTTCATGGTTTCTTTGTCCACTTGGGTATGTTCTAACACAGTCCCTACTTCATCAGGCTTAGGCTTTCCATGCATCATTATAATCATTTCATTTAATTCCACTTTGAGTGACATATACATCATTTTAATCATTTCAGTTAGTACCTGTGTCATTTTTTGTTTCTGGGTTGTCACTGTTCCAATTTTAAGTTTAATTATGTTCCACCTTCTTTTGTTATCGAGATCAAACAGCTTAAACAAAAACAAATCCTCCTCAAAAGTTCCCACCGGTCTTATCAGTTTTTTTTTCAAAGATACGTTGTAATGTTTCTTTCCACCTGTAGATGTCTCTCTCCAATCCACAATTCCAATCAACAGGCTAAGAAAATATCCAATTTATTTATTAAATCCACGTTGCCAATATTTGCCAATTTCCATCTTCTTCTTAATTTTATGTTCCCCAAATTCCCATTTAAATCCAATTCCAAAGCCAATTAAAAGATTTCTGTTGCAGGGCTTTTTAATTTTTTTTTTCTTTGTTCTTCCTCCAATGGTCAAAAGTTTTAAAGTTATTTCCAATCCTCTTCACAGCTACTTCAGGTTTTTTCTTCTAATAATTTAGTTATCTCCATTCAAATTCTAAACCAAAGATCAAGTTCCGTTTCAGGCTTTAGCACTTTAAACTTCCGATTTGTTCTTCTCTCTCCAGTAACATTCCCCAATGCCCATTGGCTGCTGTTTCTTCACTGGGGCACCTTTTAACACTTTTTAAAAAATGTTTTTTTCCTGTGAGCTGGTGAATCACTCACCAGTACTCCATCCAAATCACCGCTCCTGCTCAAAAATTAGTCCGGTTGCCCAAGCTTTGTGGTGGTCGCTATGGCCGCTGCCCCCGCCATCGAGTTGAACAGTTTCCTCCGACCTTCTAGGAAATTGCCTGTTCCTCTTGGTCGTCCGAGGTGCCTCTCCTTCTTCTCCGTCCCTACAGGACAGATCTGGTCTGAAGACCCCGACAGCAGTTCATCAGCCAGGAATTTTGCCAGGCTCATGAGAGCCCGCTAATTTCTGACTGTATCACTGTGATGCTTCCGATCAAATCCTGGCTGGTTAAATAGTTATAACCAATAACTTATGTCCTGGAACTTCCCATCTATCTAGCACAATTCATTTACCTTTGAATACAATTAAAGTTGTAGCTACAACCCACTTTGGGTTTTAGAGAAAGAGAAAAATATTAACTTTCAAGGTACATTAGTTTTATAGGAACATCCTGGCTTCCAAAAAGCTTTAGGTCAGGATTCAGCATGATGTCTATGAAGTTTCCGAAAGGTGCCCTAGTTAATGGCAACCAGAAAACAGGCCTGGAATGCTTTATGAGCTGACAATATCATTAGCATCATACATATTTATTAATATTTCTATAGCTCTATATATGTTTACATTGACTCAACTCTTTTCCTCTTTGGTTCCAAACTACACAGCCCTAGGTTATATGATGACTTACAGATTATTCCCGTTTTTTAAGTTAATTGTATCCTTCACTGAGATAAGTTAAAAACAATAAAGCATACATGTAAGAAATATTAAGAGGTATTGTAACAAATCCTAATTGAGAACACTAACCAACAGATCTTTACGAGAGCTAGAAGACTTCTTCCCACCATAAGAATCACTGTAAATATGGCTCTGTAAAAATTATAAAAGTTACAATTATGAACATTCTGTAATTATCATCTAAACAAATAATTATCAACTTAAGTATTAGCCATATAAAGAATTTTAAATTATAACATGGTCATCTGAAAAAAATATTCATAAGCAAAATTAATTAAGATCAAATCAAATCAATTAACATAATGAATTGTTGTATTTTCCTTTGGGCAATATATAATAATAATAATAATAATAATAATAATAATAATAATAATAATAATAATAATAATAATAATAATAATAATAATAATAAACTGACAAACATTTAATAGTAACATTTAAAATTGCAAGTTTGCAGAAATTATAGATGCTTATCAAGGTAATTCATGATGTAGTTAACTCATGATGTAGTTAATGGTGTAGGGTTTCCTGCCTCGGCAGGCGGTTGGACTAGAAGACCTCCAAGGTCCCTTCCAACTCTGTTATTATGTTATACACATAGAAAAATCTTGGTACAATTGGTTTTGAAGATATGCACAAAACATATGGCATGGATCCAAGTTATCTGAGGGACTATCTCTTGCCGATTTTGTTATATTGTACTATATTAGTTTATTTGATTCTTTTTGTTAGTTTTTATTGTTTTAAATGTGGTTTTATATTCTGTAAGCCGCCTTGAGTCTCCATGGGCGAATAGGCAGCAATATAAATTCAATAAATTAATAAATATGCAGAAAAACTTGCCAACCCTATTTGGCAATGAATTCTATTAAAATATACATCTACAATTTCATATTGGATGTACAACGTAAAGTAGTTGATCCAGAAATACAACAATTCTAGTCAGAACTTTATAATTTCTCACAGCAAAAAACCTGCATCCTCATCAAAGTAGGAAAGCTATATCAGAAGGAATGTATCGACTCCAGTTAGACTTATAGTCTCTAGCTAGAATTATGTATGTCTAACAAGAAGTCTGTCAAATGTAAACTTTCTCATCAAGATAGGTTTACTAGCACACTTGTGATTCCTGATGCACAAAAGAACTGTATCATTCTTTTACTTCCATAAATACCAACTGCCTTGTCCAGATGTTATAAAATAGAAGAAATTGTTTAAGAGTTACATATTTATTATGTATTTGCACAGAAGAGCAAACACAGATGAAAGCAATGCTAAAATCAAAATTTTAAAAACTGAACAAAGGTGTTATGTGATTTTCTAGGGCTCTGGGGAGATCTGAATTTTGTTTCAATTTGACAGGCTTGATTAAATCACTCTGATTTATGAACTGAAATTGTGATCTGCTTTGAAGAAACAATTCTGACTGAATGACTCTAAAATATTTCAAAGTAATTTAGAAATTTAATTGTTCTATTCATTGTAATGTGATATTGTAACTTAAATTACATATAAGCAAGAAACAGAGGAACTCCCAGGGAAAAAGTGAAAGAATGCCACAGGAAGGTGAGAGAGGCCAGGCAGGTGGTGATGGAGTAAGGAGATGTAGTGTGTGGAATTCATATAAGCATAGAAAGGTCTGGAAGAAGGATGCTAGGGTATGAGTGCTGGGAAGGACAGAAAGAAAGTGTGGAATGCATCCGTGTGTGTGCCAGCCCAAGGAGATGGTAAAAGAGTATGAAGGGTGTGTGCATGCAATTACAAGGAAGCATGGGAAAGAGGAGCCATGGTGCATGCCTGTGTATGTGTTCAGGGAGGAAAGTGCTAATGGTGTGAATGTGTGTATGGAGTGCAGGAAGACTGGAAAAGAGAGCATAGACTGGATGTAAGTGCAAGAAGACCCACAAAGGACAGCATGGGGTGCAATGTGTGTCTGTGAGTATGTCCATGTATGTATGCTTGGAGCCCCGGTAATAAGGGCATGAGGCATATGAATGTGTGTGGCTTCGGGAAGGCAGGGAAAGAGGATGCAGAATGCTTGCATCTGTGCAAGGGCAGCAAATGCAGAATAGAATGTATGGGATGCATGTCTCTGTATGTGCGTGTTTGCACATGAACATGCGCACAAGTGCAGGGAGGATTGGGGAAGGAGATGTCACCACCTACAATCCATTAGAAATAGTCAAAGTAAGTAAAGAGATAAAAATACTTATTTTCATATGTATAGTTTACATAATATGCACACAATTCAACTTTACAGATATTTCGTGAACACTAATTTTTCAAAGACAACATTATATATAAGCAAAAATTTAATCCATATCTATTCATATTTATCCAACTCACTTTTTTACTGATTTACTAGTTAGATTAATCAATACCCCTGTATCTCGTGCAATAACCATTGGTTTTAAAGTCAGTATTTTTAAATTGTTTTTTATCTTTCTCATGTGCACACAGTTCACACAATGAAAATTTCATTAAAATATGTCACTATTATTAGTGCATAACAAAGTGTTATATGACCAAATCACATCATGCTAATCTTGAATACAAACCACTAGATCTCTTTTCCTGGAGTTACTTGGTCTATTCCTGTGGGACCCACTCTCATCCAAGGAAAGGCTCTTAAGAACAAAGTTATGAAAAATTATGAACTTCAAAAATTGGTATCATTACAGAACAAAATGGTTGTGGTAAATTTTACTCATTGTAGTTCTAAACAAACGTTTATAGCAGTTTTATATTAACCTAAAGCATTATGCTCATGATTTCAATTCCCATCATTTTATTTCCCATCATATTTCCCAACATAATGCATTTCTACACTAATCTTTTCTTTGGAAGTTTAAACGAATTAATATTACAAGATTAATGTTTACTTCAATGTTTATGTGGTGAAAGGAAAATACCTAGTTCCTTGAAACAAGGCTCATCAGCAGAGAAAGAGTATTTTCAGACTTAAGTTCTGCTAACTTAAAAATTCCCCTGATGAAAGGGTGGCTGCAGCAGAAGGATGATTGTGATGATGGACAGAAGCTGATGCCAAGGACAACAGGAAGAGCTGCTGTTAGATTTCTCTATTTAGACTTGTTCAAATTTCCTAAACTTTCAACGTGGCCTGGACTTGAACCAGCTGACTGCCCAGAGAAGTGAAATGCAAGGTGGGAACTATTTAAGGATAATTTCTTAATTTGCTGAGTAGAGTAAATGTAAAGGACATATGCAGCTCCTTATCTCTTTAGCTGGAAATTATGAAATGATTTAATTGAATAACAGATTTGTTTTTTGTTTTAAAAGCATGTACCTAAGAGTTTACATGTGAATGCAGATAATCAAATTCCTTACATCTTGATGTTTCCAGTGTTTGCTTTTGACAGCTACAACTACTAGTAAATTCCCCATCTATAGGAGTTGCCTATAGGAGTTATTATAAAAACTAACTACTTTTAAATATATATACCTTGCATACAGTTTTATATCTTATACAGGAAAGTTAATGCCTTTTTTAAAAAAAAAAACTTCTATTCTCACTAGCCCTTCACAGCATAGTGCATTATTTAGACACTCCAACATCTGGAAAATTTATCTATTGAGAATTAAACTTTCAATGTTCAAAAGGAATTAATTATAAGAAAATGAATACAGAATTACTGCCTCTGTCACCTACTACAATATACCAGGGTGGATTAAAAAAATGATGATTTTTTTAAAATGGATTTTTAAAATTTAAATTGGATTTTTTTATTTAAATTGGATTTTTTTTTATTTTTATCAAATTTATTTTAATAAAATACTTTTAGAGTAAAAATCTATCTAAAGATAGTTTTCTATTTAAGATACATTAATAATTTAATTTATTCAGCATGAAATGGAGCTTAGTTATATAGCATGAGGCTGTATATTCTGCAATATTGGGACTGTTGGTGAGTCAACAGCAGGTCAAAGGAGGAGGAGCTGCTGTGGGACAGATATGACAGTTGCTCTTTAAAAATCATGATCTAAATCAAGTTGATTTGAATCAAGCCATTTTATTAGTGATTTAAATCATGATTTAAATTATGATTTAAATTGAGTTGATTTAAAAAAAAATCCACAGTGCAATATATTATTTTAATTTATCCAAAAACTCTTAATTAAAAATTACAATTCACTTTCCAATTCATAGAATATTTTCATGGAGAACCCTTTTGACCAGAGTGTTTTTCTTTTCTTATTAAAGGATTACAAATGCACTAGTAAGTTTGGCTATGCAAAGCATTTAGAAGAGGTGATTTGCAGAGCATATTAGAATAAAGAATCCTTTCTGCATAGATACATCCTTGTGAACATTTTTGCAGTTGTATTGAAAAGTATTCGAAGTTATCAGTACTGTCTTTGTACTGGGTATACAAAGCCCCAAAAGAGTGTATTTTCACAGGCATACACATACTTTATTCATGTTAATATATTTTGCAAAGCACCTCTTTCTAAGCATAGCTCTAGTTTGCACATTAAGCCAAACCATGGTATGAATACCCATGATTGCTGACTAACGTAATTGGTTCAAACATATTAAGTTGTAAGCTATAATTGACAAGCCACAGTGATCCGTTCATACAATATTCTAAGTCAAAACCAAACATATCACATTATGTTTAATGTAAAATGTGAATTACAGTGTAACGGCCCCAGTGTAGTTATAATAATTCATATTTTTATTATTAATAAATGAGAATACTTCATTAACTTATCCCCTTCTCTTAATTTCTAGATATCCTTTAACTACAGAACATTTATGCTAACTAAAACTAACTTTAAGCAATGTTCTTCCAACCCCACTTCAAACTGCAGCTCAGTAGATAACCCATGCAGATTTAAAAACCATGCAAGATAATTAGTATGCTGACAAAATCTTGAATTTAGAAAATATTAAGCTTAAACAAGAAATAACATCATCATGTATTTCAATCCACAAGTCCTTAAAAAAAATTTATTCTAAGAAATTACATATTTCTATTTAAAGAATTATCTTTGAAATGATCAAAAATTCATTCTATATTCAGTTCTGTGTTGCATAATAATTACCATACATATATATTAATAATCTCATAGCATACTCAAATTCTAAACCATAGTAGTAAAAAAAAAAACCCTCACTGCATTACTTTTATTGAAATAAAATTTAAATACTAACCCTGTGACTAGCAATGTTTTGAGAGGATACCAAATCACCAACTCCCTAATAAAAAAAATTAAATAATAAAGAAACATTCATAAAAAGGAAAATCAAAACAGATAAAGACTGAATTTATGCTTAAAATAAATCTAGCTTTAGTACAAACCAGGTATGGCCGCCGCCTGGACTGACATGAATGGCTAGCCTTCTCAGAATTTTCCTAAGAAATTATTTTAAAAATGAGAGATTTTAGAGAATACTAAAATGATGGAAGTTAGTTTTCATACAAATGTGCATTGCAAGCTTCAATTTACATTACTTTATCTAATTATTTTTGAATGCATTATAACAATCCAATATATTAATTTTAATTTAATTGCTTAAATGTAATGTTTTAAATTTATATATTAAATGTGCATTATTTAAAAAAAATATTGGTCAAACATAAAAAGGCATATTTATTCAATTAAACACGTGTCATTTTTTTCTGTTAGAGAATTAATTTCTCTTAAAATGTTTTTAGCTTTTTATATTTTATTAGCTCTTGTAGTAATAATGCATTTGCAAAAATTCTATTTAATTAATCAAAAATATTTTAATTAAACCATTAAATTAACCAATCTAATCTGTACTTTATTGGGCTATATAAACAGATGAAAATAAATATTACATTACAAAGGTATAGATAACTGGCTTATGAAAACATACATGAATTACAAAATTTGATAGCTATCTCCAGAGGAATAGCACTTGGCTCAATAACCAATATAAATTTTGACATTTTAAAACCTCTACACTAAATATATAACTAGCTCTATAATAAAAACAGAGATTAAAAGCATATAATTTTCAGCCCATGAAAGTTTTGAGTATGGCTTATAGAGATCTTCCTAAATTGTTATCAAACTGTTTTTAATGCAACAGAAGAATGTTATTTATGGGAAACATTATCTATATATAATTTTATTTAAATATAAATAATGATTTTGGCAATGCATTTCTCTGGTACATGCCCTGGATAGCAATTTTCAAGCATAAAATTATTTGTCTTTATAATGGCTAATTTTCTTAAAATTTTAATTAAAAAATGTAAGTATAATACTTACATATACTTTTTAGATTAAAATATGCTGGATTTGAGTCAAATCAGGGATAAGCAATTTTTCACTAAATAGGTTATAGGACTGTAATGGTGAACGTATGGCACGTGTGCTACTGGTGGCACAAAGCGCCTTCTCTATGAGCACGCGAGCTGTTTCCCCAGTTTAGCTCCGCTGCACATACACACATGCCTCCAGCTGGCAAGCTGGTCGTCAGGTCTCTGCTGCACATGCACCGGGGCAGGGCGCATGTGGGGGGCTGCGTGTATATGCGTGGGGGTGGGGCATGTGGGGGGGTGTACATGTGCAGGAATGTGGCGTGTGCAAGGGGCCTCATGCACATGCATGGGGGTGTGGCACTGTGGGGGGCCTCAAATGCCTGCAGGGGGCGTGGCACGTGCGGGGGGCACGCATGCATTGCATTTGGGGAGTTCCGGGGGCACACACATGCACACACGAGCACACGTTCAGCACTCAGGCCAGAAAAGGTTAGCCATCACTGCTATAGGAGAAGTACATTTTAAGATGACCTAAGGGAGAATTGTTGCTTTTTTAACTGTGAAATATTTCAGCAAATACACATGTGCTTCCCACTTAGAATACTAAAAAGTTTTTAAATTAAGTACATTTATCATTAAAATTCAGAGTTAAATTACAAAGGATATAGGTGAAAGACCTATATTATATGACATAATTACTCATATATGACTTTATGTAAGGAATCACATTGATCCATTTATTAGGTCACATAAAATATGTCTTTACTTAGAGTCATTTGACATAAATATATATATGTGTGTGTGTGTGTGTGTGTGTGTGTGTGTGTGTGTGTATGTATATATATATATATATATATATATATATATATATATATATATATATATATATATATATATATATATATATCTCCCAGAAGCACGAAGCTGAAGCCTGAAGATGACGAATGAGATTTCGTCGAAATGTCGCCAAGACCCTTCCAATTTTACACGGGAGAAAACCCGAACAACCAAAGACCTACACACACACACACACACACACACACACACACACACATACATACATACACATACTTACATACATATACACACACATACGCATTTCTTGTCATAGGTTTTCATGGGTATAGGTATGTAGGTCTTCACCCGTGTAAGGTTGAGAGTATCTTGGCAACGTTTCGACGAGGTCACACTCATCATCTTCAGGCTGGTGCTTTCGGCTTCGTGCTTCTGTGAGCAAAGCGTGGTCAGAGCTGCCGTCTTTCTATAAATACTGGTGGGGAGGTGGGGAGTGTTGCTGTGAGTGGGTTGGTTGGCTGTGTGGTTGCATCTTGATTGGTAGATGGAGTGGGTGTTTGCAGATTGGTCAGCTGTTTCGTAGCATCCTGTGTGGGTGTGGTCCTAGTCTTTTGTTCCTGAGCTTTGGTGTTGTGGCCTCTGGAGTTCTGTGATGTGATGTCTTGAGCCAGGTGGCTGTGATGCAGCATCCCAGGTTTTGGTTTGGCTTTGAGTCCGAGATCTTGTCATGTGTTCCTGGTGTGTGTCAGCTTGCTTTGTGTGGGGATCGGAGGAAGGCGCAGCAGCCAGTGGTGCCAGCATGGTCTGGCTTCTGGATGGTGGTTGTGTTTTGTCTATGGGATAGGTTTGGGTTTGAATCTGGTGAGGATAATTGATGGTGGCATTGTGTATTATCCTGGGTCCGGTGTCAATTTTCGTGGCTGGGACTCGTTTGTTGACTAAGGCTAGTTTCCAGATGTCTGGTAGGCGGGAGGTGTCATCCCGTTTGTTCATGTTGTGGAGGTGTTTCTCTATTTCGATGGCTTCGAAATAGAGCCATCAAAATAAAGCCATCGAAATAGAGAAACACCCCCACAACATGAACAAATGGGATGACAACTCCTGCCTACAAAAGACTAGGACCACACCCACACAGGAGCTACGAAACAGCTGACCAATCTGCAAACACCCACTCCATCTACCAATCAAGATGCAACCACACAGCCAACCAACCCGCTCACAGGAATACTCCCCACCTCCCCACCAGTATTTATAGAGAGACAGCAGCTCCAATCACGCTTTGCTCACAGAAGCACGAAGCCGAAAGCACCAGCCTGAAGATGATGAGTGAGACCTCATCGAAACGTCACCAAGATACTCTCAACCTTACACGGGAAAAGACCTAGAAAAGAATATGCCAAGACCTACATATTTCTACCCTTGAAAACCTACAAAAACAAATACATACATACATACATACATACATATATCAGTTTTTCATATCGTAGAAGGCTCAATTAACATACAACATAATTTACCTTGTATATAATACTGAGAAATTGTTGTTTCAAAACATTCTCTAAAGAAAGAGTAGCCACAGAAAATTAGACTTATTCTGTCTTAATTAAGTTTACACAAGACAGATGTGTGGTAATGTAAAATTATTTCCTCCATTTATCCCATACTGAAATTATCTATCTATCTATCTATCTATCTATCTATCTATCTATCTATCTATCTATCTATCTATCTATCTATCTATCTATATATATATATATATATATATATATATATATAATATTGGACATGATCCAATAACACTAAATAATAATTTTGGCAATGCATTTCTCTGGGATATGCCCTTAAAATTCTAATATTTAAACAAGAAATTTAGCCAAATTATGATTCTTCTATACTCATATTTGTATTAAACTTCATGTATTTTTCATGTAAATATATTTATACATTTTAAAAGTTTTCACCATGACACATTATTTTTTATGAAATTTCATATACTAAAATATTAGGAAATAAACACCACAATCAGATTAGTTTTCCAAGACAAAAGCACCACAAAACACGCAATCCTGGCCTACCATCCACCTCTGGATATGTCCCCATTTTCTATCGTAAGAACGCTGAGAAAGCTACAAAAAGGTAGAAAATCTGATTTTTAAAAGGTAATACTTTAAAGGGTAAAGCAGAATTACACTAGCAATTTAAAGATTATTTAAATTCAATACTGCAATTCTGCAACGACAAAACTGACCAGAAGTTCCAATAGTAATATTACATTAGTAATAATGAATCCATTGTTAAAAACTATCATAAATCCTAATGTATTATCCCAGATTCTGAATACATATTGCACAAAATAAATAAATTATTTTTATAATATGGAAATGTTATTCTAAATCATGAGGGACAACCCATACGCTGCATGATTCTCAGCAATTACTTGCGCAGGCTGTTTTTGTTTCGCTTGATTTCTCCAGCACGAAGTGGTTCCTTCTGTAGTTTTGCAATCTTATGACTGTTATAGTAACTTAGAATTATTGTACTACAAACATCCTCTTTGTCCTCTTCTACCACACAATGGAGTTGCCATGCATATGTCTACGCACAAACAAATAAATGCATAGGCATTCACTTACTAATATATATGGCACCTTATAGAATAGAATAGAATAGAATAGAATTTTATTGGCCAAGTGTGATTGGACACACAAGGAATTTGTCTTATATAACATACACTGAAAACACTGCACATTTCTGCTATCGAGGAACATATTCAATATACTATAAATATATCTATACAGAGTTCTTAAGATACAACTGATCACTTAATGGCCATTTGAATTATAACATGCCCCCCAAAAGCTACATATGAGCTTGTTCTGAAGTTACGGCTGCTATAGTGCCTCTTCGCCCTTACTTCTGATCAAAAGGATGTTACAGCACCCTCCTGCTTCTCTCCCCCTCCCATTCAACCCCACTGGGACCCCACAGCACTTGGACCTGCTCTCCATGCCTCCTGAAAACCGCTGCTATTTTCAGCATGCCAACAATTCCTTGCAAAAACAGCAGCTGTTTTCATAGCTTTCTGCCCTGATCAGCTGGCTGTCAGGAGACTGCAGACCACTCCTAGCTCTTGCTAGACTTTAAGCCAGCTGCCCACATGCAAAAGCGGCAGCTTCAGAAGGAACTTCACAAACCCTTTTTTTTTTTTGCTTAACCCCCATAACTCCCTCCCTATGTTCAATAAAGAAAACAGGAAAAAATTTGGGGGAACTTGTTATTCTTTTTCTCCTACCACGCCCCCCCTCCCCAATTAGGTACTTAAATTAAACTCTCTCTCATTTTTCTTCTAGTCTATCCCTTTTAATCACCCCATTTGCTAAATTTTCTGCATGCCTGAAAACATGGTGCCAAAATCTGTAAGTTACCTACCTTGATGAGTCACCACCAGGTTGAAAAGTAGAAGAAAGGAAGCAAGCAAGCAAAGAAAATATTTTTTGCTGGTTGTTTGCATTGGGGAGCTGAAGAAAAAGTTTAGCTCAAAAACTTCAGCCAGCTACAGCACAACACATGCAGCAAATGGCAGGTCACAGCAGAAGCTGGATTCTTGCAAAACTTTTTACTGTTTATCTGACTCCCTTTAGAATAATCCTAGCTAGATCCTAAAGGAAGTCAGATAAACAGCAAAAAACTTGGAAATCTTTTTGCTGCTTGTCTGACTCCCTTTTGGGACCCAGCTTTTGCTGCAGCTGGATGTTTGCAGTTTCCCAATGGCCAGTTGATCAGGACATAGGCCCAATCAAAATGTGGTTCATCAGCTACGTCACAGGCTTGTTTAGAAGCCTCTCTAGCACTGTAACTTGACGCTGGACCCTAATCTAGTTGGGGTCTTTCCCCCAATTGCCAGTTTTGGGCTTTGCAAAGCTTTTTGCTGCTTGTCTGCCTTGTTTATTGGCCCAGATGAGTGATAGGCCTCCCAGGGCCTCCCGCAGTCATGAGACATGCCACAACGATCCATGTGTTTGTTTAACAAAGGCATCAGGGAGATTAGATGATGGAGGATGAAAAGTGGGGCTGTCTCACTTAACGACCATTCCCATTTGCAAGGGTAGGCTCCATTATATCCTTAGGTTGAGGAATATCTGTAGTAATATTTTCTTTTAAAAACTTTCTGCATTGTTTTACAAGAAAAAGGAAGTCCTATTATTTATATACACTAATAAATTTAAGATAGTAATATTTTCTTCTGATGGTAAATACCTCTTTTTGTTGGCGTTCCAGTTCCCTCATGCGTATATCCCTTGCTTCTGCTCGGGCTGCACGTTTGGCTGCAAGGCGTGCTTCTGCCTGTTATAGTGAAAATACAGATGCAATTAAGAAATCTAGCCTCAACAGTCAGGAATCAACCTTTCCACAAATACTTTAGGATTTTAAGAAAAAAATTAATATTAAAAAGGAGAGAGGAAGGAATCTCAAATTGAAAGTCAAAAAGGACAAGTATAAAAAGTGGAAAGAGGAGCACATAACTAAGGCAGAATATTAGCAAATAGCCTGAGCCTGCAAAGATGAAGTGAGGAAAGCTAAGGCTCAAAATGAACTAAGACTTGTGACAAAGTAAAAAATAACAAGAAAAAAGTCAAGGAAACGATTGGTCTACTAGTGAGAGAAAGTGGCAAGAAGGTGACAAGCAACGGAGAGAAAGCAGAACTATTTAACTCATTTTTTGCATCGGTTTTTACACCAAGGGAAAAAACAGTCCAACCTATCAAAACTAGTACTGTAAAAAACAAGTTAGAAACACAAGTTAAAATAGACAAGAAAATGCACACCTGTCCACCCTAGACGAGTTAAATCAGTGGGACCACATGGATTATACCCCAAGGTTCTAAAGGAACTGGCAAATGTGATCTCAGAAACACTGAACTATATCTTCCAAAGATCCTGGAGCACCAGGAAGCTACCAGAGGACTGGAAAAGAGCGGATGCTCCTGCCCTCTAGAACATCTTGCCCGATGTGAGGTTGGCCCCAACCCCCCTCCTTTTTTGTTAGGGCCTAAAGATGAGGCTTTCCCAGGTGGTTTGGGGCCCAGTGCAGGAACAGCATAATGGAGGTGGTTGATTGAGTAACAACAGAAAGCAGCTCCCCTCCCCATTCCATCCCTTCCCTTTCCCCATGTATGTATCTTTGGTTTTAACGTTTGTTCTTAATCTCTTACGTTTTAGTCTAGATGTAATTGTAAGCCCCCCAGAATTATTCTATGGTAAGATGGGAAGCCTATATATATATATATATATATATATATATATATATATATATATATATATATATATATATATATATATATATATATATATATGTTTTCTGAGGTTTTCGCGGGTGTTTGTATGTAGATCTTTGGTTATTCGGGTTTTCTCCCGCGTAAAATTGGAAGTGTCTTGGCGACGTTTCGACGAAGTCTCATTCGTCATCTTCAGGCTTCAGCTTCGTGCTTCTGGGAGCAATGTGTGATTGCAGGTATTTCTTCCTTTTTAACTGCTAGTGAAGGTTTGAACTGATTGGGTGCCATCGAGATAGCCATTCTAGCCATCGAGATAGAAAAATGCCCACACAGCATGAACAAACGAGATGATACCTCCCTCCTACCAGCCATTTGGAAACCCGCCCTTATTGACAAACGAGTCCTTAACATGAGGAATGACACCAGACCCACACTCACGAGGTCCACACAGGATGTCACCACCACACATCCACCCAGAAAGCAGACCCAAACCCACACTGATCAGGAAGCACGACCAAGGACCAGAAGCCAGACCGCAGCTGCAACATTAGCCATTTCAAACCCCTCCAATCCATACATGCAGCAGACTGACACCCACTACAAAGATGTAGCACGACCACGACCATGAAGCCAAACAGCAGCAGTGCAGCTCACCAGCTCAAATCCCCCTGCAACTCAGACTAATCTGAGCACAACCAAGCCCCCACCCAAACAGGACACACCCCCAGCCAATCAGAGCACAAAAAAACCCCATCAATCAGAGCACAGCCAAGCTCCCACCAATCAGTTCAAACCCTCACTAGCAGTTAAAAGGAAGAAACAGCTGCGATCACACATTGCTCCCAGCACGGTTGAAGCCTGAAGATGACGAATGAGACTTCGTCGAACGTCGCCAAGACACTTCAATTTCGGGAAAACCGAATAACCAAGACCTACATACAAACACCGCAAAACCTCAGAAAACAAACAAATAAATATATATATATATATATATATATATATATATATATATATATATATATATATATATATATATATATATATATATATATATATATATATATATATATATATATATATATATATATATATATATATATATATATATTTGTTTTCTGAGGTTTTCACGGTGTTTGTATATAGGTCTTTGGTTGTTCGGTTTTCTCCGCGTAAAATTGGAAGTGTCTTACGACGTCGACTAAGTCTCATTCGTCATCTTCAGGCTTCAGCTTCGCTTCTGGGAGCAATGTGATTGCAGGTATTTCTTCCTTTTAACTGCTAGTGAAGGTTTGAACTGATTGCGCCATCGAGATAGTTATTCTAGCCATCGAGATAGAAAATGCACACAGCATGAACAAACGAGATGATACCTCCTCCTACCAGCCATTTGAAACCCGCTTGTTGACAAACGAGTCCTTAACATGAGGAATGACACCAGACCCACACTCACGAGGTCCACACAGGATGTCACCACACATCCACCAGAAAGCAGACCCAAACCCACACTGATCAGGAAGCACGACCAGGACCAGAAGCCAGACGCAGCTGCAACATTAGCCATTTCAAACCCCTCCAATCCATACATGCAGCAGACTGACACCCACTACAAAGATGTAGCACGACCACGACCATGAAGCCAAACAGTAGCAGTGCAGCTCACCAGCTCAAATCCCCTGCAACTCAGACTAATCTGAGCACACCAAGCCCCACCCAAACAGGACACACCCCAGCCAATCAGAGCACAAAACCCCATCAATCAGAGCACAGCCAGCTCACCAATCAGTTCAAACCCTCACTAGCAGTTAAAAGGAAGAAACAGCTGCGATCACACATTGCTCCCAGCACGGTTGAAGCCTGAAGATGAGATGAGACTTGTGACAAAGTAAAAAATAACAAGAAAAAAGTCAAGGAAACGATTGGTCTACTAGTGAGAGAAAGTGGCAAGAAGGTGACAAGCAACGGAGAGAAAGCAGAACTATTTAACTCATTTTTTGCATCGGTTTTTACACCAAGGGAAAAAACAGTCCAACCTATCAAAACTAGTACTGTAAAAAACAAGTTAGAAACACAAGTTAAAATAGACAAGAAAATGCACACCTGTCCACCCTAGACGAGTTAAATCAGTGGGACCACATGGATTATACCCCAAGGTTCTAAAGGAACTGGCAAATGTGATCTCAGAAACACTGAACTATATCTTCCAAAGATCCTGGAGCACCAGGAAGCTACCAGAGGACTGGAAAAGAGCGGATGCTCCTGCCCTCTAGAACATCTTGCCCGATGTGAGGTTGGCCCCAACCCCCCTCCTTTTTTGTTAGGGCCTAAAGATGAGGCTTTCCCAGGTGGTTTGGGGCCCAGTGCAGGAACAGCATAATGGAGGTGGTTGATTGAGTAACAACAGAAAGCAGCTCCCCTCCCCATTCCATCCCTTCCCTTTCCCCATGTATGTATCTTTGGTTTTAACGTTTGTTCTTAATCTCACGTTTTAGTCTAGATGTAATTGTAAGCCCCCCAGAATTATTCTATGGTAAGATGGGAAGCCTATATATATATATATATATATATATATATATATATATATATATATATATATATATATATATATATATATATAAATATATATATATAAATATATATATATAAATATATATGTTTTCTGAGGTTTTCGCGGGTGTTTGTATGTAGGTCTTTGGTTATTCGGGTTTTCTCCCGCGTAAAATTGGAAGTGTCTTGACGACGTTTCGACGAAGTCTCATTCGTCATCTTCAGGCTTCAGCTTCGCTTCTGGGAGCAATGTGTGATTGCAGGTATTTCTTCCTTTTAACTGCTAGTGAAGGTTTGAACTGATTGGGTGCCATCGAGATAGTTATTCTAGCCATCGAGATAGTGCACAGCATGAACAAACGAGATGATACCTCCTCCTACCAGCCATTTGAAACCGCTTGTTGACAAACGAGTCCTTAACATGAGGAATGACACCAGACCCACACTCACGAGGTCCACACAGGATGTCACCACACATCCACCAGAAAGCAGACCCAAACCCACACTGATCAGGAAGCACGACCAGGACCAGAAGCCAGACGCAGCTGCAACATTAGCCATTTCAAACCCCTCCAATCCATACATGCAGCAGACTGACACCCACCACAAAGATGTGCACGACCACGACCATGAAGCCAAACAGTAGCAGTGCAGCTCACCAGCTCAAATCCCCTGCAACTCAGACTAATCTGAGCACACCAAGCCCCACCCAAACAGGACACACCCCAGCCAATCAGAGCACAAAACCCCATCAATCAGAGCACAGCCAGCTCACCAATCAGTTCAAACCCTCACTAGCAGTTAAAAGGAAGAAACAGCTGCGATCACACATTGCTCCCAGCACGGTTGAAGCCTGAAGATGAGATGAGACTTGTGACAAAGTAAAAATAACAAGACCTACATACAAACACCGCAAAAACCTCAGAAAACAAACAAATATATATATATATATATATATATATATATATATATATATATATATATATATATATATATATATATATATATATATATATATATATATATATATATATATATATATATTTGTTTTCTGAGGTTTTCACGGTGTTTGTATATAGGTCTTTGGTTGTTCGGGTTTTCTCCGTAAAATTGGAAGTGTCTTGGCGACGCTTCGACAAGTCTCATTCGTCATCTTCAGGCTTCAGCTTCGCTTCTGGGAGCAATGTGTGATTGCAGGTATTTCTTCCTTTTAACTGCTAGTGAAGGTTTGAACTGATTGGGTGCCATCGAGATAGCCATTCTAGCCATCGAGATGAAAAATGCCACAGCATGAACAAACGAGATGATACCTCCTCCTACCAGCCATTTGAAACCGCTTGTTGACAAACGAGTCCTTAACATGAGGAATGACACCAGACCCACACTCACGAGGTCCACACAGGATGTCACCACCACACATCCACCAGAAAGCAGACCCAAACCCACACTGATCAGGAAGCACGACCAAGGACCAGAAGCCAGACGCAGCTGCAACATTAGCCATTTCAAACCCCTCAATCCATACATGCAGCAGACTGACACCCACTACAAAGATGTGCACGACCACGACCATGAAGCCAAACAGCAGTGCAGCTCACCAGCTCAAATCCCCTGCAACTCAGACTAATCTGAGCACACCAAGCCCCACCCAAACAGGACACACCCCAGCCAATCAGAGCACAAAACCCCATCAATCAGAGCACAGCCAGCTCCCACCAATCAGTTCAAACCCTCACTAGCAGTTGGAAGAAACAGCTGCGATCACACATTGCTCCCAGCACGGTTGAAGCCTGAAGATGACGAATGAGACTTCGTCGAACGTCGCCAAGACACTTCAATTTGCTGGAGACCGAATAACCAAGACCTACATACAAACACCGCAAAAACCTCAGAAAACAAACAAATATATATATATATATATATATATATATATATATATATATATATATATATATATATATATATATATATATATATATATATATATATATATATATATATATATATATATATATATATATATATATATATATATATATTTGTTTTCTGAGGTTTTCACGGTGTTTGTATATAGGTCTTTGGTTGTTCGGGTTTTCTCCGTAAAATTGGAAGTGTCTTGGCGACGCTTCGATAAGTCTCATTCGTCATCTTCAGGCTTCAGCTTCAGGTTTGGGAGCAATGTGATCGCAGCTGTTTCTTCCTTTTAACTGCTAGTGGGGTTTGAACTGATTGGGTGGGAGCTTGGCTGTGCTCTGATTGGATGGGGTTTTTCTGTGCTCTGATTGGCTGGGGTGTGTCCTGTGTTGGTGGGGGCTTGGTTGTGCTCAGTCTAGTCTGTGCTGCAGGGGATTTGAGCTGGTGAGCTGCATAGCTGTTGTTTGGCTTTGTGGTCGTGCTACATCTTCATAGTGGGTGTCAGTCTGCTGCATGAATGGATTGGAGGGGTTTGAAATGGCTAATGTTGCAGCTGCGTCTGGCTTCTGGTCCTGGTCGTGCTTATGATCAGTGTGGGTTTGGGTCTGCTTTCTGGGTGGATGTGCGGTGGTGACATCCTGTGTGGACCTTGTGAGTGTGGATCTGGTGTCATTCCTCGTGTTAGGGACTCGCTTGTCAATAAGGGCGGTTTCAAATGGCTGGTAGGCGGAGGTGTCATCTCGTTTGTTCATGCTGTGTGGGCGTTTATCTCAATGGCTTCTCTGATTATTCTGTTGTTAAAGTGTTCAGTTTTGGCGATAGTTCTGGTCTTTTAAAGTCAATATCATGTCCTGTGACTTTAAAGTGTTGGACCAGGGAAGAAGTTGGTTCCTCTTTTTTGAATGAGTTCTTGTGTTCTTCAATGCGTGCACTTATTCTTCTGTTGGTTTGTCCAATGTATGTGGTGGGGCAGGCGGTGCATGGGATTTCATATACTCCTTGATTTTCTAACTCAATTTTGTCTTTGGGGTTTCTTAGGATGGTGGATATTTTTCTGTTTGTGCAGAATGCTGTCTTGATGTTGTGTTTGTGGAGGATCTTGCTGATTCTGTCTGTGGTGCCTTTTATATATGGGAGGAGGGCTGTGCCGCTTTCTTGTTCTCTGTCTTGCATTTTAGTGGCGGGTTCTTTTGGATTAGTTTGGTAATCTTATTTCTTTGGAATCCATTGGATGTTAGTACGTTAGTGAGAGTGTCTAGTTCGGTTTTAGGTGTTGTTCATCAGCTAAGCGTTTTGTTCTAGAGATGAGTGTCTTGGCTACGGAGTTGATCTGTGTTGGGTGGTGGTGTGAGAGTGCGTGCAGATAGCGGTTTGTGTGTGTTTTCTTCTGGTAGATAGTGTGTCCTAGGGAGCCATTGGGTTTTTGTAGACTAAGACATCTAGGAAGGAAGTTGGTTGTTAACTTCTGTTTCCATGGTGAACTGTATTTTGGGGTGTAGGCTATTGAGGTGTGTGAGGAAGTTGTCAAGTTTTTCTTTCCCGTGTGGCCAGATTATGAAGGTATCGTCTACATATCTGAGCCAGAGTTTGGGTTTGTGATCAGATTTTTCTAGAGCTTGGGTTTCAAAGTGTTCCATGTAGAGATTGGCAATGACAGGTGAGAGGGGTGATCCCATGGGTGCTCCTTCTACTTGTTTGTATTTTTGTCCATTATAGATGAAGTATGTGTTGGATAGGCAGTGGTTGGTCAGATCTAGGATGTGCTTGGGGGGGTTATATTTGTTTTGGATAGCTGTCAAGGCTTCTTTGATTGGCACTTGGGTGAAGAGGGATATGACATCAAAGCTCACGAGTAGGTCGCTGGGCTGTAAGTTTTGTTTCTTTATGATCTCTATGAACTGGAATGAGTTTTTTACGTGTGAGGTGATGGATTCTGCATAGGGCTGTAGTTGTTTGGCGAGAAATTTGGCTAGGTTTTGTAGAGGTGAGCCTATGGAGCTGACTATGGGTCTGAGTGGGGTTCCTTCTTTGTGTATCTTGGGGAGGCCATAGAGCTTAGGGCATCTGGATGATTTCTCTCTGGGAATGATTCTTTGTTGGATTTCTTCGCTGATGGGGGAGGCTTTTATTTTGGATCTAGTGGTTTTTTCTAGGTAGGTGGTGGGGTCTGTGTTTAGGGGCTTGTATGCAGGGTCTTGGAGTAGGTTGGTTAATTTGGTTTGGTAGTCAGATGTGTTCATAACCACCGTGGCGTTGCCCTTGTCTGCTGGTAGGATTATTATGCTGGTATCTTTTTTCAGGTTAAGTAGTGCTGTCTGTTCCTCTTTGGGTAAGTTGCTTTTGGGTGGCTTGCTGGTGCAGAGGATGTTGGAGATCTCGAGTCTGATTTTGTTAGCGTCATCGGGGTTGATTTTGGTCAGGCTGGTTTCAACTCCGCATATAATGGTTTCAGTGGGGATGTATTTGGGAGTGACTGCAAAGTTGAATCCTTTGGAAAGGACATCGGTTTCAGCTTTGGTGAGGATCCTATCTGAGATGTTATGCACTGTTTGTTTCATGTGTTGCTGTGAGGGTGGAGGGGTTTGTTTCTGGCATTCTTGTAGTCTTCGGAGTTTGTTGGTGTGCGTGTCTGTCTTGAGGGTGGTCTGTGTTTCGGCTCTCCAGACGGCAAGTTGTTTGGATTTGTCCCAAAGTGCAGGGTGCATCTTGTTGCTGAGTTTGAGGTGAAGTGTGAGGAGATCTTTGTTGATTTGATCTAGGAGGAATCTTTTTGTGTGAAGTTCATTTCTGATTAAGGCCAATTCTGTTCTTTTTAGGATGCGTTTGGTGGCTGCAGAGTTGGAGTGGAATTTCAATTGGAAGCATTTGGGGATTAAATTTTGATCGCGGCAGTTTCGTAGGAATGCGAGGTCACATAAAATGGAAGCTCTTTGGACTTCTAGTTTTTCATAGGTCCTGGTCAGATGGTGGATTTCCTCCCCGTAGAGGTGCAATATTTGTTTTCTGAGGTTTTCACGGGTGTTTGTATATAGGTCTTTGGTTGTTCGGGTTTTCTCCCGTGTAAAATTGGAAGTGTCTTGGCGACGTTTCGACGAAGTCTCATTCGTCATCTTCAGGCTTCAGCTTCGTGCTTCTGGGAGCAATGTGTGATCGCAGCTGTTTCTTCCTTTTAACTGCTAGTGGGGGTTTGAACTGATTGGGTGGGAGCTTGGCTGTGCTCTGATTGGATGGGGTTTTTTCTGTGCTCTGATTGGCTGGGGGTGTGTCCTGTGTTGGTGGGGGCTTGGTTGTGCTCAGTCTATATATATATAAATGTTTTGCTTTTCTTTGCAAAACACTAGTCTCATATTTGGTTGTTCATCTATATGTACAAGGACCAATTATTTCACTAAAAAGCCATGAGTTCTTTCTCTGTTTAACTCTAACTAGTAGATGTCATTGTGCAGATTTGCTAAATGACTCATACAACAGCCACTTGAAACTCTGCACTAGATGGACGGTCTGTAGTCACATCATTAGGAGAGCAAGAATCTCTATGTTTGAATTATTAAGCATGCTGATAAAGGTTACAGTATGTTTTCTGAATATAGTATTGCATTAAGTTCCAACTTAATAATTGTTCACGTAAGTAAGCATAATTACCTATACTGCAATAACATACCGATTCCCAGGTTATACCTGTCAGTTAGGCTTGAACAAATTTACCAACCTCTCTAGCAATATGACCTAGGGCTTCATCTTCTGCAGAAAATCTGTCCTTCATTGGAGTTCTTTTCCTTCCTGAGCCAGGAGTCCCCATGTTTATATACAGTCTCAGATAGTTTCTCACAGTATTGCTTTAAATCCAAGAACCTAAATCTGAAACAAAGAAAAAGTATCAAGTTATTATTATTCCATGATATATATGTATCTATAGCTTGAAAAGAATTTTTCAACAATTTCCTGAGATTGTTCATAGTGGAAAAGGTAAAGGTACTTCATACTTTATTTTCAACATGAAGTACACATTTTAGGAACCACACATTCATTTTGCAAAATATATGTTTTCTAAACAATCTAAACATTTTGTATACCATGCAGTTTAACAGAATTATCCCCTGCATTTCAATTATTTTAGTTAAGCAATGTTCTGAATTTTGTCTTATCAATTGTTCCTACCCATTTTTAAAAAAATGTTTTTAAAATTTTATGCAGTAACATTTATATTCTCTTAAATTTTATAGATCTAAGTATTTATTTTGTGTCAATAAGCCAATGCCCCAAATATACATCCACAATTCCATTTAAATTTTTTACTAAGTGAATGAAATAATTATTGATATAGGAATTAAACTGAATTACCAACATAATCTTCACAAAAAAAATGTGAGATAATCTATCTCACAAAAATTTTAAAAAATCTTGAAAAGAAGCCCTATCATTTTAAGATCAAAATCTAAAGAGAAACAACTCTTACATAATATGCTTATGTAATCAATAAAAACCATTTAATCTCTTTATGATGGTCAAAATTACCAAGAAATAATACCGCTAAATCCTTAATTTATAACTGATTGCTTAGCAACCATTCAAAATTACAGTGGACCCACTAAAAGCTACTTACAACTGGTCCCAAAATCACGCCTGTAGTGACTGTAGTCATGGTCATTTTTCTTTACACTTGACTATAGCAATGCCCACCTATCTTCCCCCCAATGTCTATCAGGTCCCTGCAGGCATTGGGCAGGCTTCCCACCCCACCAAGCCCCACACTCTTCTCCTCACCCGACATCATTCATCATGCAACAACCCTTCAAAGATTTTCAGAGCTTAGGTTAGGGAAGAACAGGCTACTTACTTGTTGGGCTGGGTGGTGTGATCCCAGAAGTGTCTGCCATTTTCTGAGCACCCATACTGAATTGCAGTCACACATGGGATCATACAGAGGGCTGTAAAGCACTGTGAAGCAGCCTAAAAGTCTAAGTCAGGGGTCTCAAACTCAAGGACCGCAGGCTGTATCCGGCACATGGGGTGCTTAGATCTGGCCCGCAGAGCCACCCTGGAAACAGCAAAGGACCAGCCTATGGTGCCTCTGCTACCGAAAATGGAACTTTGGAGGGCCCTGCATGGCCCTCCCAGGGTCCCTTTTTGGCCACAACAGCCTCCTGCAGCCATCTGCCAGTGAAAATGTTTTTGCTGGCAGAGGGCTAGTAAAACAAACTAAAAGCATAACGAAAGGAGGAATATTTTCCCTTTTGCATTTGAGCATCCAAGAAGGGACAGGAAAGGAAAAGGGGAAAGAGGAAAGACAAAGACAAAGAAGGAAAGATGGGAAAAGAGCAAGGAAGGGGGAAAAAGAAAAGAGGGGAAGGAATAAGAAGAGGGAAGGAAAAAGAAGAAAAAGAAGGAAGGAAGGAAGGAAGGAAGGAAGGAAGGAAGGAAGGAAGGAAGGAAGGAAGGGAGGGAGGGAGGGAGGTAGGGAGGGAGGGAGGGTTTAGCATGTTTTGCACTTGGCTATCAGCAGCCCTGCTGCCCTTTTGCCATCCCCTTGTCCCCTCCTCCTGACCTTTCCTGGTAGTCTCCCATCCTATTACTAAGGATGCTTTGGTTCCAAAGCTGGGTCTCCTTGCGTGGAGAGGAAGTGGGCCTCCCTCTAACCCACATACTTTGCCCTCCAGCATACTCCATGAGCAACCTAGCCAAAGATAGTGAGAACAGCAGCAGCAGCCTCGAAGAGGAGATAAGTGCAGCCAGGCACCCCCTCGGGGAAACGAGGCTGGCCTGAGCTGTGGGGTCCTGGTGCCCTAGGAGCTGGAGGGCTGGGCTGGGTGCTTGCCCTCCACTGGCTGGGGCTCTGGACAGCCTGCACTGCTGTCCGGGGGTCCTCTATGTGGCTGAGAAGAACAACGAGGCTCTTCTAGAAGACAAGGGTTTGGTGCTCACCCTGGTCTTGTCTTCCTCCACTGGAGGAACACAACCCTGATGCAGCCCTCAATGAAGTTTGAAACCCCTGATCTATACCATAGTAAATGAATGCCACAACTAGGTCAAAAGAAGAACAACAATATGAACAGCATTTTTAAACATATTAGCATCTATTTAAAGTACTATATTGTTTCCACAAACAATCTGCATGTAAAGGGAGAGGGTAAAATGGAAATGCCTGCCGATGTCCATGCTGCAAAGCATGAAAGTCTTAGAGAAGAGCCAGAAGTTCTTTACTTGTCTGGGAAGGGCTACTTGCAAGCTTGAAGTAAGATAAATCTTAAGCAGTAAGTCTATGCAAAGTGATTGAGAGATGAGCTTCACAAAGCAGATTACAGTAGATGAAGCCCCACTTTTCAAAGCACTGAAATCGTATATTCTTCACCAGGCTTGTGTGGCTGTTTAAACATTCATACAGGGACATTTCCTAAGAGATCACCAAAAATTGATCCCACATGCATATGCATGCATATACTGCCAACTTGCAAAGCATTCCTGGCCTGCTCTCAAGTTGCCATAGGCAAGAGGGATGGGAAAACAAACATTGCAACTGCAGCAAGGGAGCACTTCAGTCAAAACAAAAGTACATTCCAGCCACCTCTCTGTCCAGGCCATCTCCATGGTTACCCACAGTGGCCAGAGGGGAGTGATCTCTACAACCTGCAAAATTGCTTCCTTGGCGAATGTGACTGATGATACACCTTGGGAGGGGAGAGAAAACAGGGTCAGATCCAGGACGTAAATTAAGTGGGATCAGAATTGGCTTCACTTGGAACGTGCCAACATGAAGCTCCTAATAAATAACTGGATTTCTTTTGAAGCTTGGCTCAAGGCTCATGATTTAATTAGGGCCCAAGACAACCCCTACAGTGGGACAAAACCTGCCAAAAGGCATTCAAAACACTAAAAGAACTTTGCGCAAAGGAACCAGTGCTGAAGCATCCTGACCCCAAACAACCCTTCGTTATCCAAGCAGATGCCAGCAACGTGGGAGTGGGAGCAGTGCTACTCCAGAGAAATAACCAAGGAAAACTACAGCTCTGCACCTACACCTCCCACAAACTCACGGACACATAGGCAATGGGCTGCATGGGAAAAAGAGGCTTTTGAGGTAAGATGGGTACTGCTGATCTGGTGCCCCCTGCTGGAAGGGGGGCAGAAACCATTCAAAGTCTAGACTGACCACAAAAATCTGGAGGCTCTTAGGATCTCACGATAACTATCACCCAAACAAATCCACTGGGCTCCATACTTCAGCTGGTTCGACTTCGTGCTAAAACACATCCAAGGGGAATGGAACCTCCTAGCTGACGCCCTCTCCCACATGATCCAGTACAAATGTGAAAGGAAGGAGGTAGTAGACGGCATCATCCCCCCTACCCAAACAGCCGGCCAAGTGATCAACGGATGATGATGATGCGACTCGCAAGCGATCTAATCATGAAACTCAAAACCAAACTGCTAGCAGACTCCTGGTTCCGTGTCAACCAACATATGTTAACAAAAATGACCTTAATCCTCCAGAGGAGCCACAACGTCAACTCAGCGGGCCATTTCGAGTTCCTAAAGACTTTAAACTTAGCACAGAGGCAATTCTGGTGGCCCAGCATAAAGAAAGATGTGGAGAGTTATGTGAAATGTTGCACCATCTGCGCCACAATAAAAAAGCGACCAGGAAAACTCCCCAGACTGCTACAAATGGTGGCAGAGCCGACAAGGCCATGGGAGGAAATCGCAGTGGACAAAAATAGTGGAGTTGCCAAAAAGTTGGCGGAACACGGTGATCTGAACTGTGATAGATTTATTCTCCAAGCAGGCACACTTCAAACCCTGCAGCGGGCTACCCTCAGTCCACCATTTAGCCAAACTTTTCCTGAAGCACATCTACTGCCTGCATGGAGTGCCATGAAGAATCATCTCAAATAGAGAGATCAAGTTCATGGCTAATTTCTGGAGAGAATTCCTGTGGTCCATTGGATCATCCCAGGGCCATAGCTTGGCCTTTTATCCGAGCACTAATGGGGGAGGACAGAGACGGAACGCCATGGTAGAACAGTATCTAAGGCATTGATGGCTAACCTTTTTCTCTTTGTGTGCCAAAAGCATGGGTACACATGCAATAGCATGCATGCATGCCGGCATCCATAATGCAATGGGCGTACCCCCGTGCATGCATTCATGACCTCCCCACCCTCATCCTGTGCATGCGACTTCCCCAGGCTTCCCCAACCCCCCGTCGCACATGCACGCACGAGGAGTGGGATTAAAAATTTTTAGCAACTATTTCTTTGCCCGGTTGCTGGGTGGGTACGGCCACAGTGGGCTTGGCCTAGTCAGCCTCCTGCACCACAGCGGGGGGTGGGTTATTCTCCTCAGGCTCCAGAGGTTTTCCTGGAGCCTCTGGGAGGGCGAAAACGGCCTCCCCCGGGCTTTGGAGGCCCTCCAGAGGTTGGAAACAGGCTCATTTTCAGACTTCCAGAAGTATTTATTTATTTTATTTATTTATTTATTTTATTAGATTTCTAGACCGCCCTTCTCCCGAAGGACTCAGGGCGGTGTACAGCCAAGATAAAAATAAACAATGTACAATTAAAAATAAATTAAAAAACTTATTATACAGTTAGGCCGATAAATTAAAATATATAATCTAAAAAAAACCCCAATTTAAAACTAAATAACAATTAAATTTAAAATCTACCCAATTTAAGAAAGCCCCGCGCGAACAAACAAATATGTTTTCAGTTCGCGGCGAAAGGTCCGAAGGTCAGATATTTGGCGTAAACCGGGGGGAAGTTCATTCCAGAGAGTAGGAGCCCCCACAAAGAAGGATCTTCCCCTGGGGGCTGCCAGCCGACATTGTTTGGCGGACGGCACCCTGAGAAGTCCCTCTCTGTGTGAGTGTACAGATTGGTGGGAGGCATGAGGTAACAGCAGGCGGTCCCGTAAGTACCCAGACCCAAGCCATGGAGCGCTGGTGGTAACCAGAACCTTGAAATGCACCCGAAAGGCAACAGGTAGCCAGTGCAGTCTGCGCAGGAGAGGTGTTACATGGGAGCTACGTGGAGCTCCCTCTATCACCCGCGCAGCTGCATTCTGGACCAACTGAAGCCTCCGAGTGCATCTCAAGGGGAGCCCCATGTAGAGAGCATTGCAATAATCCAGGCGAGAGGTAACGAGAGCATGAGTGACTGTGCATAGGGCATCCCGATCAAGGAAGGGGCGCAACTGGCAAACCAGGCGAACCTGGTGAAAGGCTCTCCTGGAGACGGCCGCCAAATGATCTTCAAGCGACAGCCGTGCATCCAGGAGAACACCCAAGTTGCGCACTCCCTCCTTTGGGGCCAATAACTCGCCCCCAACAGTCAGCTGCGGCTGCAGCTGACTGTATCGGGGTGCCAGCATCCACAGCCACTCCGTCTTGGAGGGATTGAGCTTGAGCCTGTTTCTCCCCATCCAGACCTGTACGGCCTCCAAACACTGGGACAGCACCTCGACAGCTTCGTTGGGGTGGCCCGGGGTGGAAAAGTACAGCTGAATATCATCAGCGTACAGCTGGTATCTCACCCCGAAGCCACTGATGATCTCGCCCAACGGCTTCATATAGATGTTGAACAGGAGGGGCGAGAGAATCGACCCCTGTGGCACCCCACAAGTCTATACGACACAAGTCTACACAAGTCTACACCCCACAAGTCTATACGACCACAAGTCGCGGTCGACCTCTGCCCCCTGTCAACACCGTCTGCGAACGGTCAGAGAGATAGGAGGAGAACCACCAATAAACGGTGCCTCCCATTCCCAACCCCCCCAACCGGCGCAGCAGGATACCATGGTCGATGGTATCAAAAGCCGCTGAGAGATCTAACAGGACCAGCGCAGAGGAATAACCCCTGTCTCTGGCCCTCCAGAGATTATCCACCAACGCGACCAAAGCTGTCTCCGTGCTGTATCCAGGTCGGAAGCCGGACTGGAACGGGTCTAGATAGACAGCTTCATCCAGGTACTGGGGTAGCTGCCGTGCCACGGCACTCTCTACAACCTTCGCAATAAAGCGAAGGTTGGAGACCGGACGGTAATTACCTAAAATAGCTGGATCCAAGGAAGGCTTCTTGAGGAGGGGTCTCACCACCGCCTCCTTCAAGGCGGCAGGGAAAACCCCCTCCAACAAAGAAGCATTGATAATCCCCTGGAGCCAGCCTCGTGTCACTTCCCGGGAGGCCAGCACCAGCCAGGAAGGGCACGGGTCCAGTAAACATGTCGTGGTATGCAGCCTCCCCAGCAACCTGTCCACGTCCTCGGGAGCCACAGGGTCAAACTCATCCCAAACAATCTCCACAAGACACGACTCCGCCCTCTCACCTGGATCATCCCAATTTTGGTCCAAGCCATCCCGGAGCGGAACGATTTTGTCGTATAGATAACCACTAAACTCCTCGGCACGTCCCTGCAATGGGTCATCCCGCACCTCCTGATGCAGGAGGGAGCGGGTCACCCGAAACAGGGCGGCCGGGCGGTTATCTGCCGACGCAATGAGGGTGGAAGCTTCGCCTCCCTCATTGCCACTAGGTAGGTCCTAGAGTAAGACCTAACTAGTGTTTGGTCAGCTTCGGAACGGCTGGACCTCCAAACACTCTCTAGGCGTCTTCTCCGGTGTTTCATCTCCCTCAGCCCCTCGGAGAACCAAGGGGCCGGCCGAGATCTGCACCGGGTCAGAGGCTGCAAGGGCACGACATGGTCCAAAGCTCCAGCTGCAGCCCGTTCCCAGGCCGCAACTAGTTCTTCAGCCGTGCCGTGGGCCAGGTCCTCAGGAAACAGCCCAAGCTCCATCAGGAACCTCTCCGGGTCCATCAGGCGCCTGGGACGGAACCAACGCATTGGTTCCATCTCCCTGCAGTGGTGGATAGCGGTCCGAAAATCTAGGCAAAGGAGAAAATGATCTGACCATGACACCGGTTCTGTTTCTAACTTATCTAATTTCAGATCATTTAACCACTGTCCAGAGATATAAATTAAGTCCAGTGTGCCTCCCCCTGTGTGCGTAGGGCCATCAATTACTTGTATCAGGTCCATGGCCGTCATGGAAGCCTGGAACTCCCGAGCCGCCGTCGATGACAGGCCCGTCGATGGCAGGTTAAAGTCCCCCATGACTATAAGTCTGGGGGTCTCAACCGCCACCCCGGCAAGCACCTCCAACAACTCGGGCAGGGCTGTAGTCACGCAGCAAGGAGCCAGGTACATGATCAACAAGCCCAGCTGATTCGGATGGCCCCACTTCACAAAGAGGGATTCACAACCGGCAATCTGAGGTACAGTGGCCTCCCTCGGCTCTAGACTTTCCCTTATAACAACCGCTACCCCCCCACCCCTACCTTGGGCTCTCGGATGATGAAATGCTCGGAAACCTGGCGGGCATAACTCCACAAGGGGAACCCCCCCCCCCGGACCCAACCAGGTCTCCGTAATAACCATAAGGTCCGTGGCTTCCCCCTGAATAAGATCGCAGATCAGGGGGCCTTATTGACCATGGACCGAGCATTACATAACATCAACCGGAGACCCAGGCTCTGAGGACCATGACCGCCCGGGGAACGGGTGAAGACTGAGGGGCCGGAGCACGTGATCGCTTTGAGACAGCGAGCACGTGCTCCCAAAACTTGATATGGCCCCCTGCTTCCGCCATATCTGCCTCTCCCACTTACCGTACAGATTAAACAACTCTCTACTCCTGGAATGAACCCATCCCCCTCTGCCTTCGGACCGGATGGCGTAGTGCCGCGAACAAGCACAGGGGCTAGACCCCTCCCCGACGGGTTAATCCCCCCACCCGTCGTATCCCTCCCTCCCCTTAAACGACCCCTCTTTAAAAAAACCCAGAAATTCTTCTTGGCCGCATGCCACCTCTTTGGGTCCCAAGACCCTTCGTTAAGATAGGCTCTCGATAACCTAGAGGGCCATTCCTGCGAGGCGGGGGAACCTTGCAGTCGTAATAGGTCGGTGGACAAATATTATTATTTTTTTTGTATATTATATGTATATTTTATTTGTATATCTGAATATTATATTTTTTCTGTTTTTTGCCCTCCCAGAGACTCTGTGTGGGCCCTGCACTTACCTGACATCCAAAATGGGCCTCATGGTGACTCCTGGGAGGGGTGGAGTGGTTGGGCCAGCCAGTGTTTGCAACTACCAGTTTGGCAATGTAAAATTAGCATCCAAATCGCTGAACCAGCTGAATCCTACCCTTGCCACAAACCCCACCCCCCATTTTGGCCCTAATAGGCCTCCCTGCAGACTCCTGGGCCCAAAAACGCCATGGGGGAGGGGTTACACTTCGCCACCCCGTGCATACACGAGTGCAACCCCCACCCTTCCATGCATGCACGTGACCCCCCATGCATGTGCATGCATCTCCCGCATGCCCCCTGCCCCCTGAGCATCCTGAAAATCAGCTGGCTGGTGGGAGGTGCGCATGCGCATGCGCCTTGGAGCTGAGCTGGGCAATGGCTCATGTGCCTGCAGAGAGGGCTTTATGTGCAAGTTGTGGCACGAATGCCATAGGTTCGCCATCACAGACCTAAGGTGTTTCGTGAACTATTAGCAGTCCAATTGGGCAGACCGCCTGCCTTTCGCTGAAGTCACGTACACGTAAAAATGCTGCTCACAGTAGCACTGGACTAACTCCATTCAAAGCAGTGACTGGCATGGACTTTGTCCCAATGCCAGAATATCCAAGGGATTTCCCCCTCCTCAGTCAGCTCAACAGACTGGCTGTCAAGGCAGTCTGCCTTGCTGCTGCATGGGAGAATGTCAAGAAAGTGCTAGCTAAAGCGGCGCAGACCTATAAGACACAAGAAGACTAACATCGAGCCTTGCAATGGCCATTCCAGCTAGGGGAAAGTTCTACCTCTCCACAAAATACTTGAGGTTGAAACTCCCCAATAAGAAGCTGGTACCCAAGTTCATGGAGCCATTCCCCTTAGTGAAGATCATCAACCGAGTCACAGTGCAATTAAAATTGCTCTGACTGCTAGAGAAGATACACCTGATATTCCATAGCAGCCTCTTAAAGCCCGTGGTCAAATCAACCCTGAGGCCAATACCCTGTGAGCCCCCAGACCCCGTGATCATAGGGGGCCAAACCCATTATGAGATGCAATGAATCCTCAACTCAAGGTGGCACAGGAGACAGCGCCAATACCTAATTAAGTGAAAGGGCTATCCCTTATCAGAGGTGTCTTGGGTAAAGAGTAGAAACATCCAGGCTGACTGACTCATAGCTAAATTCCACACAGAAAGCCCAAACAAGCCTGGGGGGGTGGGAATAAAAGCTACACCTGTACTCAAACTGTCTTTGCTTTGTACAAGTCACCTTCAGGAAGTGAGGAGAGCCAAATGTCAACTCGCAAAGCATCCCTGGCCTGCTCTTGAGTTGCCATAGGCAAGGGGGATGGGAAAACAAACTTTGCAGCTGGAGCAAGGGAGCAGTTCAGTCAAAACAAAAGCACATTCCAGCCACCTCTCTGTCAAAGTCATCTCCACAGTTACCATAATGGCTGGAGGGGGAGTGATATCTACAACCTACAAAACTGCTTTGTTGGAGAATGTGACTTATGACACAACTAGGGGGGAGGGGACACACAGGGTCAGAGCCGGGATATAAATTAAGTGAGGTCAGAATTGGCTTCACTTGGAATGTGCCGACATGAAGCTCCTAATAACTGGATTACTTTTGAAGCTTGGCTCGAGGTTCGTGATTTAATTAAAACACTGGTTGGAAACCTGACATATACAAGCTTTGGAAAGAAATAATTCTTTAAAGGTTTGAATAGAAGCACTTCATATATCACCTTTTTAAAAAGTTTTCCATTGAGAAAAAGTGACTTAATTCTTTTTGTCCAGTTGTGTTTTCATCATCTACTTTTGTTTCCTACTTTCTTTTTCCTTTCAATGTACAGGTAAAACTCAAAAAATTAGAATATTGTGCAAAAGTTCATTTATTTCAGTAATGCAACTTAAAAGGTGAAACTAATATATGAGATAGACTCATTACATGCAAATTGAGATAGTTCATGCCTTGATTTGTCATAATTTTGATAATTACGGCTTACAGCTCATAAAATTCACAATCTCAGAAAATTAGAATATTGTGAAAAGGTTCAATATTCTAGGCTCAAAGTGTCCCACCCTAATCAGCTAATTAAGCCATAACACCTGCAAAGGGTTCCTGAGCCTTTAAATGGTCTCCCAGTCTGGTTCAATAAGAATCACAATCATGGGAAAGACTGCTGACCTGACAGTTGTGCAGAAAACCATCATTGGTTCTCCATAAGGAGGGAAAGCCTCAAAAGGTAATTGCAAAAGAAGTTGGATGTTCCCAAAGTGCTGTATCAAAGCACATTAATAGAAAGTCATGTGGAAAGGAAAAGTGTGGAAGAAAAAGATGCACAAGCAGCAGGGGTGACCACAGCCTTGAGAAAATTGTCAGGAAAAAGCCATTCAAAAGTGTTGGGGACTTTCACAAGTGGACTGAGGCTGGAGTCGGTGCATCAAGGGCCACCATACACAGACAGATCCTGGACATGGGCTTCAAATGTCGTATTCCTCTAGTCAAGCCGCTCCTGAACAACAAACAATGTCAGAAGCGACTTACCTGGGCTAAAGAAAAAAAGAACTGGTCTCTTGCTCAATGGTCCAAAGTCCTCTTTTCTGATGAGAGCAAATTTTGCATCTCATTTGGAAACCAAGGACCCAGAGTCCGGAGGAAGAATGGAGAGGCACACACTGCAAGATGCTTGAAGTCCAGTGTGAAGTTTCCACAGTCTGTGTTGATTTGGGGAGCCATGTCATCTGCTGGTGTTTGTCCACTGTGCTTCATTAAGTTCAGGGTCAATGCAGCCGTCTACCAGGAGATTTTGGAGCATGCTTCCTTCCGAAGATGAGCTTTATGGGGATGCTGACTTCTTTTTCCAGCAGGACTTGGCACCTGCCCACACTGCCAAAAGTATCAAAACCTGGTTCAATGCCCATGGGATTACTGTGCTTGATTGGCCAGCAAACTCGCCTGATCTGAACCCCATAGAGCAGGGATAGTCAACCTTTTTATACCTATTGCCCACTTTTATATCTCTGTTAGTAGTAAAAATTTCTAACCGCCCACCAGTTCCACAGTAATGCGCCGTGTATCATCATCTGTGCATGCTTCTCGCACATCGTGGATTGGGTTGGGGGGGGGGGCACTGGCTACCAGCTCTGCTTGTCTGTTACAGCTGGGTGGTGTGGCGGGAAATGTGTGAGCTATTCTGGGATGAGGGTCTTTTGTTTGTGATTGTACTATAGCGCCATTTAGTTTCACTTATGTAACGTGAACTAAACTTATGTGGGGGCAATACAAATAGTATATTTTCAGAAATTTAAATTGTCATGGGAAATTTTATGAAAACCTAATGAAAATGTTTTTAAATAATGTTATGAAATTTTTTTAAAAAGTCAATTAAATTTAAAAAAAAGGAAAGTGCTTCAATATTGGACAAAACTTCTACCGCCCACCATGAAAGCTGGAACGCCCACTAGTGGGCGGTAGGGACCAGGTTGATTACCACTGCCATAGAGAATCTATGGGGCATTGCCAAGAGAAAGATGAGAGACATGAGACTGAACAATGCAGAAGAGCTGAAGGCCGCTATTGAAGCATCCTGGTCTTCCATAACACCTCAGCAGTGCCACAGGCTAATAGCATCCATGCCACACCGCATTGAGGCAGTAATAGATGCAAAAGGAGCCCAAACCAAGTACTGAGTACATATGCATGTTTATACTTTTCAGAGGTCCGATATTGTTCTATGTACAATCTTGTTTTATTGATTTCATGTAATATTCTAATTTTCTGAGATTGTGAATTTGGGGTTTTCATGAGCTGTAAGCCATAATCAACAAAATTATGACAAATCAAGATGTGAACTATCTCGCTTTGCATGTAATGAGTCTATCTCATATATTAGTTTCACCTTTTAAGTTGCATTACTGAAATAAATGAACTTTTGTACGATATTCTAATTTTTTTGAGGTTCACCTGTAGATACTTTTTCCATTATTCATCTCATTTTTATTTTTTTGAGGTTTCTGCTCAAAAGAAACAAATGTATTTGTTTCAGTGTAAAAGACAGAATGCTTGATATTTGTAAATGAACAGTAATTTTACAAATGGGACCTGTTATCCTATTAACAATTCAGTTTGTACTTATTAATTCATTAATATGTATTTATTTTTAGTCCTCGTTCTATCTTTTTTCAGAATGTTGCTCATGGCTGGCAACATTTGCAAACATCATACATATACTATATGCATACTGTACACACATTCAAGCATGTACCAGTTTATGCACTGGAGATCTTTAGAATAGTTTCATTCAGAATTTGAAACTAAGTTGGCGATAAAAAAAATTGGCATTGCATATGGATATTGCCAGTGCTTTTTCCCCCCCTCTAGCTTTATTTTCTGAGATCTTCTTAAATTCAGAGGCATATTTCTTTGAGGCAAATACAATAATCTTCTGCATTGTTGTGCTCAATTTGCTACAAAAGATGATTCAGTGCAATAATATTACAATCAATAAATATTCTTTGGATTTATTTCACATATGAATGAGCAGAGGAAAAGCATCCATTCAATACAGAAAATTTAAAAAATAAAGAGCTAAGCAACTACCATGAAATGAAAGGATTATTTGAAGAATGTTAAAAACTATGAATAAATTCTGCAAATTCTTGCACTTCTGAGTTTAACCATTCAAACACTGAAACATACTGCCTCGATATTCTTAAGATCAGGAAACTGAAAATCATTATTTGTAAAAAAATAATAATAATGAAGAGTATATAACCCCAAATTTCTTCCAGGATCATTCAGCTCTAAATTATTTTCATTTGAAAAATCCACTGTGAGAAACCTTTGGATTCCCATCCCATGGGAAAGAAATTACAGCTTTATAGTAAAATAAATATAAATTTAAACATTATAAATAGATAAATAAATAAATAATAAAGCCCTGGCATATCATTCAGAATCTCATGAATTTCCATTTGCTAAATGTTCGTGCCAAAATAGAATATATCAAATGTCTACAATATACTGAAGTGCCTACTTGAAATTTATTATAAATAAAAAGGGTGTATCTTTTTTTCTCTAAAACACAAATAGTTTTTAGAAACCACAAAAATGGTTATGCTGTATAAATTGTTACCATATAGGCTTATGTTACTTAATTATGGTTCTAGTTTGGTTTTAGTTTCTCATGGTTCTAGCCTCTGGTCCAGCACTTTAATCACTACACTAAAATGGCTTGAACTTGCATGTAATTTTACCTTTCAATTACTATTGACTTGCAATATCCAACTGAGAAGAATCAATCAGTAGATCTCCCATTTCCTCCCTCCCATCAAAAAAATCAGTAAGATCTGGACCTTGATGCTTATGCTTAAGAGTAAAGGTGAAAAAGTCAAAACTTCATTTGCATTGTTTTCATTCTGAAGAGAAAAATTAGTTCTTAAATCTGCACAGTCATAAGGCATTTATCTCGCTCATTATATCTTCTAAGACTTGATCCTGGTCCCAGCTACATTTAGAGTACGTATACCCTCAAAACACTGTGCAAAACTTGTTGTGAGCCTTAAAGTTGTGGAAGAACCATATTTATAATTAGAATATTGTTTTTAAAAAGTATGCATTTGCTCTTCTTTGCCATTTTTATTGCAAATATTTTATTTCTAAACACAATCAATGTTACTAATTATGACCTTTAAATGCTTAAATGATATGGGAACAGGATTCTTTAAAGACCATCAATATAACCAATATTACTATACTGGATCCCCTAAAGTGAACAATTTGCCTTACTTCCCATTGAAAGGACATAATGACATGAATCAATCTAACCTTTGCTATTTGCTTCTATTAAAAATTGCTTGGTAGCAATATTGTGCTATTTTGCTATGGTTAGGAATTTTGTTGGGAATTAATTCTGTAAACCTTGCTAAGAATTGTATCTTTTCTGTTATATATGTTTAATTAAGCATTTTCAACCTCCAAAATTTTAGGGGGAAAAATCAGAACAATTCAGAGCAGAAAAGAGCAGAAAAGAAAATATATCTGCATAGTTTTTATATGCAGATGAAAGAGGATGTTCCAGGGTAACTATTTTGTTCCATCTCCAAGAGTGTGCCTAGCTTTGAAGCAAATAAGAGGGAGAAACCAAATAGCAAAGAAAAGATACAATTCTTAACTAGGCTTACAGAATTAATTCCCACAAAATAATTCCTAACCATAGCACAATAGTACAAGCAAATTTTAACAGAAGCAAATAGCAAAGGTTAGATTGATTTGTGTCAATGTATCCTTTCATGGCTCCCCGTTGGGAAATGGAACTCCAGTCTTCTGTGTGACAGGCGGGGATACTTACCACTATTTTTTTTCCTACTGTCCATACACAGACTGGGTGTACCTGTTTATTTGGAAGCAGGCCACAGATCTACAATGAGTGGCCTTCAGAAAGAATAATTTAGGTATATGGACCAGCCACCTGTGCAGAAGATGGAATGTGTGGTTATAGAACTCCCACTTATATGTTGAATAAACTTATAAGGTTACAGGCTGGGCTTGAAATAACTAATAAAACTGCTATTGCTTTAACTTTACAGTTTAAAATAGCAATATATCAGAATAGACTTGCTTTACACTTTTTGCTAACAACAGAAGGAGGTGTGAAAATTTTATCTCACAAATTGTTGTTTGCAGATAGATGGTCCAGAAAGTGTTATAGAGGAGATTGCTGCCAGGATGGGGGGGAACTGCCCATGTCCCAGTGCAGACTTGGACTGGGGCAGTTGACTTCAATTGGTTTGGCAGTATCTTCTCTGACTGGAAAAGAATTGGGTTTCTAGTGTTCTTAGACTTTGGAGGTCTCCTCCCGTTTCATCCCTCTGATCCAGCGCATGGTTACATCTCATCACTGGGATGGCAGTCTTAGCCCCCTCAGTGTCCACTGACCCTCTTTAGACCAGAAAAAATCATGGTCCTTAAATGCTCCCCTTAAATGTTCCTCTCCCATTGGTAGGAAGCATCCTGTCATAAGAAAAGGGATGAAATGAAAGGACATATTGACATGAATCTATCTAACCTTTGCTATTTGCTTCTGTTAAAAATTGCTTCTGCTATTTTGCTATGGTTAGGAATTATTTGTTGGGAATTAATTCTATAAACCTCACTAAGAATTGTATCTTTTCTTTGCTATCTGGTTTCTCGCTCTGTTATTTGCTTCAAAGCTAGGCACATCCTTGAAGATGGAACAAAATAGTTACCCTAGAACATACTGCTTCATAGATAAATGTGGCCAGAGAAGGGATTTGCCTAGAAGCACAAACACACAGATACAAGGGATACCCTGTAAGATAACAAAGCACAGACAGAGCATGGACAAAAAAACGCTCCATGGATAAGTGGGGTATGGGTGAGACATAGCCCACATTGGGTAACTAGCTTTTGTCTCTGATTGGGTAAATGAGTGTCTAGACAAACTTTACCTAGGTGTGGCTTTTCTCTTTGCATGTTTGTTTTCTATATGCATATGGAATAAGTCTACCCAGCTCTTCTTTGTACAAAATAAAAAGCTGTTATTTTCCGAGCCTCTTCTTGAGTTTCATTTTGGCATTCTGGTGACTCAAGTGCACTTTTTGTTTTGGACCTTACACCATGATAAAATGAGAAAAGCTGGTGGAAACAAGTGAGAAGACCCTTTCTGTAACAGCAGAAAGGGGCTTCTCACTTGTTTCCACCAGCTTTTCTCATTTTATCAGCATCCAGATTATCACATTCTTTCTTTTGTTAAATTTATTTATTTAACGATTATATATATAATGATATATAAATTTATTATATATAAATTTATTCTCTTATTCTTCACACTAAGTTACTATGCTTTTACTTAACCAGGGGATTTGGTCTGATAGCATTTAATCTAAAAAAAAATACGGTACATTTTCAGACCTCCCAGGCATAGTGCGCCAGAGAGCAGGCCAAGGCCTCCTGGTTATGGCAGGTTTTCGTCTGCCAGTGAGCCCTATAGCTTACATGGGACCTCCCACAGCCTCCCAATTCCGAGGCATCCCTGTGTTCCTTACCACAGACTTCATCCACTTAGATCCATGAAACTGCTTATCACTATTGGGAATTTTGTGATTGCAGTCACTGGCAAAGTGTCATCTTGCTTAATTACTGCTTTGCTCAACAACCAAGATTCTAGTCCCAATTGTAATCACAGGTCACAGGACTATCTCCAAACCAAAAATATAACCTGTAAATTAAAGTTACCTTATTTTTCGGACTATAAGGTGCACTGGTGTATAAGACACACCAAGATTTTGAAGAGGTAAACAAGAAAAAAAAAGTTTTTGCTCTTCCCAGCCTACAGGAGCACTCTGCAGGCCTCCCAAAGCCTCTGCACACCGTTTTTGCTAAAAATGGGCCCATTTTTTGCAAAAATGGGACGTGCAGGATGGGGTTTTGGGAGGCCAAAAATGGCTGTATTCGGTATATAAGATGCACCAACATTTCCACCTTCTTTTGGGGGGGGGGGGGAGAGTGTGTCTTATACTCTGAAAAGTAAGGTACTTGTAAATTACAGTTACCTAAAATTTATTCTTGTAAATTAAAATTATTAAAAATGTACAGTTGTCAATATTGCTTTTATTTGGTCATCTTATCTGAAACACTTATACTTTCTTACTCAATATTATTACTTACTCTTTGTTTCAGTACTTTATATAATTAGCATTCTTATGTTTCCCCTATGCTGATTCTTCCTCAACTGTTGTCAACTGATCTGGATATATCAAAAGTTTCGAAGGAATTTTGTTTATGTTGTTCTACAAAGATTATAAAGAGTAATTTTAAATAAATACATATTAATAAATACATAATAATAATTATACTTGGGACTTATAAAATCAATAGTATGATGAAATAAAATACACTTAAAAGTCCTGAAAAATGCAAGGAGAGAAATGCCAAAGGAACCTTGGAGGTGAACTATATTTCAAATGGAAGGGGAATCTCAAAGAAGGGCTGTCTGCTTTGTCTTGAACTTGCCACCTCATGAGATGGGCATGGGATTCCTTAATAGACCAACTTAAATGACTTTATCAGATGAGTAGAGAAAATTGTACCAAAATGTAGATATATCCTGGTGCTCTAATCTGTCAACTTTGTTACCCTTAAGGCCTTTGAGCCCAATATGAACTCACAAACATTTTAAATAGACAGCAGACATTAGAAGTTAACATCCTGCTTGAACTCGAAAAATAGAACACACCCTTTGCCATTGCTTTATTAGAAGAAAACCAGGTGGAGAACTTGGCATTACTTGATTATATAGTAAGAAAAAGAATAAGAAACTGGAACTAGGCATAAGCTAACGAAGTGTGAAGGCTTTATTTACCAGTAAAGAAACTAAATTCCTAATCACATTTCACAAGTGGGTTCAAGAAGGTTTATTTCAGAAAATTAGGAAAGCATACACATGAAGAGATCACAGTCTAACAATTATATTAAGTAACTGCAGAATTCTGTTTTTCATATACTGTATGTTAATCCCAAGGTATTAATCTTGGGTCTCTTCCAGGGGTGAAATGCTCCCGGTTCGGACCAGATTGGCTGAACCGGTAGTGATAGCGGCGGGTGGTTCGGAGAACCGGTAGCAAAAATCCCTGGCCCCCCCATGCCCACCCAATCGCTCAGTTCCCGTTTGCCACTTCTTTGAAAAAATGCTTTTAAAAGGTAAAAAAAGATTGTGATGATCACAGCTGAGCCGTGCGATCGTCAGAGCCTTTTTTTTAATTTTAAAAGCATTTTTACAACCTATTTTACTTTTAAAAGTAAGAAAAAGATTGCGCGCCACAGCTGATCACTCCCCCCACACTGTTCTACTTACCCCATGCCTCCTTTTGGTGTGCACTGCGCGCGCGCACCTCACATTTGGTGCATGGTGCGCACTGCTCATGCGCGTGTGCAGTGTGCATGCACAGCCAGCAAACCAGTAGTGTACTGGTTCAGATTTCATCACTGGTCTCTTCTTCCCACTTTTTAATGCATATAGCTACTGTTCACAAAACAATGTTCTCTAGCAAAAGAAGCAGAGATTCATGTCTGAACCTTTGCACACAATGGAGAACAGCAAAGGAAAGCTTATAACGGAAGTGGGAAGAAAACAGGTATTCTGCATTTCGAAAAAATAATAATGTCAATTTATCCCAGTTATATATACCTTCTGTTCTGTTTCCCTTCCCCCAATACTCCCAGCAAAGAGTCCGTCAGAGGCCTTCCTTTTTTCCTTTTATTTACATAGATACATGTCCTGGCCACGTCTACCCACGGGCCTGCCAACTTTCTGGAGATAACGAGGAAATTATAGATAAGGCCAGAATTACTCACGAATATATTCTTCCCTCCATTGAAACAGTTAGCTCGCGCCAATTCATTAGCTCGCGCCAATTCATTACTTTGTCCAAGACAAAAAACCAGGAAGTCCCGCCTCCTATTTATAGTCTCTGCAGATGTCACTGCATGACAATTATGACTTGGCTTTGTCCCAACTCTTCCGCTGCTGCGCACGGCGATCACGTCTACGTAACCTTGCATCACTCCAAAACTGTTCTTGGGGCGTTGCCAAATCAGAAGGAGGCTCCATGGAATCAGGCTGTGCCGGCCCCTCCTCCTCCCTTTGAGTGGGTGCCAGGGAGGGAAAGGGCTCAAGAGAAGCAGGGCTGGCCAGGTCTTCTCCCTCACTTTCTGAATCATCCGAGTCAAGGAGTCCGGGTCCAGGAACCTGGGTCACAACACTATCCCTCACCGCAGGGCCCTTCCCCCGGGGCTGACGATCGGGATGCGGTCAGGCTGGGTTCTGATCATGGAAGGCCTGCACCAGGTCAGGGGCATGAACGTCGGAGGCATCTACCCAGGAGAAATCAGTCCCGTATCCCTTCCACGCGATCAAATATTGGAAACGACCCTTCAGCCAGCGGGAGTCTCGTACGCTGTGGACTTCGTATTCCTCCGAATCGTCCTCGGCGACAGTGACGGGTGCTGTTGGGCACCGAAGGGGACTCGGTGTGGCCTCAGGAACTAGAAGGGACCGGTGAAAAACGGGGTGGATCGTGGCAGGGTCAGTCGGTAGGCTACCGGGTTGATGACTGCCTCGACAGGGAATGGGCCGATGAATCGGTGGTCCAACTTCTTTACCGGTCGGTCGGACGGGAGGTGTTTGGTGGAGAGCCACACCCGGTCTCCAACTGCCAGCAGGGGCGTTGCCCGTCGGGAGCGGTCGGCGTACCGTTTGTAGTCCTCCTTTGCCCGATTCAGCTGCTGACGTACCAATTGTTGGACCGCATGCAATTCCGTCAGGAAGGTCTGCGTTTCGGGAACAGGAGAGTCCGGTGGTGCCAGAGGGAAGAGCCGCGGATGGTACCCCACATTGGCAAAGAATGGGGTCATCTGAGTAGAGGTGTGCTGAGAGTTGTTAAAAGCAAACTCCGCCAGGGACAGGTAGTCGGCCCAGTTGTCCTGTTGCTGGTTGATGAAGCAACGGAGATACTGTTCCAGTATACCGATGACCTTCTCTGTACCCCCATCGGTCTCCGGATGGTGCGATGACGACAGACACACCTGTACCTCCAACGCGGCCATCAGGCTCTTCCAGAAGCGGGCTGTGAACTGAACTCCGCGGTCCGAAACCACCCTGTCCGGTAGACCATGGAGGCGGAAGATGTGCTGCAGAAAGAGACGGGCCGTTTTTGCGGCTGTGGGCAGTCCGCGGCATGGGATGAAGTGTGCCATCTTGGTGAGCATGTCCACCACCACCAGCACCGTGGTGAACCCAGAGGACGGCGGCAGGTCTGTCAGGAAGTCCATAGAGATCGCCCCCCAGGGTCTGTCGGGTGTCGGCAAGGGCTGGAGGAGCCCGGGAGGTGCCCCCGTGGCGGTCTTGGCTTGCCGGCACGGGACGCAGGATGTCACGTAGGCATGTATATCATGCCGCACTCGGGGCCACCAAAAGGTCCGTGTCACCAGGTGGAGGGTCTTGAAGAACCCAAAATGTCCTGCTGCAGGGTTGTCGTGGCACTGGGTCATGACGAGGGCTCGGAGTGGTCCTGTGGGCACATATAATCGCCCCCGAAACTTGAGTAAGTCCTCCTCCAAGGTCCAAGGAGACGTGGGGCCCACCTCCGCTCTCCTTTGCTGCGACCAGGCGTCCTGGCGCTGCGCCTCTCGCACCTGGGCCCGCAAGTCCACTGGCTCCCGTGCTGCGGCCAAGGCTTCTGCCGGCAGCACTGTCCGTGGAGGAAGGGGGTCCTTGGTGCAGAGGTACTCTGGCTTGCGGGACAGGGCATCCGCCCTCCGGTTGTGACCGCTGGGAATGTAGGTCACGCGGAAGTTGAACTGGGCAAAAAACAATGACCACCGGATCTGCCGCTGGTTCAACTTCTGAGCTGTGGTGAGGTGCTCGAGATTCCGATGGTCCGTTCGGACCTCCACCTGATGTCGGGCCCCCTCCAGATGGTGTCGCCAAGCCTCGAATGCAGCCTTGATAGCCAGCAACTCTTTTTCCCAGATAGTGTAGTTGCGCTCGGAAGGATTGAGTTTCCGGGAGTAGTAAGCGCAGGGAAAAAGTGTGCCACCATTCGTCGGAGCCTGTAGCAGCACCTCTCCCAGAGCCACATTGGACGCGTCCGTTTCCACCACAAAAGGCCGGAGCGGGTCGGGATGCCTCAGGACGGGTTCCGTGACGAAGGCTTTCTTGAGGTGTGTGAATGCTTCTTGCTGCGGGGGACCCCACTGGAACGCAACCTTCTTCCTGAGGAGCTGGGTAAGTGGAGCCGTCAGTGTGGCGAAGCCCGGGATGAAGGTCCGGTAGTAGTTGGCGAAGCCCAGCAGGCGCTGAACATCCTTTACCCGACGATGGGCTTCCCAGCTACACAAAGCTTCTACTTTACATGGGTCCATGGCTATGCCCTCGGGCGAGATGATATGCCCGAGGAATTCTATGGAAGTCTGGAAGAAGACGCATTTCTCCAGCTTCGCATTGAGTTGTTGCTCCCGCAAGCGTTGCAGAACCAGACCGACGTGTCGAAGGTGGCTTTCCTGGACCGAGTAAATCAGGATGTCGTCAGGTAGATAACCACGAACCGATCCAACATGTCTCGGAACACGTCGTTCATGAAGTGCTGAAAACGGCGGAGCATTGGTCAACCCAAATGGCATGACAGTGTATTCGTAGTGTCCGTGTCGGGTGCGAATGCCGCCTTCCATTCGTCTCCTTCTCGCATCCGCACCAGGTTGTAGGCCCCGGAGATCGAGCTTGGTGAAGATCGTGGCCTCCGCAACCTCTCCAGTAGCTCCGGGATGAGCGGCAGGGGGTAGCGATTTCGTACCGTAATGGCATTTAGCCGGCGGTAATCACAGCACAGGCGCAAGTCCCCTGTCTTCTTCTTCACGAAGAGGACCGGGGCCGAGAGAGGGGACTTTGAAGGCCGGATGAACCCTCGGGCCAGGTTTTTGTCCAGGAAGTCCCTGAGGGCGGCCAACTCGGGCTCCAACATGGAATACAGGCGTCCCACAGGCAGTTGTGCGTTGGGCAGAAGGTCCACGGGGCAATCGTAGGGCCGATGCGGGGGTAGTCGGTCCGCCTCCTTCTCGCTGAACACGTCGGCGAAGTCCGTCAGCTCAGGAGGCAAGGTGATGGCAGCGGTGGGGACGTTCTGGCCGGCACAGGTGTGGCGGATGTGATCGACGCACTGCAGACTCGGGAAAGAGATGGCGTTCCGCGACCAGGCCACCTGAGGATCGTGGGTCCGAAGCCAGGCCATCCCAAGGACCAAGGGAAAATGAAGGTCCGCCGTGACATAAAACTGGATCGCCTCCTCATGGTCCCCAATAGCCAGGCGCAAAGGCTGGGTGGCGAATTTAATGGGGCCGGACACCAGTTCTCGTCCATCAATTGTCTCTACCCGCATCGGAGGGTCCACCGGAACCACGGGGACCGCAAACTGGGTCACAAAGGCCTGGTCCATAAAGTTTGTTGTGGCCCCGAGTCCACCAGCGCATGCGCCTGGAGCCCGTCCGACTGGTTCCCCAACCATATCCGTGTGTCCAGAATCAGATGCCGAGGGGGCCCAGAGTCTACTTCCGCAACGTCCAGTGGGGGCTTAGTACGTGCCCGACCTAGGGTTTCCCCGAGGTCGGGCCTGCTCCGTTTCCCGATTGGTCACGTTGTGATTCGGGGACCGGTGTGCGTGCCCCACTTCGCTTTCTGGGGCAAGAAGCGGCGAAGTGGCCGGGCTCTCCACAGTACAGGCACAATCCTCCTTGGCGCCTCCGGATCCGCTCCTGGGCTGTCAGGCGAGGTCTGACCGCTCCCAACTCCATGGGCTCTTCCGCAGCGGTTACAAAACGTGGGGCGACCCGGGGTGCTGGTGGTGCAGGAAGTGGGGGTGCAGATGTCGACGGCGGGTCCCGGGGGGTGCGACGGGATGGTCGCCGTTGCAGACGGGCATCGAGGCGGAGACAAAGGGGCACCAAGTTGTCGAGGGTCCGTGGCGCCCACGGGCCAGCTCGTCTTGCAATTCCTCTGAGAGTCCCTCCTGGAACGCGTCCACCAGCGCTGCATCATTCCAGTCAGAGTCCTGGCACAAAAGACGAAATTCGGCGATGTACTCCTGCAGGGGGCGTTTCCCTTGACGGAGTTCCTTAAGGCGCCTGGTTGCCGTCAGCATTCGAACGGGGTCCTCATACATGGTGCGCAGGTGCTGCCAAAAACGCTGTTTGTCCGCCAGCAGGGGGCTGTCCTGGAGCAAGAGGGGCGTGGCCCATCGAGCAGCCGAGCCGGAAAGAAGGTTAATCACGAAGGCCACCTTAGCCCGGTCGTCTGGAAAATCCTCTGGCCTCATAGCCATGTAGAGCTGGCACTGTCCCAAGAAGGTCGGGAACATCTCAGGCTGCCCAGAAAACTTATCCGGCACTGTTATCGGGCACTTGCGACGAGGAGGAGGAGTGGGAGGATGGGGGGGGCTGCAGGCACATTGCTAGCAGCAAGTTGGCCTGCCAAGTGAGCCACTTGCGGCTGGAGCTGTTGATTAGCCACTTGTAGCTGCTCTAACTGCTGCTGTACCTGCTGCTGATCCATCTTTGGTGGAAGATGTTTTAGTCAGGTCTTGGACAAAATGTTCTGTTTCCCTTCCCCCAATACTCCCAGCAAAGAGTCCGTCAGAGGCCTTCCTTTTTTCCTTTTATTTACATAGATACATGTCCTGGCCACGTCTACCCACGGGCCTGCCAAGTTTCTGGAGATAACGAGGAAATTATAGATAAGGCCAGAATTACTCACGAATATATTCTTCCCTCCATTGAAACAGTTAGCTCGCGCCAATTCATTAGCTCGCGCCAATTCATTAGCTCGCGCCAATTCATTACTTTGTCCAAGACAAAAAACCAGGAAGTCCCGCCTCCTATTTATAGTCTCTGCAGATGTCACTGCATGACAATTATGACTTGGCTTTGTCCCAACTCTTCCGCTGCTGCGCACGGCGATCACGTCTACGTAACCTTGCATCACTCCAAAACTGTTCTTGGGGCGTTGCCAAATCAGAAGGAGGCTCCATGGAATCAGGCTGTGCCGGCCCCTCCTCCTCCCTTTGAGTGGGTGCCAGGGAGGGAAAGGGCTCAAGAGAAGCAGGGCTGGCCAGGTCTTCTCCCTCACTTTCTGAATCATCCGAGTCCAGGAGTCCGGGTCCAGGAACCTGGGTCACAACACCTTCATTTGATTTCTCCAATATCAGTCCAGCCTTTTGGGAAATAAATAAACTTGACTACCGTACTGTATTATGGAATTCAAATAGACAAGAAGTGAACCAATACAGACCTGAAGAGGAATAAACTCAATTTTTTTCCAGAAATTCATTACATTAGATCATACAAGCATCCAAAAAAAAAATATAATCTAACTTGAAATAACTATTAAACCACAATTCAATTTTATTAATTTATATAGCTGTTCTTGTTATGTCCTGCACTGGCAGTGGCGGCCCCTAGTGGTGGAGATGGTTTCTTGTTCTGTTCTGATTGGCTCCCGCTTTGACAGCCGAGTATAAAAGGGCTGTCAAAGCAGGCGCGCTGTTCTTGTGTTGTTGCTGGTCTCTGTGAGTTAAAAATAAACGTTATGTGTGAACATCTGTGGAGCCTCAATTATTACGGAACCCACAGAATATAATACTGGTGACAAGGACTGAGGAAAGTACTGAGTTGCTGAGCTGCTGAGCGAGCCAAAGTGTGAATTTCTCCTCAGAGCTATTCAGATCCCTGTCCTACAGAGCAAACCATGGCATCGCCTCAGAACTTTGTGCCTTTTAACTCAGTGACCAAATTGTGGGAGGTGTTTGTAGCCCGTTTTGAATGCTTTCTTATTTCCAATGAGTATACAAACCTATCTAGTGAAAGGAAGCGTACTTATTTCCTGGGTTTCTGTGGGGCAGAAATGTTCGAGACAGCCATGACATTGATGGCCCCCCAGTCAATTCATGCAGGGACTTGGGATGACTTCATGGGTAAATTAAAAAGACATTACGCCCCGACACCCTCCAGAATCGCCCGGTGGCAACTGTTTTACCATAGGGATCAGGCTGAGGGGGAATTGATAAACCAGTATGTAGCCGCTTTACGGAAAGTGGCGCGCCATTGCGAATTTGTTGATCTGGATGATTACCTTTTGGACCGGCTCGTCAGCGGTGTCCGGGATGAACGCCTCAAGCGGCGTCTCATCGCTAAGCAGGACCTCACATTTCAGATGGCATTAGATGAGCATGTGCCTCAGAGCTGGCCACTCTCTCATTAGCTGATATGCCTCGAGGGCAGAGCCCGCAGATAGCAAAAGAAGCAACAATTCATTGCAGCGAAGCTGATCCACTATATGAGGAGGAGGAGGAGGAAGACGCTGTCCATCGCCTTAAAGAGGTTAAGAAACCAAATACTCATGCGGGAGATAGCCTCCCTCTGACTGGCTGTTTTGAGTGTGGGGGAAATCATATATGAGCCACCTGTAATTTCAAAGACGCAATTTGCCGCCGTTGCGGCCGACGGGGCCATATTGCCCGGGTTTGCCGATCGGTCCAGCCTGAGAGGGTTCCACAAAAGGGTCTGTCAGCCGGCCCTTCCCTTGGAAGACGACCTCACCTGAGATCCAGGAGGCCGCAGGATGACTGCTATGCCATTTTCGGTGATGAGATGGGAGGAACAGGGATCAGGTGGCGATCTGAGGAACCGGTCCAGCAGAAAATCCGAATTTCCGTCCTGATCGAAGGGCGGTCGTGCCTGATGGAAGTTGATACCGGATCTGCAACTTCCATTGTCTCCTGGAGCACGATAAAGCGTCTGGTGCCTACTATCACTAAGAAGCATCTGAAGCCTTGTGCGCTGTTATTAAAAGACTATCAGGGACGGCCAATTCCCATTGTGGGTAGTGGGAAATTCAGGGTACAATTCAAGAAATTTGTAGGCCGCCTATCACTGGTAGTTGTAGATGGCTCATTACCTAGTCTTCTGGGGCTTAATTGGTTTGAAGCCCTGGGTTTGACTATTCAGGGTGTTAACTCGATTGGAGCTAGTCAGCTGGATACACTGGTCAGGGAATTTCCCACTGTGTTCGATGGCCAGTTGGGAAAATATACCGGAATGCCTGTTTCATTTAACGTAGACCCTAGAGTGGTGCCGCGCAGATTAAAACCGTGCCGGGTGCCATTTGCCCTGAAGCCTAGGGTGGATGCAGAATTGGACAAACTCATTGCCCAGTAGAACCAGTAGATTATGCCCAATGGGAGACCCCCCTTGTGACTCCCATTGAGGCGGATGATTCAATCCGCATCTGCGCGGACTATAGGGCAACCATTAATCGAGCATTACAAGCCCATGCATATCCAGTGCCAGTGGTGCAGCATCTGCTGCACTCCTTGGGGCAAGGATCCATCTTCGCGAGGCTTGACTTAGGCACAGGCATACCAACAATTGCCTGTGGATGAGTCCACAGCGGCAGCACAGACGATTGTCACTCACCGAGGGGCGTTCAAGTGCCGCCGCCTTCAATTTGGCGTCAGTGTGGTCCCGGGGTTGTTCCAATGCCTCATGGAAGGCCTACTCCACAGACTACCCGGAGTAGTGCCGTATTTCGACGATGTGTTGGTTTTGGCAGCAAGCACTCCGGAACTGATGTCCAGACTATGCCAGGTGCTAGTTAAGTTCAGGGATGTGGGGCTCAAAGTTAAGAAAAGCAAGTGTGTAGTTGCTGTGCCCCAGGTAGAATTCCTAGGGTTCCTAGTGGATAGGTCGGGTTTACACCCCACTACGGCCAAGACCAAGGCAATCCTTGATGTGCCGACACCCCGCAGCAAGTCAGAGTTACAGGCATTCCTGGGGCTCTTAAACTTTTACGCAATCTTTCTGCCACACAACGCTTCGGTTGCAGAGCCTCTCCACCGCCTGTTGGATAGCAGGTCCCCTTGGGTTTGGAGTGTGAATGCTGCTGCTGCTTTCCAGGCTGTCAAGCAACTCTTGGTGTCTAATGCAGTTCTTACACAGTTCAACGAAAACCTGCCGCTTGTCCTCTCCTGTGATGCGTCTCAGTATGGGGTCGGCGCTGTGTTGAGTCATCAGCTGCCCAATGGGTCGGAAGCCCCGATTGCATTCTTTTCTCAAACCTTGGCCGCCGCGGAACGCAACTACTCGCAGTTGGATAACAAAGCATTGGCGTTGGTCACGGGGGTCAAGCGGTTCCATGACTATCTCTACGGTCGCCCGTTTGAACTTGTTACCGATCACAAGCCACTGTTGGGGCTTTTGGCCGGGGACAGACAGACTCCGCAAGTACTATCATCAAGAATGACCAGATGGTCGGTGTTCCTGGCGGCTTATTCCTATTCCCTGGTCTATAGGCCTGGGAAACATTTGGGCCATGCTGACGCGCTGAGCCGTTGCCCATTGATGACCAAGGTGGAAGACCCGGCTCCAGCGTCCCATGTTTTTCTGATTGACGGTTCCTCCTTTCCCGTTACTGCTTGTGACATTGCTAGAATGTCTGGCTTGGACAGAGTCATCTCAAAAGTTTTTGATTGGGTTCTCCATGGATGGCCCCAGGGTCCTGTCAGCCCTGAATTGCAGCCTTATAAGCGAAGGCAGCATGAGCTCTCTACCCAACAGGGTTGCCTCCTCTGGGGGCATAGGGTTGTAGTTCCGCCCCCCCTCCGACAGTCCATTCTAGGGACACTTCACCGGGGTCACCCGGGCATTGTTAGGATGAAGGCCCTGGGTAGGAACTACCTGTGGTGGCCAGGACTAGATAAAGACATAGAGGCCTGTGTGTCGGCCTGTCACCGGTGTCAGGAGACAAGACCACTGCCGCCTGAGTCTCCCCCTAGAGAGTGGGAGGAGCCTAGGGGTCCTTGGTCCCGCATCCATATAGATTTTGCGGGGCCCTACCAGGGGCAAGTATTCTTAATGGTCGTCGATGCTTTCTCGAAGTGGGTGGAAATCGCACTAATGCATTCCACCACTTCAGAAGCCATCATTAGAACTTTGCGATGGTTGTTTGTAACCCATGGGTTGCCCGACCTTGTGGTCTCGGACAACGGGGCACAGCTAACGTCCGCCCAGTTTGAGTCGTTCTTAGCGGGCCTAGGAATACGCCATGCTCTCATTTCCCCGTTTCATCCGGCCAGTAATGGCCGGGCAGAACGAGCAGTCCGGTCAGTGAAAGAGGCATTGGCCAGGTCGGGCCCAGGGGGCTGGCAGGAGAGGTTGGATGAGTACCTCCTGGAGCAGCATTCCACGCCGTGCCCACTTACGAATAAGAGCCCAGCAGAGTTACTCATGGGCAGGCGTTTGAGGACCACACTTGATAGATTGCACCCCCAATACTCACCTAGTCAGCCATTGAACTCCATGGGGGCAAACAGGAGATTTGATTTGGGGGAGGCGATGTATGCCCGGAATTACAGCGGCCACCCCCTATGGTTCCCAGGAAAGATCATGGGAATCACCGGCCCGTGCTCATACAGGGTCGAGTTGGATGAGGGTAGAGAGTGACGCAGACATTGTGACCAGCTCAGGGCCCGGCGTCAGGTCGGGGACTGGCAGCTGCCAGAGTGGGACACTCAGGAAGAGTCAGGAGGTAGCCCAACCCAATCATCCCGGGCAGAGAAGCTAAGCTCCAAGGGAATAAGACGCCCAGCCCCTGTACCTGATAACCGAGAGGAAGCCCTGTCTGCTCTGCCGGTGGAGGGGCTAGGGGTCCCTGGGCCGGAGAAGTCCCCCACAGAAGAGGCTGAGGAGTTGGGCCAGCCAGTGACCATGGCTACAACGGAGCCACGAAGGTCCAGTCGAATCAAGCGGCGCCCAGCGTATCTCCAGGATTACGATTGCGCAAGCTAGGAGGAAAGAAGTGTTATGTCCTGCACCAGCAGTGGCGGCCCCTAGTGGTGGAGATGGTTTCTTGTTCTGTTCTGATTGGCTCCCGCTTTGACAGACGAGTATAAAAGGGCTGTCAAAGCAGGCGCGCTGTTCTTGTGTTGTTGCTGGTCTCTGTGAGTTAAAAATAAACGTTATGTGTGAACATCTGTGGAGACTCAATTATTACGGAACCCACAGAATATAATAGTTCTCATTTCATTTTTCTGTATGCATATTTACAGAGTTCATTTACTTGTAAACAAATAATTTTATTTCTAGGACAATTAACTTTATTTCTTCTGCAAAGAGGAAGAAAAACATACTATAAGAGAGGAAAATTCCTGTCCTTTTTTAAAAAAAACCCTGACAGAGATTGCAATTAGAAGTTTAAGACAACAGAAGGATAACTTCCCATTAAGTTAGATTGAGAATATGCCCTAATGGAATATTTAAACAATTTATAAAGAGATAGATAACATGTATTAAGTTGAACTGACAAGACTAGACCTCAATAAAATTATTTTACTTGTTATACTGCAATCCTGAGTGTATTTAAAATAAATTTTCATTGGATTGGATCGAAATTGGGCAGAGCATTTATAATTTCTTGAATAGCTAATATGAAAGGAGTAAACTAGGCCAAAGAACCTTTTTACTACTGAGGAAAGAGAATATTTATTTGGACCTTTTAAGCCAAAATCATAGGAATAACATTAAACACTGGAATGCCCCCAAATCTTCACACTAATTGTGTCTGCAAATAATTAGCCAGTGACTTTCTTTAAGGTGAGCTATCTTCTTCTAGGGAAGAAAGATACAGAGGTCTACCTGAAGGGGCGTGCTGAGGAATTTTCTGATTTACTGGAAGACAAAATCACTCAGCTTCATTCACAATTAGATGCCAGCATGGTTGCTGGTCTAGTAGAGGCACCTGGAGCAGGTTCTTGCCCAATTATCCAGAAATAGGAATAGGATTTAGACTTACATACACTGCTCCATAGTGTTTTACAGCACTGTCTGAGCAGTTTGCAGTGTTACAATATTGCCCCCAACAATCTGGATCCACATTTTTACCAACCACAGAAGGATGGAAGGCTGAGTCCAAGTTCAAGATGGCCCACATGGTTTTGTGCAGACCCAGATGTGCACAAGTATCACTTTTACAGGAGCTGTGATTTGCTTCAGGGTACAATTCAAGCTGCTGATTTAAAACCCTATGTAGCTTGGGACCAGATTATCTGAAGGATCATATCTTCCCGGTTAGATCCACCTGACCCACCACATAAAGAGGCAGAGAATGTTGTGGGTTCCCTCTCCTAAGAACATACATCTGGAGGGAACCAGAAAAAGGGTTTCTTTGTGATGGCTCCCTCCCTTTGCAACATCATCCCTATAGAAATTAGACTATATAATTAATATTATATATATAATGTATGTATATATGTATGTGTGTGTGTGTATATATATATATATATATATATATATATATATATATATATATATATATATATATATATATATATATATATTATACATATAATTTTATATAATATATAATATATATGTAATAATATTTATAATAATAATATTATATATATATAATAATATTATATATATATATATATATATATATATATATATATATATATATATGTAGGTCTTTGGTTATTGGGGTTTTCTCCGCATAAAATTGGAAGTGTCTTGGCGGCGTTTCCACGAAGTCTCATTCCTCATGTTCAGGCTTCAGCTTCGTGCTTCTGGGAGCAATGTGTGATTGCAGCTGTTTCTTCCTTTTTAACTGCTAGTGGGGGTTTGAACTGATTGGGTGGGAGCTTGGCTGTGCTCTGATTGGATGGGGGGGTTTTGTGCTCTGATTGGATGGGGGTGTGTCCTGTTTGGGTGGGGGCTTGGTTGTGCTCAGATTAGTCTGAGTTGCAGGGGGATTTGAGCTGGTGAGCTGCATTGCTGTTGTTTGGCTTCATGTTCGTGGTCGTGCTACATCTTCATAGTGGGTGTCAGTCTGCTGCACGTATGGATTAGAAGGGTTTGAAATGGCTAATGTTGCAGCTGCGGTCCCAGAAGCACGAAGCTGAAGCCTGAAGATGACGAATGAGACTTCGTCGAAACGTAGCCAAGACACTTCCAATTTTACACGGGAGAAAACCCGAATAACCAAAGACCTACATACAAACACCCGCGAAAACCTCAGAAAATATATAAATATATAGTCATAGGGATGCGGTGGCTCAGGGGCTAGGACGTTGAGCTTGTCAATCGAAAGGTTGGCAGCTCAGCAGTTCGAATCTCTAGTGCTGCCGTGTAACGGGGTGAGCTCCCATTACTTGTCCCAGCTTCTGCCAACCTAGCAGTTTTGAAAGCACGTAAAAATGCAAATAGAAAAAATAGGAACCACCTTTGGTGGGAAGGTAACAGCGTTCCGTGTGCCTTTGGCGTTGAGTCATGCCGGCCACATGACACGGAGACGTCTTCGGACAGCACTGGCTCTTCGGCTTTGAAGCGGAGATGAGCACCGCCCCCTAGAGTCGGCAATTACTAGCACATACGTGCGAGGGGAACCTTTACCTTTTATATGTATAATATAATATTATTTATATATAATATATATTATAATATAAATATATATATATATATATATATATATATATATATATTATATATAATTTTATATAATAAAATTAGACTATATAATCATCCCTATAGAAATTAGACTCATTTGCAAGCCCCTAAAGACCTGGTTTTGCCAACAGGCTTGGGGAACTCAGAGTGGGATGGAACCCATTACATGGCTTGCTTGTTTGATTGTTTGTTGTGGGGAGGGGGAGTAATTTTTTTACTCTTTTCATATTGGGTTAGTTTTGTAAACAAACCTAGAGTCACTGAAATAGAAATAATGGTTTTGTATCTGATACTAAAACACGTTCTCCCCCAAAAGTAGCCCACAACAGAATCTACAATTAAACCACTGTTTTCTAGAGAACACTAAGGAGAAAAAAATGACTAAAAAAATGTATCTGTTGTTTTATAGTTGCTATATTTTAACTAGCATTATTTGATGAGGCAGCATATCAACTTTATTCAATAAATAAATACTTTTATTTCTGGAATAAATAAATAAATACATTTATTTCTGGAATAAATACATTTATTTCTGGAATAAATGTATATTGTATACATTCTTGGAACTCAAATCACATAGCTGACAAAGTAGATATAAGTAGTCCTTGACATAGATATAAGTAGTCCTTGACATATGACTACAATTGAGGCCAAAATATTATGACTACAAATGAGACATTTGTTAAGTGAGCTTTGTCCCATTTTATGATCTTTCTTTTTTTTTTTTTTTTGTTTACATTTATACCCCGCCCTTCTCCGAAGACTCAGGGCGGCTTACAGTGTATAAGGCATAGGCATATACACATATACACAGGCATATACATATAGGTGTATAAGGCATAGGCATATACACTTATACAGTGTATAAGGCATAAGGCATCTTGCCATAGTTTTTAAGTTAATCACTGCAGTTACTAAGTTAATAAGGTGGTTGTTATGTGAATCTGGCTTCCCCATTGAATTTGGTTGTCAGAAAGTTGCAAAAGTTGATCACATGATTCTGGGATACTGTAACTGTCATAAACATGAGTCAGTTGCCAAGTGTTTGAATTTCGATCATGTGACAGTGAGGATACCACAATGTTCATAAGTGTGAAAAACGGTCATGTCACTTTTTTCAATGCTGTTGCAATTTGGAACAGTGACTAAATGAACTGTTTTAAGCCGAGGACTACCTGTACTCACCCACAAAAACTTATGGCAAGAATTGAGGAAGTTCTGTCAATTTCAGAGATTGCTGAAATACAACTTCTAGTTCCTTTACCAAGCTAGCTAAGAATTTACCATCAACAACATCTGCCAGTAGTTTTAAAATTTCAGAGGTGGCCCACATACAACTCATGCTATATTTTCTTTTTTATATATATATAAAAAAGTTTTATTTTTACATTCATATCCAACAACTCATCCAATGTACAGTCATATACAATTAGTTGGGCTTGCCCAGTCACCACCCCCTCCTTTTAACTCTCTTCCCTCTTCTACCTTCTTCTACTTTCCAGACCTTCCTCCCCTTCTACATCTACATCTTCTCCTCCCTCGTCTTACACCTTCCTTCTCCCTCTTCTACCCCTCTTCCTTCCTCTTCTCCCTCTTCTCCCCCTCTTCTCCTCTTTCCTACCTCCTATTCTCTCCTCCTTTCTCCCTCCCCACCATTCTAAAATGGTAGCTGGGCAGACCCGACCCTACATTAATTATATTTATACATCTTCAATAATCCCTGTACATTAACCATGCTATATTTCCTGTCTCCATTTTAACAGCATCAAAACACTTCTATAGTAGTTTGCTTAACTCATAATTGATTCCTGAGAAAAATTAATAATTAATTTCCCACACTGGTTTTAAGAGAATTTTAGATCAACTTAATCTTGATTCAGCATATTAAAATTAACAGGATCAAGAATGTAAATGCTGTTCTCAATTTGAAAAAGGCATGGAAAGGAATACCACTAAAAAGCCATTATTGAAACAAAACCTTCTGCCCACAAATACTATTTCTAAATATATGCCTAGAGCGTAATATTTAGGTCATATTCGGGCAGCAATCTATTTTTTGCCTATGAAACTCTTCAAAGTTATTTATATTTATATAAATATCTTTGAATTTTATATAATAAAATATAAATTTTATTAAATTTATATTTAATAAAAATATTAATCATTAACCGAATTTTCTAATTTTAACTATCTGACTATTAAGCTATAATCAATACTGTAAATACAGTAAATTTCACCTTTTGCTATAAAGAACAGAAGACCCAGTTTCTTTTCCCAACAAGGGAAAGTTCAAGCAGGCTAGTTTTCAACTTTTTCTTCCATTCCCCCTCCAACCATACTTCCTAAAAAAAAGACCCTGTTAAAGGAACCCCCAGGCAACATCTTGTCAGAGATACTGACAGAAAATGTAGGTTGACTTTCCCATAGTTAATTTAACCATGGGTTTATTTTATACGCTAACATGGAAATTTGAGATTTACTGGAGATTTTACCCCAACCGTTCTCAGAACTCAATAAAAAGTTAAGTATCGGGTTTGCCGAACCGGTGCGATCTGGCTGAATCCCACAACGTAAGACAATAGTTATGTCTCAAAATGAGTAATAATATTCAGGGTGTCGTGATAAATACAAGCACATAAACATCCAACATAGGTCCAGAGCTTCCAGCACTCAGGCCTACCCTTTCCGACAAGTCCTGACATCAGAAACCCTTTCCCCGCCTACCATCTTCCCCAGAGAGGTGAAGGGTCCCCGCCCATCCTTCTGGCAGGAGAGGCTGCCAGCTTCCCTACCGAATTCCGGTTCTCACCCAGCGCCAGCGGCTCTGAGTTTTCTTGCCCAAGATCAGTTCCGTCCGAACGAAAAGACTAGGGACTCCGAAGAAGCCGGTTAAGCGAAGCCACGAAGGATCCTCGCTGCAGCAAGGATGAGAGAGCTTGGACTCAGCTGCTTCTCGAAGGGAAAAAGGAAGCGGGCTTCACGGGTTTGTCCCTTGCATGATCCTATCTTTTTTTCTACCAGGCTTCAAATCGACCTCGCGCTTTCCACTAGCGCGAAGCTCCTGAAAGTTTCCGTGGAGCCCGTGCCGCCGCCTTTTCCCCTTTTGTTTCACGGCGTCGCTCCCCAGGCCACTCTGCCAGCGACTGCCCGCAGTGTCACCAACGAGCTTCGGCAGCTGCAGTGAAAAATTCTTCAGCGACGCGCATGCGCGCCTTCTCGCTTGGAGGCGGGCCCATAAAAGGAAAACGCATGCGCAAGATTGACCACCAGAGGTGAGCTCGCTTTCTTTGCCTGGGTTCGTGCTGTGGGCGATGCCTCTTAAATTTCTCTCGTTCGCTAGGTCAGCAAATCTATGGAAGTCGTTATATGTGTCCTGCGGCTGTCATTACGTGTCAGATCTGCCTTGTTGCCAATTTACGCAATTGAAAGGAAATATACAGTCGTACAGATAGTTCAGAGAAGGTCTGAATAAAAATCTGATCACAAAAATAACATTAAATCTTTTATTTAAAAGATTTAAATCCTTCCTATATGGAAGACATCATAAAAACATAAAGCAACATTTTTAACAGAATTAGTTATTTTTTTATCCACCAAATTCCAAGATTGTTTTTTTTTTATAAAGAGAAAATATCTCAAAACACAGATGACAAAGTCCTTTCAACCAACTACTGAGCATGTCCAAGATGGCGCCGCCCTGCTGATCGGGGGAGCGGCAGTGGGCCTTTTCGGGCCCTGTCCGGTTCTGGGGGGGGCCTTGGTGACATCTTGGGCCCCCGGACCTGATGGAGGAGCATCCAGTCACCCGGAGGAGGGGTGACTTGGCGCAGGACGACTCCGGGGGGCGTTGGGAGGAGCCCCGGAGCGTCCTGCTGCAGCGGTGGTCATGGCGGCTGGCCGGGCGGCTTGCCGGCTTGCCGGGCGGTCGCGGCTTGCCGCCGGCCTTTTTCGGCCTTTTTCGGCGGTCTGGCGGCGGCGGCAGCGACGGCGACGGGGGGTCACTGATGTCCAGGCCCCCTTGGACCCCGCCCGTGGGAGGAAGCAGTGGCGGCCCTGGCAGCTAGCCGGGCGGCTTGCTGGGCGGCCTGCGGCTTGCCTGGCTGCCGCCGGCCCTTTTTGGCACCCTGGCGGCGGCGGCGACGGCGGCGGCGGGGGCCTTTGACATCTTGGGCCCCCTTAGATCCCCCGCCCTGATGGAGGAGGCTTCAGTCGTGGAGGAAGATGGAGGGCAGGCGACTTCAGGGCGAGGGAGGCCCAGGCCCGGAGGAGGCCCAGTGGAGATCTGGAGGGCCTACCGGGCCCCCGTCGGCCTTTGTTGGTTTTCTGGCGGCGGTGGCGGCCTGGCTTTTTCGTCTGGCGTCGGTGGAGTGACTGGCGTCCCCTCCTAGGTGGGGGGGGGTGTCGGTGGCCTCATCTTGGCGGCGATGGGGCGCTTTGGTGACGGCCGGGCGGAGGTGGCGGTGGCGGCCTACCTCGGCGCTTCAAGGTGGCGGACGCCCTGTTTAACACCTCTACCATCGGTCCGCCCCCCCCCTCTCCTTCTTCCTTAGTCCACCCCTGACTATTTATAGGTGGGTGGCGAACTGACTGAATGAGTGGTTTTGTTTTCTACCCCACGAGGATCACTATTTGACTGCTTCCCATCAGGACTGACTGACAGACGGTTGTGGTCACTGTATCATCTGTTACCATCTTGACCGGCCCAGGATGGGCCTCCTGCGGACTTTCTTGGTGATGCGACGTTCTGGCTGACCTTCTTGCCCTGCGAGCGCCCCTCTCGCGGGTTTGGCCCTCCATACTATCGAGGCCCACCTTGAGGACGGGCTTTGGAGCCCGAGAGGTGGCATGCTAAAAATAGGAGGCTTAGGGCTTTTAATTAGTTGTTTTAAGAAATTTTTAAGGGAGTTTTAATGGGGATTTTAAGGGTTGGGAGGAGGGATTGACGGGTGGGAGAGAACCCGTCGGGAGGGTGGGAGGTTAGGCGGGTATTGGGAGTAGCCCGCCGGGTGGGGAGCCAGTCCTTGCAGCTCGTGGCGGTTTAGTAATGGGTTCGGAGGTTATAGGGGGATTACGTTCCTTTTGGTGAGGTGGTTCCATTTGCACGGTAAGTGGGAGGGGCAGATATGGCGGAAGGGGGGGACCGCATCGTTTTGGGGGGGCGCGCGCTCGATGTCTGCAGGCGATCGCGCGCCCCGATCCCCCTCCCTTCTCCCGTCCCCCGGATGGTCAAGACCCTCAGAGCCTGGGCCTTCGTCTGGTGTTATGCAACGCACGGTCCGTGGCCAATAAGGCCCCCCTAATACATGATCAGATTCAGGGGGGTGCCGCGGATATTATAGGCGTTACGGAGACCTGGTTGGGCACTGAAGGGGGCGTGCCCCTGGTCGAGATGTGCCCACCGGGTTTCCGTGCATTCCATCAGCCGAGGGCCCAGGGTAGGGGTGGTGGGGTGGCGGTTGTTATTAAAGAGAGTCTAGAGCCGAGGGAGACCACTGTACCTCAGATTGCCGGGTGTGAATCCCTCTTTGTGAGGTGGGGTCATAGGTGTCAGATGGGCTTGCTGGTCACGTACCTGGCTCCTTGCTGCGTGACAGCCGCTGCCCGAGCTCCTGGAGGTGCTGGCTGGGGTGGCAGTTGAGACCCCCAGACTTTTAGTCATGGGGGACTTTAACTTGCCATCTTCCGGCTCGTCATCGACGGCAGCTCGGGAGTTCATGGCTTCCATGACGGCCTTGGACCTGACCCAAGTAGTTGATGGCCCTACTCACATTGGGGGTGGCACTCTGGACCTGATTTTTGTCTCTGGTCAGTGGTTGAGAGATCTGGACTTAAAGGAAATAGTCATTGAACCTTTGTCATGGTCAGATCACTCTCTTCTTCGCCTGGACTTTCTGACCGCCATTCACCACCGCAGGGAGACGGAGCCGATACGTTGGTTCCGTCCCAGGCGCCTGATGGACCCGGATGGGTTCCGGACGGAGCTTGGGCCATTTCCTGAGGGTCTGGCTCACGGCTCGGTTGAGGAACTTGTTGCGGCCTGGGAACGGGCCGCGGCGGGGGCCTTAGACCGTGTCGTGCCTTTGCGGCCTCTGACCCGGCGCAGGTCCCAACCGGCTCCTTGGTTCTCCGAGGAGCTGAGGGGGATGAAGCGCCGGAGAAGACGCCTAGAGAGCTCCTGGAGGTCTAGCCGTTCAGAAGCTGATCGGACACTAGTGAAGTCCTATACTAGGACTTACCTAGTGGCATTGAGGGAAGCGAGGCGTAGCTCCCCCCCCCCCCTCATTGCACCGGCAGATACCCGCCCAGCCCCCCTGTTTCGGGTGACCCGCCCCCTCCTCCACCAGGGGGAGCGGGATGACCCGTTGCAGGGACGTGCTGAGGAGTTTAACGGTTATCTATACGATAAAATCGTTCAGCTTCGGGATGGTTTGGACCAAGATTGCGGTGACTCAGGTGAGACGGCTGAGGTGGTCTTGGTGACATTTTATGGGATGAGTTTGACCCTGTTGCTCCGAGGACATGGACAGGTTGTTGGGAGGCTGAATGCCACCACATGTTTACTGGACCCGTGCCCCTCCTGGTTGGTGCTGGCCACGCAGGAGGTGACCGAGGCTGGCTCCAGGCGATTACGGCGCTTCTTTGGTGGAGGTGTCTTTCCGGCCGCCTTGAAAGAGGCGGTGGTGAGGCCCTCCTCAAGAAGCCTTCCTGACCCGCTGTTTTAGGTAATTATCGTCCGGTCTCCAACCCGCTTGGCGAAGGTTGTTGAGAGTATGGTGGCATATCAGTTTCTTACACCTGGATGAAACTGTCTATCTAGACCCGTTCCAGTCCGGTTTCCGGCCCGGTTACAGCACGGAGACGGCTTTGGTCGCGTTGGTGGATGATCTCTGGAGGGCCAGGGATAGGGGTTGTTCCTCTGCCCTGGTCCTATTAGACCTCTCAGCGGCTTTCGATACCATCGACCATGGTATCCTGCTGCGCGGTTGGAGGGATTGGGAGTGGAGGCACCGTTTATCGGTGGTTCTCCTCCTATCTCTCCGACCGTCGCAGTCGGTGTTGACAGGGGGCAGAGGTCGGCCCGAGGCCCCTCACTTGTGGGTGCCGCAGGGATCGATCCTCTCGCCTTCTGTTCAACATCTACATGAAGCCGCTGGGTGAGATCATCAATGGGTTCGGTGTGAGGTACCAGCTGTACGCGGATGACACCCAGCTGTACTTTTCCACACCGGACCACCCCAACGGCTATCAAGTGCTGTCCCGGTGCCTGGAGGCCGACGGGTCTGGATGGGGAGAAACAGGCTCAAGCTCAATCCTCCAAGACAGAGTGGCTGTGGATGCCGGCATCCCGGTACAGTCAGCTAAATCATGGCTGACCATCGGTGGCGAGTCATTGGCCCCGATGGAGAGGGTGCGCAACAAGCGTCCTCCTGGATGAACGGCTGTCTCTAGAAGATCATTTGACGGCCGTCTCCAGGAGAGCGTTCTACCAGGTTCGCCTGGTGCGCCAGTTGCGCCTTTCTGGACCGGGAGGCCCTTTGCACGGTCACTCACGCCTTGTGACGTCTCGCCTGGATTACTGCAACGCTCTCTACATGGGGCTTCCTTGAAGGGCATCCGGAGGCTGCAGTTAGTTCAGAATGCGGCTGCGCGGTGATAGAGGGAGCCCTCGTGGCTCCCGTGATAACACCCATCCTGCGCAGGCTGCACTGGCTACCTGTGGCCTTCCGGGTGCGCTTCAAGATTTTGGTGACCACCTTTAAAGCGCTCCATGGCATAGGGCCGGGTTATCTACGGGACCGCCTACTGCGACCAGATACCTCTCACCGACCCGTGCGCTCTCACAGAGAGGGACTCCTCAGGGTGCCGTCAGCTAGGCAGTGTCGGTTGGCGCCCAGGAAGGGCCTTCTCTGTGGGGGCTCCCACCCTCTGGAATGAACTCCCCCCAGGACTCCGTCAACTTCCTGACCTTCGAACCTTCCGTCGCGAGCTCAAGACACATTTATTCATCTGTGCAGGACTGGCTTAGATTTTTAAATTTAGAGGGGTTTTAAATTGATTTTAATATTTATATTTGATATTTATATTTCTATTTTTAATAATTTGGGCGCTAGAATAAGTTTTTTAAGGATTATTTTAATTTATTGATTTTGATGTTTTATATGCCTGTAAACCGCCCTGAGTCCTTTGGGAGATAGGGCGGTATATAAATTCGAATAATAAATAAAATAAATAAACCTGAATCATGAAATTAGAGATTCTCAGATTTTTCATATGATCACATCAAGTGGTGGGATTCAATTTTTTTAACAACTGGTTCTGTGGGCGTGGCTTATTTTGGGGTGCAGCTAGCTGGGCATGTGACTGGGTGGGGGTGGCTGGCTGGTCATGTGACCCGGTGGCCATGGCTATGGGCATAGAAACTACTCAGAGGGCTAAAAAAAGTCATTTCTGACCAGTCCTCGCACTTTTGACCAGTTCGCGTACTTTTGACCGGTCCTCGCACTTATGACCATCCTCATATTAATGCCCATTGCAGCATTTTTAGCAACCATGTCACTCATTTCACAACTGCTTCTCTTCACCACGGTTACAAGATAGGGCGCAAAATGTAAAATGTGAGGACAGTCGTAGGTGTGAGGACCGGTCAAAAGTGTGAGGACAGGTCAAAAATAACTTTTTCAGCCCTCTGAGTAGTCCCTATGCACAAAATGCTGCAAACAGGCATAAATGATGACCGGTCATAAGTGTGAGGACTGGTCAAAAGTGCGAGAACCTGTCAGAAATCACTTTTTTCAGCCCTCTGGATAGTCCTTATGTGCAAGGGACTACTCAGAGGGCTGAAAAAGTTATTTTTGACCTGTCCTTGCACTTTTGACCAGTCTTCGCACTTACGACTGTCCTCACATTTTACGTTTTGCACCCCATCTTGTAACCGTAGTGAAGAGCAGTAGTTGTGAAATGAATGACACGGTTAAGAATGCTTCAACAGGCATAAATGTGAAGATGGTCATAAATGCGAGGTCTGTTCAAAGGTGTCAGAACCTATCAGAAATCACTTTTTTCAGCCCTCTCAGTAGTCCCTATGCACATAGGGGCTACCCAGAGGACTGAAAAAAGTGATTTCTGACAGGTTCTCACACTTTTGATCAGTCTTCACACTTATGACCAGTCATCATTTATGCCTGTTGCAGCATTTTTAATAGCCATGTCACTTGTCACAACTGCGGTGCTTCATGTGACCGGGTGGGCGTGGCCAGGTGGTCATGTAACATAGCTTCTTTGCCCTAATGACAGTTTGCTGCAAGGTTCGTAAGTGTGAAAAACGGTCATAAGTCACTTTTTCAGTGCCATGCTTATTAAACCAATTACCACAACAAATCCATTCTCCCTCCCTCTTTCTCTCCATCTTTCTCTCCCCCTTTCTCTCCTTCATCTTTCTCCTCCCTCTTTCTCTCAGTCTTTCTCTCCTTAATCTCTCCTTCTCCCTCCTTCTCTTTCTCTCCATCTTTCTCCCCCCCCCTTTCTCTCCTTCATCTTTCTCCCCCTTCTATTCTTCATCTCTCTTTCTCTCCCTCATCATTTTCTGCCCCCTCTTTCTCTCCATCACTCTTTCTCCAAATGGGGTAGGGTAGGCTGGCCCTGCCCTGGTATTCTAACATTTCTTGCCTGAGAATTTCCTGTATATGAATCCTGTTGTGGAGTCTCATAAAATGACACTGTTTTCCCAATCAAGAAGTTATGTACGATTTTTTATTTAAAATGCATCACAGTAATTGTCAATTACACCTCCCCAGAGAATCATCTCAGTTCTTCCACAATTGGGATAGAGTTATCATACTGATTTGTGCTTTGTTGTCTTTGCAGTAATTGGTAAATTAGCCATTAGCTCTTGGGTATAAAAATGTATCTCAGAGTTATGGCTGCATTATAACCAAAAGAAATCTATGCTGCTCCTGAAAAAAATTCTCTTTAAAATTGGAGGGCAAAAATATAGAAACTATTAGAGATTGGTTAAAAGTTTTAGAAAATGAAAGAAGGAACAAAGAAATTACTGAAAAATTAGGGTTAAGCTGGTTTGAAAAAATACAGATAGAAAAATGGACAAAAAAATTAAGGGAAAACTATTCGATAAATAGATGTGAAACAATTTGAATATTTAGTATCTTGGATTATGAAAGATGAAATTGGGCTAAAGGGACTCGTTAGCAGGGTTTATAAGATTATAAACTCTGATGAAAAATTACAAAGAGTGATGAGGACAAATTGGGAAAAAGATCTTAATATTGAAATACCAGAGTCAGATTGGAATGTGAATTGGAATAGTAGAATTATGAGAACCTTATCTATAAGGATTAAAGAGCATAATTATAAAGTTGTTTGGAAATGGTATTTGACTCCAGTAAGATTGTTGCAAATGGATAAAAAAAGTAGTAAAAAATGTTGGAGATGTGAGATGGAATTGGGGACTTATGAACATATGTGGTATAAATGTGATAAGGTTAAAAAGTTTTGGCAACAATTGGAGAAAATGATATTTGAAATGATGGGGAAAGTAATAACATTGAGAGTGGAAACTATATTATTGTTGGTAATTAAGGAAATAGAATTAACAAAATATGAAAAAGAATTGATTAGAATTATGATTATAATAGGTAGAATTATAATAGCTAGATATTGGAAACTAGATGTGATTTTTAGAATAGAAGAGTGGAATTCTGAAATGTGGAAATTAGCTTTAAATGATAAAATGACATGTGATATTAAAATTAGAAGTGGTGTGTATAAAGAAGATATTTTCTGGAAGACTTGGAAACCATTTGTGGACTATGCGCTTGGAACATTTTGGCAATCATGAGGATATATCCGAAGACCCAAATCTTCCTTTTTTTTAATGTATAGCACAAGGGTGGAAAATGTATTTTCTTTTTTGTTTGTAACGTTAAAAAATTAAAAAAAAAAATTGGAGGGCAAGAGGTTGCATGTCCCATCTTACATTTGCTGGCAATATAGTAATTCTATTCTTTGTTTTGGGGGAAAAGATTGTCTTCAAGGTTTTTTTCTTTTCATTTAGCCATGGTATGAATGGGAATTGGAAAAGAGCAGTATATTTTTGATGCATACTTAAAACAGTTGAGCAAATGAACTCAAAATTAGGAGTGCCCTATAGGCATTTTGAGAATGAGCTGTGTCAACTTTGACACAGAAAGAATAGCACTATGAGCAATTTTATTCAGCTAAATATGATAGAAAAATAGAAAAATGGATGGATGGATGGATGGATGGATGGATGGATGGATGGATGGATGGATGGATGGATGGATAGATAGATAGATAGATAGATAGATAGATAGATAGATAGATAGATAGATAGATAGATATTAACAATACGATGCCCAGTGATATTTTGGATAAAGCTCAACAAGGTGTCCATTTATTTAGGATATATATCCCAGAGGCTGGTTTCATTTCTGTATCCAGGGGCTATATTAATAAACCAGGATCCAAAGTCTGCAAGGTCTGTTGGCAGGCCTTCTGTCTTGCAGCCCCTTTGTTGCAACTTTAGATGGCTTGTGGCCACCCCCCAGTCTATGCAGCTCTGCCCTCCCGATCTGAGTGCCAGGTGGCTGCCGGCCAAAGCCTGCCTGCATCCAAGCGTCTCGCTGGCCAGCCCATTGAAGCACCTCGCTGGCCAGTGAGGCGGCTTGGATGCAGCAGGCTTCGCCAGCAGCCACCTGGGGCTCGATCAGGAGGGCAGAGCTGCATAGATCGGGGAGTGGGCAGCTGCCCCCCCCATCTATGTACCTCTGCCCTCCCGATCCAAGTGCCATGCGGCTGCCGGCCGAAGCCTGCCTGCATCCAAACGTCTCGCTGGCCAGCCCATTGAAGCACCTCACTGGCCACCGGGGCGGCTGATGCAGGCAGGCCAGCAGCCGCCGGGGGCCCAGATCGGGAGGGCAGAGCTACATAGATCGAGGGGTGGGCAGCCCCCCCCCCCATCTATGCACCTCTGCCCTCCCGATCCGAGCGCCACGTGGCTGCCAGCCGAAGCCTGCCTGCATCCAAGCATCTCGCTGGCCAGCGAGGTGCTTCAATGGGCTGGCTACAGAGACACTTGGATGCAGGCAGGCTTCTGTCAGATCGGATCCATTCACCCCACTCCCCACCCAATCCAAGCGCCACGTGATTAAAGCCTCTACTGACCAAAGCCTGCCTGCATCCAAGGGTCTCTCTAGCCAGCAATTAAAACGCCTCACTGGCCACGTGGCCAGCGAGGCACTTTAATCACTGGTTAGAGAGACGCTTGGATGGAGGCCTGCTTCGGTTGGTGGCCTCGCTGCGCACCGGATCCAAGCGCCACGCAGCCGCAGACAGACACCGGTAAGTAATGGTGGGGAGGGGAGGGGCAAGGGGCGGGGCAAACCGGCAATTTAACAAACGGTTCGGCTGAACCGCCTAGAACCGGCAGAATCCCACCACTGGTCACATCATATAATATTGATCCTACAAATTGGTCAATCCTCCTTATTTCAAGCTTGGATGTATCTCTGTAAGGCTTCAGGATATTTGTAGTATCTTTCAGAATGTGGAGAATGAATCCACATCAGGTTTCCTTAGCCTTTCAATAATTGGAAGATTGCTAATATGGATCCTCTTGCTGTCCTTCTTTAGGCTAAATATATGCAGATTTTAAAAACTGACCTTCATAAAATTTAGCCTCCAAGCGCCTCACCTGCAGTTCACCATGGAAACAGAAGTTAACAACCAACTTCCCTTCCTAGATGTCTTAGTCTACAAGAAACCCAATGGCTCCCTAGGACACACCATCTACCAGAAGAAAACACACACAAACCGCTATCTGCACGCACTCTCACACCACCACCCAGCACAGATCAACTCCGTAGCCAAGACACTCATCTCTAGAACAAAACGCTTAGCTGACGAACAACACCTAAAAACCGAACTACACACTGTCACAAACGTACTAACATCCAATGGATTCCAGAGAAATAAGATTACCAAACTAATCCAAAAAGAACCCCCCACTAAAACCCAAGGCAGAGAACAAGAAAACGGCACAGCCCTCCTCCCATATATAAAAGGCACCACAGACAGAATCAGCAAGATCCTCCACAAACATAACATCAAGACAGCATTCTGCACAAACCAAAAAATATTCACCATCCTAAGAAACCCCAAAGACAAAATTGAGTTAGAAAATCAAGGAGTATATGAAATCCCATGCACCGCCTGCCCCACCACATACATCGGACAAACCAACAGAAGAATAAGTGCACGCATTGAAGAACACAAGAACTCAGTCAAAAAAGAGGAACCAACTTCTTCCCTGGTCCAACACCTTAAAGCCACAGGACACGATATTGACTTTAAAAAGACCAGAACTATCGCCAAAACTGAACACTTTAACAACAGAATAATCAGAGAAGCAATCGAGATAAACGCCCACACAGCATGAACAAACGAGATGATACCTCCCGCCTACCAGCCATTTGGAAACCCGCCCTTATTGACAAATGAGTCCCTAACACGAGGAATGACACCAGACCCACACTCACGAGGTCCACACAGGATGTCACCACCACACATCCACCCAGAAAGCAGACCCAAACCCACACTGATCAGGAAGCACGACCAAGGACCAGAAGCCAGACCGCAGCTGCAATATTAGCCATTTCAAACCCCTCCAATCCATACATGCAGCAGACTGACACCCACTACGAAGATGTAGCATGACCACGAACATGAAGCCAAACAGCAGCAGTGCAGCTCACCAGCTCAAATCCCCCTGCAACTCAGACTAATCTGAGCACAACCAAGCCCCCACCCAAACAGGACACACCCCCATCCAATCAGAGCACAAAAAAACCCCCATCCAATCAGAGCACAGCCAAGCTCCCACCCAATCAGTTCAAACCCCCAATAGCAGTTAAAAAGGAAGAAACAGCCGCAATCACACATTGCTCCCAGAAGCACGAAGCTGTAAACACCTAGCCTGAAGATGACGAATGAGACTTCATCGAAACGTCACCAAGACACTTCCAATTTTACGCGGGAGAAAACCCGAATAACCAAAGACCTACATATATATATATATATAATTATAATTATAATTATAAAATTATATATATATATAAAATTATATATAATTATATATCTATCTATCTTATGCACAATTATACCCATGACCTTGATGTTATACTACTAGAATAGAATAGAACAGAACAGAACAGAACAGAACAGAATAGAATAGAATAGAATAGAATAGAATTTTTTTATTGGCCAAGTGTGATTGGACACACAAGGAATTTGTCTTGGTGCATATGCTCTCAGTATACATAAAAGTCTCTAAATCAAAACTGCATTGGTTCTTTGGCAGCTATAGCACAATGCTTGCTCATACTTAATCTGAAGATCCCAGATCCTGTATACTTCCAGACAGTACTACTGCCAAGCCAGATATTGCCTATCTTATATCTGAGCATCTGGGTTTTCCTCTTTAAGAGAACAATAGCAATAGCAATTGCACTTAGATTTATATTACCACTTCACAGTGCTTTATAGCCCTCTCTAAGCAGTTTACAGAATCAGCATATTGCCCCCAATAATCTGGGTCTTCATTTTACCGACCTTGGACGGATAGAAGGCTGAGTCAACCTTGAGCCTGGTGAGATTCGAACTGCCAAATTGCAGGCAGCCAACAGCAGAAGTAGCCTCCATTCTAACCACTGCACCACAAGAATCTTACTTTTCTCACCACTGAACAGCTATTTTATTGGATTGGAAGTTCCAGTGGTAGGATTCAAATAATTTAACAACCAGTTTGCCCAAGGTCAGATTGGCTGTTGTGGGAGGTGTTATCCATCCCCATCCTCCAGTTCTGCCGCACATATGAGATGAGCCTCCTGCAATGGCCAACCTGACTCTGGGCGACAGGTTGTTAAATTACCACCACCACGCCGCTATCAAAGTGGATCCTGGGCACTATGCCGCAATGGAGAAACGGGAAATGGAGTGGCCTGCTCCTCCTTCCCTCATGCTGGCTGCTCCATTTCTCCATTTTTCCATTGCAGTACCCATCATCGCCCAGATGCCCTTGCTTCCCCCCAGCATTTCTTTGCTAAACTGATTTCCAGCTCCATTGCCATCCCACATTGTTGCATTTTATCAAGAAGACTATTTTATAAATATATTACTAATGTACACTGTATCCTCAGCAATCCTTTGGTCTATTAACTAGTCACTTTATCAAAGAAAAATCAATAAGGTTTTTCTGGCATAGCCTGTTTTTAACAAATTAATGATGGCTTCTACCAATACTTTGTTCTTGTAAGCTGACTGTTTGATTATCTTGCTGGGATTTGCCTAGATACTGATTGGTCTGTGGTGTTGGATTGACACAAGAAAGAGACGGCAGAAATTTTCAGCTATTTATTCGCTCAGCAAACCAAATACGAACAGCTTGGCAACTGCCAAGCCTCACTCGTCATAGAGGTCCAGCATGCAAGCGGGCCACTGACAGCACTTTAAATTTCCCACCGCTGAATCAACCGAACAGCGGCAGCTATGCAAATTGCTCATGTACTTTCATACATAACACCCCTCCCCTCCTAGAATGAAGAGTGTCCAATCAGTGTCCAATTAAGGTCATGTAATCACGCAGGTAGGTGGGGCGTTTAATTGTCCTACTGTGCCTGTGTGATTCAGTTGTTCCCTGGCTTCCATCGAGTGAGGTTGGACCTGCTGCTCTTCCGGCCGGCAGCTATGAAAAAGCCTGGGACTCCTCCCAGTGCATTGCAGTTCCAGGCCTGGTGTCGAGAGGGCTCTCATTCCCGGCCACCCCACAGGACTCCGTCAGACACAGATAAGTCTCTGCGCTCTCTTTCCAGATTGTAGAGTAGGTCATCTTGGTCAATGTCAGTCAGGGCTGGTTCTCTTTGTTGGCTTTCTTGTGATTGCATGATCCTCGGGGCAGAGACTCGTGCTGGTCTATATCGCTCCCCTGGTTTTCTCTCTCAGTCCTCCTTAACTGGGACTCTCCCAACCAGGTCTGGAGTTGGTCAACGTGTTGTCTCCATACTCGGCCATCATCCAGCTCCACTTTGTAGGATTTGGATCCCATAACAGCTGTGACTTAGCTGGCACCCAGGTGGGAGGCCCCCCAAAGGGTCTGAGCGAAGAGCAGGTCATCTACCTTGAATCCCCGGCTGCGTTCGGTGGAGCTTGCTGGTGTTTCAGGATGATAGTTAGGGTGAAGGTGGTCCAGCTGAGACTTCAGCTTGCACCCCATGAGTAATTCGGTTGGGCTTCTGCCAGTGACAGTGCTGGGGGTGATGTGTTGTGCCAGAAGAAACTGGTCGATTTTCTCCTGCCAGTTCCCTGGTCCCATGCGGGTGAGGGCTTCTTTGGTCAGAATCACCATTTGTTCGGCCTTTCCATTACTGGCTGGCTTAAAAGGTGCAACCAATATGTGCTTCATTCCTAGTCCCCCCAAGAATGACTCCGTTGCCTTAGCGATCAGTTGCAGCCCGTTGTCCAAAACTAGGATGTCAGGCAGCCCATATGTTGCAAACAGCCTCCTCAGTGTCTTTATGGTGGCTTCCAATAGGCATATGCTGGTGGGCATGATGATGACTTCTAGCCACTTGGAGTATCCGTCCACCACTATCAAGAATGTTTGTCCCCCTTGGGTCCAGCAAAGTCTATGTGTACCCTTGATCAGGGTACATTGGGTGCCTCCCATTCACTGGGGGTTGTTCTGGGTGGTGCTGGTCACATTTTTTGGCATGGCATGCATGTTGCCACCCACTCTGCAATGTCCCTGTCCACATTGGGCCACCAGATGTAGCTCCATGCCAGTGCTTTCATGTGCACGATGCCCAGGTGTCCAGGTTTTAATGTCTCTAGCACCTGTTTCCATAGGCTCTGGGGAACTACCACTCTCTCTCCCCATAATAGGCACCCCTTCAAAGCTGACATTTCTATAGATGGCATTTAGATCCTAAGAAATTATCATATATGTATTCAGATATGCAAGTGAAATGTTGGAGATGTAATTGTGATGATGCTACATATTTTCATGTATGGTGGACTTGTAAGAAAATAAAGTCTTTCTGGATAAGAATTTGGTGGATTATGCAGAATGTTCTGAAGAAGAAGATAAAGTTCCTACCACAATTTTTCCTTTTGGGAATAACAACAGATTGTACAGTGATTGAGACTAAATTGATTTTGAACTTAATAACAGCAGCAAGACTGTTGATTGGACAATATTGGAAGAAAAAAGAATTACCCACAATAGAAGAATGGATATTGAAAGGTTCCAATTTGGCTGAGATGGCGAAAATCTCAGCCTTCTTGAAAGACAGTACTCAAGAAAAATATCTAAATGAATGGAAGAATTGGATTGATTATATTCAAAATAGATATCAGATTAAGAAATTTCAGATTGCCTTTGAATGAAGCATGTTGTTTTTGATTTTAATGGAAGAAGTCAGGTTATGTTGAGAGAGAAGGATTATAATTGTGTTAGATTTTAAAAATTTAATGTATGATTGTTTATTGAACTATACCTTGTGTTTGCTCCGGGAAGTCGGGGGGGGAGGGGGGTTTTGGAGGGACGGGGGAAGGGGGGGAGGGGAGGGGAAAATTTAATTGTTGTTGTAAAACTTTTTCAATAAAAAAAAAAGCTGACAGTTCTAGCTGCCTATTTTCAAAGTTCGTAAATTCATTTCCCACTTTTCCTTGTGGCCACCCCATCAACATCCAGTTCAAGACTTTGGATAATACCTTGTCTTTTTTTATGTGTTCTGCAATCTCAGTAGATGTGATGGGGCTGGTCTCGTCTGTGTCAATCAGCAAAACATGGGTGATGGGCGCGGTCTTGTACGAATTCTGGTATTGTGCATTGGTTGAGGGCATCTACGTTAGTGATGCTTTTACCTGGGCAGTGTATGAGCATGTAGTTATATCCCATCGCGAATATGGACCATCTAGTCAGTCTGGGGGACATAAAGGCTGGAGTTTGCTGGTCTCCTGCGATGAGGCCCAGGAGTGGTGTATGGTCAGTGATGCGTTCGAATCTCCGGCCATATAGATGCATCTAAGAAAGGGTTAAGGGGTTTTTAAAATTTGTTCTTTCAAAATTTTTTAATTAAATCAAATAAAGGGTTATCAAGGGGTGGGTTGGGGGGTGACACCTACAGGGGGTTAGGCTTGTCCCTTCTAAGGTTCACGATTTGGAGGTCTGTAAAACGGAGGTATCTGAGGAGGTTAAGACTCGACCAGGTACGGGCATTTCCATCTGCACGATACGAGAGAGGGGCAGATATGGCGGAAGTGGGGGCTCATATCATGTTCGGGGAGTGCGCTCTCGCTGTTTGCGAGCGATTGCGCACTCCGGGCCCCCAGACTTCACTCGTGCCCTGAGTGGCTATATTCCTCGGACCCTGGACCTTCGGTTGATGCTATGCAATGCCAGGTCCGTTATGAATAAGGCCCCCCTCATAGCCGATCTTATTCAAGAGGGGGGTGCGGACCTGATGGGCATTTCGGAGACCTGGTTGGGCACAGAAGGGGGGGTCCCCTTACTGAGATGTGCCCACCAGGCTTCCGAGCATTCCATCAGCCGAGGGCCCAGGGTAGGGGTGGGGGGGTAGCGGTTGTTGTCAACGAGAGTCTGGAACCGAGGGAGGTCGCTGTCCCGCAGATAGCCGGTTGTGGAACCCTCCTTGTGAAGTGGGGCCGAGGGGTGCAGGTGGGCTTGCTGATTACGTACCTGGCTCCTTGCTACGTAACAGCAGCCCTACCCAAGCTGTTGGAGATGATAGCCGGGATGGCGGTTGAGACCCCCAGACTTATGGTTATGGGGGATTTCAACTTGCCATCAGCGGGCGAATCATCAACGGCAGCTCGGGAGTTCATGGCTTTTATGACGGCCTTGGACCTGACTCAGGTAGTTAATGATCCCACCCACACTGGGGGTAACATGCTGGACCTGATTTTTGTCTCGGGACAGTGGCTAAATGATCTGGAGTTAGGGGAGTTAATATCTAAACCCCTGTCATGGTCAGATCATTTACTCCTTCAGCTAGACTTTCGAACCACTGCACCGCACCACAGGGAGATGGAAACGGTTCGATGGTTCCGTCCCAGGCGCCTGATGGACCCAGAGAGGTTTCTGATGGAGCTTGGGCCGTTTCCGAGGGACTTAGCCCACGGCTCGGCCGAGGAACTGGTCGCTGCCTGGGAGGAGGAGGCGGCCGGGGCTTTGGACCGCATCGTGCCTTTGCGGCCTCTGACCTGGCGACGAACTCGACCAGCTCCTTGGTATAATGAGGAGCTGAGAGAGATGAAGCGCCAGAAAAGACGCCTAGAGAGTGCTTGGAGGTCCAGTTGCTCCGAACCCGACCGAACACTAGTGAGGTCGCATATTCAGACCTACCTAGTGGCGATGAGAGCGGCGAAACATAATTATTTTTCCGCTCTTATCGCATCGGCAGATAATCGCCCAGCCACCCTGTTTAGGGTGACCCGCTCCCTGCTTATGCAGGAGGCTCGGGAGGACCCCTTGCAGGGGCGTGCTGAGGATTTTGTACAGTATCTGTCTGATAAAATCGCTCGGATCCGGGATGGACTGGACACTGATTGGATAGATCTGGGTGGGATGGCGGGGACAGGTCTTGAGGATATTATCTGGGCTGAGTTCGATCCTGTGACTTCCGATGACATGGACAGGTTGTTGGGTAGGCTGAATCCCACCACATGTTTATTGGACCCATGTCCCTCCTGGATGGTACTGGCCACACGGGAGGTTACACAAGGCTGGCTCCTGGGAATTACCAACACTTCCTTGTTGGGGGGCATTTTCCCCACGGCCTTGAAAGAGGCGGTGGTGAGGCCCCTCCTCAAGAAGCCCTCCCTGGACCCAGCTGTATTAGCGAACTATCGTCCAGTCTCCAACCTTCGCTTTTTGGCGAAGGTTGTTGAGAATGTGGTGGCATATCAGCTTCCTCAATACCTGGAGGAAACTGTCTATCTGGACCTGTTCCAGTCTGGTTTCAGACCTGGATACAGCACCGAGACGGCTTTGGTCGCATTGGTGGATGACCTCTGGAGGGCTTGGGACTGGGGATGTTCCTCTGTCCTGGTCCTGTTAGATCTCTCAGTGGCTTTTGATACCATCCACCATGGTATCTTACTGCAGCAGTTGGAGGGATTGGGGGTGGGAGGCACCGTTTATCGGTGGTTCTCCTCCTATCTCTCTGACCGTTCACAGACGGTGTTGGCAGGGGGGCAGAGATCGACCTCAAGGTCCCTCACTTGTGGGGTGCCTCAGGGGTCGGTTCTCTCACCTCTCCTGTTCAACATCTACATGAAGCCGCTGAGTGAGGTTATCCGTGGTTTCGGGGTGGATTACCATCTGTACGCTAATGATACTCAGCTGTACATTTCCACCCCGAACCACCCCAATGAAGCCGTCGAGGTGATGGGCCGGTGTCTTGAAGCCGTGCGGGTCTGGATGGGGAGGAACAGGCTCCAGCTCAACTCCTCCAAGACAGAGTGGCTGTGGGTGCCGGCGTCCCGGTACAGTCAGCTTACGCCATTGCTGACTGTTGGGGGTGAAGTACTGACCCCCGGGGGAAGAGTGTGCAACTTAGGCGTTCTCCTGGATGATCGGCTGTCTTTAGAAGAACACTTGACAGCCATCGCCAGGGGAGCATTTTATCAGGTTTGCCTGATTCGCCAGTTGCGCCCCTTCCTTGACCGGGACTCCTTGCGCACGGTCACTCACGCCCTTGTTACTTCCCGCCTGGACTATTGCAATGCTCTCTACATGGGCTCCCCTTGAAGAGCACCAGGAGGCTCCAGCTAGTCCAGAATGCGGCCGCGCGGGTGATAGAGGGAGCACCGCGTTGCTCCCATATAACACCTATCCTGCGCGGCCTGCACTGGCTGCCGGTAGCCTTCCGGGTGCACTTCAAGGTGTTGGTTACCACCTTTAAAGTGCTCCATGGCTTAGGACCGGGTTATCTATGAGACCGCCTTCTGCCACCGATAGCCTCCCATCGACCTGTGCGTTCCCACAGAGCGGCCTCCTCAGGGTGCCGTCGACCAAACAATGTCGGTTGGCAACCCCCAGGGGGAGGGCCTTCTCTGTGGCAACACCGGCCTTATGGAACGAGCTGCCGCCCAGGTTACACCAACTCCCCGACCTCCGGGCCTTCAAATGTGAACTGAAGACTTTACTATTTCATCATGCGGGACTAGCCTAAGAAATATTTTATTGTATTTTAAAAGGGTTTTAAATCGGTCTTTGACTGTTTTAGTTGTTCTGGCCATTAAATATTTGGTTTTAATTTGTTTTTAAATATTGTTATTTATATCTGTATTTTAATATGGCTGTAAACCGCCCTGAGTCCTTCGGGAGAAGGGCGGTATAGAAATTCAGTTATAAATAAATAAAAAATAAATAAATACTCATGGAATCGCTTTATTCCCGCAATGGCAGCTAAGGCTTCCTTATCAATCTGGCTGTAATTTCTCTCTGCTGGGGATAGTGTCTTTGAATAGTAGGCTATGGGAGCCTTAGATCCATCTGGGAGCCTCTGGCTTAGGATGGCTCCAACTCCGAAGGGGGAAGCATCGCAGGTCAGCAATAGTGGAAGGGTTTCGGTGCACTGTATGAGGACGTTGGTGGATAATAGTAGATCTTTCACCACTGTGAAGGCATCGTTCTCCTTCTGTCCCCAAGTCCATGCAGCCATCTTCCCCAGAAATCGATGGAGTGACTCAGCAATGGTAGCCTTTTGTTTCAAAAAAATGTGGATTGCAATTCTGATTTATTCCTGGGGGTTGGGGCTTCTTTGATGGCTTTTATTTTGGAATTGGTGGGGTGGATTCCCGAGCTGTCAATGAGGTACCCTAGGAATTCCACTTGTGTAACCCCGATTTTACACTTTTCCTTTTTTACCTTAAGTCCTCTCTTTTGGAACCTCCCCACCATTTCCTTAGCCTAGCCATTAGTTGTTCCATTGACTCTCCTGATATGGGGACATCATCGAAGCAGGAGATGACCCCTGGGATGCCCTGCAGCGATCTCTCCATCATGCTTTGGAATAACTCCAGGGCCATGCTCACTCCAAATTGCAGCCATTTGCATTTGAATGCTTCCCCCCCACCCGGTGGGTTACAATTGTTTGGGCCTCTGCGATGGCATCATCCACAGGTAACTGCTGATAGGCCTGTGCCAGGTCCAGCTTGGCAAATATTTTGCCCTTTCCTAGCAAATGCAGCAGATGCTGCACTACTGGTACCGGGTACGCATGTTGCTGAAGGACCTTATTAATTGTGCACTTATAGTCCGCGCACACTCTGATTGACCTATCTGGCTTCATTGGGGTGACTATTGGGGTCTCCCATGTGGCATGGTCAATTGGCTCTAAGCCCCCCTGGGCAATTAGTCTATTTAATTGTTCATTGACCTTGAGCCATAGAACAAATGAAACCCTGTGAGGTTTCAATCTTATTGGGGTAATTTGGGGGTCTAGGCTAAATGATATGGGTTTCCACGTATATTTACCTAGGCTCCCATCAAACACATCGACAAATTCGGCCAGCAGATGGTCCATTGGACCTGGTGCAATCCCATGATGCCTAGTCCCAGCGGTTTGAACCACTCAATGCCTAGCAAAGTGGGGCAATTGCTGGAGATGACCGTTAGGGGTAGGTAGCTATTGAATTCTTTGAACTGGACTCTGACCTCTGCTTCTCCCAGTACACTGATAGGGTTGCCTTGGTAGTCATTCAGTCAGATATTCTGTGGTCTCAGTTGCCTTTTGGAGATTTTTGGATTTAGGCACTGCAGGGTTTTCCATAATGCGATAGTGAAGAACGATCTGGTGTCTAGTTCCATTTGGCAAGGGCTTCCTTCAATGGTTACGGTTATGTGGAATTTGTCCCCGTTGCGGGCGTTGGAGTGACCCATGGTTGTTTGGTGTATGTCTCAGTGGTCAGGGTAGAAGTCCTCTCGGCATCTGTTTCTCTGGAGCCCCTGCTTTGCCGGTTCCTGCCTTCTGGGGGCCAATGGTGGTCTGCTGGGTGGTGGGATAGTTTGGGTGGCGAGATGGGTTGGGTGGCCTGGCAAGCTTTGACGATGGCTGTGGTGGCAAATGGCCTCTTTAAAATGGCAAGCCGATCTTGCATGGAATCCCATGCATCCAGAGCAATGGGACTGTTAGAAGTCACTGTCTCTGTGGCTTACCTGTTTATCTGGATGCACTCAATGCACAGTGGCGTCTTCCACGCCATCTCCTCCTCCTCCGAGACTTCGATCATGAATTCAGGTTCTCTGTAGTTCTGGTGGACTCCGCTGGCTCAACTGATGTCTGCGGTGGAATTGTCTGAGGTTTCAGCTGCTCTCGCTTCCTCAATGGCATCCTTGAATGTTACGCCTCACCAGTAGTTATTTCTGGAGGGTTAGGATTCTCAACCCCAGGATGATGTGGTCTTTCTTCATTTCTTCAGGATTGATGAACTTGCACTTTGATGCAATTTCCCTTAGTTGTGCCATGAACTCATTGATCATTTCCTCCTCGTGTTGGCTCATGCCTGCTGACCATGGGGATCGTGGCTGGAGTGTAGTAGTCCCGCAATGTGGTCTGCAGTGTTGTCCATGTGATGGACTCAATGTGGGCTAGGGAGACTAGGGTCTGGGCCATCGTGTAGACCTTTGGCCCACAGTAGGTCAGGAAGAGGGCTCGTTTGCGGATGTCCAGTAGATCCTTATAATTGTTGGCTTCTAAGAACACCCTAAAGCGGCTCATGTATGTGCCATTCTTCCGTCTGGGGATTGTAGGTTGTGTGCTGGCGAGGCTGGGCATCCATCATTAGTTTGGCCAATAGATTCTCCGAGAGATAAGATGGCCATAGCTATCACGAGGTTATGGTCAGTTCCTCTGTCCTTCCTGGTATCCCACCTTCGTCGCCAGTGTTGGATAGACACAAGGAAGAGACGGCAGGAACTTTCAGCTATTTATTCATTCAGCAAACCCAATACAAACAGCTCGGCAGCCGCCGAACCTCACTCTTTATAGAGCTCCGGCATGCAAGCTGGCCACTGACAGCTCTTTAAATTTCCCACTGCTGAATCAACCAATCAGCGGCAGGTATGCAAATCACTCATGTATATACATACATAACATATGGTTTCCTGGGTCTACTGTTTTTAAAGATGAAAAACTTTCCTGGTTCTCCAAATTAGGGCATCACCCTCATTCTCATTAGTTTATACTTGAACACATTGTGTGAAGGAGAAACTGCTTTCATCAAAGGTTTCATTTTGAAATTTCCACTCAAAAAATCCCATTTGGATAGCATTAAAAACACTGAAGAAAACATCCTACATTTCATCATTGACAAATAATTCAGAAGGATATCACAGTCAAGGATAGTGAAAACTGTTGGAAAATTTAGAAGCATTGGGAAGATATTCCCTATCTTCTCTGGGAAAACAGGAAAATACAAACAAAATATTCAAACATAAATCAGCAGAAACCAAGCCAATGAAAGGCATCATTTAACTGCTAACATTTAATTATTAGAGGGATATTGATTTACTTGGACAATAGGCAAAGGAAAAATAAACAAAGGCAGCGTAGGTACTTGGAAGAAGAAATTCAAAGGAAGCAACAGTTATTAATTCAAAACCCACAAGATCATAAACTTAAAGAGGCTATAAAAATATTACAGAGTCAATTTAATATGTTAATGGCAGACCAGGTGGCAACGAATATACAATATGCTAAACATAATACCTTTTGTAATGCAAATAAACCTGGGAGATGGTTGGCATATAATTTAAGGAAGAAACAGAAAGCACGTGTCATACAAAAAATAGAATATAAAGGTAAAGAGATATACCAACAGGATAAAATTAAAAAGGCATTCTCAGAATTTTATACTGCACTATATGCAAAAGACAAAATATTGAATAGGGACATTTATGATTATTTGAAAGATTATAAGGTTAATATTCTAACATTAGAACAGAGGAGGAGCTGAACCGCCGATAGCTACTGGAGAAATAGTGGAGGCAATTAAACAATTAAAATGGGAAAACCCTGGTACAGATGGTCTTACAGCAACTTATTATAAAAAACACAGGATGAAATATTAGGCCCACTTAAAGAATTATTTAATCAGATACAATTAGGAGTGGAATACCCCGTCATGGAAAACATCTTTTATTTCACTGATACCGAAGAGGAGCAAGACTGCTCTAAACCTGGTAACTATAGGCCGATTTCACTTTTAAATAATGATTATAAGATTTTGTAAAAATAATAGCAAATAGATTAATGTTAGTTTTACAACAAAGAATTCATACTGATCAATCTGGTTTTATAAAAGGGAGGCAGATGAGGAATAATGTTAGACAGATTATTAATATATTGGAATATTTGGAAAGAAGAATACTTCAGCGGCACTTATTTTTTGGATGCAGAAAGCCTTTGATCGATTGCATTGGGATTTTTTATTTAAATTAATAGAGAAAATGCAATTTGGAGACTGTTTTATTAGAATAATTAAAGCGATTTATGGAGAGCAAACAGCACAGATTATAGTAAATGGTAGTTTGACAGAAGTCATTAAGATTGCGAAAGGAACAAGACAGGGATGTCCCTTATCACCATTATTGTTTGTTTTGACTCTGGAACCATTATTAGATAAAATACGAGAATTAATGAAAATAGAGGAATTAAGATTAGACAATATGAGTACAAAGTTAGAGCTTTTGCAGATGATGTAGTGGTTACGTTAATCCTATAAATTCAAGTAGATTTTTGTTGGAAGTAATTGATAAATATGGAAAGGTATCAGGATTTAAAATAAATCAGAATAAAACAAAAGTGATAATTAAAAATATGTCTATACAACAGAAACAAAACTAGAGGAAATGACAGGATTTGAGGTAGTAAAAAAGGTTAAATATTTAGGGGTCTATATTAGCTCATCGAACAAGAAACTTTATAAGAATAATTATGACTTGCTATGGCAAAAAGTTCAGAATGATATGAGTGGCTGGAAGAAATTGCAGTTATCCCTATTGGGAAGGATTGCGGCTATTAAAATGAATGTGTTACCTAGATTTTTGTTTCTGTTCCAGATGATACCTATAATTAAAAAGGATAAAAATTTGGAAGATTGGCAGAGTGGGATTAATAAATTTATATGGCAGGGTAAAAAGGCGAGGTTAAAATGAAAATAATACAGGATTCACGGGAAAGAGGTGGTTTAAGAATGCCTAACTTTAAACTATATTATGAAGCAGTAACCCTTTCAGTAATAAGTGACTGGTTTAACTTAACAGAGGAAAGAATTTTGAATATAGAAGGTTATGACTTGTTATATGGATGGCATGCGTACTTATTTTATGGAAAAAAGTGGATAGGGCTTTTAAGAATCATGTGTTGAGAAGTGCTCTTTTCGGTCTGGAATAAATATTCCTATAAATTAGATTACAAGATTCCTATATGGCGAGCCCTAGACATGCAATAGAGAATATAAATATAGAACAGAAACAGGAAATGATTACATATAAAGAACTTTTGTATGCTGAAGGAGGTAGATTGCAATTAAAATCATTACAGGTATTAAATGAAGAAGGAGGAATTATACTTGGTTTCAATATGGGCAAATAAGTGCTAGATGGAAAGAAGATCAAAAATTGGTATAATGCAAAGGAGGAAAATTTAATAAAGCAAATTAGAAATCAGACCCAGGAGCATATAAAGAGATTGTATAATGTGTTGCTTGAAATAGATTCGGAAAAGGATTTGGTAAAGGATTGTATGATAAAATGGGCACAGAATATTCAGGAACCAATAATGTTGGAAACATGGGAGAAAATCTGGGTTAGAAATGTTAAGTTTACACAAGCACAGAATTTAAGGGAAAATTTTTATAAGATGTTTTATAGATGGCATTTAGATCCCAAAAAATTATCATGTATGTATCCTAATATCCAAGCGAAATGTTGGAGGTGTGATTGTGATGATGCTACATATTTTCATATTTGATTCTAATACAGTATCTTTTTCCTGTGTAACTACAGATACCTCAGATCCCAACAGTATATGTGTGAATTCTGTACCAGTATACTTCACTTTACGCTTACTTAAATTGAATAGTTCAGTTTGCTTCAAATTAACCAATTTACAATTTGATTGACTATTCACTTAGTTTAAAAAGTGCATTCCGGACCATTTCATATTTAGGTTTTTATCACCCAAATTATTTGGGTGATAACATTTGATCACACATTGCTTCCTTTTAAGTCAAAATAATTTATGGAAAAGTTAAAGTGCCAATTTCCAGCAGAATCTATATTTATACAATCAATGATGGTATCTAATCACCATCTGGTCACCTTATCTTCTGACAGCCTTTTTTTAATTATTGTTGTCTCTGATTTTTCATCAAGATCCTTTCCAAAGCTCTTGCCTAAGCATTGTGTGTCAAAAATATTCAAGTGTTAACATTATTGTTAATATTTTCTGTGAACAGTGTAGTTTTACTTCATCATGTATTGAATTATTTATTCTTGTGATCAAAGTTATTCTTCTACACCATAATTCAAAAATATCCTTTCAAAATTGAAAATTGAGCCTTTCAGATAATCCTACTATACTAACAATACAATTCGCCAAGGCCAGCTCGTCATGGCCAGCTCGCTCCAGCTAACTTGCCACAGCCAGCCTGCTATGGCCAACTTGCTGCAGCCAACTTGCCACAGGACAACTCACAATAGCCAACTTGCTGTGGGGCAGCTCATCACTGGACAAGAGTTACACTAATATTGAAGAAATAGTGGAATAGAATCATTAAAAAAAGGATGCCAAAGGAGGGACAAAAGGAATGTGAATGATAAATTTAAATTTAAAAAATTTTTTTTTAAATAATTAAATGGAATTGTCCCACAGTGAGTTGTCCCTTGGTGAGTTGGCATGGTGAATTGTCCTGCGGCGAGTTGGCAGTAGCAAGTTGGCTGTGGTGAATTGGCCATAGCGAGTTGATCCTGGTGAGTTGGCTGGGGTGAGTTGTCCCATTCCATTAGAGAGAGCCTTAGACAGAATTGTACCTATTTGGTCTTTCTTAGCCCATCACTCTTGTTTCTTCCTGTAATTTATGGAGGAGTTGAGGAAGCTGAAAAAGGTGCTAGAATGCCACTGGAGAAAAATGAGGAATGAACTTGACCAAATATAAATTAAGGCTACTATTGAGGTTTACCTGCTGATGGTAAGAGTGGTAAAGCATACATTCTTCTCTGTTCTTACTACATTCCACAGAATGCTACTCAGTAGCCCTATTTTGGGTCACCCAGATTTTTCTTTGGAACAGAACCACCTACAAGGACATGTGGAGATTGTTCTTTGGGACGGAATCTGGAGGCCCATCTACAAGGACATCAGGAGTAATTTTCTAGGCATTTAAAGGATAAAATAGCTCAGATTCATACTCAGTTGTATTAATATATCTGAATTTATTTCTAGAAATAAATATCAGAATTAAATAGAACTTTTGACTAATATATTACTTTCAGAATATTTTGATAGCCTAAACAAAGCAATCTTAAATTTTGTTATCCACAATATGCATTGATTAATTGGACAATTGACTCATGTAAAATTGAGTTCGTTCTGGTTTGTATCTACCTGGTACAAACTAAAATAAATTTGTAAAATGCTATTGGAGTGATCTTAATTTACAATTCACATGCTTAACTCCATTAGTGATAATGAACTATTTTGAAAACTGCATTAATTAATAGTACTTGTTTAAACATTATTTAAATACTAGTTTTTTTAACTTAAACTATTTAAAACCATTTTTGGGAAATAAACTTTTAGACATATAAAAATATAGAGATATTAAAATTGTAACCATATTTAGAATAGTCTCTTTGAAATCACAAGTAACATTTATGGGTTTTAATAGTTCTTTTAAAAGAAAAATTATGCGCGAATCAACCCACTGAATATGATTTTTTGAGAGAAGAAGTTTGCCTTCAGCCTAAAGATAACTATTTTCCCAATTACAGAAGTACTAATTCACAGTGGCTAATCAGAGCTGCAGGGAGACATCCACTTCACATGGTATTCAGAGAGCATATTATGTCATATAATATAAAACAAATTAAAAATAGTCAAGAATCCACATCACTAAGGGACTTATCCTACTAAAAATAGGATTAGACTGTTGTATTCTTATAGAGAAATTACCACTCCCCATACATAAAATCCCAAACTGAAGAAATGTATTCATTCTCAGCCTTCTCTACTGACAGAATGAAAAGACTGCTCAGTGTGAGTCCATGTAGGCACTTCTATCTGTGTGAGGTTGTTGGAAGAAATGTCCATCTGGGTTCAGTTCCAAGTGGGGAAAAAGACACTGGAAACATGGAGACAGCTTGGAAAGATGGTTTAATGGTGGTCAGGTTCACATGGCTTGAGTTCCTGAACAGAAAAAAAGGGCAAGGTACTGAGCGTGCCCTGGCTTTATGCTTTCTCTGAGCTTTGAACTTCCTGGGGTACAGGAAGAGTATCTTGATTGGTTGTCAGACTCCCAAGGGGCAGAGGTCTTAGCTAGCCTTGCTGGCTGATGTAATCTTCCCAGGTGCCATGTGGTGAGTTTCTGTTGCTAGATGGGTCCTATTGTGTTGCAGATGATGGTCCCATTGAAAAAGGTGGGGGGGAATGAGTTTCTGTCTCTGGCCCATGACAAAGGTGGGGGAGGCAGGGAGCTGCAGGGAGCTGCTTTGTCCTTAAAACATGTTTCTCCATTTCTCATCCAGGGAAATATATTCTGCCTTTTTCTGGTGCGTAGGGAAAGGCATTGATAGAGGCAACAAAAAAGGATTCCTTCAGTGGCTCCCAAAAGCATGAAGATCTAGCAGCCAGGGGAAAAATTCTGGTAAGAATTTTACATTATCCAATTTTCTATGCCAATTAATTTCAGATGTTTGGTATCACTTTCTGTGAGCTTCCAGACATGTTTCAAGCAAGCACACATCCCAAAATTTTTCACAGTCGTGGTTTTCCTTTAAATTACAGGCTGCCTATTTCCAGGGGTTGGTTACTGAACCTGCCCTAGCTCTTATTTTAGTGCATCCAGGATTTTTGAGTCCAAATTGAGATTAGTCAACAGTCTGTAATCCAAGCTTTTTCCTTTCTTTTTAATTGCACACAATGAGCCCTGGGACTTCTACTCATGAGACCACCAGCACAACTTATCTTGCTTTACTGGGCAACTGGGCAGCATCATTTGTGAGTCATAGTCAGGGCTTGGGTTTTTCTGCTATCTCTTCACATGAGGGAATTGGCTGAGGGGGATGCCCCTCCCCCATGGAATTAGCAGGGAGATATGACTCTTTGGGCTTTTAGTGCCACAGCAAAAATCAACCTAGGAGAAGCCTTGTGTGGAGGTAAGTGAAGGGAATAGTTTCAGTCTAATTCTGAATGGTGTGTCTCTGTGTGTGCCTGTGTATGCAGCTACTTTTACAATGCAGGCAATACAAACAATACAAACATGCTGGACAAATTTCCCTGCCATCAGACAGAAATCTAAGGTGTTCAGAACTTGCTGTGGTAGCCACTCTCAAATGCAATCCTTACATGAGTAGTTTAGACTTATTACAATATAAATGAGACAAGAAAGAAAACCTTACAATGAATTTCAACCCTCCCCCCAAGGTCTTTCCAGTTGTCTTCTGGGGATTGAAAAGAGTCTTTTAGTCTTTACTTGTATATCTCAGGGTCCTTTCTTTCATGTCTCCTGGGTGGCATGCTTGGTGATAAGGCTGGTCAGTCAGGCTTGGAAAGGTCTGCTTCACTCTGGTTGCTGTGATGACTTTCAGCGGAGGCTGGATTCAAACGTAATTCCTTGCTCAAACAGATGGAAGGTCTCCTCTGGAGGCAGCATTTGGAACTATGTGCTCTGCTTCCACAGTTGCAGAGTCATCTTTTCAGGGCTGAAAGGCATTAGAACAGGCTTCCCTCCCACCTTTTGTGGGTAATCTTCCCAGGAAACGCATTGTAACAGGATTGGGGGGGGTAGATATCTTGCAGGCAGAGTTTGAAAAGAAACAATACATCAGTATTGCAGTTACTAAACAGATAGTGCAATTTCAACAAAATGAAGACACAACTGATGAGAAAGAAAAAGCTGGATTCACATGCTTCAGGAAGAGGAGGAACAGGTAAAATCATTTAAACATACAGTAAATGCAGGAATGAATTTTTCCTTGTAAGTGAACTTAAAATGTTTCCTCATAAACTTGAGTTGTTACTTTAAGATATAGAGAGGGAAGGAGAAAAAAAATAGAAATAAAATGAAAAGTTCTCTTTACTCTGTTTTTGTTGGCCAGATAAAGACGGGCCAAAGGCTCTTGCTTTCTCCCTCTCTCTCTCTCTCTCTCTCCCCCTTTTCATTGCTTCAACCTTTTTTTTCTTTTTTTAAAAAACAATTTAAAATTCTTGTTTCTAGAGATCAGATACATTTTACAGTTACAATTACCTTGAGGGTGCACAAAGACTTAGACATACACACATAAAAACAAGGAGAACAAAGAGAGGAAAAAACTCTGAGATTTACACGCACACTTGATCATTCCCTCCATAAATCTCAGTTAAATTAGGGAAGGCACAAATCTTAACAGACATACCACGTGGTTCCATAGAAGACAGAGAAAGAGACAAACAAACAAAACAAAAACCCCAACATTCATATTTATATATTTCCCTTTTCTCAAGTATTTATTTAGCTAAATATGTCTTCCTGGTGTTACTTTTAGTGTTTTAATATCAAATTTGTTTCCCATTCTCATCTCTTAGCAAAGCCCATTTTTCACATAGTTTCCTCAACTTCTTTTTCTACATGCCAGCCAACACTGGCACCTGCTTGGCATCCCAGGCCCCAAGCATGTCTCCTCAAACTACTGCTTCCCATGTTCCTAGGAATGTAAGGTTCGCTTTGGCTTAACCGGGTGGTTTCTCCTACAGTTTTCAGAAAAAAAGGTTCTGGGAAGGACTTAGACTCCCTTCTGTCGAAGTATGTGCCCCTTCTTGTTAAGGGAGCTCCGTTTGGGATCAAAAGGGTGATCCCAGAGGACCTACTGCCCCTTCAGCAGGTACAAGCACCTCCTCTCAACACACATGCACTACTTCAGCTTTGCTTCCCCTAAAATACACTAGTAATCTCTACTCTTTTAATTGTCCCCTTCACGCTCACTTTTCCTTTTGCTCGGCTTCTGTTCCTAATAAACACAAAGTTCCACGTTTGGCTTTCCCCCCTTGCTTTCTCTAGCCTACCGGTCATGGCTCAGTGAAGCTAGCAGTAGGCAGAGGTGTGGCTAGAGGTTGCTCAAAGAGGTGGAATCAGACTGTTGTCCGGGTGGAATCCTACACACACACTTCCTCCTTCCTTAACAGAAGCAGGGGTGAAATGCTCCCGGTTTGGACCGGCTTGCCCGATCTGGTAGCGATGGCGGCTGCTGGTTCGGAGAACCAGTGGCAAAAATCCCTTGCCCCGCCCCCTGCCTCTGTTGAGCTGCACCATCAGCAGAGAGGTTTTTTTTTACTTTTAAAAGCAGTTTTTCTTCAGCCAAAAACTTTACTTTTTTAAAAGTAAAAAAAAGCCTTTGAGGATCCCGCCCCTCAGCTGAGATCGGCAGAGCCTTTAAACTTAAAAAAAAAAATTTAAAGTCCCTCTGGCAATCTCACCTGAGTTCCTCATCAGCAGAACCTTAAAAAACATGTTTTCTACAAGTAGAAAATTTCCTTTTAAGAGATTCTAAGGCACTTACCTGATTACTGATCTAACGCATGGCTTTCCCAGCCCAAAAGCAGTAGTTTCACTTTCAGCACCAGACAGAATCAGTTGCTAGCTAATCTATTTCCTTAGTGAGCAACTAATGCTGGCTGGCTTTGCTGGCTGAGGAACTCTGGGAATTGAAGTTACTAAGGCTGGAGACCCCTGATCTAAAAAATATAAATATAAATAAAATAAAATAATAAAATATTTATGCAGGTTTCTGAGATTTGATATGTTTCTGTAGTGTTTCACTCTAACTACACAAACACATAAAATCTCACAAAGCTGTATGTGGCATTTTGTGTGTGTGTGAGTGAGTTGTGTTGTGTGTGTGTAAAGTGTGAAAGTTGGTTTTTGAGCTTTTTGTGGCTGTGTGAGGTTCCTGCTTGTTGCAAGGGCCTTTTTGTGTGAAGTGCACCTGCTTTTACATTGTGTGTGTGTCAGTTGTGTTGTGTTGTGTTGTGTGTGTGTAAAGTGTGAAAGATGGTTTTTGGTACCACTTATTGTTTTGTATACTTTGTTTATTATTTTTATTATTTATTGTTATTGGCCACGCCCACCCAGTCATTTGACCACCAAGCCACGCCCACCAATTAAGCCACACCCACATGTAGGAAAAATTTTTAGATTTCACCCCTGAACAAAAGATCCTGTGCTCTGGCAAAACTCCCATGCTCTCCAGACTGTTGCTCTTTCTGTGGTTAGGAAATGCACAGAGGAAGAAAGTTCCAGCTGTGATTGGGAGAAGGGACCTCTCATTCACACACCTGCAGGCATACACATATTTCCCATGCTTTTCCATGCTTTAAAATTAAAATTTATAGGTACTCACCTTCTTTCCAAGCAGCCTTTGGGCTCAACACTCAAAACCCCTTTAAAACTTAGTTCCAAATGGCCAAGGTCTAGGAAAACTTACTCACAAACTCAGTGGGTCTGCTGCTAGCAAGGGAGGTTTACCTGGGACAGGTCCATTGGTTAGGTTAGCTAGGAGTCCCATCTGGGGTGACAAATTGTTGGAGGAAATGTCCATTGGGTTCTGTTCCAAGTGGGGAAAAAGACACTGGAAACATATTATTATATTATGTCATATAATATTTCATTCAATATTATATATATAATATAATTATATAATAATTATTATAATATTTCATTCAATATTATGTCATATAATATTATTTCATATAATATTATATGACATATAATGTCATATAATATAATATTATGTCATATAATATAAAACAAATTAAAAATAGTCAAGAATCCACATCACTAAGGGACTTATCCCACTAAAATAGGATTAGACTATTGTGTTCTTATAGAGAAATTACCACTCCCTATACATAATATCCCAAACTGAAGAAATGTATTCATTCATTCTCAGCCTTCTCTACTGACAGAATGCTCAGTGTGAGTCCATGTAGGCACTTCTATCTGTGTGAGGTTGTTGGAAGAAATGTCCATCTGGGTTCAGTTCCAAGTGGGGAAAAAGACACTGGAAACATGGAGACAGCTTGAAAAGATGGTTTAATGGTGGTCAGGTTCACATGGCTTGAGTTCCTGAACAGAAAAAAAGGGCAAGGTACTGAGCGTGTCCTGGCTTTATGTTTCTCTGAGCTTTGAACTTCCTGGGGTACAGGAAGAGTATCCTGATTGGTTGTCAGACTCCCAGGGGGTAGGCGTCTTAGCTAGCCTTGCTGGCTGATGTAATCTTCCCAGGTGCCATGTGGTGAGTTTCTGTTGCTAGATGGGTCCTATTGTGTTGCAGATGATGGTCCCATTGACAAAGGTAGGGAGAATGAGTTTCTGTCTCTGGCTCATTGACAAAGATGGGGGGGAGGCAGGAAGCTGCAGGGAGCTGCTTTGTCCTTAAAACATGTTTCTCCATTTCTCATCCAGGGAAATTATTCGGCCTTTTTAATATTTCCTAAGATATTTCATTCTTCTAGGAGAGGGGTGGTGCTAACTTCCTACAGGGTAATATTAATTGTAACTTAGTTGAGATAAACAGAAGAGCAGATTGTCAGGTTGCTCATTGTGCAATAAGAACAGCAATGCACCATGTTTATAACACTACTTACATTTCTGTGGCAGGAGATTCTGATCTCCTAATTCCAGAATTAATGACTCATCTACAGTATTAAGCAAAAGGAACTGTTGTGTCACGAGACCAACATTCCTCTCAAGCAATTTATGAAAACAAGAAAAACTCAGCCAACTATTTTTAATATTCGTATTTCAGGCTTGAAAGATTAATTTTTGATGTTTGAATCGAAAGATCAAATGGCTTGAGTGATTGTATAGAGAAATGTAGTTTTAGTTATGGTTAGGGTCCCAAGTAATACACCCATAGCAAACAGAACTCTAAGGCAGGTCGATTACTCAAAAAATAGTTTTATTGGATATATCATATTGGCACAGGCTGGTGAAAACCAACTTTCAATGTTCCGGTGGTTTTCACCTAATTAAAAGTAAAAGTTTTTCTCCTTCCCCACACGATCAGTCACATGGTCCAATCAAGGTACCACCCAGTTGCCTGGTAACTTCACTCATCTTCTTTCCAGCCACCTGTGGGAATGTCCTTGGTTCCCAGGAGAAAGCATTTTGTTTGGCTATCTCTATTCCCCACTCCCTATCCCTCAGCTCAGTGAAGCCTCAAAATGGTCTGATCAGTTTCAGGGTTGACAGTTACTATTTTAAAAAGTTACTTTTGTGATTTACCACTATTAAACATTGCCTAAAACATATGAATATTTGAATATAAGAATATATAATTGTGAGTTTTTACTTTAGAAAAATCTTCAAAGATGGAGATTGTCTTAAAGCAAGGATGTCAAACTCGCGTCATCAAAGTGGCATCACATGACCTATTGGGACTTTTTTCCCCTTCGCTAAATTGGGCATGGGCATGGCCAGCATGTGACACAGTTGATCTGTGGGCCACGAGTTTGACAGTCCTGTCTTAAAGCAATATCACTGAATAAATCATTAAATAGGAGTAATACTTTTCTCTGTGCCTTTTAAAGAATTAATTGCATATGAATCTGGAAAGCTGCAGCAAAAACACAAAGACTCTTATAGTGCCTTAAAGTTTAACTAGATTGCAACAGAAACATATGTAGGAGAGTCTGCTTTGTGATGAATGTCATGTGGATGTATTTATCTGGTTGAAGAGAGGGGAAATTTGTAGTAACTGACCATATGAATATTAAATACAAGATAGGAAATTCAGGATAATTGCCTTAAAATTCCAAATACAGCACTTGTAAAATAGTAACAGTGGCCATGCATTAAATAGATTTGATAATTTAAACATCTTGGCTATAGTGTGCTATAGGTATTAATTAGCTTCCACAAGCCAAGATGTTTATGTTATTTTCAACAATGTTTCTGAATTGTCATTATTATTATATTTAGTTTTTAGTCAGTCCTTTGTGTGCCCTAAGATTTTTAAGATCTTATTTTGCTATTGCAAATTATTATGTAACATACAAATAAACATCTCAACTTTGGGATACTTTTATGTGAAATCTGAATAAGGAAGCCAAAAAATAAACAAAAAACAATGGACAAGTAATAATTCTGTATTTCCATATGCCAAAGTTTAAATAGCATATTCTTTTTGCAGATAATTTTTGAAAAAAGAAAAAGTCCAAAAGCATTTTGTAAGCTGGTTCAGAAGCCAGTTCTGAAAAAACAGGGCAAAAACAAAAACAAAAAAATCACATAGAGTGTGCATAACTCTTGGATATGCCCCAACTATCTCTGTCTGAAACATTACTTCATGCTATTTATATATTAATTTTCTAGACATTATACTAGGGCATATTTTACAGTAATGGAACTCATATATGGTATATTTATTCTCAGCAGTGAGCTGTAATAATGTCATGGTCTCTTATTTTCTTATCATGTCTTCTTAAAATAGATTGAGTTCACTGAACTACAAACTAGCTAATTATATTTTAGTTTGTTTTAATTTCATTATCCTTATTTTATGGTTTTGTAATCCATCAAATCAGTTGCTTTTCCAATGGCTTCTGTAACCCAATCAGTGTCTTTGATGCACACATCATATTTTCTGCAACTGTCAACAGTATTTGTAGCTGCAATTGCTACAACTGTGCTTTAAAACATATTCTATTATTCCAACTATAATAAAAAAACACTGTCTAGTAAGGATTAAAATATAAATGAGCTAGGATTGTTAATTCTAAAAATACTAAAAAATAACATAAGAAAGAAAGTATAAAGAGCCTCAAAGAGAAACCTATCAGATTTTTCTTGTTACATGATTCATATGTAGTATATTGATAGAGCAAACCTCTGAAGTGTTTATTTCCATGACACAACGCACTGTCCTACAATATAAGTGATCACATTTTAGCTTGTTGTGCCAATCCAGCCCACATGTGTAGTGTCTGACTCACTCTATTGTCTGAGCCCAGAAAACTGATTGCATTAGATAAACCATAATGATTAATAATTGTGGTATTAATCATGATTAGGTACATAAAGCAAAAATAATCATAAAATATTATACTAGTTGCCCACAGATGACATCTGGGCATAACTAGGGAATTAAATAATTGTCCTAAATGTTTGCAGACATTATGTTGCTCAATTATCTATATAATCTGAATATATATGTTTAGTTACTAAATTTTGTATCAGAGAAATCTGGCAAAAATAGATTTATGAGTTTCTTTTCTAGACAAAACATTCTTCCAAGTATACAAAACCCACAAATATAAGTATAAGGTCTTTCCTCTCCCCCTTTCATGCATTACTGCCTTGTCGTGGCGAAGGGGCTTGTGTAGCTCAATGAAGCTATGACCTATGCCGTGCAGGGACACCCAAGATGGACAGGTCATAGCAGAGAGCTCTGACAAAACGTAATCCACTGGAGAAGGAAATGGCAACCCACTCCAGTATCTTTGCCATGAAAACCCTATGGACAGTACAAAAAGGAAAAAAGATATGATGCCGGAAGATGAGCCCCTCAGGTCGGAAGGTGTCCAATATGCTACTGGGGAAGAGCGGAGAGCTAGTACTAGTAGCGCCAGAAAGAATGAAGCGACTGGGCCAAAGCCGAAAGGACGCTTAGCTGTGGATGTATCTGGTGGTGAAAGGAAAGTCCGATGCTGTAAAGATTTTTTCTCCATAGGAACCTGGAATGTGAGATCCATGAATCAAGGCAAGCTGGATGTGGTCAAACAAGAGATGACAAGACTGAACATAGACATCTTAGGAATCAGTGAACTAAAGTGGACAGGAATGGGCGAATTTAATTCAGATGACTATCAGGTATACTACTGTGGGCAAGAATCCCTCAGAAGAAATGGAGTGGCCTTCATAATCAATAAAAGAGTAGGAAAAGCAATACTGGGATACAATCCCCAAAATGACAGAATGATCTCAGTATGAATCCAAGGCAAACCATTCAGTATCACAGTAGTTCAAGTCTATGCCCCAACCACTGGTGCTGAAGAAAATTGACCAGTTCTATGAAGCCCTACAGCACCTCATAGAATTAACACCAAAAAATGATGTCCTTATCATCATGGGAGTTTGGAATGCTAAAGTAGGAAGCCAAAAGATAACCGGAATAACAGGCAAGTATGGCCTTGGAGTACAAAATGAAGCAGGGCACAGGCTGATAGAATTCTGTCAAGACAATATAATGGTCATAGCAAACACTCTTTTCCAACACATGGACATCACCAGATGGTCAACACAGAAATCAGATTAACCATGTGCTCTGCAGCCAAAGATGGAGAAGCTCTATTCAGTCAGTAAAAACAAGACTAGGAGCTGACTGTGGCTCAGATCATGAGCTTCTTCTTGCAAAATTTAGGCTTATTTATTTATTTATTTTATTTGATTTTTATACCGCCCTTCTCCCGAAGGACTCAGGGCGGTGTACAGGCATAATAAAACCGACAATACAATATATAAGTTTAAAATACAATTTAAAAAACTTATTTTAAATTAGCCCAATAATTAAAATTTCCCATACTAAAAACCCCGTTTAAAATAAATAAATTTAAACATTAAAATCCCAATTTAAGCCAGCCCCGCGCGGATAAAAAGATGAGTCTTGAGTTCGCGACGAAATGTCCGAAGGTCGGGTATTTGGCGTAAACCCGGGGGAAGCTCGTTCCAGAGTGTGGGAGCCCCCACAGAGAAGGCCCTTCCCCTGGGGGCCGCCAGCCGACATTGTTTGGCGGACGGCACCCTGAGAAGTCCCTCTATGGGAGCGACGGGTCGGTGGGAGGCGTGTGGTAACAGCAGGCGGTCCCGTAAGTACCCAGGTCCTAAGCCATGGAGCGATTTAAAGGTCATAACCAACACCTTAAAGTGCACCCGAGGCCACAGGCAGCCAGTGCAGTCTGCGCAGGAGCGGTGTTACATGGGAGCTACGTAGCTCCTCTATAACCCGCGCAGCTGCATTCTGACTAACTGAAGCCTCCGAGCGCACTTCAAGGGGAGCCCCATGTAGAGAGCATTACAGTAATCCAAGCGAGAGGTAACGAGCGCATGAGTGACTGTGCATAAGGCATCCCGATCAAGGAAGGGGCGCAACTGCCGAACCAGGTGAACCTGGTGGAAGGCCCTCCTGGAGACGGCCGTCAAATGGTCTTCAAACGACAGCCGATCATCCAGGAGGACACCCAAGTTGCACACCCTATCCTTTGGGACTAGTAACTCGCCTCCAACAGCCAGCCGCGGCTGCAGCTGACTGAATCGGGGTGCCGGCATCCACAGCCACTCCGTCTTGGAGGGATTAAGCTTGAGCCTGTTTCTCCCCATCCAGACCCGTACAGCTTCCAAACACCGGGACAGCACTTCGACAACTTCATTGGGGTGGTCCGGGGTGGAAAAGTACAGCTGGGTGTCGTCAGCGTACTGCTGGTATCTCACCCCGAAACCACTGATGATCTCACCCAACGGCTTCATGTAGATGTTGAACAGCAGGGGCGAGAGAATCGACCCCTGTGGGACCCCACAAGTGAGGCCCCTCGCAGTCGACCTCTGCCCCCCTGTCAACACCGTCTGTGACCGGTCAGAGAGATAGGAGGAGAACCACCGATATACGGTGCCTCCCACTCCCAATCCCTCCAACCGGCGCAGCAGGATACCATGATCGATGGTATCGAACGCCGCTGAGAGGTCTAATAGGACCAGGGCAGAGGAATATCCCCTGTCCCTGGCCCTCCAGAGATCATCCACCAATGCGACCAAAGCTGTCTCCGTGCTGTATCCGGGTCGGAAGCCGGACTGGAACGGGTCTAGATAGACATCTTCATCCAGGTGTTGGGGCAGCTGTCGCGCCACGGCACTCTCTACAACCTTCGCAACAAAGCGAAGGTTGGAGACTGGACGATAATTACCCAAAATAGCTGGGTCCAAAGAGGGCTTCTTAAGGAGGGGTCTCACCACCGCCTCTTTCAAGGCGGCAGGGAAAACCCCGTCCAACAAAGAAGCGTTGATAATCCTCTGGAGCCAGCCTCGTGTCACCGCCTGAGTGGCCAGTACCAGCCAGGAAGGACACGGGTCCAGTAAACATGTCGTGCCGTGAAGCCTCCCCAACAACCTGTCCACGCCCTCGGAGCCACAGGGTCAAACTCATCCCAAATGTGCTCAACAAGACGTGCCTCCTCTCCCTCGCTTGGATCATCCCAAATTCGGTCCAGACCGTCCCTCAGCTGAGCGATTTTATCGTATAGATAACCACTAAACTCCTCGGCTCGTCCCTACAAAGGGTCATCCCGCACCTCCTGATGTAGGAGAGCGGGTCACCAAACAGGGCGGCGGGCGGTTATCTGCCGACGCAATGAGGGTGGAGGCGAGGAGTGCCTCGCTTCTCATTGCCACTAGGTAGGTCCTAGAATAGGTCCTAACTAGTGTCCGATCAGCTGGAGCGACTGGACCTCCAGGTGCTCTCTAGGCGTCTTCTCCGGCGTTTCATCTCCTCAGCCTCGGAGAACCAAGGGGCTGGACGAGATCACGCCGGGTCAGAGGCCGCAAAGGCGCGACACGGTCCAGGGCCCGGCCGTGGCCGCTCCCAGGCCACGACCAGTTCCTCAGTCGTGCCGTGGGCCAGATCCTCAGGGAATGGCCCAAGCTCCGTCTGGAACCTCTCAGGGTCCATCAGGCGCCTGGGACGGAACCACCGTATAGGTTCCGTCTCCCTGCGGTGGTGAATGGCGGTTCGGAAGTCTAGGCGAAGGAGAAAATGATCCGACCATGACGTTGGTTCTGTTACTAAATCGTCTAATACCAGATCATTTAACCACTGTCCAGAGATATAAATCAGATCCAGCATGCCTCCCCCCATGTGCGTAGGGCCATCATTTACTCGAATCAGGTCCAAGGCTGTCATGGAAGCCTGGAACTCCCGAGCTGCCGTCGATGACAAGCCAACTGATGGCAAGTTGAAATCCCCCATGACTATAAGTCTGGGGGTCTCAACCGCCACAGCAGCCAGTACCTCCAACAGCTCGGGCAGGGCTGTGGTCACGCAGCAAGGAGCCAGGTACGCGATCAACAAGCCCAACTGATTCCTATGGCCCCACCTCACATAGAGGGATTCACAGCCGGCAATCTGAGGAACAGTGGCCTCCCTCGGCTCTAGATCTTCCTTAATAACAACCGCCACCCCCCCACCCCTACCTTGGGCCCTCGGCTGATGAAATGCTCGGAAACCTGGAGGGCACAACTCAACAAGGGGCACCCCCCCCTCCGGGCCCAACCAGGTCTCCGTAATGCCCATAAGGTCCACGGACTCCCCCTGAATAAGATCGCAGATCAGGGGAGCTTTATTAGCCACGGACCGGGCATTACATAACATCAACCGAAGATCCAAGCTCTGAGGCTTAACTAAAGAAAGTAGGGAAAAGCACCAGGACACTCAGGAATGAACTAAATCATATCCCTGATGAATATACAGTAGAGGTGACAAATAGATTTAAAGAATTAGATCTGATAGACAGAGTGCCTGATGAACTATGGACGGAGGTTCGCAACATTGTACAAGAGGTAACAACTAAAACCATTCCAAAGAAAAAGAAATGCAAGAAAGCAAAATGGCTGTCTGAGGAAGCTCTGCAAATAGCTGAGGAAAGAAGGGAAGCGAAAGGCAAGGGAGAAAGAGAAAGATACACCCAGTTGAATGCAGAATTACAGAGAATAGCTAGAAGAGATAAGAATGCATTCTTAAATGAACAGTGCAAAGAAATAGAAGAAAACATTAGAATAGGGAGGACCAGAGATCTATTCAAGAAAATTGGAGATATGAAGGGAACGTTTCATGCAAAGATGGGCATGATTAAGGACCAAAATGGCAGGGACCTAACAGAGGCAGACAAGATTAAGAAGAGGTGGCAAAATTACACAGAAGAACTATACAAGAATGAGCTTAACATCCCTGATAACCACAATGGGGTGGTCACTAACCTTGAGCCAGACATCCTAGAATGTGAAGTCAAATGGGGCTTAGGAAATCTGAGCAACAACAAAGTTAGTGGAGGAGACAGTATTCCAGCTGAGCTATTCAAAATCTTAAAAGACGACACAGTAAAAGTGCTACACCCAATTTGCCAGCAAATTTGGAAAACTCAACAATGGCCACAGGATTGGAAAAGGTCAGTTTACATTCCAATTCCAAAGAAAGGCAATGCCAAAGAATGTTCAAACTATCGCACCATTGCACTCATTTCACATGCTAGTAAGGTTATGCTTAAAATCCTACAAGCTAGGCTCTAGCAATATGTGGATCGAGAACTACCAGAAGTACAGGCAGGATTTCAAAGAGGCAGAGGAACTAGAGATCAAATTGCCAACATACGCTGGATCCTGGAGAAAGCTAGGGAGTTCCAGAAAAACATCTACTTCTGCTTCATTGACTATGCTAAAGCCTTTGATTGTGTGGATCACAACAAATTGTGGCAAGTTCTTTTTTTTTTTCATAAAAAAGTTTTATTTTTACAATCATGTCAAACAACTCATTCAATGTACAGTTATATACAATTAGTCGGGCTTGCCCAGTCACCACCCCCCTTTTTAACACTCTTCCCTCTTCTACCTTCTTTTACTTTCCAGACCTTCCTCTCCTTCTCTTATCTACATCCTCTCCTCCCTCCACCCTCCACCTCCACCTTCCTTCTCCCTCTTCTACCCCTCTTCCTTCCTCTTCTCCTCTTTCCTACCTCCTACTCTCTCTTTTCTCCCTTCCCAACGTTCTAAAATGGTAACTGGGCAGCCCCGACCCTACATTAATTATATTTATACATCTTCAATAATCCCTGTACATTAACCATCACTCCATCTCTAGCCTCAACCCCCCAATTCCCCTCCCCCTTACCCCCCACCCCCCACCCCGACTTCACAGAACAAAATGCAGGATATCAAAACTAACAATCATAATCTAAAATAATTCCTAAATTATAATCTCTAGTCTCTCCACACTTAATCACACTCTCAATTCCCCTCTCCTTCAGAAATATATCTAATACAAAATATTTCCTAAATTTACTCATATGCTATTCGATATTTTTTTATCTGATACTTATTTTGAATATAATCAATCCACATTTTCCATTCTAAAATATATTTTTCTTGTGTATAGTCTTTCAAGTAAGCAGAGATTTTTGCCATTTCTGCCAGATTTGATACTTTGAGTGTCCATTCTTCAATTGTAGGTAATTCTTCTTTCTTCCAATATTGAGCAATCAAAAGTCTTGCGGCTGTTATTAAGTTCAAAATCAATTTAGTTGTATATAGCTGTACAATCCATAATTATTCCTAGTAGAAAGAACTGTGGGGTAAACTTAATCTTCTTTTTCAAAATATTCTGCATGATCCACCATACTTTAATCCAAAATGCTTTAACTTTTTTACAAGTCCACCATATATGGTAATAAGTGGCATCTTCACAATCGCATCTTCAACATTTAGCCTGTACATTAGGATACATACATGACAACTTTTTGGGGTCTAAATGCCATCTATAAACATCTTATAAAAATTTTCTTTCATATTTTGCGCTTGTGTAAATTTTACATTCCTCACCCAAATTCTTTCCCAAGTTTCCAACATTATTGGTTGCTGAAAATTTTGTGCCCACTTAATCATACAATCCTTAACCAATTCAGTCTCTGAGTCTATTTCTACTAATACATTATACAACCTCTTAATATGCTGTTGGCCTTGATCTCTCTTTTGTTTTAACAAATTATCCTCAGTTTGCTTAACACCTATTTTTTGATCTAGTTTCCATCTAGCTTGTAATTGTCCATATTGGAACCATGTATAATTTTTCCCTTCTTCCCCCATCTTTTCTCTGGATTTTAATTGTAATTCTTTCCATACAAAGAAGTTCTTTATAGGTAACTACCTCCATCTTTTGATATATATTTATATTTTCTATCATGTGTCTCGGGATTGCCCATATTGGAATCTTTCCATCTAATTTATATTGATATTTCCTCCAAACCCTCAATAATGCATTTCTAATTATATTATTTTTAAATATTTTATCTACTTTCTTATCATATAATAAATAGGCATGCCACCCATATAACAAACCATAACCTTCTATATTCAAAACTCTTTCCTCAGTTAAATTAATCCAATCAGTAATTAATGATAAGACAACTGCTTCATAATACAATTTTAAGTTAGGCATTTTAAGACCCCCCCCTTTCCCTTGTATCCTGCATTATTTTTAACTTTATTCTTGGTTTTTTGCCCATCCATACAAATTTATTAATCCCCTTTTGTCATTCCTGTAATTTAATATCATTCGTAAGCACTGGTATCATTTGAAACAAAAATAAAAACCTGGGCAAAACATTCATTTTTATAGCCGCTATTCTTCCCAACAAAGATAGTTGTAACTTCTTCCAACTCTCCATTTCTTTCCATATAAATTGTGGCAAGTTCTTAAAGAGATGGGAGTACCAGACCATCTTATTTGTCTCTTGAAAAACCTGTATGCGGGTCAAGAAGCCACAATGAGAACTGGACACGGAACCACTGATTGGTTCAAAATTGGGAAAGGAGTCTGCCTATTTAACTTATATGCAGAACACATCATGAGAAAGGCGGGGCTAGATGAATCAAAAATTGGAATTAAGATTGCCGGAAGAAATATCAACAACCTCAGATATGCAGATGATACCACTCTAATGGCAGAAAGTGAAGAGGAACTAAAGAGTCTCTTGATGCGGGTGAAGGAGGAGAGTGCAAAAGTTGGCTTGAAACTCAACATTAAGAAAACTAAAATCATGGCATCCGTCCCTTTCAATTCCTGCCAAATAGATGGGGAAGAAATGGAGGTAATGACAGAATTTATTTTCCTGGGCTCCAAGATCACCGCAGATGGGGATTGCAACCAAGAAATTAAAAGACGCTTGCTCCTGGGGAGGAAAGCTATGGCAAATCTAGACAGCGTACTAAAAAGCAGAGACATCACCCTGCCAACAAAAGTGTGTATAGTGAAAGCTATGGTTTTCCCAGTTGCAATGTATGGCTGTGAACAGTAGTGGGATTCAAATAATTTAACGACCGGTTTCTCTGCCCTAATGATTTCTTCCAACAACCAGTTCACCAAACTGCTCAGAAAGTTAACAACCGGTTCTCCCGAAGTAGTGCGAACTGGCTGAATCCCACCACTGGCTGTGAAGGTTGGACCATAAGAAAGGCTGAGTGCCAAAGAATTGAGGCCTTTGAACTCTGGTGCTGCAGAAGACTCCTGCAAGTCCCTTGGACTGCAAGACGAACAAACAAGTCAGTTCTAGAGGAGATCAACCCTGACTGCTCTTTAGAAGGCCAGATCCTGAAGATGAAACTGAAATACTTTGGCCACCTAATGAGAAAGAAGGACTCACTGGAGAAGAGCCTAATGCTGGGAAAGATTGAGGGCAAAAGAAGAAGGGGACGACAGAGAACAAGGTGGCTGGATGGAGTCACTGAAGCAATAGGCATGAGTTTAAATGGACTCCAGAGGATGATAGAGGACAGGAAGGCCTGGAGGAATGTTGTCCATGGGGTCGCGATGGGTCGGACACGACTTCGCAACTAACAACAACTTGCCTCTCCAGTCTTCCCAAGAAAGCAGGACTCTTGAAACTGCAGTTATTCCAAAAAGAGCTTGTATTGGAAGGTTGTAATAACAAGAGATCTAGGCAAGAACTGAAGCTTCTCACTTAAAACCAGCCATTTAAAGCAATGCTACCCAAACCCCTCCCACATTACATCATTGCAGGGAAGCAGAAACAGAGACTTCATATAGAGATTAACACAATAATGCAGGAAACAGAAACTGGAAACAGAAACTTCATATACAGACCACTCCATTCCTCCCCCCCTTCCTTCCACCAAAATGCCAGCTTCCCTGTAGAAATATCTAGGACCTAACAATAAGTCTAATAGTTCACATTATGGGCCACATGTAATTGCAGAAATTATGGATAAGGTTACTAAGGGTATATATGCCATGTGAATACTGCTAGTGAATAAACTTATATCAACTGAAAAGAGATGGATATGAATTGGATAAGGATTACTGGGGGTAGATATAAATGAAATGAATATTTTTCCTTACCATTTTAAAAGAACCAGTTCTGAAATTATGTTACCACAAATATGAATACATGGTTGCTCCACAGCTATGTTTATCTTGTTCTTTTTCCTCCCTGGTTAAAGAATTTGACCTTGTTTATACAACACACCTACCTAGTTTATTAATAGTGTTCAGTTCAATTTTTTGAGTTCATAAGATACTAGAATTACTACGGCAAGATTGCAAAAATCCAGCAATCACTAGATGGCAGCAAAATGTTCATTTTTTAGACTGCAGTTGGGATTTAATAATTCTACAAGCATCAGTGTATATGAAACTAAGCACTTGGGCTTAGTTGTACACCATGTTGTGCTAAAATGTTATGGATTAGTTTGTGCGTTGTTTCAGGCTATTGTGCAAATACACTTCTCTCTTGCTCCACCTTTTTTTTTCTTGTTGGACTCTGTACCGTAATTGCTTCCACCTCTGCTTCCAAGAAATTGCTAAGATAAATGAACTGGTACTGTAAATGAGCAAGTTTTATTTTTGTGAGCAATATGAAGTATTAAATATTTTTAAAGAAGTTAAGTTCCATTTAGTTCCCTATGATTTGTTCCCATATCCACAAACTAAGAACACTGAGATCTGGTTCATTCATTAAACTATCTCTGATTTCTTTATTGAATATACAACATTTGATCAAATTCACAAAACTTGCTGAGACATAAGCAAACATTAACCAATCACAAGTACTGGGTTCCCCCATCTCACTGAACCAAATCAAAGAAACCATATGATAGTGTAAATACAGTGATTCTCAAAGTGTGGCCCGAGGATTCCAGAGCGTCTCCTAAGACCTTCTTAGGGGTCTGTAAAATCAAAATGATTTGTCAATCTATGTTGAAAATAATACATTATTAAAATTCTATCAAACACTCATGGGAAATACTAGTGACAGTGGATACCTCAATTTTAATTTTTAATATGGTATCTATTGATCAATGAGGGACGTGGTGGCTCAGTGGCTAATATGCTGAGCCTGTTGATCGAAAAGCCAGTGGTTTAGCGGTTCGAATCCCTAGTGCTGAGTAACGGAGTGAGCTCCCATTACTTGTCCCAGCTTCTGCCAACCTATCAGTTTGAAAGCACGTAAAAAACGCAAGTAGAAAAATAAGGACTACCTTTGGTGGGAAGATAACAGTGTTCCGTGCGCCTTTGGCATTTAGTCATGCCGGCCCCATGACCATGGAGATGTCTTCGGACAGTACTGGCTCTTCAGCTTTGAAATGGAGATGAGCACCACCCCCTAGAGTCAGGAATGACTAGCACATGTGAGGGGAACTTTTACCTTTTTATATTGATCAATATAACCCATGTAAACAGAAGTTCTTTTGTAGTGGAAAGGAATCTTGAGAGGAAAAAAACATTAAGAATGACTGATATAATGCAATATATGACTATGGCCTAAACAAATGACTAACTTAAGAGGGGTTTGCCGGTAACCCGGAATTCCCCCACACTGCTTCAGAAAACCTGCATGACTTCTTGCTGTTACTTGTACTACACCTAAATATTATCCTATTTTACCATCAATAAAGCCATTGACCCTTTCATAGATCACTACCTTGTTGTGGCAAAGCGGCTTGCACAGCGCAATGAAACTATGGGCTATGCCATGCAGGGCCACCCAAGATGGACAGGTCATAGCAGAGAGCTCTGACAAAATGTGATCCACTGGAAAAGGAAATGGCAACCCACTCCAGTATCTTTACCATGAAAGCCCCATGGACAGTACAAAAAGGCAAAAAGATATGATACTGGAAGATGAGCCCCTTAGGTCAGAAGGTGTCCAATATGCTACTGGGGAAGAGCAGAGGGCTAGTACTAGTAGCGCCAGAAAGAGTGAAGCGACTGGGCCAAAGCCGAAAGGACACTCAGTCGTGGATGTATCTAGTGGTGAAAGGAAAGTCGATGCTGTAAAGATCTATACTCCATAGTAACCTGGAATGTAAGATCTACGAATCAAAGCAAGCTGGACATGGTCAAACAAGAGATGACAAGGCTGAATATCGACATTGTAATGTATTTGAATTTCAGGAGGGAAATTTGGGCGGGAAATGGCACGTTGCTGATTGGCTGATGCCTCAGCCAAAATACTATTTAAAGAGGGGTTTTGCCTGTGGTGGCTGCTGGGATCACAATAAACCAAAGAGCTGTTGTCACTTGTATCGTCTCCTGCCTCATCATTGCCAGAACTTAACATTGGCGACGAAGGTGGGATTTTGAAGGCAGTGAGACTAGGAAAAGAGCTGAAGGAGCAACGTAACTTCAAACCCAGCCAGTATCAAGGGCGGATACATAGCGATGTCTAGCTATACGCCGCCAGCATCATTCGACCCAGCCAAGGAGAAATGGGGGTCGTACATGGCTCGCTTCGAGTGTTTCCTCAAAGCTAACGAACTGCAAGGAGTATCGGATAATCGGAAGCGAGCCTACTTCCTGAGCCACTGTGGGCCAGAAGTCTTCGATACTGCCCAATCGCTGTCGGAACCAACGCCGGTACAGTCGGTGCCATGGCAAACGCTACAGATGATGCTACAAGCACACTACGCACCGGTGACATCGAAGTTTGTACAACGGTTCGAGTTGAGGCAAAGAGTTCAACGAGAGGGCGAATCGATAAGTGTGTACATGGCCGCATTAAGGAAAGCCGCAAACCACTGTGAGTATAGAGACTTGGAGGACTCTTTATTAGAACAACTCATTTGTGGGGTCAGGGACATCCGACTACAGAGGCGGCTGCTGTCGAAAAGCAACCTAACCCTGGTGATAGCCCTGGATGAGGCCAGGGCACACGAGATGTCCACCAAAGCGGCGGAAACCTTACAAAAGCCGAACACGCCAAATGCAGCAGTGAAAGAAATGCCAGTCCACAGTGAAGAAATCCAGGCCGAATTGGACGGTGAAGAAGAGGAAGAGGTCTTCCACACCGGGAGGCCGGAGAGAGGCGACCGGGATGAGTGCATGAGTTGCAGAGGCCAACACCAACGACAGAATTGCAGGTTCAAAGACGCAATTTGTCGGTGATGTGAAAAGAAAGGACACATAGCTCACGCCTGCCGAACCTCTCAACCTTCCCGCCCAAAATTCAAACCGGCCAATCAACAGGGCGCCGGATCCGCGAAGCGGCCAGGGATTGGTCAGTTCAAAAAGGGTGCGAAGTTGAATCAGACCACTGTGAGAGTGGGCCATGCATCGACACGGCTAGAGAAGAAAATATTCACCAAGACATACATCGAAGGAGTGCCGTGTAAAATGGAGGTGGATACCGGCTCATCAATCACGATTATGTCTTGGGACACAATCGCAAGGCACCTACCAGACGTCGCAAAACGCCAACTGCAACCCCAAAAGCTGAGAGTGCAAGACTACCAGGGGAACCGAATCCCTGTTCGAGGGGTCACATCCGTCAGAGTGAAATATGGACAATTCAAAAAAACCCCTGCTGATCACCATCGTAGATGGAAACCTGCCCAGTTTGCTAGGTCTGGACTGGGTCAGAGCCTTGGGCATGGAAGTAACCGGGGTTCACAGAAGCGAAGTCAACCTAAAGGACGAATTGTTGAGAGAGTTTGAGGACGTTTTCCAAGACTGCCTGGGCAAGTACGTGGGGACCCCCATTTCATTCAATTTGGACCCCCAGGTGGCTCCCATTAGATTAAAAGCTAGGAGGGTCCTGTTCGCCCTAAAACCCAAGATTGACAGGGAACTAGACAAATTAGTAAGCCAGGGAATACTAGTCCCCGTCGACCATGCAAAATGGGAGACACCATTAGTGACCCCAGTCAAACCGGATGGATCAGTCCGGATTTGCGCTGACTATAAGGCAACACTTAACAAAGCATTGCAAAAGAGTGCTTACCCCGTTCCCATAGTGCAACATCTGTTGCACTCGTTAGGACAGGGACAGGTTTTTGCGAAACTTGATCTGGCCCAAGCCTACCAACAATTACCAGTTGACGGCGAAATGGCCGAAGCGCAGACGATTGTCACACATCGGGGCGCTTTTAAATGCACTCGACTTCAGTTCAGAGTTAGTGTAGCCCCCGGGTTATTCCAAAACCTAATGGAACGACTCCTGCAAGGTCTACCGGGAGTAGTCCCATATTTCGATGATGTACTGGTATCAGGTCTGCGGGGCTTAAGGTTAAACTCAACAAATGCCAGATAGGAGTTGAATCTGTAGAATTCTTGGGTTACCTGATAGATAAGGAAGGCATCCACCCAACTGAGAGCAAAGTGTGAGCCATTAGAAAGGCCCCAACCCCAAAAAACAAAACAGAATTACAAGCATTTTTGGGGCTCGTAAACTTCTATGCGGTATTTTTAAAAAATAAGGCAACGGTAGCCGAACCTCTACATAAACTGCTAGCGAAAAAATCTGTTTGGACTTGGGGCAGGGTTGAGGCTAAGGCATTTGAAGGCGTTAAGAATCTCTTATCTAGCGCTTTTGACTATGGAAAAAGGGGAATTACAGTTGAAATCTAGGGAGAAATTGAGGGATGAAGGAAAAAATTATACATGGTTCCAGTATGGACAATTGCAATCTAGATGGAAAATAGATCAGAAAATTGGTATAAGGCAAAGTGATGATAATCTGGTAAAACAAATAAAAGATCAAGGTCAACAGCATATAAAGAGATTATATAATGTATTGGTTGAAATTGATTCAGAAATGGAGTTGGTTAAAGATTGTATGGTAAAATGGGCACAAAATTTTCAACAACCTATAATGTTAGAAACATGGGGAAAAATTTGGGTGAGGAATGTTAAATTCACGCAAGCACAAAATTTAAGAGAAAATTTTTATAAAATGTTTTATAGATGGCATTTAGATCCTAAAAAACTGTCATGTATGTATCCAAATGTGAAAGCAAAATGTTGGAGATGTGATTGTGAGGATGCTACCTATTATCATATATGGTGGACTTGCAAAAGTTAAAGCCTTTTGGATTAAAATATGGTGGATTATGCAGAACATTTTGAAAAGAAGATCAAGTTTGTTCCACAGTTCTTTTTATTAGGAATAATCTCAGATTGCACTGTTATAGAGACAAAACTGATTCTGAATTTAATAACTGCTGCAAGATTATTGATTGCACAATATTGGAAGAAAGAAGACTTACCCACAATTGGAGAATGGATTAGTAAAGTATCAAATTTAGCAGAAATGGCAAAATTTCTGCCTACTTGAAAGACTGTACACAAGAAAAATATATTTTGGAATGGAGGAAGTGGATTGATTATATTCAAAATAAGTATCAGATTAAAAATATCAATTAGTTTTGAGTGAAGTTAGGAATTATTATGTATTAGTTTAAGAAAGAAGGAATTGATAGTGTGATGGTGTGAAATGGAATATGTTTTATGTTATATTTTAGATTATGTTTGTTAGTTACAATACCCTGTATTCTGTTCTGGGAAGTCTCGGGGGAAGGAGGGGAAGGGAAGACTATAAATTGATTGGTTGCCATTGTACAGGAATAATGGTAGAATTAAACAAGTTGGAATGGTGTAATGTCGGGACTGCTCGGCAAACACTCCCGAAGGAAAGGGTAAGGAAAGAGGAGTAAAGAAGGAAGAAAGTAGGTAGGTAGGTGGGTAGGGAGGAAAGAAGGAAGGGAGAAGAAAGGATAGGAGGAGGAGAAGAAGGAGATAGAGGGTTAGAAAGGATGGTAGTGAGAAGTGGGAAAGAGGAGGGGAAGTAGGAAAGCGAGGAGAAGGTGGTGGGGGAAGTTTAAGAAGGATGAGAAGGGAAGAAAGGATTAAAGGGGGGAGTGGCAGTCGAGCAGCCCTGACTGAGTATAATTTGAGTATAGGACTGATTGTTGGATAAGTGATTGTATTGTACACTGGTCAAATTGTGGGAATTATTATGGAAAAATAAAAAAATTTTGAAAAAAAAAAAAAGAATCTCTTATCTAGCGATAGCCTTCTAATTCAGTACAATGGGACGTTGCCATTAGTACTAGTTTGTGATGCATCACCCTATGGGGTAGGGGCTGTCCTCAGCCACAGGTTACTGAACAGTTCAGAAGCCCCTATCGCATCTTTTTCCCGCACGATGTCCGCAGCGGAAAGGAACTATAGCCAACTAGACCGGGAAGCCCTGGCTATAGTTTTGGGGTTAAAAAATTCCACGAGTACCTGTTTGGGCGGCATTTTGAAATAGTCACAGACCACAGACCTTTATCGGGACTCTTGGTGGGGGAGTGTCCAACACCGGTTGCATTATCACCCAGGCTGACCCGTTGGACTATTTTCCTGGCAGCATATTCGTACAAACTGTCTCACCGACCGGGCAAGGATTTGGGACATGCGGACGCTTTAAGTAGATGCCCGTTGCCAGAGACTATCGAAGACCCAACCCCAGGGATGCCCGTCCTGTTAATTGACTCTTTGGACTCTGGCCCAGTCACATCTACGGAAGTGACTAGGGCATCTTACAAAGACATTGTCGTAAGAACTGTGATCGGTTGGGTGCAGAGGGGATGGCCCACTGCACCGGGGGATCGTTTCAAAGAATTTACAAAAAAGCGTTCGGAACTGTCGGTACAAGGGGGTTGTCTGTTATGGGGGGATAGGGTGGTTATTCCGGAGAAATTACGAGGGCATGTGTTGGAACTATTGCATGTAGGCCACCCGGGGATTGTGAGGATGAAGAGCCTAGTGAGAAGTTACATGTGGTGGCCACAAATGGATAAAGACATTAGCGACCAGGTAGGGAAATGCCAAGCATGTCAAGAATCAAGGCCACTACCCCCAACAGCCCCCATAAGGGATTGGGAGAAACCCCAGGGTCCTTGGTCCAGGATCCATATAGATTTTGCCGGGCCGTTCCATGGGCAGACCATCTTAATTGTGGTAGATGCCTACTCGAAGTGGTTAGAAATTTTACTCATGAAAACCACAACAGCGGAAGATGTAATCACAGTATTGAGGCATCTATTTGTGACACATAGGTTGCCCGACACTCTAGTGTCCGATAATGGCCCACAATTCACGGCCACCCAGTTTGAGGGGTACTTGGCAGAAGAGGGCATCCGACATGTCCTCTCGGCGCCTTTCCACCCGGCGACAAACGGACTTGCAGAACGTTTCGTACGCAGTGCCAAGGAAGCGCTATCTAGAATTAGCCCTGGAGATTGGCAATCCAAAATTGATATCTTCCTGGCAGTCCAACATAGAACTCCCTGTGTGACCACCGGCCGCAGCCCATCGGAGTTACTAATGGGTATCTACACTGAAAAAGATGCTCTCCACAGACTCCACTGAGGTTTTTTTAGAATGTTCCCCAATATTTCCAAGAGGAAACAAGAGCATAACTCACTGGCAGAGCCTCTGCTTTGCCTGCAAGAAATCCTAGATTGAATTCTTACATTCTTCAGTTGTGAAAACTGCAATTGTTTCTAGTGTAGATAATGCTGAGTTAGCTGAACTAGAATCTAATTTAGTATAATGGGGTTTCCATGCTCTTAAAGAAGATGCATCAAAAGAAATTGTTACATCTAAGAGGAAAGTGATGTTGCTAAAAATTATCCAATGCATAAATACCAGCAAAAAGAATAGTAATATTTTAGCTGTCCACAGTATGTTACAACCACAAATTACAAATTACAACCACATTCTGTATTATCATTTTATTCCTTCTGAAACACTCCAGGGAATGCAAAAAAGTATCCTTTGCCTTCTAGCAAAGAAAGCTCTTGCCAAGGAAGCTGAAATCCAAGTCACATTAGTACCTCTTAAATTTTTTACAACTTGAAAGTGGGGTATACTGTTGTATATGCTCCTATTGGTGGGTATTCCCAGCGGGAAAACATTCAAATCCTATTGGCTGACACCTGGTCCAGGTGTGTATAAAAGAGGGGACCTTCTGCCTGTATGCTTTGCTGAAGTCTCACTGTTGTCACTAGTCTGGTCTCGTGCATCCTCCATCACCCAATTCAACATTGGCGACAAAGGTGGGATTAAGGACAACACGAGCCAGTTGAACGGACCAACAATGAGAGAACGGCCATCAATCGGCGAATCAGGGCCGAAGCAAGCACAAAGAGAGACCTTCATAGAGATGTCTAAAAACGCCAGCTATCTAAGATCCTTTGACCAGCAGTCGAAAAGTGGGGATCGATCATGGCGCGATTCGATTGCTTCCTCAAAGCCAATGACAATCACGGCTTACCGGACAGTCGGAAAAGAGCTCTGTTCCTCCACAATTGCGGTCAAGCTGTTTTCAACGTGGCAGAATCACTCACCAATCCAACCCTGGTGCAAACAGTGGACTGGAATGTCCTGAAGAACACGCTCCAAGTCCATTTTGTGCCAGCCCAATCTAAATATGCCCAGTGGTTCGAGTTCCGCCAGCAGTTGCCAGGGAGAATCCATCAGCGAATACATAGCTGCCCTGCAGAAAGCAGCCACCCTCAGTAAGTACAAAGGTTTCTTGGAAGAAGCCCTACTAGAACAATTCATTTGCGGGGTAAGAGATCCCCGATTGCAGCAGCAATTACTCTCCAAGCATGACTTAATCTGGCAAGTCGCGATCAATGAAGCCAAGGGACACGAGCTGTCCAGCAAAGCCGCCGAAACTATGCAGCAGCCCAGAGCAAACCACGTGCTAGCCCCCGCAATGCCAATTCACCAAGCGGTCGCCCAAGTTGAACCCCAAGAATTCAACCAAGCCGAAGATGGGGATGAGATAGGGGAAGAGGCAGTTTTCCGTACAGATCACTCCAACTGCAACAGCGGAAACGTATGTTCCAGCTGCGGGGGAGACCACCATTGGAACAGCTGCCGATTCCACAATGCCCTGTGCCGCCGGTGCGAGAAGAAGGGCCACCTAGCCAGTGTATGCAGAGCAACGCAACCAATTCAACCTTCCCGCCAGAGAGAACGTGTGGAATGGAAGCCGGCCAGCCAGCCCCATTTCCGTGCAGGCGCAGCCAAAATGGCCACCCCAAAAAGAGTGTGAATTCAAACCAAGTCACAATTGGCCAGGCAAACGCAAGACCCAAAGACAAAACGTTTACAATGGTCGGCATTGACGGACAACGGATCAAGATGGAGATTGACACTGGATCATCCATCATGATCATCTCATGGAACACAGTCCAAGAGTCACTCCCGCACATCAAAAAACATTGACTTCAACCTTAACCACTCCAAGTATGCGATTTCCAAGGGAACAGGGTTCCCGTAGAAGGCATCGCCACCGTCAATGTTACGTACGGTCCCTATTGAAAGAAACTACCAGTCACCACTGTCCGCAGACACCTCCCAAGCCTTCTGGGCTGGGATTGGATCTGGCCTCTGGGGATGAGTCTTTACGGGGTCCAGGAAATTCAGACTAGCTGTGAGAGCATGAAGGATGACTTGCTATGCAAATTCCAGGACGTCTTCACTGGAACCCTGGGCAAGTACATGGGGACCCCTATCACTTTCAATTTAGATCCTGGGATAGCCCCTATTAGACTAAAAACTAGGTGTGTGCCTTTTGCCCTTAAGCCAAAGATAGACAAACAACTGGACAAACTAGTCCAGCAGGGAATTCTCGTTCCCATCGACCATTCTGCATTCTGCATTCCGCAGCCCATCGGAGTTACTAATGGGTAGAAGACTCCGGTGCCCCCTAGATCGGTTAAACCCAACATACTCCCCTGATGGGTACCAAAACACAAAGGGAAGAACCAGAACAATGACAACAGGTGACCCGGTATGGGCACATAACTATAGTGAGGGGCCAGCGTGGCTAAAGGGAACAATTGTAGGAGTGACGGGCCCAAAGTCATACATAGTGGACATGGGGGATGGCCGAGTGTGGAAACGCCACATAGATCAATTACGAAAAAGAATACAAATCAATCCAGAAACCAAACAGTCAGACCCTGACTACCCAATATTTGAACCAATAGCTAACTCAACCCCGAGGCAATCGGAGGACTTAGCTGAGTCTGAAGAAGTCCAGCGATGCCAACCGGCTCCTCCAGAGGACAGTAGGGACGACTCTGCCAATAATCCAGGGCTGGAGGGCCCAGAGGAGGAGCTGGGAGGAACAAACAGTCCCTCCGACCAGCTCGACTCACTCCCAGGGAATGAATTGCGCAGGTCAGAAAGAGTTAGGAGACGCCCTGTCTACCTGCGTGACTACGTGGAAAAATAACATGCAAATGTTATGCAAAAAACTATGTAAATATGGTACAATGTGTTCTGGGAGGAGAGGAGTGTAATGTATTTGAATTTCAGGAGGGAAATTTGGGCGGGAAGTTGCACGTTGCTGATTGGCTGATGCCTCAGCCAAAATACTATTTAAAGAGGGGTTTTGCCTGTTGGTTGCTGCTGGGATCACAATAAACCAAAGAGCTGTTGTCACTTGTATTGTCTCCTGCCTCATCATTGCCCGAACTTATCAGACATCTTAGGAATCAGCGAACTAAAATGGACAGGAATGGGTGAATTTAATTCAGATGAACATCAGATGTACTACTGCGGGCAAGAATCCCTCAGAAGAAATGGAGTTGCCATCATAGTAAATAAAATAATAGAAAAAGCAGTACTAGGATAGAATCTCCAAAATGACAGAATGATCATAGGTGATCTAGATAGCATACTAAATCTAGACAGCATACTAAAAAGCAGAGACATCATCCTGCCAACAAAAGTGTGTATAGTCAAGGCTATGGTTTTCCCAGTTGCAATGTATGGTTGTGAAAGTTGGACTATAAGGAAGGCTGAGTGTCAAAGAATTGAGGCCTTTGAACTATGGTGCTGAAGAAGACTCCAGCGAATCTCCTGTACTGCAAGGTGATCAAATCGATCAGTCCTCGAGGAGATCAACCCTGACTGCTCTTTAGAAGGCCAGATCCTGAAATACTTTGGCCACTTAATGAGAAGGAAGAACTCACTAGAGAAGAGCCTAACGCTGGGAATGATTGAGGAAAGAAGAATGGGATGGGAGAGAATGAGGTGGCTGGATGGAGTCACTGAAGCAGTCGGCATGAGCTTAAATGGTCTCCGGGGGATAGTAGAGGACAGGAAGGCCTGGAAGAAAGTTGTCCATGGGGTCACAATGTGTCGGACATGATTTCGCAACTAACAATAACAACAAAGCCACTGTGGAACTCATTGGGGAAATCAAGAATGAAACTGTCTCAGGAGGCAATCTTACTTCTCTTAACCATGAAGGTCTTGGTTCAGCTGCTATTCCATGTAACAGGTTTCTGCTTGCTACCTTCATTAGCTCCTTTTCTGCTCCCACACCACAGAGCCTGTTCTACATTCAGTTTAATCAAATTCCCTGAAGGAAGGGTGGTGATTTCTTTTGCTCACTAACTAAGGTTACAGGGTAGGATGTTATTAGAATATCTGCATTTGAAGTGATTCTTTTTTTTTATTGAAAAAGTTTTTACAAAAATTTTCACACCCCCTTTTCCCCCCCTCCCCCCACTCCATCCCCTCCCCCCTCCCTCAAAAACCACCCTCCTCCGCCCGACTTCCCAGAACAAACACAAGGTATAGTTCAAAAGAAAAAATAAATCATTCGCTAAATTTTCCCTAACACAAATTATAATCCTCCCGTTCTTCTCAAATCCTAACTTCCCCCATACAAAACAAAGAAAAATACATCCTAATCATTCAAAAGCAATTTGAAATCTCTTAATCTGATATCTATTTGGTGTATATTCAATCCATTTTTTTCATTCAGTTAGATATTTTTCTTGTGTAGTGTCTTTCAAAAAGGCTGAGATTTTAGCCATCTCAGCCAAATTAGCAACTTTCAATATCCATTCTTCTATTATAGGTAACTCTTTTTTCTTCCAGTATTGTCCTATCAGTAGTCTTGCCGCTGTTATTAAATTTAAAATCAACTTAGTCTCAATTACTGTACAGTCCGTAATAATTCCCAATAAGAAAAATTGCGGTAGGAACTTTATCTTCTTTTTCAAAACATTTTGTATAATCCACCAGATCTTTATCCAAAAAGCCTTAATCTTCTTACAAGTCCACCAAATATGAAAATATGTAGCATCATCACAATTACATCTCCAACATTTCGCTTGCATATCTGGGTACATACATGATAATTTCTTAGGATCTAAGTGCCACCTATAAAATATTTTATAAAAATTTTCCCTCAAGTTCTGTGCTTGCGTAAATTTAACATTTCTAACCCAATTTTTTTCCCAAGTTTCCAAAAATATTGGTTCTTGAATATTTCGAGCTGACCGGAGGGGCTGTTTGCTCCTCTCAGCTCCTCCTCTAGGCCATCCGCCCTGGATTATTAGCAGAGTCGCCCTGCTGTTTTCTACTGGAACCTGTGGGCGCTGGACCTCCGGAATTTCAGATAAGTCCTGCGATTTTCCGGTTTGAGTCAGCTGTGGAATCAAACATTGTATAGTCAGGGCCTGTTTCGATTAATTCAGATTGTTCGCTATGCGCTGTATTTGGTCTATGTGGCGCCCATACCGGCCGCCCTTAACTCTACCAAGTATGATTTGGACCTGTTCTGTTTAGGATTTGTCCTGCTATCCAGGTTG